>NC_072437.2:91803611-92460555 GCF_028878055.3 Symphalangus syndactylus | reverse complement strand
GAGCTCCATGAGGGTGACTTGTGGAAGGGAAAATATTGAACATTTCATTCTCAAGTACTAACAGGATCTGTAACTCTAATGTACCGATTAATGGACGATAGCACAGCTTTTTATTGTTATGGAAGTGATGTATCCACTCTTGTCATTCCCATTTTTGGAGTTTATTGTTACTAGATTTCATTGTTACCAGATAGATTTCATAGATTTCATGTTTATTGTTGCTAGATTTCAAATATTTATTTGAAACTAGAAAATATTTCTATTTCATTACTTTATATGTTTTTGTATGCATATTATATATGTTTTATCTAAAAAAGAAAATTTATGTTGAAGACTTTAAAAGTGAATTTGAGTTTCGGACACTAAGCTTTATTTATTTACTTATTTTTTTCTGAGATGGAGTCTCACTCTGTTGCCTAGGCTGGAGTGCAGTGGCACAATCTTGGCTTACTGCAATCTCTGCCTCCTGGGTTCAAGTGACTCTGCTGCCTCAGCCTCCCAAGTAGCTGGGATTACAGGCGCCTGCCACCACGCCTGGCTAATTTTTGTATTTTTAAGTAGAGACAGGGTTTCGCCATGTTGGCCAGGCTAGTCTCGAACTCCTGACCTCAGGTGATCAGCCTGCCTCAGCCTCTCAGAGTACTGGGATTACAGGTGTGAGCCACCACGCCCGGCCAGGACACTAAGCTTTAAATGTTGAATATAAACAATTCATCAAAAAGACTCCAAGTTAACATACATATTCTATTTTCTTTTCTTTTCTTTTTTGTTTTTTTGAGACGGAGTCTCGCTCTGTCACCCAGGCTGGAGTGCAGTGGTGCGATCGCCTCCCGGGTTCACGCCGTTGTCCTGCCTCAGCCTCCTGAGCAAGCTGGGACTACAGGTGCCCGCTACCACGCCCAGATAATTTTTTGTATTTTTAGTAGAGACGGGGTTTCACCGTGTTAGCCAGGATGGTCTCTATCTCCTGACCTTGTGATCCGCCTGCCTCAGCCTCCCAAAATGCTGGGATTACAGGTGTGAGCCACCGCTCCCGGCACATATTCTTTTTTCTTAAAACAGCCTTATTGAGATATAATTCACATACCATACAATTCACTCATTTAAAGTGTGCAATTTAGTGACTTTTAGTATATTGATAGAGTTTTGCATTTATCACCACAGTCAGTTTTAATCACCTTGAAAGATACTTTATACCCTTTAGCTATTATCTTTCTCCTCCTCCTTTCCTTTCCCTCCCCAGGCAACCACTGATTTACTTTATGTGTTTATATAATTATCTGCTTTGGACTTTAGTATGTGGAATCAGAGAGTATATGGTCTTTAGGACTGGCTGCTTTTACTTAGCATGTTTTCAAGGTTCATTTATGTTGTAACATGTATCAATACTGCATTGCTTTTAATGGACAAATATTGTTCCATTGTGTGGATATACTACATTTTATTTGTTCGTTGATGGACATTTGGGCCATTTCTACCTTATGGCTATTATGAATAATACTATTGTAAACATTGTGGGGGCAAGCTTTTTATGGACATATGTTTTGTTTTCCCATGTGTCTGTACTTTGGAGTGGAATTGCTGTTTAATCTTTTGAGGATCTACCAGACTGTTTTCCGGAGATGCACCATTTTATGTTCCTGCCAACAGTGTATGGCTGTTTCCATTTCTCTGCATCCCCATTGGTACTTGTTATCTGACTTTTCTGATTGTAGCCATTCCATTTTGGGTGTGAGGTGGTATCTCATCTCATTGTGGTTTTGATTTGCAATTGCCTGATGAGTAATGATGTTGAGCACCTCTTTATGTACTTATTGGCCATTTGTGTATCTTCTGTGGAAAAATATCCATTCGCTTTCTTTGGCTGTTCTTTGAGTTGTCTTTTAATTGTTGTAAGAGTTTTTTGTTGTTGTTTTGTTTTTGTTTTTTTCAAGACAGGATCTTGCTGTGTTATTCAGGCTGGAGTGTAGTGACATGATCATCCCTTGCAACTCCTGGTCTCAAGTCATCCTCCCACCTCAGCCTCCGGAGTAGCTGGGAGTACAGGTGCATGCCCCTATCCCTGGCTAATTTTTTACTTTTCGTAGAGATGGGTTCTTGCTGTGTTTTGCCCAGGCTGGTCTTGAACTCCTGGCCCTCGGGATCCTCTTGCCTAGTCCTCTCAAAGCACTGGGATTACAGGCATTAGCCACCCTGCCTGGCCCTGTTGTAAGAGTTCTTTATATATTCTGGATACAAGTTTCTTGTTAGTTACGTTATTTGCTAATATTTCCTCCCATGCTATGGGTTGTCTATTCGTTTTCTTGATGGTGCCATTTGAAGCACAAAATTTAATTTTGATTTTGATGAAGTCTAACTTCTCTAATTTTTTTTCTCTTTTCCTTTTTTTTTTTTTGGAGACAGAGTCTTGCTTTGTCGCTGGATCTTGGCTCATGGCAACCTCCACCTCCTGTGTTCAAACGATTCTCGTGCCTCAGGCTCCCAAGTAGCTGGGATTACAGTTGCGCGCTACCACGTCCAGCTAATTTTTTTGTATTTTTAGTAGAGGTGGGGTTTCGCCATGTTGTCCAGGCTTGTCTTGAACTCTTGGCCTCAAGTGATCTGCCCACCTCGGCCTCCCAAAGTGCTGGGATTACAGGTGTGAGCCACAGCGTCTGGCCTGATTTTCTTCTTTTGTTGTTCATGCTTTTGGTGTCATATTTTATAATCCTTTGCCAAATCCCATGTCAATCCTTTGCCAAATCCAGTGTTTTCTTTTAAGAGTTTTCTGGGTGTTGCTCTTTTATATACTACTTTGATTTGTTTGGAGTTAGTCTTTTGTACATGGTTTGAGGTAAAGGTAACTTCATTCTTTTGCACGTGACTATCCATTTGTCCCAGTGCCAGTTGTTAAAAAGACTATTCTTTCTCTTTCGTTTGGAGTTGGCACCCTTGTTGAAAATCAGTTGATCAGAGATGTATGAGTTTCTAGATCTTCAATTTTAATTCATTGATTTGTGTGTTTGCCTCTGCCAGTACCACTGTCATGATTGCAGTCATAGCTCATTGCAGTCTCGTTCTCCTGGACTCAAGTGATCATTACACAGGTGAGCCACTGGGTCCGACCTCCATATGAATTTAGAATCAGCTCATCGGTTTCCATAAACTTAGCTGGGATTCTGATGGAGATCTCATTGAGCCTGTAGATCAGTTTGTGGAGTATTGTCATTTTAAGTGTTAAAGTCTTCCAGTCTGTGAACATGGTATGTTTTTCTCTGTGTTTAGATTTCCTTTCATTTCTTTTAGTAATATTTTGTAGTTTTCAGAGTTTTGAAACTCTGAAATGTTTTTCTCTTTTATATGTCTTTCTCTTTTTATTGTTAAATTGATTCCTACTTATTTAAATCATTTTGAATGCTACTGTGAATGGAGTTGTCTTATTTTCATTTTCAGATTGTTCAGGACAAGCATATATAAATACAATTAATTTTTTGCTTTATTTTAATTGATATAATTGTACATATTTGTGGGATACAGTGTGATATTTTGATACAGGTATACAATGTGTAATGATCAAATTGGGGAATTAGCATATCCATCACATCAAACATTTATCATTTCTTTGTGTTGGGAATATTCAAAATCTGCTCCTCTATTTGAAAATATACAATAAATTGTTGTTAATTATAGTCACCCTGCAGTGCTGTAGAACAGGGATCTCCAACCCCTGATCTGTGGCCTGTTAGGAACCGGGCTGTACAGCAGAAGGTGAGTGTCCAGCGAGCAGCATTACTGCCTGAGCTTTGCCTCCTGTCAGATCAGTAGGCGGCATTAGATTCTCAGGAGCGTGAACCCTGTTATGAGCCGTGCATGTGAGGGATCTAAGTTGCACATTCCTTATGAGAATCTAATGCCTGGTGATCTGAGAACAGTTTCATCCTGAAACCATCCCCCACTAGTCCATGGAAAAATTGTCTTCCACAAAACTGGTTCCTGATGCCAAAAAGGTTGGGAACTGTTGCTGTAGAACACTAGAACTTATTCCTCCTATCGAGCTGTCATTTCGTATTCATTAACCACCCCTTGGCTGCTCCTCCCACCCCCCACATCTGCAGCCTCTACTCTAGTAACCACTATTCTACTCCAGTTTTATGAGATCAATACAATTGATTGCTATGTATTAATTTTAGAACCTGCAACCTTGCTGAACTCATTTATTCTAGCAGTAATTTTTTAGTGGATTCTTTAGGGTTTTCTATATATAAGATCATGTTACATACAAATAAAGATAGGTTTACTTCTTCCTTTCAAATTTGGATGCCTGTTTTTCTAACTGCTGGCTAGAACCTATGGTACAGTATTGAATAGAAGTTAAGAGGGAATTTTCTTGTCTTTTTCCTAATCTTAGGGGAAAAGCATCCAGTGTTTTCGCTATTAAGTAAGATATTAGCTGTGAGTTTTTTATAGATGCCTTTTGTCAGATTGAGGAGCTCTTTTCCTCTTTTATTTTCTCAATTCTGTAAATCAACCTTTTCTTTTGTTAAGACAGGGTATTGCTCTGTTGCCCAGGCTGAAGTGCAGTGCTGTGATCTTGTCTTACCACAACCCCTGCCTTCCGGGTGAAAGCGATTCTTCCATTTCAGTCCCCTGAGTAGATGGGACTACAGGCATGTGCCATGACGCCCGGCTAATGTTTTGTATTTTTGGTGGAGATGGGGTCTCGCCATGTTGCCCAGGCTGGTCTTGAACTCCTGAGCTCAAATGATCTGCCTTCCTCAGTGTCCCAAAGCATTGGGATTACAGACATGAGCCATTGTATCTGGCCCGTAAATACAATTTTTATTGTATTCAGAGAGGAATTCTTTTCTATTTCTGTCCTGTTGAGTGTTTTTATCATGACAAGGTGTTGGATTTTTGTCACCTGATTTGTGTGTGTGTGTGTGTGTGTGTGTGTGTGTGTATTAAGATGATTCTGTGATTCTGGTTTTTTTATTCAGTTGATATGCTATTTTATGTTAACTCATTTCAACCTACCTCTTTTGTGCTGTTATTAATTATTATTTATATTATATATATATATATATATTTTTTTTTTTTTTTGAGATGGAGTCTCTGTCACCCTGGCTGGAGCACAGTGGTATGATCTTGGCTCACTGCAACCTCCGCTTCCTGGGTTCAGGCAATTCTCCTGCCTCAGCCTCCCGAGTAGCTGGGATTACAGGTGCCTGCCACCACTCCTGGCTAGTTTTTGTATTTTTAGTAGAGACGGGGTTTCACTATGTTGGTCAGGCTGGTCTTGAACTGCTGACCTCATGATCTGCCCGCCTCGGCCTCCCAAAGTGCTGGCATTACAGGTGTGAGTCACCATGCCTGGCCTATAATATATATATATAGTTTTATACAGTTGCTTTTTAAATCAATTAAGAGAAGAAAGAAAAATATACATTTATAGTGTTCTTTATAATTAACAATTGCTGTTACAGGTACTCTTGTATGTTTTTTCATGTGGACTTTACTTGCTGTTTGAGAACACTTGCTTCTAGCCTGAACAACTTTCTTTATTTTATTTATTTATTTATTTTTCTGAGACGGAGTCTCGCTCTGTCGCCCAGGCTGGAGTGCGGTGGTGCAATCTTGGCTCACTGCAAGCTCCACCTCCCGGGTTCACGCCATTCTCTTGCCTCAGCCTCTCTGAGTAGCTGGGACTACAGGTGCCCGCCACCACGCCCGGCTAATTTTTTTGTATTTTTAGTAGAGACGGGGTTTCACCGTGGTCTCGATCTCCTGACCTCATGATCCGCCCGCCTCGGCCTCCCAAAGTGCTGGGATTACAAGCGTGAGCCACTGTGCCCGGCCAACTTTCTTTAGTACTTCTTGTAAGCTATGTCTGTTAGCATAGGAACAACTTCTGTTAGGTTTTTGTTTTAGAAAAGCCTTTTTTTTTTTTGAGATAGGTCTCGCTCTGTTGCCCAGTCTGGAGTGCAGTAGTGTGGTCACAGCTCACGGCAGCTTCAACCTCTTGGGCCCAAGTGATTCTCCCACCTCAGTCTCCTAAGCAGCTTGGGACTACAGGTGGACACCACCAGGCCTGGCTAATTTTTAAATTTTTTGTAGAGTTGGTGTCCCCTTGTGTTGCCTAAGCTGGTCTTGAACTACTGGGCTCCAGTGACCCTCTGTCCTCAGCCTCCCAAAGTGCTGGGGTTACAGGTGTGAACCACCATGCCCTTATGGGAAAGTCTTTATTTCACATTTAGATGGAAGCATTGGCAGATTTAGCATTCTTGGTTGACATTTTTTTTTTCCTTTCTTTGAGCGCTTTGAATATGTTACCCCACTGACTCATAGCTACCAGGGTTTCTCTTAGAAGTCAGCCTTGCGTCTTAACTGGAGTTTCCCTTGTAAGTGATGCATCCTCTTTTCTTGCTGCATCTTTTTGTCTTTGACTTTTAGGCATTTTTGTTATCAAGTGTCTTGTTTGTTGATGTTTTTGTGTTTATGACATACACTTTTTTTCTTTTTTAAATGACATATATTCTTAAATTCTAGTTTATGCTAACTGCCTATATTTTTCAGTTAAGTATTTTTTAAAAAATTGGACACCTCAGTTATAATGTACCAATTTTGTTAGCTAGAATGTTTAGATTAATCCAGAATTGTTATGTCTCAGCTGATAATATAAAATATTACAAGCATTCTCATAGAAGACATTTGTAACTAAATTGGAAACAAACTAAAATAAAATGGTGGTATGCATTCCTTTCCTGAGTTGTGTTTTGCTTAGATTAGGTATTATTCTACATGTAAAATTGTGCAGTGCTAGCTCTTTAAAAAGGCAGTGGCTCTGAGGGTGTAGGCTGCGTGGAGTTTATACCATGATGTATTGGTTTCCTAGGGTCTTTCCTAACAGATACCGTAAACTGAATGGCTTAAACAGCAGAAATTGATCATCTTACAATTCTGGATTCCAGAAGTCCAAAATCAGCATCTCACCAGGAGGATGCCTTCTCTGAAGGTGCTGGAGAAGCATCTGCCCCAGGCTTCGCTCCTTGCTTCCCGCAGCCTCAGGCATCCTTGGCTTGTAGATGGTCCTTTTTACCCTGTGTCTCTTCACGTCTTCCCTGTGTGTCTGTGTCCAAATTTCTCCTTTTCATAATAGTAGGATGCCAGTCATACCGGATTAGGGCTCACCTTCATGACCTCATTTTAACTTGATTACCTTTGTAAAGACTATTTCTAAATCAGGTTACATTATGAAGTACTGAAGATTAGGAGTTCAATTTATCTTTATTTAGAGGAGGGGGTGCATAGTTCAACGCATAACGGATGAATTAAAGGAATATTACCATCTTAAGTGCCTTCTGAAACAAGGTAGGAAATTAGGGAATCATACTTTTTCAAGGGGAGTAGCAATTGGTTCATTTTAGGTATCTTTTTAACTAACTCTAAACCTACTTATAAGCCAGCATTGGAGCTCTGCAGTGGTGGAACTTACAAGTTAATTTTGCATTAATCCTATAATGGCTGACATTTCCTAGAAGTGGGTGTAGTTAACTAATTGCTTGATTCTATCCTCTCCACAACTGCTCACTCCCCTGCCTACCTTACACCCCTAGCCTTTAACCCTGTGCATTATTACATAGGTGCTTTTTTTTGAGATAGAGTCTGGCTCTATTGCCCAGACTGTAGTGCAGTGGCGTGATCTTGGCTCACTGCAACCTCTGCCTCACGGGTTCAAGTAATTCTCCTGCCTCAGCCTCCCGAGTAGCTGGGGCTATAGGTGCCCACCACCACACCTGGCTAATTTTTGTATTTTTAGTAGAGACAGGGTTTCACCATGTTGGCCAGGCTGGTTTCGAGCTCCTGACCTTAAGTGATCCACCCGCCTTGTCCTCCCAAAGTGTGGGGATTACAGGGGTGAGCCATTGTGCCTGGCCTAGTTACATAGGTACTTTTAAAGAAATTTTATTGTTTTATTGATTATAAAAAGTATAGTCAGTGTGTAATGTGATGTGTAAAAAGGTGTAAAGAAGAAACTGAAAGTCACCTATAACCATTAATAATTACTTGTAACTGGTATTGTTGTGAGTGTGCCCTCAGTTTGTTTATGGCAAACGTGATTTTTAAAACAAAATCTGGATCATTATTAAATATTTTCTTAACATTATTCTGTAGACAATTTCATTAATTATAAGGGCTAGTACTCTCAAGATTGTTTTTGCTTTTCTTCCATTTTGTAACCTCTTGGGGACCAAGACACATTTCTTTTCATTGTTTCTCATTTTCTCTATTGATAACAAAATTTTGTGGTATAGAATTACAGACTTTTGTTGATAAAGAAGGGACTTTGGGACAACTAGACCTTTATAAAAGTGACAAATGAGTATTGCAGGGGAACTAAACCTGAGATCATGATATTTCACAGTGATGAGCAGATTCTAAATGAACTCCTTCAGCATAGTAATTTAGATTGAAGTTAATGTGGGAGCTAGTTTGAGTTTAGGTTATTATTAAATGTCTTTCTAACTGAAAAGCTACTAAACTGGAATAACAGGCATTTGAAGAAAATTGTTATGCAGGAAGCCTAACTGATTGATTTCTAAAGATGATTTTTTAAAGCCAGTTGTTGGGAGCTTGTTATTCATGTTCCATGGAAACAATGTTTAATTTCTTGGCCAAATGGGTAAGGTGTGTTTTAGCACTGTTGTTACTATAGTTCAACATTATGGAGAAAAGTTGATTCTTAGGAGCTACCATTGCCATTTGGAGAAAAATGTGGTCCAGAATTTCATGTTTTTTGCCACCTGTCATTCTTCAAGAAGGAAACTCACTGGGAAATACCTTACACTTCTATAGTTGAGGAGACCTGGGATTTGGAAGGAAAGGAGGAGGTTCAGTGAAGAGTGGGATGGCTGCATTTAATACAGAGCCCAAGACTTGTGTTCAAGTCCCCTCTGCTGCAGGGTCTCACTCTGTCGCCCAGACTGGAATGCAGTGGTGTGATCCTAGTTCACTGCAGCCTCAACATCCTGGGTTTAGGTGATTCTTCCACCTCCGCCTCCTGAGTAGCTGGGATTACAGGCACATGCCACCATGCCTGGCTGATTTTTTTTTTTTTTTTCTTGTAGAGACAGGATTTTGCCCTATTACCCGGGCTGGTCTCGAACTCCTGGGCTTAAGGGATCTGCCTGTCTAGACCTCCCAAAGTGTTGGGATTACAGGCAGGAACCACCGTGCCCAGCTCCTACCGATTTCTAAAAAAAAAGAAAACTTCCAAAAAAAAGTTTTCTGTGGTCTTTCTGTTTTGTTTTTTTGAACCACAGTCATTCCATCTAGGTTCATGCTTTTGATTGTTATGTCTCTTTAGTCTCTTTTATTGCTTTTTAAATTTTAATTTATCTACTTTGCTAAATATATTTACATTTCTCATACTTAGTCTTTAGTCTCTTTTAATATATATCAGTCTCAAGTTGACCCACCACCTCTTTTTTTTTTTTTAAAGAGCGTCTTGCTCTGTTGCCTAGGTTGGAGTGCAGTGGTGTGATAATACTAATAGCTCACTGCAGTCTTGACCTCCTGGGCTCAAGTGATCATCCTGCCTCAGCCTCTTGAGTAGCTAATATTACAGGTATGCACCACCATGCCTGGCTAATACTTTATTTTTTTGTAGAGGTAGGGGTCTCACTGTGTTGCCCAGGTGGTCTCAAACTGGGCTGAAGTGATGCTTCCACCTTGGTCTCCCAAAGCAGTGGGGTTACAGGTGTGAGCCACACACTTGTCTGACACTTTTTTTGGGGAGACAGAGTCTCACTCTGTTACCCAGGCTGGAGTGCAGTGGTGCAATCTTGGCTCCAACTTCAGCCTCCTGGGCTGAAGTGATCCTCCCACCTCAGCCTCCTGAGTAGCTGGGACTATAGTCATGTGCCACCATACCTGGCTAATTTTCGTGTTCTTAGTAGAGACAGGGTTTCACCATGTTGCCCAGGCTAGTCTCGAACTCCTGAGCTCAGGTGATCTGCCCAACTTGGCCTTCCAAAGTGCTGGGATTATAGGCATGAGCCACCGCGCCTGGACTGCCTCTGACTTTTTGAACAGATAAGACTGATTGTCTCACAGAATGACACTATCTGGATTTGTCTGAACATTTCTTCATAGTGTCTTTTAATTTGCTCTTCTATCCGTTATATTTTCTATAAAGTGGGAATTAGGTCTAAAGGCTTGATTAGACTGAGAGTAAACATTTTTGGCGAAGAATAATTTGTAAGTGATACTGTGTTCTTCATATTGCAGGTTATCATGTGGAACATGATGGCAGTTGTATTACTCTGTGATGCTGAATTTGATAATTTGATTCAAGTGGAGACGAACCAATGTCTTCATCATAAGGGAAATATTTCACTTTGCAATTACCATGTAATCCGAGGCATTTGGCAGTTGACCAATAGCTTGTTCTCCAGCACACCCATTGGTTATTAGAGCACTTACAGTTACTTTATTGGGTCTTGCAAAATGGTATTTTTCGAATTCTGTTGTTTTTTTCATGTTAATTGGTAGGCATTCCTCTGTAAAGAAGAACTTTTTCTCGTTAACTGGCGTTGAACTATTATTTCTTCAGAAAAGACAAAGTAGGTAATGAAGTCTTCAGTTGCCAAGTTTTTAGAACAAGGAATCAATGTGTTGCTCCCTACCCATGCTGTGAATGAGTTTTTCCCCTTTATTGTTCTTCTACTTCTTTTTTGTGTCATGATGGATTTTTATTTATTCAGTGTTATAGTTGTTTGATAATCAATTACAATCATTCTTTTTGATGATGTTCAAATTATTCTCGATTTTGCCAGTGGAAACCGTCCAAGCTGACTACTCCTTTATTGTTCTTCCACTTTTTTTTTTTTTTTGAGACAGAGTCTCACTGTTGCCAGGCTAGAGTGCAATGATGTGATCTTGGCTCACGGCAACCTCCGCCTCCCCAGTTCAAGCGATTCTCCTGCCTCAGCCTCACAAGTAGCTGGGACTACAGGCATGTGGCACCACGCCCAGTTAATTTTTGTATTTTTAGTAGAGGTGGGGTTTCACCATGTTGGTCAGGATGGTCTCAATCTCCTGACCTCGTGATCAGCCTGCCGCGGCCTCCCAAAGTGCTTGGATTACAGGCAACAGCCACCGCACCTGGCCTCTTCCACTTCTTTTTTGTGTCACGATAGATTTTTATTTATTCAGTGTTACAGTTTTTTGATAATAAATTACAATCATTCTTTTTGGTGATATTCAAATTAGTCTTGATTTTGCCAGTGGAAGCCCCTCCAAACTGACTACTGTAATTTTTTTGATATATCTTGAATTTACAGAAAAATTGCAAGAATAATGCAAGAAGTTCCCAAATACCTTTTACCCAAATCCACTGATTGTTTATATTTTGCTAAATTTGCTTGACAAATGTATATTTGTGTGTACATTCATAAAAACTTAAGTGCACATTTCCCAATAACAGGGACATTCTCTTTCATAAACATGGTATAATTTAAAAAATCAATACTGTCATCTAATGCACAGCATATTTTTAAAATTTAATCAGTTATCTCAGTAATGCCCAGTATCAAAGATTATCGTGCATTATATTTGTCATATATTTTTAGTGTCTTTTGATCATTATTCTTCAGCCTTTTTTCGTCTTTATCGACTTGGACATTTTTGAGAAGTACAAGTTAATTGTTTGGTATACCGTTCCTCAGTTTGGGTTTGGCTGCTGTTTTCTTCATGATTAGATTCAGGTTATACATTTTTTAGCAGACCATTTTTACTGGCCTGCCAGGCTTTTCACTGTCTTCACTGTCATTGTGTGTGTGTGTGTCTCTGTGTTTTTGAGACAGAGTCTCGCTCTGTCACCCAGGCTGGAGTGTAGTGGCACGATCTCAGCCCAGTGCAACCTCTGCCTCCTGGGTTCAGGCAGTTCTCCTGCTTCAGCCTCACAAGTGGCTGGGACTACAGGCACACGCCATCATGTACCACGCCCAACTAATTTTTGTTGGCCTCCCAAAGTGCATGATTACAGGCGTGAGCTACCACGCCCAGCCTCTTTCATTGTGTTTTGACTTCACCTCATCAATTGAGATCAGGTGTGGAATTTTCCAGTTGTGGTGTTATGTTAGCACTCAAAAAGTCAGATTTTGGAACATTTTGGAGTTCAGATTTTCAAATTAGGGATGCTCAACCTCTACTAGTAGTAGGACTGTCATTCCTTCTCTGTGTTTTAGTTGGCATTCTGCTGCAAGAAAAATATTTCTTTTCTGTCTATTCATGTATTTTTTAGAGTAGCATGGACTTTTGTTTTGTTCATGTGACTCATTATTACTGATTTTGATACCCAAATTGTTCCTGATGGGACCAATAGCTTCAAGCTGGCTCTTGTGTTTGTTTGTCATGTTTTTATCATTCTTTGAGCACTTTCTAACTTCTTGGTATAAGATAGAATCATCTTGTATCTTCCTTTCTCCAGCCTTACATTCTAAAGTGTCTTGATTTCTTTTAGTGGAGAATGGTATTTAGAAACCAAGATGCCGACTCTATGTGTGCTCATTACTACAGAGGTGTCACGGTTTTTAATCATACGTTCCTCTTAGTGGACATAGCAAGGAAATGTTTTAAAAAGTGACTTCACGGCCGGGCGTGGTGGCTCACGCCTATAATCCCAACACTTTGGGAGGCTGAGGTGGGTGGATCACCTGAGGTCAGGAGTTCAAGACCAGCCTGGCCAATATGGTGAAACCTGTCTCCGCTAAAAATACAAAGATTAGCCAGGCATGATGGTGCGCATCTGTAGTCCCAGCTACTTGGGAGGCTGGGGCAGAAGAATTGCTTGAACCTGGGAGGTGGTAGTTGCAGTGAGCTGAGATTATGCCACTGCAATCCAGCCTGGTGACAGAGCAAGACTCCATCTCAAAAAAAAAAAAAAAGTGACTTCACACTGAAAATTTTAAATCACATTAACCTCAGTGTTGTTTTTTTCTTCTTTGAATCTTCTATCTTTTTAATTGGAATAGCTACAAAAGGCTTTAGAGAGATTCTTGTGTGATATTTCTGAAGTTCAGTAATACTCTAGTTTTAGTGTGTCATTTTGGCTGGAGAATCATTGTCAGCTGACTTGGACATAATTATCAACTCTAATCTCTTGTTAGAGCAAATGAACATTTTGCAATTTGAAAAATTGGAATTTTAAGTTAAAATCTTTGAATTTATTATATCTAAAATTGCTTTATATATGAAGAAAGAATAGCATTAATCAAATTTCTGCTCTGTTTAGGAGTCGAAGTGCTGACTTACAGAGAAGACTTCAGTTTTGTTACTTATAAAATTAGGATAGTATCTTATAAGGTTATTTTGAGAGTACATGATGTATATAAAGTTCCTAGTAGAGTCCTTGGCCTAACCTAGGCACTTAATAAATGGTACCTAGACTATTACACTATTGTTATTGTGCCCTATAGTGCCTGTAGGCATAGAAGCATGAAAAAATACTTCTTTGCTTAATATTCCTTATTGATGTAGATTTAAGATTTCATATTCTAAAAGTTTTGACTGTGTTTTCATAACTGTGCTGAATTGAAAATAAAAATCTTCACATAAATGTAAACTTCAATGAGTTTTCAGACAAACTACACCTAGGCAGCTAGCTCCAATATTAAGAAATAGAATGTCATCAGTACTTCTGAAACCACTGTTC
The DNA here is from genome assembly GCF_028878055.3 of Symphalangus syndactylus. Taxonomy (NCBI): domain Eukaryota; kingdom Metazoa; phylum Chordata; class Mammalia; order Primates; family Hylobatidae; genus Symphalangus; species Symphalangus syndactylus. The sequence goes on along the minus strand of NC_072437.2, from coordinate 92,446,862 downwards.
TGCTCCCTCCAGTCACTACACAACATCTGTGCTTTCAGGGGACATTGCATGAGTTTTATGTCTTTTTGTTTATTATGCCCCACTCAAAACATGTAGAAAAAAACTATTTTGGGGATTAGAATTGCATTAGATGAGAAACTTGAAATGAGCTTTGTCAATAGCTTTTTATATTGCATAGTGTAATTTTTAATGTAAGTACAATAGTAATGTATTTTGCAGGTAGGGAGTACAGTTTTAATTTTTATTTTACTCTGTTAGAGGGTAATTAGTAGAACCTTTTTGAGAAACAAGTATGTTAGAACACCTTTTTTACTATCACTTGTTTATTGCCTGTGAGCAACAAAGGCAGAACCTCTGTTTCCTTTTCTGTAAGGGTAAGTCATAACTTTGTATCACCTGTCCTTAGCATAGTTCCTGGCACACATGAGCCGTATAAGAAAATGTTTTTAAAATAAATATGTGAATCAGTCTAGGCAAGTACATGTTAGCACTTGTATGTGACTTCACCTGCATTTATTTGTACATGAAAGAATTTAGGGTGGGACTTGCATGTATGAAATTGCTGTAGGAGAGCTCTATTTTCATTATCAGTTTATACAAGAGTGACTATATTTTTATTTTTGGGGGATGGAGTCTTGCTCTTTCTCCCAGGCTGGAGTGCAGTGGCGCGATCTCGGCTCACTGCAGCCTCAGCCTCCCAGGTTCAAGCGATTCTCCTGCCTTAGCTTCCTGAGTAGCTGGGACCACAGGCGCACAGCCCCATGCCTAGCTGATTTTTGTATTTTTAGTAGAGATGGGGTTTCACCATGTTGCCCAGGCTGGTCTCAAACTCCTGACCTCAGGTGATCCTCCCGCCTCCGCCTTCCAAAGTGCTGGGATTACAGGCATAAGCCACCACACCCAGCCAAGAGTGACTATTTTAAAAAACAATTTGATGCTAGTATGTAGCATAAGCTGTAGGAAAATTACAGTTGTAGGAATATAGGGTATATCAGCATTATAGAAATTAATTACTCAGATGAAGAGTAAGGTATGAATCGATACATAGAAAGCTCTGTTAAATGTGTCTGCGTGTTAGGTATTGTACTTTGATCTGTATGTTGAACTGGTTTCCCAAAGAAATGATAAATCTGGGAAAAGTCCAGCAAAATGTTACTGATATTAGAAATGGATGCAATAATAACAAACTAAAAAGAATAAGAATCTTCCTTGGAAAGATACTGGTTAATAGATACGATGCGATTGTAAGGCTGAATGATCATACACCTTACTGTTGAAACTGGGACACTTTGGGAATGGAAAAGCGTGCTATTAATTATGCCATGACAACTGGTGCAAACTGTTTCTGGCAAAGTGGGACACATGGTCACTCTGTTATAGGGTGAATATGGGTTTCTCTGTTGTATCCTGGAATTCTAGAATTAATATTTCTTTTAAACTCAAAGGGAGTAATAGTAGAATAACTAAAAAGGCAAACACTACCCGAAACATAGCAAATGTGGCGCTTTCAAACTGAAAATATGAAAAAAATTGTAGGAAAACGGCCTGTCACATGGGAAGAGTGACACCATCTTGAAGTGAAACCAGTCATAATGACCAGTGTTTGACTCCTGCATACCAAGGCTTTCCTGCAGCAAGGTCAAAAACAATGCCTGTAGCATTGATAATGCCTCATGGAGGTGCTTATCTAACCTCTCCAGTGGTCACAGGTTTCCTAAGAAAGTGTGAGGCATGTCAAGCTGCACATGTGTTTGCCCTAAAAGCTTGCTCTGTAAAGGGTGATTTCTGGAGGGTGATACAGGGGATACACCATCTCAGCTGCCCAAGACATTGCTTCTGTTCATAAATTTACCATCTGAGCCTTTCCTGGAATTTTCAGGCCTTTAATAGACTTGTTCATAAGTCCCTGTTAATTTTTTCTTTCTGAGAAACTGGATTTATTAGCCACTTTCTTCGGCCTCTCAGCTCCGAGCCTTTCGGAGTATGTTTGCCATATAGGAGCAAAAGTTTATAGTTAAATGGATGGTAGTAGTATTCTTCTGTGCTGTGTAACAAATTATCACAAATTTAGCAGCTTAAGTGAACTCATGTTATATAACAGTTTCTGTTGTAGGTAAGCCGTGCCCTCTGCAAGGCTGTACTCAGTGTGTTGGCCAGGGCTCAGGTCACATCTGCAGTTGCAATTGGTAATGGATCTGCTTTCAAGCTCACTTAGGGTGCTGGCTGAATGTTTTCTTGCAGCTGTGAAGACTAAGTGAAGGCTCTAGGCTTTTTCCGGTTGCCAGTTGGCAGCTGCCCTCAGTGCTGAGAGGCCGCCTACGGTTCCTTGCCATGTGGCCCTCTCCATAAGCCCTCTCAGCACGGCAGCTTGCTCCTTCCAAGCCAATGAGGGAATCAGGGAGCAAGTCTGCCAGCAGTATGGAGTCTTATATAATGTCACATAGTCACAGAAGTGACATCCCATCTCCTCCATCATTTTCTACTGGTTAGAAGCAATTCACAGGTCCTGCCCATATTTCAGGGGAGGCAATTATACAAAGGCATGGGTTGAGATCGGGGGAACACTTTAGTTTCTGCCCACCACAGCACTGCATTCACAATAGCTTATCAGTGAGAAGTCTCTGACTGAGGTTTAATCAGTGTATCTTACTTATGATTATTCTTGTGAAATCTGGTATAGTTTGTTAGAACATGTCTACTTTCATTTAAGTATACATCTATCTATTTACAGCACTTTAAAATTCATTTTTGATGGTGAGCACAGTGAGTACTGTGGCTTGGGATAGCATATGCATTTCTATAATATTGACGTTTTTTTTGTTTGCTAATACCCCCACTTAATAGATCATTGATAACTGAGTCTTTTTATAAAGCGGATTGAAGATGGCTGATTTATTATGACTTCTATCATGTATAATCATGACCTATCTCTAAACGTAATTAAAATGTTCAGGTTCTTCTTTAATGACACCTAGAATTATTGTTTACTTGAGGTTGTTTTAGGCTCATGAGGCTTCCTTGGACAACCCTTTGTTCAAAATGAAGGAATTGAGGGAATATATTTTATAATATGGAAGACTACTGGCACACATCAGCTAATGTGAAGGGGTGTCTCTTTCTGAACAAATGCAGTAGTTATATTTGTCACTTATTTGGCAGTTAATCATGTATTTTGCTTTAACCATATCTAGTGTTTTTTTATTATGGGAAAACTTAAATGTATATTGAAGTAGACAAAATAGTATTAGGTACCCCCAAGTACCTATCATGCTTTAGTTAACGCAAAAAACATCTCTTGACCAATGTTGTATCTTTTTCACTCCCTCTAACTTAAACCTTCCCAGATTCTTTAGGGGCAAATCCCAAATATCATTTTATTACTTAAATATTGTATTTTTACCTTTTTAATATGTTTGATCTAGGTTCTCCTTTTTTTATACTGAATGCTCCCTGAGCATATGGACCGTATAATGCATATTTCAAGTTTTAGCTTAGTGATGCCTTGTGGGTAGTTAGTACATATTTGGAAAGCTATACATAAGTATACGCTTAGAAGTCAGAAAAGTCTCTCTTCTCTAATTTAATGTGAGTTGACTCTACAAACTAACCTAGGATAAGTTACCTATCTGTTCTCTCCATTGAAGAAGAATTTCACTTTTTTGAATTACCTAAAGGGTATGTATGTATGTATGTATGTAGGTATGTATTTATTTATTTGAGGCGGAGTTTCATTCTTGTTGCCCAGACTGGAGTGCAGTGGCGTGATCTTGGTTCACTGCAACCTCTGCCTTCCTGGTTCAAGCAATTCTCCTGCTTCAGCCTCCCGAGTAGCTGGGATTACAGGCATGCACCACCATGCCCGGCTGATTTTTGTATTTTTAGTAGAGATGGGTTTCACCATGCTGGCCAGGCTTGTCTCGAATTCCTGACCTCAGGTGATCCACCTGCCTCAGCCTCCCAAAGTGCTGGGTAATTACAGGCGTGAGCACCACGCCCGGCCAAGGGTCTTTAATAAGGTCTGTTTTCTTCTTGTTGTAGACTTGGACTTAGGAGCCTTGAAGTTTTGGTGCTTCTCTAACAGTCACAGTTTGTTTTGAAAGGAAGGCAGTGGGTTAAACAGAACATGGAAAGTGGTTTACTTTATTGTAATCACCTAACTCTCCCACTCCCAGCAGTGTGACAGATAATTAGGGTCTGTTTAAAATAATATTTTGATCTCAGGGCAGGAATCATTTGAGAATCCTACAGCAGAACCCATGGTGCTGCCTGAATTCTATGTAAAATGAGTCCTGTTAAAACAAAGTTCATACGTTTTGGGATGGGATATTTTAAAATTCAACTTGGGAAGTAAAGAAAAGCATGTTTTCCTTCTTTGTTGCCTTCTCCCCTCCCTAGCTAGCTTCTGGCAGTAAGTGTTTATATGTAGTTATATACCCATATGTATAATAGCAGATTTGTAATTTATTCTTTAGACTAATATTTATTTAATTTATTTTTTGAGACAGAGTCTCACTCTGTCACCCAGGCTGGAGTGCAGTGGCACAATCTGGGCATACTGCAACCTCTGCCACCCTGGTTCAAACAATTTTCATGCCTCAGCCTCCCTAGTAGCTGGGATTACAGGCGTGTGCTACCATGCCCGGCTAAGTTTTTTGGATTTTTAGCAGAGATGGAGTTTCACCATGTTGGCCAGGCTGGTCTCGAACTCCTGGCCTCAAGTAATCCATCTGCCTCAGCCTCCGAAAGTGCTGGGATTATAGGCGTGAGCCAGCGTGCCCGGCCTCCATAGACCCAATATTTAAACGTTTGAGTATATAAATGTTTAGGGATTTAGATATAATTAAAAGTTTACTTAAAAAAATTTATAAATGTTGTTACGATAGAGATTTGAGATCAAACAAAATAAATTCTAAATGTTTTCATTTTATGATTATTTATCTGAGACAGGGTCTTGCTTTATTGCCCAGGTTTTGTGGTCTTGGCTCACTGCAATCTCTGCCTTCAGGTATTGATTTTTTCCACCTCAGCTTCCTGAGTAGCTGGGACTATAGATGCACTCCACCATGCCAGCTAATTTTTGTATTTTTTTTTTAGTAGAAATGGGGTTTCACCATGTTGCCCAGGCTGGTCTCAAACTTCTGGGCTCAAGGGATTTGCCCATCTCGTCCTCCCAAAGTGCTGGGATTACAGACATGAGCCACGGCACCTGGCCTCGTTTTAGGATATATTTTTATTTGAACTGTTCATAGATATCTTCAGCATCTGTGAAACATTTAGTTAGATCATGTCTACTTTCATTTAGGTATACATCTGTTTACAGCACTTTAAAATTCATTTTTGATGGTGTCAGTCAGTGAGTATGGCTTGGGATAGCATTTCCATTTCTATAATATTGACAATTTTTTTTTGTTTGCTAATATTCCCACTTAATAGATCATTAATTATTGACCTAGTCTTTTTATAAAACTGATTGAAGATGGCTTATTTATTATGACATCTATCTTGTACAATCATGACATCAAATCTCTAGGCATAATTAATAAAGTGTTCAAGTTCTTCTTTAATGGCACTCATAATTGTTTATTTGAGGTTGTTTTAGGCTCATGAGGCTTCCTTGGACAACCCTTTGTTGTTCAAAATGAAGTAATTGAGAGAGTATATTTTGTAATATGGAAGACTTTAGGGGACCTGATTAGAAAGTAACTTCTCTTTTCTGACAGATTTGGGAGAAAGCTTACCTTTTATGTGGGCATGGCAAAGTATGTTTTCTCACCTTGAAATTCATTGAAATTTTATTTTTCCACCCTCTCAGTTGCTGACTTATTCTCCCCTTTTTTTCTGTGTCTCTTTTCAGAATATAATGGAAAATGAGCTTATATGGCAAGCCAAATGTGATAGAGAAATTTTAGAAATTGAACTGCTTTTGATCAAAACACTTTCTTTTATGCTACCTTTCTCCAAATTCTGTCCTATAAGTTGTTAGTAACCCTATAGAGAGAGCTTCTTTAGTCTTTTTCATTTATAGGGCAGTCACACATTTCAGTCATAATGTGTGACTAATTAAACATTTATTTTTCACAGGGTCTTGCTCTGTGACCCAGGCTGGAGTGCAGTGGCATCATCATAGCTCACTGCAGCCTTGAACTCCTGGGCTCAAGCCATCCTCCTGCCTCAGGCTCTCAAGTAGTTAGGACTACAGGCATGTACCACCTAATGGGCACGCCCAGCTGATGTTATTATTTTATTTATTTAGAGATGGGATTTCACTATGTTGCCCAGGCTGGTCTCAAGTTCCTGGGCTCACGTGATCCTATTGCCTTGACCTCCCAAAGCGTTGGGATTACAGGCATGAGCCACCACTCCCAGCCCCAAATATTGCTTTATAAATTAGAATAAAATTAGGACATTTTTCTGAATATAATTTTTTTTTTACATTTCTATATGTAGTATTTAAGAAAACATTGTTGGTGATTATTATTGGAACAGTGGTGTGAATGAAACCTGCTTTGGTATGCGCTGAGAGTTTCCGATCAGATTTTAGCTCCAGTTATTTCTCCCATTATTGTAGTTTCTTTTTTTGAGACAGAGTCTTGCTCTGTCGCCCAGGCTGGACTGCAGTGGCACGATATTGGCTCACTGCAAGCTCCGCCTCCCGAGTTCATGCCATTCTCCTACCTCAGCCCCCCTAGTAGCTGGGACTACAGGTGCCTGCCACCATGCCTGGCTGATTTTTTGTATTTTTTAGTAGAGACAGGGTTTCACCGTGTTAGCCAGGATGGTATTGTAGATGTTTATTAGCAAAGCTTTTTACGTAATTTAGATGATAATTTATATTCTGGGAAGAGTAGACTACTTTGAAGTAATACTATTCTTGTTAAACTATGTTATAAAGGATACTGAGATCAGTTTAAGCCTGTGCACACCCATTTCTTCTAAAATTTTTATAGAAGTAACAGAAAGATGTCATGTGAGTGTGGTAAGTGTGGTGTTTGCGTTAAGTTTATTGAACTGTAATAGAGCTAGAGGATAGACTGTGTTATTAATGGATCAGATATTTTTGAGGATTCCTAGAGGATTGCAAGATAATAAACAGGATTAGAGAGACAACAGCTAGTAGAAAAAGTTACAGCAGGAGAGAGAATAATTAATAAGTGTTAGTTAACAGCTGACCCTGGGCTTCTTGAGAGAGCCCTGGTGGAAGCTTGAGTTTGGAATCAACAGTTCATAGTAGGAGCATGGCTGTGTTGCGATCACCATGGTAATTAAAGAAGTTCATTCAGAATAGCTGGCTCAATGGAGCCTCCTTTCTGTCCCCTTCAGAGTAGCTGGTATGCCAGGCTTTCACCTTTAGGATAAGGCTAGAGTCATGGTCTTGCCAGAAAGTGGGTGATGTTTTGTCTGAGGAGAGCATGAGAGTGGAGAGAGCAGAGAAGAGCTCATAGCAGTTTGGTTTTTACAGCAGACACAGGACAAGGACATTCCTATTCTCAGAGTACTGCTCTTCTTGTTAACATGCCCACCAGCTCCTCACACACACAGAACTTGAAACCAGCGATCTTTTAGGACAGCCAGACCTACGCAAATGCAGAGGAAACCCTCATGAGATACTTACACTAACCATCTTTCATTCACAAAGCGGAGCAGCCAGCCAGGGATTTCCAGACACTTGAGGACAACCAAGAGATTGAAACATGGAAGAGTCTCCTTCGAGGGGCAGTAATTTAATGGGTGAGGGCTATATTTCTGTTCCTTTGCTTTTTTTTTTTTTTTTTTTTGCCGTCCTGTACTGCTTTTTATTGGAATGATATTTTGTTTATGTTTGCTAGTAACCTATACATTTTTTAACACACGTGTAACTAAAATTTTCATGTTTGAAGTTACTAAGATTTCTACTGGCCCCTCTCCACTTCACAAGCCAATCTCCTTTGCACACATTAGCTACCCTTCAAGTATCTACTCTTTCTAGTTAATTGCTCTTTGAATACACCAAAGATAAAGCATGGAAGATACAATTATAGGAGCAAATGTAAATGTTATAATCCCTGAATATATGAGTACGTGGCTGGGAGGTGGAGGTAATGAGGGATAGCAGGAAAGGTGAATGTGCTTATTTCCTTTTGTTTCATAGCCCGGATTTCTTATGTGCTATATGAAAATTGGTAAATCTAGCTAAAGATTTAGATGTAGAACCAGTAGAAGCACTAGAACAATACTCTACCCAATGACACGTAATAAAAATTAGGAGGTGGCCTGTGGAAGGAGAGTGGGGAGGTAGTGTGTGTGTCAGTTTCTCTTCTTGCAAAAGCACAGAATTAAGAGCCGTTGACTGAGGCATGCAATATATTATTTAAAGTTATGATAATCATCATGAAGAACTAAAACTGTCAATGGGGATTGTCTCCAGGGAAATGAACCTTAAGAGAGGGAGAGGTGAATAATACTTTGAGTTTTATACCCTCTTTACAGTTTGAATTATTTTTAGATTGTGAACTTAGAGTACTTATAAAATAAAAGGTTTTATACAAAGCATATGAAAGGGATTTGGTGCTTGTTCTGATATTTTAACTGTCCATAGGAAGCTAACCTCAGACTTTTACATAGGTTAAAGAGTGGTCTCTTTTCCATTTACATAGTAGCTTTCAAAACCAAGTGTACTTGAACAAGGTACTTCACTCTACTGCTGCAAGTTTCCATCACGTTGCTCACTGATAAAATGATTACTTAGAAAAATCTAAATGACTCATGTTTCTAGTCATACCTTTACATAATGCTTTACGTTTTACAGCACTTTCACATCCACTATTTGATTTCCATAACCCCGAGGTAGGCAGAGTAGGTATTTTCCTGTATGATATGGTGAGGAAACTAAGACTGAGAAAGTGACTCACCCAGAGTCACGTGGTTTGAGAAGTGGTAGTGGAGCTCACTGCTCACTGCTCACCCTCTCACCAGGAGGGTTTCACACCTGTGCAGCCTTCTGGCCTGCTATGGCTAAAGTGTCTTACCAGTTTTTACCTTTCTTCTTTGTAATGTACCCACACTCAAGTTCCCATATTGATTGCTTCCTGCATTCTGAATTTGTATTCAAATTGTGTTTAACATATGTAAATCTGTGTTTATTTTAAAAAAATGAATTTTACTGCATTTTGAAAATGCCACACATAAACTTTGAGTGTCATTCAGCTCTTGTTATTTCTGTAGCTGCACAACACTATTCCTTCCTTACTTTCATGAACTGATCTTTTTATCCAGAATTTTTCTGACGCCCTTGTTTTTAAGCGTCATGGCTTGCTGAAGCAAAGTGGTGGAATTTAAATGTTGTTGCCTTCAAGAATTAGCTAATCTTTTGGACTTGTGATACTTGTGTGATCTTTTTGGACTTGTGATTTGGCCTCATTTGATCCCTGCAGAAATGGTTCTCATCCAGGAAATTTGGGATTTCAACAAGTAACTCACTGAAAAAACCATGTTAGTAGTCATGGGGAAGTAAGCGTGCTCAGCTCTTGTGTTGGGACCCCAGTGTGATACTGTTGATACGATTGATTTAATAATACCTTTGACTAGTCATTCCAGTGTCTGGAATTCCTCAGGGATGGTTTCTGTCAAATTCTTTTTTCCTGCAAATACACCATATTTTCCTTTTTTTTTTTTTTGGCATGTTTTGTGATTTTTGTGTGTGTATGTGTGTGAGAACTGAACAGTTTGAATGTTGTAATGTGGTGACTCTGAAAATCAGATTCTCCAGCTCCTCAGTGATTGCTTTTTTGAGGCTTGCAGTCATCCATTTGTATAATGACTTTTCTAAACCAGTTTTACAAAGTCTGTATTCCTTGTTGTGTGTGGTCACTGAAGTTTCTGTCTTACTATCTCTGGACAACTATGACTTGATAGAGATTTAGTATAATGTCTGGATCCCCATCCCCCTCAATAAAGGGAAAAAAACAAGAAAGGTTGCAGCCTAAGGGGACAGAAACAAAAGCAAGCATCTGTGCTGTTTCCCCAGGCTACTGCCAGACTGAGCAAAATGCACAATCCTAAATTGTTGAGGGCAAGGTTCCCGCTGCCAGCCCTGTTACTAGGCAGCTGCTCTAGGAGGTGGTCCTGTGCCCGCCTCTGGGGATGCTGAGGAGTAGGGAACAGTAGCTGGTTTGCATGCTGTGCTCTCTTCTCCCTTCATCAACCACTGCCCTGGGTGTTTAATGTCTGATTAGGTTCTAAGGTTCAGAATAGTTGATTCTGATGTATTTTTCAGCTTAATGGTTTTGGTGGAAGGACTAACCCTGGGAGCTTTCTGCCATTTTTCATGTTGGTCACTCCACTCGTATGTTTTGGATGTGACTATACTTCATGCCAGTTGCAGCCAGTTCTTTTCTACTTCCCCACCATTTATCAAACAGTGGTGCTTTCTTGTTGTTGAAGACACTGAAACTACATTAATGGAATAAAGTTCTTTGCAGCATTTCTCTAACATCCTTCACAAAAATTATGCATACATTTATTTTTATTTTCTATTATTATTATTAAGAGATAGGGTCTCACTCTGTCGCCCAGGTCATAGTTCACTGCAGCCTCGATCTCCTGGGCTTAATAGCTCCTCCTGCCTCAGCCTCCCGAGCAGCTGGGACTATAGGCGTGCTCCACAACATACTCTGTAGAGACAGGGTCTTGCCATGTTGCCCAGCCTTCTCTAGAACTCCAGGACTTAAGCAGTCCTCCTGCTCTGACTTCCCAAAGTGCTGGTATTATGGGCGTGAACCACTGCACCTGGCCTACGCATATCTTTAGAGTGACACTGTCATTTTATGAGCTGTTGATGGTGTGGTTACTAAGAATGGTTTTTATTTTTGCAGAACTTAAAAGTTGTTTTCAGTTCTTCCACAGTTTTATAGCTGGAAAATGGTAAGAGAGAACCACATTTTATAGGTCAGGGGAATCGAGGTCTAGAAAACAGGACTGACAGAGATGCTGTTTTGTTCTTTCCACTTAACTCTGGTTTAATATAATACTCCTGTTGTCTCAGTGACACAGAAAGAGCTACAGGTCACTTTCTTATTGTGGTAAGAATGAAGAACTCTTTCTGAGGCAGTTCACAATATGAATACCTTTTTTTATTTGAAGTGTATGGAAGATTCCGAGTATTTGATAAAACTATGTAAGTTTGATGATAATTTGCTTTTTATTAGGGTGAGTTGGAGTCCGCATATGGAATCTGGAGTATGAACTCCGTTACTATAAACTGAGTCAGTCCATAATATAATTTGTTGATTTTGGGTTCACTTGAACTTAATAATACCTTGTATTTATATAGTGATTTTCTTCTCAGGAGTGGTAGGTACTTTACAGATACTTTATTATACTATAACAGGTGTTGGGAAAAATAGAAGTGTTCATGTTTTTATAAGTGGAAAAGCATCAACACAGGTTTTCTCATTGAGCATAATCACAGAAATCTGTTATCCAAGTCAGGTGTCTGAAGGGTACACAGGGTGGCAATCCAGGGATCCTTGCTTTTTATAGAGCTGAAACATTATTTGGTGGAATAGATATAGAAATTATCAAGAATATGGTAGAAAGAGCTTGATGAAACATTCTTGTAATTTGTTCACCAAAGTGGGTGAATCCCTGCATTGAAGACAATGTGAAGATGCCGAAAAAACACATCTTGTCCACCCTTTTTGCCTTAGGTAAGGTGCCAGTTACGGAGTTCAGATATAGTTATGTTTTAAATGTTAGCTATCCATGAGAGTATCTTATTAATTTTTTGAAAGTTTTTTGTATTGTTAGGAAAGTAGGATCTGTAAAGTTTCATCATGCACTCAAGTATGTTGTTATGCTGAGTTTGGTCATATTGAGAATTTTCCTTTTGATGTTATTGTTAAGCCAAATGTGAAGGCTTGACAGAGTGGTTCTTGGAAAAGCCAGTATTATTACTACTGTTACTTCTAACAGAGATGAAGTAATGAGATTTCTTTCAGTAGCTCATTGTCTCATTGTGAACATTTACAGATCAAAAGCTTGTTTTTTGTTTGTTTGTTTTTTTGGCATCCAGTGATCTTATGTTTCCATATCTTGACTGAGTTAAAAGACTTAAGGTAAATCCGAATCTTCTTTTGTTCTTTCTAAATATTCTCTATAACACATTAGCCATGAATTATGTGGTGAAACTTTTCATTGAAAATACTGAATAAAATAATTGGAATACTGTGCTTTTTGACATGTCTAATAGGAACATTGAGTTTCTAGTGGACATTTGAACTTTTGAAAGTTAAAATTACATGCCTGTTGGTATTGGCTTAGTTATTTAGCAATGAATTATAATATTGATTCAGATATGTAACTTGTTTTTTATTACATAAGTGGAGTCCTCTGAGTAAATTTAAATTTGCAGTTTTTTGCCCAGTGATTAATCATAGAATTGGATTTTTTCTGAACTGATTAGATGAGAAATTTACATGTTTCATATGTTACATATGTGCTTCTGTGATGGCAGTTGAAGGAGAAAGTAAACTACTTTTAATTTCTTCTGGGAAGAAATTCAGTTTTTGAAAACTTGCCAGAAATCTTCGCTATCAGGTTGAAGATTTTTAGGAGTGATATGGAGGGTAGGTGGGAGAATGTATACACAAACATAGACACTACTGGATGGCAAAATTATATTGTTTCTGTTTCTTCCTGCAGTGGAACAAATGGTTTTCAGAAGACCTGTGATAGAGAGGAATAGAGGCAAAGGCCCCTTGATCATGTGATTATTAGAGCTTGATAATTGGTTGTACAATATTTCATTTCTCTCAGAGTTAGCAACACGTTCTAACTTCTCCATTAGTGTTGGCAGCTGAACCTCTCTGTTCCCTTTTGTGTCATTGGTACCATATCATATCTTACTGAGGGTCACTTTGCTTTGTGCCGATTTCTGATTTTAAGCTTTTGCAAGCTTCTGCCATGTGTACTGCAATGGTGCAATGCCAGTTTTAGGTCTAGACCCTTCTACTTTTTATAGTGCACATTTTAACTTTGATGGGATAGTTAAAAACTATGAGATTTCTTTCAGTAGCTCATTGTCTCATTTTGAACATTTACAGATCAAAAGCTTGTTTTTTGTTTTAACATAGAGGAGGCCACTAGAGGAAGTATAGATCAAGATTCTTAGGATGACTGCAGATCAGTGCAGAACCCCCAGATACTTTCCCTCCCAGCCACAGAAATTGTGTCAGGACTGTTTTTTGAAAGACTCATCTGAAGAAAGGAGTAATAGATGGCATTGTAGTTGGGATGGAGGAAGATGGGCAAAGGAAGTTTGCTTTGTGCCTGTTGTGCCAGGCATTGTTCTGAACATCTTCTATACATTTTTCACAGAAACAGGCCATGTTGCAAGTCTTGTTTGCCCTTTTTTGCAGATTAGTAATTTGGAGCTCAAATGTTTAGAACAAATATTTGTTCTAAATTTAAACTTTGGTAACTCTACAGTAGTGCTGCTATTTTAGAATTGTAGCATTTTGGGTTTGCAATAGGTGCTATAAATCTGTTCTCTCGTCTTGCTGATGAGAAAACTGAGGCAGCGTTTTATTGCAGTGGCTCAGTAGTTTAGTTTATATTAGAATGGGGACAGGAACGCACCCTCCTGGTTTGAAGCCTGTCACTCAGTCCCCTGCCCAGCCTGCAGTTGGAACGTTTAAATGCCTACTCTTTGTAGTTCAGGGCTTTCATTGTACCAACATGAAAAGCTATAATGAAAATACCCCTGAAGAAAGAGTCAAAGCCTGGCTCGTTTAGTTCCATCTGTTTGTGCTATTCCTTTCTGTTTGTTAGTTTTCCTTCTCACAGGCCCCTCAGTTGCAGGCCTGTTGGAGTTTGCTGGAGGTCCGCTCCAGACCCTGTTTGCCTGGGTATCACTAGCAGAGGCTGCAGAACAGCAAATATTGCTGCCTGATCCTTCCTCTGGAAGCTTTGTCCCAGAGGGGCACCCGGCTGTAAAAGGTGCCTGTCAGCCCCTACTGGGAGATGTCTCCCAGTCAGGCTGCACTCCCAGTCAGGGACCCACTTGAGGAGGCAGTCTGTCTGTTATCAGAGCTCGAAACGCCGAGCTGGGAGAACCACTGCTCTCTTAGAGCTGTCAGGCAGGGACGTTTAAGTCTGCACAAGCTGTCTGCTGCCTTTTGTTCAGATATGCCCTGCCTCCAGAGGTGGAATCTAGAGAGGCAGTAGGCTTTGCCGAGCTGCGGTGGGCTCCGCCTAGTTCAAGCTTCCCTGCCGCTTTATGCTGTAAGCATAGAACCACCTACTCAAGCCTCAGCAATGGCGGACGCCCCTCCCCATGCCAAGCTCCAGCGTCCCAGGTCAATCTCAGACTGCTGTGCTAGCAGCGAGCAAGGCTCCCTGGGCGTGGGACCCGCCAAGCCAGGCACGGGAGGGAGTCTCCTGGTCTGCCGATTGCAAAGACTGTCGGAAACGCACAGTATTTGGGCAGGAGTGTACCCTTCCTCCAGGTACAGTGACTCACAGCTTCACTTGGCTAGGAAAAGGAAATCCCCTGAACCCTCGCGATTCTCGGGTGAGACGACACCCCGCCCTGCTTCCGCTCACCCTCCGTGGACTGTCCCCGCTGTCCAGCCAGTCCCAATGAGATGAACCAGGTACCTCAGTTGGAAATGCAGAAATCACCCGCCTTCTGCATCGATCTCACAGGGAGCTGTAGACTGGAGCTCTTCCTATTCGGCCATCTAGGAAGCGACTCTCGGTTCCATCTGTTTGTGAAGCTTTTCCAAGTTCTCTAGCACTCAGTGTTGTTCCTGTCCAGACTTGCTATAGTACATCCTGTGTTGTGACATAGTTTTGACACTTATTCTCTCTCTTTTTTTTTTTTTTTTTTTTTTTTTTTTTTTTTTTTTTGAGACGGAGTCTTGCTCTGTCGCCCAGGCTGGAGTGCAGTGGCGCAATCTTGGCTCACTGCAAGCTCCGCCTCCTGGGTTCACGCCATTCTCCTGCCTCAGCCTCTCCGAGTAGCTGGGACTACAGGCGCCCACCACCACGCCCGGCTAATTTTTTGTATTTTTAGTAGAGACGGGGTTTCACCGTGTTTTTTTTTAATTAATTAATTTATTTTTTTTGAGATGGAGTCTCGCTCTGTCGCCCAGGCTGGAGTGCAGTGGCGCAATCTTGGCCCACTGCAAGCTCCACCTCCCGGGTTCACGCCATTCTCCTGCCTCAGCCTCTCCGAGTAGCTGGGACTACAGGCGCCCGCCACCGCGCCCGGCTAATTTTTTGTATTTTTAGTAGAGACGGGGTTTCGCCGTGGTCTCGATCTCTTGACGTCGTGATCCGCCCGCCTTGGCTTCCCAAAGTGCTGGGATTACAAGCGTGAGCCACCGCGCCCGGCTTGACACTTATTCTCTTATCTCTACATCTTTAAATTTATTTTTAAATGGATTTTTATTTATATGTGATCATGGAAAGCTAATTTTTATTCAGTCTCTACTCCCCAGTTGAATTATGATTTTGAAATTTTTCTTATGCTTTTGTATATAAAATTTAAAAAATTTCAACTTAGTGTGAGAAATAATATGAGACCCAATACATACATACATACTTATATATTGAAACAAAAGTTTCAGAAGCCTTTGTTTACTCCTAATAAAAATGTGTATCTGATCTGTTTTACTGAAAAAGAAGATGGTAGTGGTCCACTGCAAAGATCTCACCACTCACTAATGGGTGCCACACATTAAAAGTCATGTTCTCCAGTTACTAGCACAGGGCTAGAGAGAATACAGCTAGTCAGATACTGAATTTCACATATCCCGAGGTCTACTGCTTTGATACTCTTTTTATGATTCCTCAAACTCATTGTATAATGTGTTTTGTCATAAACATTTTCATTGCCTTTGATTCAGTTTCAGGGCACATGGTGTTTTCTAGAACAGGTATGAGGGTTAAGCCTTCTCTTTGACTCTTTGCCCTTTCTCATTTATGAGATTAACTTGTTTCACCTTTATACTTTGGATTCATCTTTTTACAGCTCACATTCACTTCTTTATTGTGTTTATACCCTCACACCCTCACATGGGCTGCTTCCTGTGCCTCCAGAACTTTTCTTAGTTTACCAGGTCACGTGCTTTTCCCACCTCCGGGAAGCTTTTCCTGCCTGATTTGGCAGTTCTCCTTTGTGTACTGACCTGATCTAACTTAAAATGATACACGCTGCATTCTAAAATATGACTTGAAACATGAAACTGGAACAGTGTATTGAATTTTCTCTTTATTTATATTAAAGTTGTTTGGAAACTAATAGTTTGGCTATTTAAATACATTTTCCAAATGATAGATGCACATTCTTTCATGTTTTCATCATTTCAAATTTCTTGGTAAGGTGTATTGTTCTCTACTTTATAAAACAGTATATACTGAATATAACTTTTCAAAATGATGTATCCTCATAGATACCATTTTTTAGCTATAATCTAGTTTTAGATGTAGATGTTGTGGGCCAGGAGATTTTTAAGTTAAGGAATTACATTAATTCCAGATTGAACAATTCAAACATTCCTGGTTATCAGTTTACTTTTGTGTAATTTTTATCTTTTTCATAATGGCAGAGTGAAAGGAGTGAATCGTAGTTAGTTGTATGTTTTCCATGATTGACTATGTAAAATTTATTTAATTGCAGGATAGCCATCTCCCAGATTATTTTTTTCCTATTTGCAGATATTTTTGGGTTGCTCCCAACATTTAATATATAGTTACTTTTATATTATCAAAATAATAGGTCAAAGGTATCTTTGAAATTTCAACCTATTATTATTTCACTTGGATGGTGATTTCTGGGTGTGAAAAGGACAAGTCCTCATCTTTTCAAGAATTCATACAAGGTAAGTTAAAGGAGATACTTGCCCCATTGCCTATGTATTAGTCCATTTTCATACTGTTGTGAAGAAATACCTGAGACTGGGTAATTTATAAAGAAAAAGAGGTTTAATGGACTCTCAGTTCCACATGGCTGGGGAGGCCTCAAAATCATAGTGGAATGCAGAAGATCAGCAAAGGCATGTCTTACATGGTGGCAGGCAAGAGAGCGTGTGCGGGGGAACTGTCCTTTGTAAAACCATCAGATCTCATGAGACTTATTCACTGTCACAAGTACAGCATGGGAAAACCCATGCCTATGATTCGGTTACCTCCTACTGGGTCTCTGCCATGACACATGGGAATTATGAGAGCTGCAATTCAAGATGAGATTTGGGTGGGGACACAGCCAAACTATATCAGCCTACAAATTCTTAGTATTGAATGGCTATTGTTGAGGATATGATGCTATTTCCTAACTCATTCAGGACTTTGTTAATGTTTGACTTTTAATAGACTATCCAACATTGTATATTTAATGTTTTAATGAAATTGGAAGAGCTGATAAATTCATATGTTGCTAAAAATGTGGGGATGGAAGGTACTATAGACAGAAGTTTTACATCTGAGGAAACTGAGGTCTGGAGAGAATGATTTGTCACAGGTCATTTATAATTTAATGTCTTGGCCAAGACCAGACTCAAGTCTGTAGCTTTGCTAGTTCAATGATACTTGAAGTATACCATGGTTCTCTCTACAGCAGTTCTGTAATGGACCCATTCTCCCATGAAATCTTCTCTGTAAAATATTTCTTTATATTTCTTTTTTTTCTTTTTTGTTTGAGATGGACTCTCACTCTGTCATCCAGGCTGGAGTGCAGTGGTGCAATCTCGGCTCACTGCAAGCTCCGCCTCCCAGGTTCACACCATTCTCCTGCCTCAGCCTCCCAAGTAGCAGGGACTACAGGTGCCCACCACCAGGCCTGGCTAATTTTTTTTTTATTTTTAGTAGAGACGGGGTTTCACCGTGTTAGCCAGGATGGTCTCAATCTCCTGACCTCTTGATCTGCCCACCTCGGCCTCCCAAAGTGCTGGGATTACAGACATGAGCCACCGCGTCTGGCCACATGTCCTGTTTTTAACAAAACTTGAGTTTTCATTAATAACCTTACACTGACAGGAATATTGGCTAAAAAATACTGTCTGATATTAGCCTTGTTTAGTTCTTAAGCATACCCATTTAAAAATTTATTTATTTATTTATTTATTTATTTATTTATTATTTTTAGATGGGGTCTCACTCTGTCATCCAAGCTGGGGTGTAGTGGCGCACTCACGGCTCACTGCAGCTTCCACTTCCCAGGCTTATGTGATCCTTGCATCTCAGTCTCCCGAGTAGTTGGGACTACAGGTGTGTGCCACCATGCCTGGCTAGTTTTTTGTATTTTTGATAAAGATGGGGTGTATTAGTCTGTTTCCATACTTCCGATAAAGACGTACCCAAGACCGCGAAGAAAAAGAGTTTTAGTTGGACTTACAGTTCCACATGGCTGGGGAGGGCTCAAAATCATGGGAGGAAGCGAAAGGCACTTCTTACAGGGCGGCAGCAAGAGAAAAAGAGAAAGATGCAAAAACAGAAACCCCTGATAAAACCAGATCTCATGAAATGTATTCACTACCACGAGAACAGTATGGGGGAACCACCCTGATGATTCAAATTATTTCTTACCAGGTTCCTATGGAAGTACAATTCAAGATGAGATTTGGGTGGGGACACAGAGCCAAACCATATCACGGGGTTTTGCCATGTTGCCCAGGTTGGTCTTGAACTCCTGAGTCCACCTGCCTTAGCCTCCCCAAAGTGCTGGGATTACCGGCACGAGCCACCATGCCTGGCCACACCATTGAGTTTTTACTTCAGCTTTTCCAACTTTTATATTTTGGAGTTGTATTTGGTTCTTTTTAAAAGTCTGCTTAGAGTCTCATCTTTGTCCTTATAATCAATTCATTGTCATTTCTTGACACATATGAGACATTTGTTTTATATCCTGTGTCTGTTAATTCTGGTATTTAATTTATTTTTATTTTTATTTATTTTTTTTGAGACATAGTCTCACTCTGTCGCCCAGGCTGGAGTGCAGTGGCATGATCTCGGCTCACTGCAAGCTCCGCCTCCCGGGTTCACGCCATTCTCCTGCTTCAGCCTCCCGAGTAGCTGGTACTACAAGTGCTCGCCACCACGCCCACCTAATTTTTTGTATTTTTAGTAGAGACAGGGTTTCACCGTGTTAGCCAGTATGGTCTCGATCTCCTGACCTCGTGATCCGCCTGCCTCGGCCTCCCAAAGTCCTGAGATTACAGGCATGAGCCACCACACCCAGCTTAGTATCTTCTTTTCATTCTGCTGTCTGCATTTCTTCATGGGGCTCTTATTCATGGGGCTTTCTTTTCCTGTGTGTTTTTGTAACTTTTGACTTATTAACTCAAATCTCTTGGCATTGTATTTGTAGGAATTCTTTGTGGGTGGATTGAATTTATCTCATTCCAGAGTGAATTTGTAATTCTGCCTGTTGTGGAGTGGAAAAGGTGGAAGGAGGGCACTCTCAATTTAGGATTTCTTTGAATTCTCTAACGAGGTTTTTGTTTTGTTTTTTTAAGATCACATAGTTTGTGGAAATTTGGGTCACAGACTTTTACGAGGGCCTAGTTGTGGTTATGAATTTTGGAATATGTTTCTTCTTTCTTCCTGTCTCTACTCCTAAGTGCCAAGGACAAGTCAAGCAAGTTTTCTTGCTGTTTCTTGTGGTATGGGATTATTACTGGTTCCCTTATACATTGAAGAGAAACCCTTTAGAGATCTTGACTTCATGCTCATATCTCCTGTTGTCCTCCCTGTCTTGAGTGGACCCTAAGTTTTAGCATCTGTTTCCTGCATACCATTCCATTCAGCTGTTAGAAGAGAATTTAAAGGTCACTAGGGTCAGGAAATACCAGCAGTGGGAAGTCTTTGGTGTTTGCTTATCTCTTGTAGTTCCCCCATCACTTTGTTTTCTGATTTCTGCAGATTATTTTATCACTAGCTCAGTTAATTATTATTTTTTAAATTTCACCCATCTTTTGGTTGCTTTCATCAGAAGGGCCTGAGTATCTAATTACTTCTTCATGATAAGTTCTATAGTAAGGGTACTAAGTCTAATCTTTTGCCTAAGTTACAAAAATGGGGACAGAAGTCAGAAAAAAAGTCTTCTTCCATTTGTGTATGTCGTGCTCAGACAAAAATAAATAAATTCTGATACCTATGAAGGCTCCAGAGCAGAACTTTTTTTTTTTTTTTTTTGATGGAATTTTGCTCTTGTTGCCTAGGCTGGAGTGCAATGGCGCGATCTTGACTCACTCCAGCCTCATCCTTCCGAATAGCTGGAATTACAGGCGCCCACCACCACGCCTGACTAATTTTTTGTATTTTTAATAGAGACGGGATTTCACCATGTTGGCCAGGCTGGTCTCGAACTCCTGATCTCAGGAGATCCACCCGCCTCATCCTCTCAAAGTGTTGGGATTACAGGCGTGAGCCACCGTGCCTGGCCTGGAGCAGAACTTAACTCACCATCACGCCTGCTCTTTATCTCAGTAAAGAATCACTGATTTCATGAAAGCTATTGTTAGTTTTGATAGGGTCGTACTTCTCAAATGTGGGAATGGAGCTATTATTATTGAATGTTTGCTTTTTCTAGGCTCACTTTAAATTTTTGGGTGATTGTGTGACCATTATGTGATGTAATAGAATTTGTCAGCCTTAAAATCCTTCAGGAAGGTTTTAAAGATGGTAACAATCATACAGTAAAATTTTGACTTTCCAGTTGGTTTTCACCAGTTATATCTGACTTTGGTGTTGAAGACATTGTTAAATTTAAAAACAACTTAGCAGAAACCAGTTGCTTAGTATAATCTTTTGCCTTTTTAGTTAGCGTTAGGCTAGAGAGAGGAGTGTACCCTGATCATTTCTGTTGAGGAAAACCTTGAATGTATGCAATAAGCATGCTTCTCCTGCATCTGCGGAATCTGCTGCATAGTGTCATTACCACAGGAAGGCATAGTTTATGGTGCTATGCCTTACTTTAGAACTGTAATAAGGTGAGTGCTCTTCTTTCTTTGTACTTTTCATTTCGATCTGCTACCGTCAGTATGTCCTAACCATCATTCTTCAAGCTGTTGAATTGTGGGCTTGGCATATATTGGTTGTCTTAGACTTCCCTGGAGTTTTGTGTTAAAACTGTAATGTCTTCAGAAGCGTTGATGAAAGTGATCAGAAATGATAGAATGTTGAGTGAGAAGGGATTTTAGAAATCACAGAATCTTTTAATTTTCTGAATAGTTTTAGCCATGAAAATCTTAGTTCATGTAAAGGCTTACTTGAAAACCCAACAGATAAATTTGGAACTGAGAGTTTTGAAAATCACTGAGGATTCTGACCCTTTTATTTTGCAAGTAAAGATTCTTAAGTCCAGAAAGGTTAAACGATGATGATCTACAGCTCTTTCCACCTTACCCCTCTTGGCCTTCTGTCCTCAGACTTCTGAATTGGATTATGGTTCTGCTTTGTTGTTAGGCCATGTGGGCGGGGGGCGGGGGGTGGAGTACAGTGATGATACCTCTGGGGGCCGCTTCATGGAATTGGTCTTGTCTGCCAAACTAAAGAGAGTATCTATTTTTTTTGTATCATAGCTGTCTTGTTTTGTCTTCTGATTTTTCTCTTGTCATTTCTTAGCTTTTGCACGGAGCAGAAAAGATGTATTACTGTGACTAGTTTATTTTCTTTTTGTTTGAAGGGAAGGGTAAGAAGAGGACCAACATTTATTGCACACCTGCTTGTGTGCCAGGCGCCACCAGCTGCATTAGAAAAGTTAAAATTCTGTTATAGTCACCCTATAAAGTAGTTGCTAACATTTTTCTTTAACAGTTGGGAAACTGAGGCACAGAGAGACAATACCTGACCCATAGTTGAAACTACTGTGAGGACAAGGGAGTGGGAGAAGAGCTTACTAAGCAGGCATGAAAGTACGTGGTACATATGGTGACAGGTGGACATGTGGGGTGGTTAGAATACAAGGCGAGTGGCATGTGATTCGGCTAACAGTAGAGAGATAACCTTCACCTGTTACCTTGTTCTTAGTGCGTCTTAAAGGCCAGAAATGCCTTCCTAAGGTGTATGCACTGGTATTTTATTGTTGTAGATGGGTAAGTATTTGAGGTTGTATTTTGGTTGATGACACATTTTCTTCTGTTTTGGTAGGGGGAAAGGATTATACTCATTTGAATAAGCCAGTATCAGTTTGAATTTTTACAACAGGTGGTAAAAACCTGGGTTTGTTGGTTATTTTCAACATATGTCAGGGACTTTTGTGACAAAGTACTTGAGCTGGCAGGGTGAGAGGTAGTAGGGCTTGCAATATTCCCATCAATTTTTAGTGGATTGTGAAGTTGCTGTAATAATTGAATTTGGTATTGTTCTGACATATTGCTGTCCAAATTTAGAAATAAATGATATCTATTAACTAGTGATGGTATCAAGGTTTTATATAAAACTTAAAGTTGATTCCCAAGTCA
The DNA here is from genome assembly GCF_028878055.3 of Symphalangus syndactylus. Lineage (NCBI taxonomy): Eukaryota > Metazoa > Chordata > Mammalia > Primates > Hylobatidae > Symphalangus > Symphalangus syndactylus. Next base: position 92,424,420 of record NC_072437.2, on the reverse strand, counting down.
AAAAAATAAAGACAGTATCATGTATATAGAAGTGCTGGTTGGCTGGAAGATAATAGAAGAAACGTCTTGTTTTGGTGGAACTTGACTGCCAACTCACCATGTGCCTTTATCAGTCCTCCTTTTCAGCCTAGAGCTGTCAGGAAATTGAAGACGCATGTCTAACAAAGGTTCTGGGCTTCCCAGGTTTAGGAGTCTCATGCGGAAAGGAAGCAGCAGGTGTGGGATTCTGAGTACTGGTGCGTTGTTGACCATATGCCCAGTGTAGCTGAAGAGGCAATGTTGTCTCTGCAGCTCTTCACTGTGACATTTTGGTATTTTTTGAGCAATATCCTATCAGTTATATTTATCTAGTATGTTTTCCTGGGAATTTTCAAGGTAAACATATTCAGAGTTATATTAACAGAACTGCTTTTATTTCCCTTTCAAACTACATTTTAGAATCTATTTAGTTGTATCTGCTTGTGTGTCATCACCCACCATGGTGCTCAGGGCCACATTTCTCCCCCTCCCTTTCGCATGGTCTTCGGGGACCACAGGTGCACAGAATTGAGTTGATCACATTCTTGAAACCGTGACACACTATGATTGTCTGTGCGAGGTCCTTGTTTCTTGAATTTTGTTTTTTCTCCTTTGCCCCATTCCCAATTCCATGGCCCATCCCTCTTCCAGCACTCACTCAGGTATATAGTATATTTAATATACATTCTTCAGTCTGCTTTCCATGTGCTATTAAATACACACACACACACACACACCCCTTGGTGTTTTATGTTAATCTAATTTTTCTTTTTTTCATTTAACATTGTGTTTTTGAGATACTCATGTTTCTGTGTGTAAACCTAGTTTATTTATTCTGGCTCTACTATGTAGTATGCTGTCACATTTTACGTGTCTATTTCCCCAACGATGGACCATCTAGACTGCTGTCAGCTGCAGCTAGACTGCTGTCAGCTGCAATCGTAAATGATACTGCAGTAAACATTCTTGTCAACTTCAGTTCTCTGTAAGAATTTCAGGTTTGTACTTCAGAATTCCTAGGCCACTGAGCATGTGCATATTTATATTTCATTTCACAGAAGTTCAGCTCTCAGAGATGTGTGCTATCAGATTACACTCCTGTTAGAGTACATGATACAGCAGGAAATTTCATTCATTACTTAGAAAAAAAGAACATGTTATGAATGTAATTCCTTGATCCAGGCTTTGGTTCTGTGAGAAGAAAGTTCCTATAGACCAATTTTTAGTCATTATCAAAAGCCTTTACTCTTCAATATCATTCTTTCTTTTCTTCTTTTTCTTTTCTTTGTGTTAGGTAGCAATAGGGATCACAGATAGTTTTTTTTACAGGGTGTCTCTGTTTAACACCTGTGTAATTGTGACAGTATTATGAAAATACGATCATGTGTAACGATGGGGATATGATGTGAGAAACATCGTTAGGCCATTTCGTCGTTGTGCATGCGAACATCAGAGCGTTCTTACACAAACCTAGGTGGTAGAGCCTACTGCACACCTAGGATAGATGGTAGAGCCTATTGCTCGAAGGCCACAAACCTATACAGCGTGTTCCTGTATTTTCTGGGCAATTGTAACACAGGAGTAAGTGTGCATCTGAACATATCTAAACATAAGAAAGGTACAGCTAAAAATACAGTGTAAAGGATAAGGACGCACCTGTGTAGGGCAGCTCCGTTGTAATCTGATAGGACCAGCATGTTGCGGCCTGTCATTGACTGAAGTGTCGTTATGTGGTGCATGACTACTATAAATACTAAGATTTTTCTTTTTCATTTTATAGGGCGCCAATGCTTCGGCATTAGAGAAAGAGATTGGTCCAGAACAGTTTCCGGTCAATGAGCACTATTTTGGATTAGTCAATGTAAGTATCCATTGATACGCTTTTAGAATCATGTTCGGAAGCAGTTTTAAAAACGATGAATGCATTTCATAAGTTATTAAAGAAAAATTGTTCTTTTGTATTAATAGAATTAAATGCCAAGAGACTTGATTAGGAATTTTGAAATGATCTTTAAGGGAAGGGAAACAAAGTTGCCTGACATCTTTTTTTTCAGACAGAGTCTTGCTCTGTCACCCAGGCTGGAGTGCAGTGGCGTGATCTCGGCTCACTGCAACCTCCGCCTCCCGGGTTCACTCCATTCTCCTGCCTCAGCCTCCCGAGTAGCTGGGACTACAGGCACCTGCCACCATGCCCGACTAATTTTTTCTATTTTTAGTAGAGACGGGGTTTCACCGTGTTAGTCGGGATGGTCTCGATCTCCTGACCTCATGATCTGCCTGCCTCGGCCTCCCAAGGTGTTGGGATTAGAGGCGTGAGCCACCACACCCAGCCAGTTGCCTGACATCTTAAAATCTTAGAGATAGATAGTTTCTAACTTGTCAATCTGATTGTCCCTATTTTGTCAGAAATGTCTCATAGCCAAAATTTAGTATTAATATATAGCCTAGTCCAAGTGATCTCTTGATTCTTTGAGAATGATTTACTTGACTAAGTGGTACAAATGTACAAGTATACATTTAGCTGTGCAAATACCTCCATCTATCTATGGGGTATTTGACAATTTACTTCTGTCATTTTACCAGTGCTAGAGATATAAAAGTGTGAAATGTCGGGAAAAAGCACATCCCAGTTCTTATGGAGGTAATTCTAGTAATTACACATTTTTAAAACTGGGAAAATTTGAGAAGTTTTACTTGAATGTTATCTGTTCTGAGTCACTGGGGAGTATGACAAACTTGTGTTATATAGTTGTTGTGGTAGTTTATTTTATACTGTTGTTCTGTACTATTAGATGAATCCATGGCAGATGTTTTAAAACGCATATATTGATAAAATAGGTAACACAGTAAGTTATATTGAACAGATTGGTGGACTCTAAATATTAGTCCATACATAGGACATATGAGATGGGTTTCTCATGGATTTGAGGAAAGCAGTTGAAGTGATGTGTGTGATTCCCTGTGCTTTGGGAATTGTCTCTGTGCACTATGCATAAAACCTATAACAAAGAATCAGCACCCTACCTTTCTCTCTGTCCAGAACAGGCTACTCATTACTCCTCTCACTTATTTTTTTCTGGAATTTAGCCTTATATTCTAATGAAAAAAACAGCATTTCAATTAGAATTCTTAACAATAAAATTAAGATAAGCAGGAGAGAATAAACTTACTAAGAGACCATCAGAGGACACTTTGTCTTTATCCCCTGGAGGGATTCATTTGGTGAGTAGAAATATAAGCTTCTGGTCTCTGTGTCTCATTATTATATATAAAATTAACATATCTACAGGGGCCACAGCTCCAACTATTAAAGGTTGGTGAACATTGTGAATTATACTCAGAAATAAAACTGTGGTCAGAGTAGATGCAGCAGAGCTAGTAGAGTGGTTAATTCCATGCAGCAGGCTGGAATGTGGTGGTGCGATCACAGCTCACTGCAGCCTCCACCTCCTGGGCTCAGGCAATCCCACCTTAGCCTCCCAAGTAGCTGGGACCACAGGCACACACCACCACGCCTGTCTAATTTTTGAAACAATTATTTGTAGAGATGGGATCTTGATATACTGCTCAAGCTTTTTTTTTTTTTTTTTTAATGGAGAGAAGGAAAATACCCACAGATTAACCTAGCAGAAAATTAGACAGAGTGGTTGCTCTTAGTGCTTTAATGGCAACCTGTTTTCTGTTACTTTCAGTTGCAGATATTTTTGTCTCAGAATAATATTGTCACAGATAATATCTCTTATGGCAGCTTACTCTTAATTACCTGTCACTATAATTTGTATAATACATAGAATGAGGATTTCCTCTTAGCTTATCTCCTGTGGATACAATGCTATTCCTGATATTATTGGAAGTAGAGAGGAGAAATACTAGTGTGGCTTGAGGACCTTTGGATGGGGAAAGGAGCCTTTGGAAGCTTTCTTTTGCTGTAAAGTATCCCACTTAGAGGCCAGCTGTTTACATAGTCAGCTAAATTCTTAGAAAACAAGTTGTTTTAACCTGATAAATTGCCTTTTTTCTTTTTATATTGTAGCTGGTTAGTACTTATTTTAGTAGAGCTGATAGAGAGTGATTTAAACCACAATTTAGTGTATCTTTCCTACTTGTAATATAGTCTGTGCATTTTTTTTGAATAGCTTTTTTTTTCATCATTTTATTGTATGGTTCTTTATTAATTTTCTAATACAGGTAGGCCTCAACACACAAGTAGGCTGGCCTCAGTAAGTCCAGTTGTGAGGGTACTGTGAAATATGCTTTTCCTGTCTTCTAAGGTTTTAGGTTGTTTGTTTTAAAAATAATAAAAAAAGAAATGTGCTTTCCCTTCAGAATCTTTATTATAAAATTATGATTGTATTTCTAGTCTATCATATAAAAGGCTATTTAACCTGAATTGCTACTAGTCATTAGTTGGAGCAGGGTCCATTATAGAAATAAATAAAAATGAAACTTTCCATTTTTGGGTTATAAAGTTCATTAGGCAAATGTCTCTTGGTTCTCTTTTCTTTTGCATTGATTTCATTCTCATTCAGTTTCTCCTCATCTGATGGCCATAGGTTACTTAAGGTTTACGTTGTTGGAGAGTCCAGAAAATATCCATATCAAACCTGGGAAAAGAGCTCTGGCCCAGGTCGTCTGGCTAGACTGTACCAAGTGTCCAACCCTGTTTTAGGGGCTGTAAAAGGGCTTTGATTGATAACACAACAGTAATTTGCATAGAGAAGAGAAAGCAGTTCCTACAAGGAAGCATGGGACAGTGGAGTAGGAACGTAGGGTGAGGAACTGACATCCATTGGAGTATGAAAAGATGACTTCTGGGTTAGGTACTCAACGTCTGGTCTACTCTGCTGGAGTAAGAAGAGTGGTGGGTAGGGGGATGTGGAAATACAATGTTCTAAAATACGGTCACCTAAACAAGAACTGGTTGGTGGAAGAGAGCATTCCCTTACAACATCTTAGCATGTTCTCAGAACAGGCACCATCAATCAGGCCCAGCATTGGGGACAGGGAAGAAGTTGTGCTTCTTCAAAAATGGTTCCTTTTCAACATTTTTATTTTTTATTTATCTGGGTTTTTTTGTTTGTTTGTTTGTTTTTGTTTTTGTTTTGAGAAAGGGTCTTGCTCTGTCACCCAGGCTGGAGTGCAGTGAGTGATCATGGCTCACTGCAGTTTCACCTCCCTGGCTCACTGCAGCTTCACCCCCCTGGCTCAAGCTGTCCTCCTGCGTTTACCTCCTGAGTGGCTGGGACTACAGGTGCACACCACCACGCTCAGCTAATTTTTTAAGGTTTTTGTAGAGACGGGGTCTCACTATATCGCCCATGCTGGTGCTGAATCCCTGGTCTCAAGCGATCCTCCTGCCTCAGCCTCCCAAAGTGCTGGGATTACAGGCATGAGCCATTGTGCCCAGCCTCAGTATTTAAGCAAAGTAATGCTATTGACATTATGGTGGTTAAAACTAGTAGTCTCCAAATGAAGTGTGTAAGATGATCCATTGAGAATAGGAAGAAAATATTAGCATTTCTGATGTTTATTTTTATCTGAAAATGATAGACTAAGCATTATTCCTAACATATGGATAAGACTGGTGCCTATACTCTATCTGTATATGATATGATTGTATGTTACTTCAAGTTCCATGATATCAAAGGGTTGATGGCATCATCTCTGTCATTTATTTCTGCTGTGGCAGATCTATTATAATTTAAATGTAGTTTTAGAGAATTTTATGATTGAATTTTAGTTAACTTAAAAGGTTGTTTTAAAAGTTACTATTGGCTGGCCACAGTGGCTCATGCCTTTAATCCCAGCGCTTTGGGAGGCCAAGACGAGAGGATCGCTTTGAACCCAGAAATCTGAGACCAGCCTGGGCAACAGTGTGAGACCCTGTCTCTTAAAAAAAAAAAAAAAAATGCTGGGGGCATTTTGCATGCCTGAGTGCCTGAGGTCCCAGTTACTCCACAGACTGAGGTGGGAGGATCTTGAGCCCAGGAGGTTGAGGCTGCAGTGAGCCATGATCATACCACTGCACTCCAGCCTGGGTGACAGTAAGACCCTGTCTCAGGAAAAAAAAAAAAAAAAAAGTAGCTATGAAATGATGAAGGGCCAGGAACTGTTCTGAGTGTTTTTTGTGATGATTCATTTAATTCTTTAAGAAATTCTAAGAGGTAGGTTCTGTATTACCCCCTTTTGCAGATGAAGAAACTGATAAACAGAACAGTTTAGTAATTTCCCAAGGTCAGACAGTGGAACCAGACTTGAACCTAGACAGTTTGGTCTCAGATCCTATGTTCTTCATTACTGTGCTGTGGGGCTCTCAAGGCAGGCATTTCCTAAATGTATTCAAACTAATTTGGTAGATAGGACTGCAAATTGGATGCCATGATTTAAAAAGTTAAAGGTAGGTAGTGAGACTCTCCTTCCCTTGCACCTATGTATCTTTACGAACATATCTTTTTCAGTTTTGATAGCCATTAAAACCACATATCCAAATAACTGAACATCACAGACTATCAAATTGCTGTTTTAAAATCTAAAACCCTCACAAAAATATATACTCATTCTTACTGCTCTCAAGACTAATAATTTTTCATGAAAATAATAGTGTGTAATAAGACAAAAATCTAAAATGTGCATTTTCTTAATTGCATTCCTTTACATTTTTAATATACATAATGTAGTACATATAATTTATAAATATGTGTAAGGGATGTGCGCTCAAAATGGTCTTAGTATTAAGTATATAAAAAATATTTGCGGTGGGATGTTCGTTAAGGTTTGGAGAAAAAGGCATTAGAGAAAGCACTTTGAAAGCAAGAATGAGATTGTATTCACTAAGCAATAAAAAAATCAATGATCAGACCTCGAGTAGGGTGGCAACTTTTAAAATTTCTTCTCCCTGATTTAAACCTACCTTTGATCTTCAAAACCAGCTGAGATAACACAGCATAGCTTTCAGCACTAAAGCAAATGTTTTTTTGTTTTTTAAGAAATTGGCATTCACAAACAAGAGTATAGAGTCCCAGAAAACCTTTTGCATGAAGGCTCTACTCTTGAAAGATAATTTTTAGGTCTTAGGACTTTGAATGAAAGTTAATATTAAAAATCAAGAAAATTGAAGGAAAAGTTTCAAAATTATTAAAAAGATTGAAAGTCAGCTTATTCTGGATAAAGAGTAGTATTTTCAACCTTTTAATTTTTCTTTAATGGGATTGATGAAACTAAATAAAAGAAGACTAATAGCAGGCCTCAGAGAATTGATTATAATGTTACTGTTGCTTTATATTCAGAAGATGAGCAAGTCATGTTGGACAAAAGTGTGAGCCTGACTTCCAGTAGTCTACAAAATAGAGACTCCCTCTAATTTTTTAGCCTATCCTATTTGCTTCTTGTATTTTTTATAGATAGGTCAATCCAATCCGCATTATTATAATATTTCTGGTATACTCGGAGATGATCTCTTGCTTTCATCTCCCTATTCGGTGGAAGTTGTTCAATTCCCCTGTTGCCTATTCCAAAATATGGAGATTGTATCTTCTCTTCAATTGATATAACCAGATTTGTTGGTCGTTAGCTTGATTACATTGTAGTACAAATACAGGTATTTTTAAGACAAATTTATACTGGATACTGTGTAAATTAATCTTAGTAACATTCAGGTGTACTTAACCCCTGGGTAGGGTTCATTGAAGTGTATCTATAGTTACATTATGATCATTGATATCAGTACGCTTTAATCACATACCTCTTAAGCTTAAGCACCTCTTTTTCTGAAACCAGGGCTTGTCTCCTACTAGCAGTGTAGATGTGAGAAGTCATTGTCCTCACTAGGTCTCAGGTCCTCAGCTGGAGAGGGCTTGGATCTCCCAAGCCTCTTCAAAAAGTTGGTAACTCCTGTTTCAGTGGGGCAAGGGGATCTTATTTGTTTAATCTCTGTGGAAAAAAAGAAACGTGTTCAGACAATTAGGAGATTGAACATAGCAGAGCTTTTAAGTTTTTCCCCTCAAATTATTGGCTCTGCCTAGTGTCTGTCTTCCCTATGAATTTATCTGGTTAGGTCCTTTATTTGCAATGATTTTGACACATAATGACATGATGATACAATTTACCTCAAAGATTAAACGCCTCCTTTGAAAAGCTAGAGTAGGAGAGGTAAATATAATGAATCACTATGAACCCATCAACCTAGCTTGAGCAATTAGCAATATTTTCCTTCTCTTCCACTTACCCTTTTTCTTTTTTCCTGGAAAAGGAAATCCTAGTCATCATGGCATTTTGGCCATAAATGGGACACGTTTAATTACGTCTCAAAGTGGCAGGAACGTTTTTAAAAATACGATCATCTAATGATCACACCTAACAAAGTCAACAATTTCTTAATATCATCCAATACTGTGGTAACATTCAAGTATCTTCTTTTGTCTCAAAGATGACTTTTTTTTTTTTTTTGGAGACAGAGTCTCACTCTGTCGCCCAGGCTGGAGTGCAGTGGCGGCGCCATCTCGGCTCACTGCAACCTCAGCCTCCCACGTTCCAGCGATTCTCCTGTCTCAGCCTCCCGAGTAGCTAGGATTACAGGAGTAAAACACCCGGCTAGTTTTTGTATTTTTAGTAGAGACGGGGTTTCACCATGTTGGCCGGGCTGGTTGCAAACTCCTGACCTTAATCCACCCACCTCGGCTTCCCAAAGTGCTGGGATTATAGGCTTGAGCCACTGCGCCCAGCCAAAGATGACTTTTTATAGTTGGTTTGTAAATCAGGATCTAAGTAAACTCCAGCATTTACATTTGCAGTTTGATTGTTGTGTCTCTTGAGTCCTTTTCAACCTTTGTTCAAGTCATCAATTTGTGGAGAAACTAGGTCATCTGTCCTAGAGACTATTCCCATTTCAAACTTGGCCTTTTCCTTCTTTGTGGTGTTGTCTCTTTCATTGCCTGACTGTTGACTGTCTTGTAAATTAGTAGTTACACGTAGAGACATGATTAAAGTTTAGTGGCTTTGCTTAAGGCAAGAATACTTCATAGGAGGTAAGATATATTAAAAGACACACAATATTCAGTTGTTCACTTTCAGCAATGCTGAAATGGCTGGGGGGTTTAGGTCTGTTCACTCTGTTTTAAAGATCCATATCAACTTTTAACTGAATGCTTTGAGCATCCATTGATAATTATTGCTTAATCCGTTATTTACAACCATTTCTTCTGATTTTATTCACTGGACTTTAAAAACTTCCTTCATCAGCTGTTTAGTGCCCCTGAAATATGGTTCTTATAAGAAAGGCAAGATGAATCTTTGATGTTTTTCCTTTTATATATTAGTTTGAACTGTCATTGGAGACTAATGAGGGCTGCTTTTTAAAAAAATGTCATTATGTATACACACACACACAACATACACACACGTATCTTTTTTTGTGGAGAAAGTCTCATTCTGTCACCCAAGCCTGAGTACGGTGGCACCATCTTGGCTCACTGCAACCTCTGCCTCCAGGTTCAAGTGATTCTACTGCCTCAGCTTCCTGAGTAGCTGGGATTACAGGTGTGCGCCACCACACCCGGCTAATTTTTGTAATTTTAGTTAGAGACGGGGTTTCACCATGTTGGCCAGGCTAGTCTCAAACTCCTGACCTCAACTGATCCACCTGCCTTGGCCTCCCAAAGTGCTGGGATTATAGGCATGAGCCATTGTGCCCGGCCTAAAATGTCATTTTAAATTTATGAATTTGAAGTAATCCTTTTCTATTAAAGTTGACACTTATATTTAAGATATCCCAGGCTAATCTTGCACATTGTACATTTCTTATCGCAGATCTTGTATCAGCCATATCTTCAAGGTGTCCGAGTTCTTTGGATGGGAAAAGGGTGTTTAGAGAACACAATCTGGGTATAGGAGAAACTTGTTGCTGCCACACCTTTTCAGTGGACAGAGTTTGAAAACACGTACACACAAACATGCATGCATGCACACAGACATAACACTTTCAGAGTTATAAAAAGACATAAGTTTATATTGATATTTCCAACTTAAGTTTACAAGGCTTTTTATTTTTCTTATTTTTATTATAGCATCTTTTTTTCCTTTACATTAAAAATTTTGGTTCCTAAGAGTATTAACATAATTCCTTGTTTGCTTTGTCTTATGATATAGCTACAATAGTTTCAAAATAACAATATCAATAAATTTGTTTTTTTGTTTGTTTTTGAGACAGAGTCTTACTTTGTCACCCAAGCCGGAGTGCAGTGGTGCGATCTTGGCTCACTGCAACCTCCGCCTCCCGGATTCAAGCGATTCTCATACCTCAGCCTCCTGAGTAGTTGGAATCACAGGCATGTGTCATCATGCCTGGCTAATTTTTGTATTTTCAGTAGAGATGGGGTTTCACCATGTTGACCAAGTTGGTCTCGAACTTCTAACCTCAAGTGATCTGCCTGCCTTGGCCTCCCAAAGTGCTGGGATTATAGGTGTGAGCCACTGCGTCCGACCAGTAGATTTTTGTTGTTGTTGTTTAAAATGATTAGACTATATCTCATTAGGCTTTAAGTTACCTGAAGTAATTCATTTCTCTGTATTTCTACCATTGAATCCGTACACATTTAGGTTTTGTTTATTTTTGTTTTTAATTTTAGAAATTTCTTTTTTTATTTTAGAAAAGGGGGTACAAAGTAAATGTTTTATAACAACATTCTTTCAGAGAAGTCTCATTTTCATCCATCTCTCTATTATTTTCCCTCTTCTTCTATAAATAACCATTTTTGTTAGCTTTTTGTTTATCCTTCCTCATTTATTTTTAAAAAATATAAACAAATGGTCTATGGACATACATTTGATGTCACCCAATCTTAAACATTTTTCTCTGCCTAGCCTTTTTAACCTAATACTGTATATACTTGATCTCACCCCATAGTAGAAATATGAGAATTATCCTCATTCCTTTTTTATAGTTTCATAGTGCTCCCCAAATCTTCATGACTGACTTTTAGGTGTTTTATTAGCTAGCTTTTAGAGCCAGTGTTTATTAATGGAAGGGAAAAGGAAGGCAATACATATTTATCAAACTGTGTGTCATTTACTTTATAAAGTAGGGTTATTCCACCCCACCCGCCCCAATTACTAGAGTGGAGAGAAGTAGAATTCAGTAAGATGTAGTGACATGCTCCCAATGACATGGCTGGTAAGAGAGAAATTCATAGTTAAGGATTTGATGTCTTTCCAATACATCATGAATACTGTGACTTGGCATTTCAGTGATTGTTAGACTGTCATACTGGTGACTTTTTCATGTAACATTTCAGGGGATCTTGTTTTTTTATTTTTTGTTTTTGTGTGTTTTAATTTGGATGTACCTAAGAACCTGATAGAAAACTTTACTTCTGTGATTTCTAAAGAATCTTTGAGAGTTGTATTTTAAAATGTGTAATAAAATGCAGTCAGTGTTATAGTAACAGTAGTAACCGATTGTCATCTCTTTCTGTTCTCTCAACCATACACTGGGAATTTCTCTCTTGAAAATGTGTTGCCCTAAATTTAACAAAACTTTTTTTTTTCTGTTGCAGTTTGGGAATACCTGCTACTGCAATTCAGTTCTTCAAGCACTTTATTTTTGTCGTCCATTTCGGGAAAAAGTTCTTGCATATAAGAGTCAACCTAGGAAAAAGGAGAGCCTTCTTACATGCTTAGCAGATCTCTTCCATAGCATAGCCACTCAGAAGAAAAAGGTTGGAGTAATACCCCCTAAGAAGTTCATCACAAGATTACGGAAAGAAAATGGTAATTCTACTTCCCACTGTATTAATGACATACTAGGAAGGTTAAAGATAGCGTGCCATAATTCCAGCACTTACTGAGCATCATCTGTATGCCTGATAACATGTTAGCTTTTGAAGAAACAAGGACGACACTCCTTTCTTCAAGGAGGCACTCATTTACTGAAGGAGACAGTCTCACAGTAATTAATACAAGATACAGTTAATGTTTGCATTGCGTTATACAGTGATAAAATTCTGTGTGGCAGCAAATGAGAAATCACAGTTTCTCTTTTTGCTTGCTTGGCTTTTCTGTCAAGAATGAAGGGTATTTTCTTTTTTTTTTGCATGCTTATGCATTTGTTGTTTTCATAATGCTTTCATGTGTGTTAACTCATTGGATCCTTGCAGTAGCCTTAGATAGAGAGCATGTCATTTCCCCCATTTTAGCCATGAAAAATCAAAACCTAAAAAAGGCTTGCCAGGAGCCACACTCTGGGGAAAGAGCTAGAAAAGACCTTTTGGCTTACGGGAGATAAGTTTTAATCCCCCATCCCCTTTTAAAAATAGTTACTGAGTAAGCCCCACCTCCCTTTTCTCTTTTGAAATAATTGTTCATTTAATTTTCACATGCCAGTAAGTTAGACATTATCACCCTATGAAATAACAAGCTCAGAGAGGTTAATTCGTCCAAGGTCCCACAGAGTTACTAAGTGGTGGAGCTGGTATACAAACTTACTTCTCCCTGATACGTAAGCCCAGTGTTCTTTTTTTTTTGAGACGGAGTCTCGCTCTGTCGCCCAGGCTGGAGTACAGTGGCGCAATCTTGGCTCACTGCAATCTCCGCCTCCCGGGTTCACACCATTCTCCCGCCTCAGCCTCCCGAGTAGCTGGGACTACAGGCGCCCGCCACCACGCCCACGTAATTTTTTGTATTTTTAGTAGAGACGGGGTTTCACCATGTTGGCCAAGATGGTCTCGATCTCCTGACCTCGTGATCTGCCCACCTCGGCCTCCCAAAGTGCTGGGATTACAGGCATGAGCCACCGCGCCCGGCAGCCCAGCCCAGTGTTCTATTTAATGTGGGACACTGCCTCAAAAATTCAAATGGAATTTAGATACCATGTAGACTTCTGGCTTTTGTTTAATGTAGGCATTTTAATCATGTAGAAACAAAATTGAATGGCATTTTTAGTTGATTTGTTACCTATTAAATAGAGGCTCACAAGCAGGATTTAAGAAGTCTTTAAGATTGATTATTAAATACCCTAATGTATAATCATGCCCTTAAATTAGTCAGTTGACACTGTACACAGTGAATTGAGGTAAGCCTGGATCATATCTAGTTCCCTGAAATATAAGATGACCCAGAAATAGGCTATAGGCTGTTATTCTTGAATTTGATACATTTGTTGAAGATTTGTTCATTTTCCCCACATACACATGTAGAATAATTAATTGCTCTCAAAAATACATCTTGTTTCCCCTAATGAAAGCTAAACATATATACTTTATTAGATTACAGATCTGTTTATCTTGTTTTTTAGAAAATCAAATATAACCTTAATGCTCAAATGTGGATTGAGCAATTAAGTCTTCTCAGTCTTTTTGTGTGTGTCTGTACGAAACTTTAAAAGTTTTGTCCTTGTGGAAAATTTATGTACTTGGTAATTGAACATGGCACCCTTTCTCAGTGACTTTATTAGTATTTTTTAAATGTTCAGTGCCTGGACATGGTGGCTCACACCTGTAATCCCAGCACTTTGGGAGGCCAAGGTAGGAGGATTGCTTGAGCCCAAGAGTTTGAGACTAGCCTCGGCAGCAAAGCAAGACCTTGTCTCACAAAAAATTTTAAAAATTAATCGGATGTGGTGGTGCACATCTGTAGTCCCAGCTACTTGGAAGGCTGAGGTGGGAGGATCGCTTGAGCCCAGGAGGTTGAAGCTGCAGTGATCCCTGATTGTGCCACTCTCCAGCTTGGGTAACAGAGCAAGACCCTGTCTCTAAAAAAAAAAAAAAAAAGTTCAAAAGTATGCAGCTCATACAGAGCATACATTATTTCCCTTTTCATTTAATAGTACATTTCTCTTGGCCTTATTAACCTATCACATGGGCTCTTTATACAATGATTTTATTTTAGTTAGGTTGACCCTCATGCTGAATAGAGGTAAAATACAGTTACATACTTATGGCTTTATATGTTTGTTTGTCAAACTTGGGGTATTTTTACAGTGTTCGTTATTTTTTCCAAATGGGCTTTTTTTCTTTTTTCTTCTCTTTCTCTTTCTTTTTTTGTTTTTGGTAGAGATGGGGTCTCATTATGTTGCCCAGACTGGTCTTGAACTCCTGGCCTCAAATGACCCACCTCAGCCTCTCAAAGTGTTGGATTACAGGCATGAGCCACTGTGTCTGGCCTTATTATTATTATTTATTATTATTTTTTAATAGTTCAGTAGTTACTAATTTTTTTGTATTTAGGCAGATTGAGTTGGTAACACAATAGAGTTCTTAAATACTTCTTTGAAAGAGACTGATTCTAGAATAAATATTTATTCTAAGCCCATCTTCTCATAAGTTTTGCTTCATTTTTCTAAACTTCAGAAATAATGCTTAATAGAAAAGCCATTTTTTAATAGAAAAGCATTTTTATTATTTGATGTTGCTGACATTTGCAAATATGTTTTGAAATATATTTTTGGCTTTTGAATTTTCCCTTGAGAATTGTGTAGAGAAGAATATACAAATCAAAGAGGATTTAATATATTATTCATTGCATATCTTTCCTTCTGAGATTTTGTTTGTTTTAAATCTTTGGAAAGTGTGTTACTCATTTCAGTATTTCCACTGATTTTCACTGGTAGATGGTTCTCACTAAATTAATTTCCTGCCATACTATGTTAAAAATTTTATTCTCAATAGATATTAGCCCCGTATTGTTTTAACCACCGTTGCTTTATGTTACTAATCTTTTTGATGTCCCTGGAAAGAACTGATTTTAATTTCTATTTATTAATGAATTTTTGTTTTTACAGTTTTAACTCATGTTACCTAATCATAGCATAAGAGGACTGTTGCACAGTGCTCCTGCATAGAGTACAGCAACACTGGCTCCATGCATGTTACCTGCTGATGGGATGGATGCTAGCAGAGTGTTTGAGTAGACTAATTATGATAGATATATTTCCTGTTGTGTGCCAGACACTGTCTAGGCACTGATGATACAGAAATATGCCTTCAGGTACCTGACACCCTCGTGGGGAAGCAGACAGTCATCAATTGTGTGATGCAGTGTGTCACTGTCACGAAAAAAAGAACACTGGGAAAGGGGACAGAGGATGAGGGAGTTGCCAGTTCATATGTCAGTCGTTGGGGAATGTCCCTGATTAGGTAATGTTAGATCAGAAAGTTGAAGACATCATTTGAAGATCTGAGGCAAAAATGTTACCATCAGTAAGAAGAAAGTGCAGGTTGCCTGAGTGCTTGAAGGATGGCAAGAAAATTAGCATGGCAAGAGTGGAATAGGATGAAGATAAAGTCAGAAGAGCAGGGGCCTAAAGCTTGGGTTTTATTTGGAAAGCCATGGGAAGCCACGAGAGGGTTCTGAGCAGGTGGGTGATACATTCTGATTTGTTTGAGAAGACCCTTTGGCTGCTGGGTGGGCCTAGGCAGCATGAGAGTAGATGCAGGAGACCAGCCTGGAGGCTGTTGCAGTACCCAGGTAGGAAATGGAGTCATCTCTTTACAGGTACTGCCTGTGGGTGATCTACTATTATTTTGGAAGAAATACAACATAGGTTGGTGATCTGATTGTGTTAGCTAGAGTTGACCCTCAACTGGACTGTTTGGGATCATTTTAGGTGGGCCTGAAGGCCACATCAGCTGGCATCTGTAGCTGTGTGCTCTGACTCACTGAACCTTAGCAGTGTCGGTCATTTAAGTTATTGTTTGGGGGCAGATCTACTTTTCTGTCATCATCTTAGTTGTTTCAATCCCTATTGTCCATCCATCCATCCATCCATCCATCCATCCATTCATTCAAAAATGGGAAATACATCTCATTATGTGGCAGGCACTGTTGTCAGTCCTAGGGATGAGATAGAAAGGGTCCTTGTTCTTAAGGAACGTGCATGGACATAGCAGCGTTTCATGTGCCGTGGAGAGATTAAAAAAACAGATAAATTTAAGTCTGGGTCTCCCTCAAGTGAGGAAATTTTAGTTGTTCACAAATAATACCTGTTAAATATATTTGAGTAAATAATTTCTTATGTTTATTTCAAACAATTTTCTCCAAAAGAGCATAAATGGTATTTTGTGTAATGAGAGCTTATAGCTATTTCTGAATTATGAGGAGAACATAACCTATTTTTAAGCAGTGTTTTTCATTTTTTTTGCATTATTGTTGTAGCTATATCAGGACTATAGTAGTTTATAATCATACATTTATTTAATAATGAAATTGTCTGTCTCTCCCACTAGACTGTCAGTTCCATGACGGAGGGAACCCATTTGTTTTTGCTCACCATTTTATTCCCAGCACATAATCCAGTTCCTGGCACATAGTAGGTGCTTACTAAATATTTATTGAATGAGTGAATGAATGAATGAAATTGTTAAACTTCCAAAGCAAGTTTGAAGTCCACCTTTCCCATTATGCTACTTAGCAAAGAAGAAAGCAAACCATAAGAAAACCAGGGTTTTAAAAATTAAATATAATGCAGTTCACAGGGATTGTCCTGAGGTCATTCATCAGTGTTATTTTGATGTTTATGCAGTCCTGGTTGATGCTTTTAAAACTATAGTGGCTGCTTTCACGTACAGCAAAATTCTGGCATATTCAGTATACTCTAAGGAAAATGGACTATAAATAATCTTAGAAATATTTCAACAGAAGTTTAAAGATTATTTTTTGGTTTACTTTGCATCTCGTTTTCAGAGCATTCAAGTCATTGGAGGTATTTTTGTGAATATGAAATCATTGCTCTATGTTAAAAGAGCATCCAAAAAAGATGTACATTTTAAAAAAGCAAAAACATTTGCACATTTTTACTTAAAAAATAATTATTTTGAAAAACATGTATATGCTAAAATTCTTTTCAACAGGGAGAAATTAGGCTACTTCAGATTGTGGCATCAAGCCAATATGTAGTTAGCCACTGTGGGGAATTAATCATCTCTAACCTTAACTAGGTCCTCAACAGTGTTTATAAAATCTTTTCACTAGTTCTCCCTGATTATTCTTCTTTTTAGATTCCTCTAGGACTTTTCCAGTTGGTTTCCAACTTTTCTTAAGCCCCTCAGCTCAACTTTAGCATAATTATCTTCCACTCCTTGTCTTAGTGGACCTGTTTGAGGTGGGTGGTTCCAGATTTGTGACCCGGAAATGGGTGAGTGAGTGATAGATAAAGGTTCTTGAATTGTAAGGGATTGAGGTGCATGCACGTCGGGAAGCTGCCTAGACACTGACATGTCAAGGTTGGTGCAGGAGGCAAAGTGGAGAGAGAAACTGTGAATCAGGCCATCAGTGGATGAGGAGGAGGTTGGAAGATGACCTCAGAGAGAGGAGGGTTGAGGGTCATAGTATGGCTGTATCTTGGGCACTTTTGTGATTGAGAGCAAGTAGCAGAACTAGAAAATGCCAAAGGTTGATAAGGCGAGGGAGTTTGTTCAGAACAGAATGCAGGACCTAGAGGGAGCAACTTAGAAAGGGTTGGGAACAAAGAAAATCCCAAGGATGAGAAAGGAAATAAGGTACAATAAGCAAATGAAAGTAGTAGAGGATGGGAGATTGAGGTTGAGAGGGGAAGTGTTTATTATTTTCAGGGACGGAGGATTATTGCATTGAGGGGCAAGGTTAGATAATTTGCTTGAGTTAGCTCAGCTGTGGTCTAGACTTTTCCAACTGGTGGAACCACGCGAGGTTCTATGCATGACTTGGCCCGGCCTCGGAGGGATGGAGTGGACTGCTGAGAAGATTTTTGAGTTGCAGGCTGTCTCAGTGTTGGGAGAGGTTGCATAGACTTCTGCTCTGAGCAGGGAGAGGGGAATGGTGTCCCAGTGCTTTAGATCTACTATCTCTTGTGGACAAAAACCCACACACAGTGTACCAAATTCAAGATTAGTTGTTAAGTCCATGTAGGCTAGTACGGAGCTCTTAGAACTCATGACTTTTATTGTTTTTAAATATAACATGGGGATTTTGCTAAAGGCTAATGGGTCCCTCAGGCTAAACTTACAGCAGAGAAGTGAACTGTGGCTTCAGTTGCATTCTTAATATTATTGTATTTGATTTGAGACCCTAATTTGTCGAATGGATTTGGATATATGAAAATAATTAAATAATAACATGAAAAAAATTATTGTGAATTTTACCATGTAATGCAAGAGATGTCAGGGAAAATTCCTAGGGAGAAAGATTCAGGGTCTATAAATTAAACTTGTCTATTTGCAGTGTGAAACTGAAGGAAAGGAGACTTAGTGGGTTAAGTGAAGGGAGCTGACTTGAACTAGGTAGATTTAAATGGAAATGGAACAGACTAGACATGCAGGAAATGAACTTTAAAAATCGAAAGGGTTTGGGAAGTAATTGTATATGAAGAATATGCAACAGACAGGCAGATTGCTTGAGCCTAGGAGTTCGAGATCAGCCTGGACAACATAGCGAGACCCCTATCTCTTAAAAAAAAAAGGAATGTGTAACAGGCAGTGACGGGGAGCGAGGAAGTGGACTTTTTGTATGGAAAGCTCTATTTTATTTTTAAGCATACAAATAATATATGCATAGATTCTTACAATAACATTTTAGTACCAAACAAACCTAGAAGTTTCCCTGAGTGCTCTGCTTCCTCCCCAGCTCCTCAATCTCATCTTCCTTTGAAATACCTTGATCCTACCAAACCCTTTTCTATGCATTTAAATATATATGTCCAAATAGGAAGCCACAGTTACATTTTATGGGAACTTAAACAGTGGTGATTTCTTTTTTTTTTTTTTTTTTGCAAGACAGTCTCACTCTGTCACCCAGGCTATAGTGCAGTGGTGCGATCTTGGCTCACTGCAACCTCTGCCTCCCGGGCTGAAGTGATTTTTGTGCCTCAGCTTCCTGAGTAGCTGGAATTATGGGCGCCTGCCACCGTGCCTGGCTAATTTTTGTATTTTTAGTAGAGATGGGGTTTCACCATGTTGGTCAGACTGGTCTCGAACTCCTGACCTCAGGTGATCTGCCCACCTCAGACTCACAAAGTGCTGGGATTACAGACAGGAGCCACTGCTCCCAGCCGGTTGTTTGTTTTTCATGAGTGGGATCCACATGTGTTCAGCATCCTTGTTTGGCTTTCTGTCTTGGAAGTTTTGTCATGTTAATTCAATGGAACTGCTTCCATTTTAACCGTTGCCCAGCATTCCCTAACAAAATTATAGCATAATTTAAATAAATCATTCTCCTGTTGATAAACATTTAGGATATTTTCAGACTTCTGCTGTTATAAATAAGCAGCCGTATTTATGCTTGTTTCGGTACATGCACAGATACTTACCTGTCATTGATACCTGGGAGAACTAGGTTGCATTATTTTAAATCTGTTACCAAAATTGCCTTTACAACATGCCATGCCAGTTTATACTCCCAGCAGCAACAGTTGAGAATGTCCATTTCTCCATACTCAAGCTAACACTGGATGGACATGAAGTCAGTTTTTATTTTGCCAAAGTGATGGGCAAAATGATATTTTGTCATTGTTTTAATTGTTATTTCCCAGTCCCTTGTCATGTATTATTTAGGCATTTGTATTTCTACTCTGAATTGGCTATTATTTTCCTTTGCCAGTTAAAAAAATTTTTTTTCGTGTTTTGTAAAGGGTTTTTTTTTTTAAAAAATATTCTGTATATTAAACCTTTACATAGTCTGGATATTAATATGCAAATAATTATCCTTGTTTGTCACTTGTCTTCATTTATGTTGACTTTGCCATACAGAAGTTCATGATTTTTACATAGTCTTTGATGTGTTTTGTATTCTGTTCAGTAGCAGCAACAATTATATAGGTTGAGCATCCGTAATCCAGAAATCTGAAACTTTTTGAGCTGCATGATGCCACATGGGTGGCTGAGGTGGTAACAACTTTACTTTCTGATGGTTCAGTGTACACAAATTTAGTTCCCTGCACAAAGTTTTTAAAAATACTATATGAAGTTGCACTCCATCTTGGGCAACAAGAGCAAAACTCCATCTCAAAAAAAAAAAAAAGAAAGTACTATATAAAGTTACCTCCAGGATATAAGGTGTATATGAAACAAATGAATTTCATGTTTAGATTTGAGTCCCATCCCCAAAATACCTCATTATGTGTATGAAAATATTCTCAAATCTGAAGCAGTCTGAAGTCCCAAGCACTGCTGGTCCCAAGCATTTTGGATAAAGGATATTCAACATGTAGTGATACTGCCAGTATTGTTACTGTGGTTGTTGTTGAACAGAATACAAAACCTATTGTTGTATTCTAGGCACTTTTAATCTTCCTACCAGCCTTGTGAGGTATAGGTACTGCTGTGAGCCGCCTTTATCAGATGAGGAATTATGGAACAGGGAGGTTGAATAAGTTGCCTATGCCACACGTGCAGTTAGCGGTAGAACCATAGCACCAACCCAGACAGCCTTGCTCTAGCAGCTGTGCCCCCCCCAACCCCCGTAAATAGCTTCACTCATTCCCTTTCTGTTTTTACAATAACTTTGCAAAGAAAGATGGTATTCTGTTTTGTTGTTGTTTTTGAGATGGAATTTTGCTCTTGTTGCCCAGGCTGGAGTGCAGTGGTGCAATCTCGGCTCACTGCAACCTCCACCTTCCGAGTTCAAGCGATTCTTCTGCCTCAGCTTCCCAAGCAGCTGGGATTACAGGCGTGTGCCACCATGCCCGGTGAATTTTTTGTATTTAGTAGAGACGCAGTTTCACCATGTTGGCCAGGCTGGTCTCAAACTCTTTACCTCGGGTGATCCACCTGCCTTGGCCTCCCAGAGTGCTGGATTATAGGCATGAGCCACTGCGCTTGGTCTGCTTTTTTTTTTTTTTTTAAACTTACCATGGGATTGAACATTTTCTCATGTTTCTTAGCCTTTTGATTATTTTTTTCTTATAAATTGATTGCCATTTATAAGATTGCCCACTTTGGTTTTCTTTTATATGAGATTTGCTTTTATATGTTGAAAATGTTAATAATTTTCAGGTTTCACTTTTTTTAAACTTTTTAAAAGATTTCTAATACATAGAACTTAATTTTATGTAGTCATATCTGTATCTCTTCTAAAATGTAATTGTTAATTCCTTTTATCTTAGACTTTCTCTAAATTTTTTTCTAAATTTGTGTGCATTCATTTTTAAAATGTAAAATCTTTCTGGAACTTATTAAATGTATATTGAGGATCTAAAAATAAAATGTCCTAAATAGGTAATTTTTCTCAATGCATTTTATTGACCAATTCATGTAT
Organism: Symphalangus syndactylus; assembly: GCF_028878055.3. Lineage (NCBI taxonomy): Eukaryota > Metazoa > Chordata > Mammalia > Primates > Hylobatidae > Symphalangus > Symphalangus syndactylus. The sequence continues at coordinate 92,403,186 of NC_072437.2, read as the reverse complement.
GTTCTTGTGTGTGGGCTCACACTGGGCATTACTTTGTGTGTGGCATGGTGGAGTCAGACTGCCCAGTTTGAATCCTGGCTCTGCCATTTCTTGGCAGTGTGACTGTACTCTCTCTCGTCCCATTTTCATGTTTACAAATAAAGTTAATATTACATGGTTGTTGGTGATCAAATGAGATACTGCCTCTAAAGTCCTTACTGTTCTATGGTAGAGTTGTATATTGCCAAGCACAGGGCAAAGCACACTTGATGTTAGCACCACCAATATTTCAATTATATTTATTCATTTGTGTAACTGCAGGGAACGTTTTGTGGAATTACAAAGTCTCACATTTGGAAGGGACTTGAGATTATCTGGATTATATAGATAAATCTTGACAACATGATTCTTAAACCTGACTCTACATCAGAGTTAGTTGGAGGAGCTTTGAAAAGCCCCACGTTCTGGCCTTACCCTTATCAACTAAATCAGAATCCCTGGGATGTATGGTTCAGTAATTTATTTTTGATAAACTTTGTGGGTCTAAAGCAATTGGCTTGGCATTGGCAAATGGTTGTCCAACTTCTGCTTTAAAGCTTGCCATGTTGAAATATTTGTGGAATAATAAGTTAGGTAAGCTAATAAGCAATTTCTTAAATTCTCAGTATCTGTTATGCTAATGTATAAGGATAGGTTTTGCCCTTTTCTCAGGATCAATTAGTAGTATTTTTAAACAAGATTTGAATTAATTTTACGTTTTCCCCAAATACAGATAAAAGTTTTAGATGTGTAAGTTATTTGTTATACATTACAAAAACATTGTGCATTTATATTTTAGTTCTGATCCAATACTAGATATTCTTTTATAAATTGGTTTTTTATGAAGTTATGAATTCTGAAATAATTCTCTAATATTATGTTTTTATTTTTAGAGCTTTTTGACAACTACATGCAACAAGATGCCCATGAATTCTTAAATTACTTACTAAATACAATTGCTGATATTTTACAAGAAGAGAGAAAGCAGGAAAAACAAAATGGTCGCTTACCTAATGGTAATATTGATAATGAAAATAATAACAGCACACCAGACCCAACGTGGGTTCATGAGATTTTTCAGGGAACATTAACTAATGAAACCAGATGTCTTACTTGTGAAACTGTAAGTATATCATACGATTTTGTATAGAGAAAAATTGAATTACTACTTTAAAGGTTGTTCTTTGAGAAAGACAGAATGGAAGATGAACTTGAAAGTTGTAATTCTTAGGTATAGGAGTTAAAGGTGTATTTTTCATTTAAAAGGAATCTGTCTGTATTCTTAATGTAATGTTGCTTATTGACAATGAATACCTGAGGTGATAGAAAGACACTTACTGTAGCTTGAACTGTTTGATTTTCCCTCGGTTTAGGAGGCCATAAAACCATGTTGTGGAAATTATGTCTTAGGACATAATCTCATAGGATCATACAGATCAGGGAGGCGTATTAATTTGTTTTTCCTTTTTCTACGATTACGTTTAGTATCCATTGTTGGGATGAAAACTAAAGCATACAGTGTACCCTCAAGGAGGGGAAAATATCCCACTTGCTGGACACTTTGTAAAGATGAAGCTTGAAAGTTGTTACACCCAGGCTGGAGCGCAGTGGCCCAATCTCAGCTCACTGTAGCCTCGACTTCCTGGGCTCAAGCAATCCTTCCATCTAAGCCTCATAAGTAGCAAGGACCACCAGCACGTGCCACCACGCCCAGCTAATTTTTAAATTTTTATTTTTTGTAGAGACAGGGGTCTTACTGTGTTGCTCAGGCTGGTCTTGAACTCCTGGGCTCAAGCAGCCTTTCCACCTTGGCCTCTGAAAGTTCTGGGATTACAGGTGTGAGCCATTATGCCCAGCCAGTCATGTTCTTTATAGCATTTTCCCTATTCAGTACAGAATCCAGTTTAGAGGGGGACATTGCATTTAGTTGTTTCTTTAGGCTTCTTTAACCTGAAACATTTACATGGTCTTTTTTTTTTTTTTTTTTTTTTTTTGAGAATATGCCTCCCTCACCTTTTTAAAATCAGATGTTCTCATATTTAGTGTCTCTGATGTTTCTTCCTAATTAGATGCAGGTTATGCATTCATGGCTAATAATAATACATCATTCATGTTGTGTCTTTCTCGGGGCATCACGTCTGTAGGCACACAATATCCATCTGCCTCTCGTTGGTGAAGTTAATTTTTGATCACCCAGTCAAGGTGGTGGTGTTTCTCCATTTGATTTATTTATTTGGAGACAGGTTCTTGCTCTGTCACCCAGGCTTTAGTGCAGTGACACTGTTATAGATCATTATAGCCTCAAGACTCCTGGGTTCAAGTGATCCTCCTGCCTCAGCCTTCTGAGTAACTAGGACTACAGTGCATGCCATCACCCCCAGCTAGTTTTTAAACTTTTTGTAGAGAGAGTCTTGCTGTGTTACCCAGGCTGGTCTTGAACTCCTGCCCTCAAGTAACCCATCTGCCTCAGCCTCCCAGAGTGTTGGGATTACAGACATGATCCACCGTGCTGGGCCAGTTTCTGCACTTTATGATGACTTTTTTTTTTTTTTTTTTTTTTAAATCCCCTTGCAATTAGGAGGCAGTCTGTGGGGAGACACAAATACCTCCCTCCTCATCAAAATCTCACCCAAGATTTAGCATGCATTTATGATTTTGCCTGATCTCATCTTTACTGTGGCAGTTGCGCTGCTAGTTTTTAATAACATTGGAAAAGAGGGTCCACAAGCAAGAAAGCTAAGGGTCCTGTAAAGTCTCCATAGTTTTGCCTTTTCCAGAATATTGTGTAGTTGGTGCATGGTATACAGCCTGTTTGGATTAGCTTCTTCCACTTAGCAATATGCATTTAAGGTTCTTCCATGTCTTTTTAAGGCTTGATAACTTATTTCCTTTATTTTTGGCTGAGCAACATTTCCACTGTATGGATGTGCTGCAGTTTTTAAAGTTCATTCACTTACTGAAGGACGTCTTGGTTGCTTCCAGGTTTTGCCAATTACGAATAAAGGTGCTATAAACATTTGTGTGCAGGTTTTTGTGTGGATGTGAGTTTTTACTTTGTGTAAATATCAAGGAGCATGATCACTGGATTGTATGGTAAGAGTATATTTAGTTTGATAAGAAACCAACATTCTGTCTTCCACAGTGGCTGTACCATTTTTCCTTCTTACCAGCAGTGAATGAGAGTTCTTGTTTCTCCACATCCTTGCTGACATTTGGTGTTGTCAGTTGGATTTTGGCCATTCTAATAAGCGTGTAGTGTTGTCTCATGTTAATGTGCAAGGCCCTAATGACATATGATGTTGATCATCTTTTTGTCTGCTTATTTATCAACTATATCTCTTTAGTGATGTGTCCAGATCTTCTGTCCATTTTTTAATCAGGCTGTTTTTCTTTGAGTATTGTCGAATTTTAAGTGGGGTTTTTTTTTCGGGTATAATTTTGGATACTAGTTCATAATCAGGCGGGTCTTTGGCAAATATTTTCTCCCAGTCTGTGACTTGTTTTTCATTCTTTTAACACTGTTTTTGGCAGAGCGGAAGTTTTTTTTTTTGAGATGGAGTTTCGCTCTTGTTGCCCAGGCTGGAGTGCAGTGGCTCCCCGCAACCTCTGCCTCCCGGGTTCAAGTGATTCTCTTGCATCAGCCTCCCTAGTAGCTGGGATTACAGGCATGCGCCACCACGCCCGGCTAATTTTGTAATTTTAGTAGAGACAGGGTTTCTCCGTTTTGGTCAGGCTGGTCTTGAACTCCCAACCTCAAGTGATCCACCCACCTTGGCCTCCCAAAGTGCTGGAATTACAGGCGTGAGCCACCGGGCCTGGCTGGCAGAGCAGAAGTTTTTAATGTTTTAATTATCAGTTTTTAATTTTAATAAAGTCCAACTTTTTCTTTCATGCATTATACTTTTGGTGTTGTATCTAAAAAGTCGTCAATAAACTAAAGGTCCCTTAGAATTTCTCCTATGTTATCTAGGAATTATATAGTTTTTCATTTTATATTTAAGTCTGTGATCCTTTTTGAGTTAATTTCTGTATAAGGTATTATAAGGTTTATTCTGGGTTAATTTTTTTGCATGTGGATGTCCATCTGCTCCAGCGTCATTTGTTGAAAAGACAATTCTTTCTCTATTGAATTGCCTTTGCTCCTTTGTCAAAGATGAGTTGACTTTTATTTGTGTGAGTGTGTTTCTGGTCGCTCTTTTCTGTCCTGTTGGTCTGTATATCTGTTCTTTCCCCACTACCATGCTGTGTTGATTACCGTAGCTTTAGAGTAAGTCTTAAAGTCAGGTAGTCTCAGTCCTCTTACTTTGTTCTTCTTCAATACTTTGTTGGCTATTCTGGGTCTTTTGCCTCTCCATGTAAACTTTAGAATCAAATTTGCCAATACCCACAAAATAACTTGCTGGGATTTTGATAAGGATTTTGCTGAACCTATAGATCAAGTTGGGAAAAAAATGATGTCTTGACAAAGTTGAGTCTTCTTATCCAAGTACATGCACTGTCTCCACTTATTTACCACTTTTTTTGCTATCTTTCATTGGAGTTTGGTAGTTCTTCCTCATATCAATGCCATGCGTGTTTTGTTAGATTTATATTTAAGTATTCATTTTAGGGGGTGCTAGCACCAACTATGCTGGGTAGAAGATGAGTAAGACATAAGCCTCTGATCACAAGATACTCCTATGGTAATGAAGACTGGCAAACCAGTGTTCAGGCAATTCCAGTACAGTGTGTTATCGTATGTGTATGCACAGGATGCCATGCCAGCCAGAGAATAGTAGACCTAATCCAGGTGGGAGTGGGAAGGATTTGGACAGGTGAGGAACGGACTTCCTAGAGGAGCTCATGCTTGTATTTTAGAAATACAATTGGTAATGTCTCAGGTGGTAGGAAGCTGGTGTCTATAACACCCTTTTCTGGTGTTCTCTATGAGGGTTCCTTTTCAGTCTCATTCCTTGGCTTCTCTTTTTCCATTCTTTAAATGTGGGTGTTCCCCAGGGTTTCATTGTCGGTTGCCTCTCACTCTGAATTGGGAGGATCATGATCATGTTCCATTTTATTATCACATGTGCTGATGAGTCTCAACTCCAGATCTCCACCCTAGACTTCTTCCCTGAGTTTTAGACTGGGATCTCCCCATATTGTGCATGACATGACATTAGGACACATTAGTCCAATAGCAGCCAGATGTCTTTACAACCACTCTGAAAAGTGAAATACTGCCCTACTTGGTGACCACTTGGCACCAACTCAATCGCAAATATAAACGTAGTAACTCATGCACCCAGGTGATCTAGAGCATCCTTGTGTCTAGGTTTTTACATGATCATAAAAGGAACATTTCAAATGAAGACCCCTGAGGCAGTGTCTGAGGACTTCATTTTGAGGAATACAAAATTGATTTTGAGAAACACCAGACTGTGTAACTTTTACTTCTCTATAGCTTACATGTAAATTCCGGCCTGATCTGGCTTTAGCCTACCTCTGCCATACTATCTCTTGTCACCCTACCCACTTTTCTACAAAGTTGATGTGTTTTCCTTAAACATAACATGTCCTCTTTTTTTCTCTCTGAGTTGTCTGTGTTCCCCCCTTCTTTTTCACCAGACTTTTTGAGACTCAGGTCAGTTATCTTGTAGTGTTGCTGTATCTTCCATCGTACAGTGGAATGGCATCTTAGAGAAGGGGTTTCGGTCCTACGGTTAGCTTAATGTTGAAGTCAAGGAAAGTCAATCACCATTGGAACTCCCTTCAACTGTCTATAAAATACGCTATGCACAGTACCCTGGTTTATTTATATTTGCATAAATACATACTTTGTACAGTCACATGTTCTGTGACAACTTACTGAGTTGTTCTATGAAGAACTCTACGTACTAATAATAATCTTGATGTAGTATTAAAATGAGAAAGCGTTTGCTTAACTGAGTGGAGAGGCACAGGTTGCTGAGTCAGACGTATCTCCTGTTGCACACGTACCTTCAGGATGGACTTGCTGAAAGAAATAGCTAGGAAGATTTGTGTCTAAAGTTCTGTCCTGTTCCAATTCGCATGAGCAAGTGATAACTTTATAAGATTATTTACCCATAAATCAAACAAAACTTTATATTAAATTTTTAGGAGAAATAAAGTCAGTCACAAATGAAGAATGTAATTTAACATTTTGGGCTAAATTTTTTTTTTAATGACAAAACAATACAGATATCCTGTCCTGTGTGAAGCATTTTTATTCAGTCTTGGCCTATGTTTTTTTTAGAATCAGTGTATACGGTACAGTTTATTTCATGCTTTAAAATAACAAGGACTTTGGAAAGTCATGAACTTTCACATCATACTAGCCTTTGCCAGTGAGAGTCAGTCAAAAGTGTACTTTGGTGTTTTATTTATACATCTGGTAGGGGTTATTTATTCAGTGTCCTTTGGATAATCCAAATTAAGTAGTTTTCTTTTGAACTTGAGGGAAAAGAATTGTTTACTTACTAATAATAATAGAATGCATTTAATTCTGTTAATTGGGAATGGTGGTTTACTAGTATTTGAAAATCAAAGACAATTCACTATTTTTACAGATAAGCAGCAAAGATGAAGATTTTTTAGACCTTTCTGTTGATGTGGAACAAAATACATCAATTACTCACTGCTTAAGGTATATGTAGAATTATTTAGTTTAAAATTTAATAATTATTTTTAGTCTGGAATATTTTTTAATGGATACATGATTTCCTGGTATCTACAAAATAAATTTGTTTTGAATTTTACACAGGGGTTTCAGCAACACAGAAACTCTGTGCAGTGAATACAAGTATTACTGTGAAGAGTGTCGCAGCAAACAGGAAGCACACAAACGGTAATTTAGTGCTTTATGGATTTTTAAGTGATTTTTTTTTTTTTTTGTAATTGATGTTGGCGGTGGGCTTAGAAAAACAATCTAGGAAAATTTACATTGAGTAAAAATTCTTAATTCTATTACTAACAGTTAATGTTCATTAAGTATTACTAGGTAAATGATATTCTACTCGATGTTTCTTTTACAAAAACTGTGTACCCTGAAGTGATTTCCTATGTCTAGCGATTATTTAATCATCATAAACCAGCACAGTTAAAATATTTGGCTTTGAGGCTTTCCTGATGATGTAAACTTTTTTCTTGGTGAAGAGGGTTGAGGGACATAGTACTCCCCATTGCCCGTCCCCCACACCCTCAGTTTCTGCTTTTCCTACATAGGATGTTGTACATTCTCTTAATATGTTATTGTAAGACTGGTTTGGTATCAATAAATGGAATAATAAACATCATCATCATCATTTCTTATTTTGAAATAGTCTCAAACTCAGAGAAAAGTTGCATGAATAGACCAAGAAAACTTTTTTACCCTAAGCCATTTGAAAGTAAGTTACTGATATGTACCTCCTGGCCCCTGGCACTTTACTAGGTATTTCCCAGCAACAGGGACGTTTTCCTATGTGCGCACATCCATCCAAATCCAGAAAGTAACATTGACATGCTACTGTTACCGCAAACCTTATTTTGGTATCAGGATGTACCAGTAATGTCCTTTATAGAAGAAGGATTCTGTCCAGAATCTCACATTACATTTAGCATTCGGTCTCTTTAGTCTTTTTCAGTTTGGAACAGTTTCTCAGTCCTTTCTTGACACTAATGATACTGACTTTTGATAATCATAAGTTAGTTATTTTGTAGAATGTCCCTCAGTGGAGTTTGTCTCATGTTTTCCTGTGATTAGATTCAGGTTATGTATCTTGGACAGGAATCTTACTGTGTTTTTCTCATCATGTCCTGTTAAGTAGCATATGTGACTTGATTTGTGCCATGTGTTGGAGTATCCCCAAGATCACTTCTAGGACAGGTGGTTTCCTAGAAGGACTCACAGTGCTCAACATCCAAGCATGCTCACAGCTAAGATTTATTACAGGGACAGGATACAAAACACAGTCAACAAAGAGAAAGCCAGGCAAGCACCCAGAAGTCACTGCCCCAATGGAGTCACAAAAGACACTTAATTCTTCCCACACTGAATTGTGACAACACAGGAAGCTCACTACAGACTGAGTGCCCTGAGTTTTTATTTGGGGCTAGTCATGTAGGTACCCTCTGCCTACCATGCCCCCAAATTCCAGACTCCCAGAAAGAAAGCAAGAGTTCAGCATAAACTGTCTTGTTTGTTCAAACAATTTAGGCACAGCGAGACACTCTTATTATTTGGCGAATGGTGGGAACATGTCTGAAATCCAAGTTTCCAGGTGCTAAAAAGGACCATCCATGCAAGCAGGCCTTTTTTTTTTTTTTTGGAGATGGAGTCTTGCTCTGTCACCCAGGCTGGAGTGCAGTGGTGTGATCTTGGCTCACTGCAAGCTCCGCCCCCCGGGTTCACGCCATTCTCCTGCCTCAGCCTCCCGAGTAGCTGAGACTACAGGTGCCCGCCACCACGCCCAGCTAATTTTTTGTATTTTTAGTAGAGATGGGGTTTCACTGTGTTAGGATGGTCTTGATCTCCTGACATCGTGATCTGCCCACTTCGGCCTCCCAAAGTGCTGGGATTACAGGCATGAGCCACTGTGTCCAGCCTCAAGCAGGCCTTTCTAAGGATAGTTTGAGGCCATGTGAATCCCTTTCTGAACCTCCCATTACTGTTCTTGGCTGTTATTGAACATTTGAGTGAATGTTCCCCGGATGTTTTACAGAGTTCTTCACTGTTAATCTTTACTTTTTCTCATTGTAATTTAGAAGTATTTTATGTAGAAGTATTTTGAGATTGTAAATATTTCATTTTTCTTTTTTTTTTTTTTTTGAGACGGAGTCTCGCTCTGTCACCCAGGCTGGAGTGCAGTGGCGTGATCTCGGCTCACTGCAAGCTCCGCTTCCCAGGTTCACGCCATTCTCCTGCCTCAGCCTCTCCGAGTAGCTGGGACTACAGGCCCCTGCCACCACTCCCGGCTAGTTTTTTTTTTGTATTTTTAGTAGAGACGGGGTTTCACTGTGGTCTCGATCTCCTGACCTCATGATCCGCCCGCCTCGGCCTCCCAAAGTGCTGGGATTACAAGCGTGAGCCACCGCGCCCGGCCAATATTTCATTTTTCATTGAACTTTCATTTTATTCACTTTTAAAATCTTACAGTGGACCCAAAGGTTCCTGTTTTATTCAGTGGATTGTTATCCATTAGCATTCTTACTTCCGTGCTCACATTATCTCCAGTCTGGCCAGGGGGAGCTCCTCCAAGCTGGCTCCTCTCTTCTTGATGTGCCCAATCATTCTCCAGTATTTCTTTCCTTTCTGACTCAAGCTGTTCAGGCTCATTTTGCTCTTTCTTTGCCCCTACTCTGGAACAAGCCATTTCTCCAAGCCCTGGTTTCTCTTAGGGGAAAACAATAAACTAGGATCTTGTATAGTTGTGCTCGTTGCTATTGGGATGTCATTGTTCCTGAGCCCGCTTAGTGAGCAGAGCTAGAGGATGGATGAGTATTTATAAATATGCACACACTTTTCACATCTGCATTTATTTCTCTTCTACATCTATTGATCTCTTTATCTGTATTGAAAACCATGAATACACAGTGATAATCTTGTAGCCACCAACATAATATTTGTAATTCCTTTCTCCGACAGTGCAGTTGGCTGCCATTATCCTTACTAGATTTACTTATTTGGTCGGTGCACCTTTTGGTAACCCAGCTTATTCTGTCTGCCTTCCTGCCCCCGCTCCCTGTATGCACACACATGCATAAACACACACACACACACACACACACACACACCACACACGCACTCTTCCCCTCTGCTTTGGCTTCCCCCTCTCCTGCCTGTACAGATGTCTGTGTTATTTGGCCCCATCAAATAGTTGAACTGAGTTGCTCATTAAGGGAGGGGAAGATCTCAGATTTTTAAGTGATTATGTTTTTGTTTTGGACACAGACATTTCCTAGGAAGGAAAGTGTTTTTGGTAATGGACCACAGAATCAAAACAGATTACTCACTGTTTCTGTCCATTAGTGCATATGATGGGGAGCACCTCAAAGAAGTTTCATCAGAGGGATAGGGGCTGAAGCATTACATTCATCCTGAAAATGCCTTAGAAAGTACCTAAGACTGTTGGATAAGTAAGAGTCAGGGACTGAATGTAGCTAAGATAAATACAACTTTCAGACTTTACTGACCATGGGGAGGAAGGCCCATCTCTGAGCAAAAGACACCCTTTCCCTAGAATGATGGTTATACAAGTAATCACATGTGAGTAATTGAGAATTGTCTGTAAAATCGAGCTCTTTGTTTTAAAGACATGAAATTTTAATGTATTAGAAAATACATGAAGAATGTATATTCTTTGTAAATAAATTAGAAAATACAAAAAAAATAAATTAGAAAATACAGATAAATGTAAATCAAGAATCACTGTAAAAGCTATAAAATGTTAACATTTTTGTGTATATCTTAGATTTTTAAAGTGTGTATGTATATACACACATAGTCCCTAAAATGCTATCAAACTTTATGTATAAGTTTGAAACTTTTTCACTTAAAAAATTGCAACCATGTTAATGAAAAAATATTTTCATATCCTTCTTAGGAGGTGCTGCATTGTGTGTGTGTGTGTGTGTGTGTGTAATTTTATATATATATGTGTATGTGTATGTATATGTGCATATATATAAAATGTATATGTGCATATATATAAAATATATATATGCACATATATAAATATATAATATATGTGCATATATGTAATATATATATTTTTTAAGAGACAAAAGATTTCTCTGTCACCCAGGCTGGAGTCCAGTGGTATGATCTTAGCTCACTGTAGCTTCAGACTCCTGGGCTTAAATGATCCTCCTACCTCAGCCTTCTGTGTAGCTGGGACTACAGATGTGTGCCACCATGCCTGAGTAATTTATTGAATTTTATTTTTTATAGGCGGGCTCTTGCTGTGTCGCCTAGGCTCATCTTGATCTCCTGGCCTCACATAATCCTCCTGCCTCAGCCTCTGGTGTAGCTGGAATTACAGGAGCTAGATACCATGCCTGCTGCATAGTATCTTTTTTTTGTATGAACATACCATAGTACCATGTATCTACCAGTTGTCTAAATCTAACAATTTAGATTTTTTACACTGTTATAAACAGTGCTTTGATGAACAGTTTTGTGTGTATATACACATATTCCCCACATATATTTGGACACTTTGTAGGATAAATTATGCATAAGTTTCTGGAAAGACAACTTTACAGAAGTTACATATTTCTCATTAGGATCTAGTATAAACCTTTCTGATAATTTATGGTGTGATATTGAGCAATTCATTTAGTATTTTTGACCTTTACTTGGATGAATTCACTTCTGAAAGTTTATAGTTCTCAGTCTTGGAATAATAGGATAAGCTTATGTTGAGTATACAGACCATAGTTCTTAGTAGAAAACCAAAAATCAATTTGACGGCCAGACGCGGTGGCTCACGCCTGTAATTCAGCACTTTGGGAGGCCAAGGTGGGCGGATCTCCTGAGGTCAGGAGTTCAAGACCAGCCTGGCCAATATGGTAAAACCCCGTCTCTACTGAAAATACAAAAATTAGCCAGGTGTGGTGGCACACGTCTGTATTCCCAGCTACTCTGGAGGCTGAGGCAAGAGAATTGCTTGAACCTGGGAGGCAGAGGTTGCAGTGAGCCGAGATGGCGCCACTGCACTTCAGCCTGGGCAACAGAGCGAGACTCCATCTCAAAAAAAAAAAGAAAGAAAAAGAAAACATTCCATTTATAATAGTATTAGAAACAATAAAATACTTAGGAATAAACTTACATGGCAGAAGACTTGTATATTGAAAATTGTAAGATGTTACTGAAAGAAATTAAGATACAAATAAATAGAAACACATCCCGTATTCATGGATGGAAGACTTAATATTGTTAAAATGTCCATACTACCCAAAGCAACCTACAGATTCAGTGCAGTCCCTATCAAAATTCCTATGGCATTTTCTGCAGAAATAGAAAAAAACATCCAAAAATCCACATGGAATCACAGAAGACCCTAAATAGTTGAATAATCTTGAGAGAAAAGAACAAAGCTGGAGGCATTAAACTTCTGATTTCAAAATATATTACAAAGCTAAAGTAATTAAAATAGTATGGCACTGGCCTAAAGACATATAGACCAGTGGAACAAAATGGCCCAGAAATAAAACCATACATATACAAGCAACTGATCTTCAACAAGGGTGCTAAGAATACATAGTGGGAAAAGGATAATGTCTTCAGCAAATGGTGTTGGGAAAACTGAATATCCACATGAAAAAGAATAAAGTTGAAGCCTTACCTTATATCATCTACAAAAAATTAGCTCAAAATTGATTTAAGACTTAAAACTATAGAACTCTTTTTTTTTTTTTTTTTCCCATCTCACTGTGTCTCCAGGCTGGAGTGCAGTGGTATGATCTTGGCTCACTGCAACCTCTGCCTCCCAGGTTCAAGCGATTCTCCTGCCTCAGCCTCCTGAGTAGCTGGGACTACAGGTGTGTGCCACCACACCTTTTTAGCCCAGCTAATTTTTGTAATTTTAGTAGAGACGGGGTTACACCATGTTGGCCAGGATGGTCTCAATCTTTTGACCTTGTGATCTGCCCGCCTTGGCCTCCCAAAGTGCTGGGATTACAGGCATGAGCCACCACACCCAGACAAGAATTTATGTGTGTGTGTGTGTGTGTGTGTGTGTGTGTATGTATGCAAACATGGATTTATGAGTGACAAACTTCAAGTGCATATTTTTTTTTGTAGTTAAAAAGATAACAAAATGTATAACCTAGTTTGATACCAGCCTGGCCAACATGGTGAAACCCCGTCTCTACTAAAAATACAAAATTTAGCCAGGCATGGTGGCAGGCACCTGTAATCCCAGCTACTTGGGAGGCTGAGGCAGGAGAATCACTTGAACCTGGGAGGCAGAGGTTGCAGTGAGCCGAGATCGCGCCATTGCACTCCAGCCTGGGTGACAAGAGTGAGACTTCATCTCAAAAAAAAAAAAAAAAAAAAAAATTCTTCCAAAAAGGTTCATCCCGAGAACACTGAAGAATCATTTTTGGGAATGTTAATGGTGTGCCACAAAATTAGTATTTTATGATCAAATGAATTTGCTGTATAATATTTTATCTTAGATATTCATGCTTCTGAAGACTCACAAAATAAAGGAAACTTTATCCAGCTTTTTCCAGAATTTACTTGCACATAGACTCCGCTTATATAGCATGCCTATTGAACTCTGTAAATAGCGCAGTTCAGGAAAGATAGCAGTTTGGGAAATGTCACTCTAATGGTCATATACGTTTATCCCATGGGAGTTTAAAGCATATAGGTGAGAGGAGAGTGATCGCCCTGGGGAACTGTAATGAGAAAGGATTGATGGCTGTTTCAGGTGTTGTTCTCCTGTCCCTGGCTGCTGGCATGGGGGCGAGGGGGAGGCTGAGGCTGAGGTCTTAGAGAACAGCACATTGCATTTCACTTTACAGCATCTTGCAGATCCTGCAGTTTTTACAGATTGAAGGTTTGTGGCAACCGTGTGTTGAGCAAGTCTATCAGTGCCATTTTTCCAACAGCATGTGTGCACATTCCCTGTCTCTGTCACATTTTTGGTAATTCTTGCACTATTTCAAACTTTTTCATTATTATATTGTTATGGTGATACATGATCAGTTATCGTTGATGTTGCTATGGTAATTGTCTTGGGAGCACCATGAACTGCACCCATTTAAGATGGTGAACTTAGCCAGGTGCGGTTGCTCACACCTGTAATCCCAGCACTTTGGGAGGCCAAGGTGGGCAGATCACCTGAGGTCAGGAGTTCAAGACCAGCCTGACCAACATGGTGAAACTCCATCTCTACTAAAAATACAAAATTAGCTGGGTGTGGTGGCGCATGCCTATAATCCCAGCAACTCGGGAGGCTGAGGCAGGAGGATCACTTGAACTTGGGAGGTGGAGGTTGCAGTGAGCCTTGATCACGCCATTGCACTCCAGCCTGGGCAACAAGAGTGAAACTGTCTCAAAAAGAAAAAGATGATGACCTTAAATGTTGTGCGTTCTGACTGCTCCACCAACCTGAGCTTTCCACCCTCCTACCTCTCTCTCGGGCCTCTTTATTCCCTGAGACACAACAATGTTGAAATTAGGCCAATTAATAACCTTACAGTGGCTTCTAAGGGTTCAAGTGAAAATAAATATTTGCATGTCTCGCACTTTAAGTGAAAAGCTAGAAATGATTAAGCTTAATGAATAGGGCACGTTGAAAGCCAAGATAGGCTGAAATCTAGGCCTCTTGCACCAAACAGCCAAGATATGAGTGCAAAGAAAAAGTTTTTGAAGAGAATTAAAAGAGCTACTCTAGTGAACCCACAAATGATAAGAAAGCAAAACAGCCTTATTGCCAATATGGAGAAGTTTGAGTGGCCTGGTTAGAAGATCAAACTAGCCACAACATTCTCTTAAGCCAAAGCCTAATCCAAAATAAGGGCCTGTCTTCAATTCTGTGAAGGCTGAGAGAGGTAAGGAAGCTGCAGAAGAAAATTTTGAAGCTAGCAGGGGTGGGTTCATGAGGTTTTAAGGAAAGAAGCCGTCTCCATGAGATAAAAGTACAAGGTGAAGCAGCAAATGCTAATCTAGAAGCTGCAGTAAGTTATCTAGATTGTCTAGCTAAAATAGTTGCTGATGGTGGCTACACTAAACAACAGATTTTCAATATAGAGTAAACAGTCTTCTATTGGAAAAAGAGGGTGTTTAGGACTGTCATAGCTAGACAGAAGTCAGTGCCCAGCTTCAAAGGACAGGCTGATTCTCTGGTTAGCGGTTAATGCAGGTGGTGACTTTTAAGTTGAAGCCAGTATTCATTTACTGTCCCTAAAATCCTTGAGTTCTTAAGCATTACGCTGAATCTACCCTGCCTGTGCCGTAGAAAAAAAACAAAGCCTGGATGACAGCACATCTGTTTATAGCATAATTTACTGAATATTTTAAGCTCACTGTTGAGACCTATCACTCAGAAACAAAGATTTCTTTCAAAATATTACTGCTTATTGACAATACATGTGATCACCCAAGAGCTCTGATGGAGACGCACAAAGAGATTAATGTTGTTTTCATGCCTGCTAACATAAGATCCATTCTGCGGCCCATGAATCAATGAGTTATTTTGACTTTCAATTCTTCTTATTTAATATTTTTTAAGTCTATAACTGCCATAGATTGGGATTCCTCTGATGGATCTGAGCAAAGTAAATTGAAACCCTTCTGGAAAGGATTCACCATTCTAGGTGCCATTAGAATATTTGTGATTCATGGGAGGAGGTCAAAATACTAACATTAACAGGAGTTTGGAAGAAGTTCATTCCAACCCTCATTGATGACTTTGAGGGATTCAAACTTCAGTGGAGGAAGTCACTGTAGATGTGGTGAAAACAGCAAGAGAACAAGGATTAAAAGAGGATCCTGAAGATCTGACTGAATTGCTGCAATCTCATGATCAAACTTGAATGAATGAGAAGTTGCTTCTTATGTATGATCAAAGAATGTGGTTTGTTGAGATGGAATCTACTCCTGGTTAACATGCTGTGAACATTGTCAAAATGGCAACAAAGGATTTGGAATATTACATAACCTTAGTTGATAGCAGCGTCAGGGTTTGAGAGGATTGACCCAATTTTGAAAGAAGTTCTGTGGATAAAATGCTATCAGACAGCATCACATGCTACAGAGAAATCTGTGAAAGGAAAAGCCAGTTGATGTGGCAGACATTCTTGTCTTATTTTGAGAAATTGCCTCAGCCTGGAGCTTGCAGTGAGCCAAGATCACGCCACTGCACCCAGCCTGGGCGACAGAGCAAGACTCCGTCTCAAAAAAAAAAAAAAGAAAAGAAATTGCCTCAGCCACCCCGACCTTCAGCACACCATCCCGATCAGTCAGCAGTCATCTTCCTTGAGGCAAGACCCTCCACGAAAGATTATGATTCACTGAAGGCTCAGATGATCATTTTTTAAGCAATAAACTATTTTTAAATTAAGATATGGACTTTTTTCAGACATAATGCTATTACATAATACACTACAGTATAGTATAAGCATAACCTTTATATGCACTGGGAAACCAAAAATGTGTATGACTTGCTTTATTGCGGTCCTCACTTTATTGCGATGGCCTGGAACTGAACTTGCTGTGTCTCCAAGGTATGCCTGTATTTCTGTCACTACTCTGTGGGATCCAATGATTAGTGACAGTGTGCTGGGAGCTAAGCTCCTTGCCTTCTCATCTTTCCTCTCTCAAGTCTCTTTACTCTCCCTTTATTCCGTATGTGCCTGACCCCACTTCTGGGACCAGTCCTGTTCTTATCAGGTATTGAAGAAGATCCATGCATGGCCAGGTGACTCAGCATCACAATGTCATGGCCACAGTTCATCTCTGAGTATCTGCCCTAGATTTAATGATTGAATTGCTTCCTGTTTGTGAGATGAAGGCCCTACCTTTTGCTTCATTTTCCTAACTAGATCCATATCTTATTCCCCCGTAGCCAGTCCCAGTAATGGTAACTTGTGTAGTATCATGTCAAAATCATATCAGCAGTAGGGATTTGCTTTGCCGTAGTCAACATCTGCAAACATCTGCAACCACCTGTTGGCACACACACCCCCATGCAAGTCTTCTGGAATCTGAGTTGGGTGGGTCCTTCCATCTGTTGAGAAGTTGGTGCCTCCTGGCTGGCTCCCTGCCTACGTGCCTACCTGGATCTCCAGATGTCCGTCACTCAATACTATGTTTTATATACATGTTGGGGTATGTCATGAGCCTCATTTGTGCCCGTGACCCATCCCCCATTTTAACACATGCTGGAGTTAGGTTCTGCTGCCTAAATGTCCTCTCATTGCTTATATCTCACTGAGTCACCTTAGTGTCTTTCTCACATAAAGCATTCTATTTACCCTGACCCCCTCATTGTAATGTGTCACAATTAATCCTTGGTGATGGTACATTTTAAAAGGGCATGGAATTCAGTCCTTGGAACTGAATGTCTGTACAATTATTAAGCTTTTCTGTGTGGTCAGGACTTCTCTGCTGACAGGATGTTGGTAAGTTCTTAAGTGCCTGTGGCTGGGGTATTACATTCATCTGTGGCAGAGCTTGCAAATAGTGTCCTCTGGATCAGATTCCATCTATAGAACTCTGTTTGGCTCACACAATTTATAAAAATAGGAAATTTACTTTAAAAAGCGTTTCTGACTGTTGAGAAAAACAGCTCAAAGATCAGATTCCACTCGATTCCAGGGTCTGCATTCCATCCCGTAGTTGCTTGCCTGCGGCAGGGTAGTTGGTATTCCAGTTGAGGGTGGTTGCTGGCAATGTCAGTCCTTCCTGCAGCTCCTCCCCTAGTCCTTTGGAATACTTAGCACCTGATGGCTCTGGGAAGGACTCCCCCTTGGGCTACTGGAGAAGGGAGTTTCTGGAATTTGGTTCAAATTCCAAGTCTTCGACCAGTCCCTGACTGGTGCCAAAGAGCATATGAAACCCCAGCTACCTTGTGGTCAAGAGAAATCTGAGGTGAAATTTAGACTCCAGGGTTTCTCGGACCCTGAGCTTAAGCCACTCTTTCTGGGATTTTGCTTGAGATTGAATCCTTACCTGGTTTCCTTCCTTCTCCCTCCGCCCCCCCGCCCCACACACGGGGAGCACAACATTAAATCACAGGCCTGGGACTTTCTGTCTCAGGGTCTGCTCTAGGGAACAGGACTTAAAATGAGAGGATGTTGTAGTCTTAAAATAATCATCCATTTAAAAATAATATTCTAATTTCCCTTGTGATGTTCTGTTTGTCCTGTGGCTTATTCAGAAATGTGTTGCTTAGTTTCCATATCTGGGGGGATTTTCTAGATTTTTTTTTATCAGAGGACATATTCTGATTTCATCTTTGAAATTTATTGAGGCTTCTTTATTGTCCAGTACATCATTGAATGTTTTGGTTGAACTTGAGAAGAATGTGTATAGTGCAGTTTGAGGTTGAGTATTCCATAAATGTCAATTAAGTCCATAGTTAGGGTGTTCATATTTTCCTATCCTTACTGATTTTTTTTGTTAGTGAGAGAAGTCTGTTAAAGATTCCAATTCTGATTATGCACTTGTCTATTTCTGTAATTTCTATAATTCTTTCAAATTTTACCTTTAAGATTGTTATGTTCTCTTAGTTAATTGACCTTCATTATTATGAAGTATTCTTTATTTCTGGTAAGATTCCTTATCTTGTATGCTTTGTCTGACATTAGTATAGCCAGCTTACTTAGGATTAATGTTTACATGGTATGTCTTTTCCCATCCTTCTGCTTTCTTTTTTGAATAGTTTTAAATTATAACTAGACATTATCAAGAAAGGCAACCCCCGGTTATGTTAGAATACAACATGGATGCAATTTGTCATTTTAAAGATGTAAAAGCAAGAAAATGCATAGAGTTGTGCCTCAGTATCAGTTGGTTCCAGGGCCCTCACATATAGCAAAATGCGTGGTTGCTCAGGTCCCTGATATAAAATGGCATAGCATTTGCATATAACCTATGCACATCCCCCTATGTACTTTGATACCTAATACAATATAAATGGTATACAAATAGTTGTTACACTGTATTTTTTTAAATGGTATTATTTTTGTCTTTTTTTTTTTTTTTTTTTACTTATTTTTTGAATATTTTCAATTCATGGCTGGTTGAATCTGTGGATGTGGAACTCCCAGTATGGAGGGCCAACTGAATAATAGATATCCAAATTTTAAGTAGTTGGTTATGTGGTCAGTAAATGTCATTAAAAAAATAAATTTAAATAGAAAATTCATTTATATCTGTTTACAGAAGATTTTTAAAAATCAGTGTTTATTCAAACTTAAAAGGAAAAAAATGTTCTCTGTCTTCCTGTTTTTCCTTGAAAATGTTTGTCTTTTGTAGAAAACATTGTAAGACCACTTTTTTTTTTAAAACAATGACAGTGATCAAGACCTCCCTAATGTAACCTCCCTCCCCACAAGTTTGAATGGAAGGAAAGCCAGAATCCTATAAATTCTTCGGTGTTCTGGTGATCTTAGTATTTTGAGCAGGAAATCAACTTCTTTTTTCTTCCTTCTGCTGCAAAATCTACATAATGAGTTTCACACTCCTTACACGTATGTTCAAGCAGTTTTCTGCTTTTTTTCTGGAGCCATTTCAATATGAGGGAAATTTTCTAAGCCAATCTCTCATCATCTTTAAAATATGGCTCCACACATATTTTTGCTTGACAATTCCGTGGGTAGTTGGTATCTTTGTGGTAGCCAGCACTTCCCCTCTGGGAGGATCTTTGGCAAATAGGATTCATATTCTTCATGTGTTATCTTATTAAACATATTGTATCTGCTATTATTGAGATATTTTCTCTTTTCTGCATTTGGACTCCTCCCCTTGTGTAATTTCTAAAAGCACATTTTCCTTAACCATTGGGCCATGTTCATTCTCTTTCCTCTTCCTAATCTTACCTGACTGCCATTTATTAATAGTGCACTGACACTCATTTTATGCTGAGAAAATTCTTCTTTTGCATCTACCATCCATTGGAAATTCTCAAAGGATAACTTGTTGTTTTGTAAAGATTTCGTTTCAGTAACTCTACATGGGTTTAATCAAAGGTCTGATGTTTCATAGTTGAATTATATTTTATGTGTAATTTTATATCCTGACTTCTTAAGTATTTTCTCATGTCACCCAGAAACTTTCATCAGCATTGTTTTATTTAAGTTGTACAACACTCTGTTATGTTTGAATTCTAATTTATTTCCACATTTCCTGTTGCTGAATAGTTGGGATTTTTTACAATGTGAAAGAACTCTAATAGGAGATTATTCTCATAAGGGATATTTTTGAGATTATATATTTAATTTGTATTTCCAGAAATAGGATTACTGAGACAAAGGCCATAAAGGCTCCTAATTCATATTGCTGGATTGCTTTCTAGGAGTGACTAGGTGTTTACCTTTACTTTGGCTAATGTTTCCAAAAGGCCAAGTTCGTTGAATAGTAAGTAATTTAGGAATAATAAGCTATCCACCATATGTAAGATGTGTAGAATGCAGATTTAGTATAATGTTATAAAATGATTTTTTTTTTTTCACTTATTAGAGGCAGTGGCTTACCATATATTACTTCTTTAAATTGTGAGGAGTATTTTGCTTCACCAGACCCATTTAAAATTCAGTTCTGCAACATTTGGCATCTATCATATGTCAGGCATGTTGCTAGATAGTGGGGAAATAAAAATGAAGGGAATGCTTTCTAGCTGCCAAGAGTTCAGGGCCTAGAAGAAAAGAACCATAATCACCTAAAATTGTAACCATGTAATAAGCTCGACATATATAAAGTGAACCTGTAAGGTGCTGATGGAGGATTGAAGAGAGCAGGTGTATTTGTGCCAGAGGATGTGACATTTGAGCTGAGCCATTAAAAGGAGAATAGATTTTTAGGTGAAATAGGAGTACAAAGGCACTCTCAGGGGAGAAATGGCATTTGAAGGCATAATAAAGATTATTTAGAACATGAAGAACAGCCTGTGTTTCACAATTAAAAACTTCACTCCTAAGTTTCCAGGTTACTTTACTCCCTTTCTAGGATATACATTGTCTTTTTTCTTAATATGGAGTTATTTCTTGTCTCTGACAAACACCTTGAATGGTCTTTAGTGCTTTTATGTTGTTTTAGTCTCCTATTGTCAGTCTGTACCTGCATCATATAGATTGATAGAAAAAATAGATTTCAGTCTACCCAAGTCCAAAGGAATTGTCAGTTTCAAGAAACTTGTTTTCCCTCTACCACTCTTTTTTTTTTTTTTTTGAGATGGCGCCTCGCTCTGTCACCCAGGCTGGAGTGCAGTGGCGTGACCTCAGCTCACTGCAACCTCCGCCTCCTGGGTTGAAGCGATTCTCCTGCCCCAGCCTCCCGAGTAGCTGGGACTATGGGCGCCCGCCACCACGCCCGGCTATTTTTTGTATTTTTAGTAGAGACAGGGTTTCACCATGTTAGCTAGGCTGGTCTTGAACTCATGACCTCAGGTGATCCACCCACCTCGACCTCCCAAAGTGCTGGGATTACAGGCGTGAGCCACCATGCCCGGCCTTCCCTCTACCACTCTTGAGCACCCTGTGCATTCAGCCTTATTATAAGAGATGTGTGTTTGAAAAATACAGATTCCTTAACCAAGGACTAATGCGATTCCATCTATTTTGGAGCCATATTGAGTGCTGTGTCAAATTATGTGGTGTGACGATGATGGGTAGGGTGGGGTCGTGTTAAGATGTTCAGAATGTTGTTTTGTCAGTATAAAAATAATTGGTAGAAATGTGCAAAACTGGGCATTGCTGGGCTATTAAAACTGACCATTGACTCTCTGTTCATTGGATATCATAAAGTTTGATAATTCAAGGACATGGTGGATATCTTTTATGAAATTTTGTTTTCATTTTTATTTTTAATAGGATGAAAGTTAAAAAACTGCCCATGATTCTAGCTCTACACCTGAAGAGATTTAAATATATGGATCAACTTCATCGATATACAAAACTCTCTTACCGGGTGGTTTTTCCTTTAGAACTTCGCCTATTTAACACTTCAGGTGATGCCACCAATCCAGACAGAATGTACGACCTTGTTGCTGTTGTGGTTCACTGTGGAAGGTAATTGCAACTCCGGGGACATAGTAGTGGAATTTCTAGGTTAGAAGAGCAGTGTACATTCAAGATGTTCATGAATTATTCAAATATAGAACTTTTAGAAATCCTGTATTCTCTCAAGATAATTTTATTTCAAAATAGAGTTTTAGCTTTATGTTTTATCATTTCTTAAAAATTTTATATGTTAAAATATATTGTTTTTATTTTTATTATTTATTACTCTACAAGTACTATATCTGATTTCCTAGAACTTTGAGATCTGTTAGTTTTCCTTTTTTGGGGTGTGTGTATAGAGGGTTGTTGGTTAAAATAAATCACCTCTGAGTTTAATTGCATATGTTCAGCATATCAATGGTTGTAAAAAGCATTTTAAAATGGCACTGGAAATAATCTTCAAAGATTCATTTTTTGATTTTACCTGTGTGTGTATTTATCATTTCCTATTAGCCAATTTTGCTTTCTGTCTTCTTCTCATCTTCTTTTCCAACATGGTATACACATCTCCTCTGCATGAACGTACATAGCTATAATTGACCTTATTAAATACCTCAGAAAATTCTCAAACTGCAAGAGCATCACATAATCAAAACTTGTATTTGGAACATAACTGTCTTCATTGACTGCTTAGAATTTCCTTTAATAATTTTAAAGCAGGCACTCATCATTTTCCCCTTGGTTTTGGGAAACTTGTGCTAACAGCATGTTTTATCCAAATAAAAAAAGTTCCAGCTTTCTCATCTTCAGCCCTCCTCCCAGCTCTCTGATTAGAATTTTTTTTTTTTTTCGTTTTGAGATGGAGTCTTGCTCTGTTGCTCAGGCTGGAGTGCAGTGGTGCCATCTCGGCTCACTGCAAGCTATGCCTCCCAAGTTCAAGCCATTCTCCTGCCTCAGCCTCCCAAGTAGCTGGGACTACAGGCGCCTGCCACCACGCCCGGCTTATTTTTTGTATTTTTAGTAGAGACTGGGTTTCACCGTGTTAGCCAGGATGGTCTCAATCTCCTGACCTCGTGATCTGCCCGCCTCGGCCTCCCAAAGTGCTGGGATTACAGGCGTGAGCCACCGCGCCCGGCATCTGATGAGAATTTTTAAAGACAATCCGGAGGGAGCAAATGCTCTTTAATAATCGTCTTCTACCTCCATTGTCTGGGTCAGCCTTGGGTCCCGTCTTTTATCCTCAGCAAGAATCTTTCTTCTACTTCTAAATTAAGAGCGATCACATCTTAAAGGAGTGAAGCAGTGTCAAGATTACTTAAAGAACCTTGGTGTAGTGATTCAGACCAGGTTTTCAGAGTGAGAGAAACTTGGATCTCAGTACCATTTCTGCCAGTTGTGGGCAGTGTAAAGTTATGCATAGCTTCCTGAAAAGGCTTCAGTTTTCTCTTCTAGAAAATGTAAATAATACTAATTACCACATTGCTTTGTTAGGATTCAAAGGGAGATGTAAATCGCTTAGCTACTGCTACTGTTTTATTAACAAAAATATAATATTACCTTATCACATCTTAGCTTTATAATATTTACTTTCTCACACCCATTAGCCTCTTCAAATTTAGTGACAGTCCTACTGTACTTAAATCATGCTAGATTTTTAGAATTGCTCTACTCACAATATACTGAGCTGAGATGTCTGACTCATTGGGGAGGGGTCCCCTCCCACTCTCCCCTTTTAAAATTAACCCAGCCCTTTCCCCACCCTTAAATCCTTGAGTCTCTTGACCCTTTCCCTTTTTAACCTTTTCTTTGGCCTCACTTGCTTCTCCCAACTTGAACTCCACAGTCAGTTATTTAAAGCATGTTCTCACAAGCACTGTAAAATCCTCTTGCCAGCTGTCTGAATCCCTACTGTCAGAATTGTTGCAGAAAATTACAGAGAGATGTTTATTGACTTTCCCCACAGCCCTGGTGGTCTGCCTTCACTGGGAACTCACTCCTGGTGGAATTCTGCACAGCAGGTCTTTGGGATCCTGCCCCCACCCCAGGGTCTTACTCTTTCTCCTGTCTCACTCTTTCTCCTGTCTCACTCTCATTGCCTCATGCCTTCCTGCCCCTCCTCTCTGGAAGTCTTCCTTGATGCTCTTCTGCCCAGCCTCAGTCTCTATGTGGTGCTGCTCCATTGTCTTCACATAAATAGTAGACGTGCATTGCTAGCCCTGTCTTAGTGCTTTATGTACTCTCTTAGGATGTATGTCTACTTCCCTTATGAGAACAGGTGCTTTTTAAAACAGGAAATAATTCGCTCACTAATAAAAGACTAATCATATTTTAGAATCTTTTTCCATTGTGTATCTTATTTATCAGACTTATTTGTAGATTTGCTTCATATGAAAGTGTGGAGGGTGTGTGCAGCCTCATTATCAGCGTGTCAGTTCCAGTTCAGCTTGCTCCTTCTCTATCCCCAGTGCCCAGCCTAGAAGAGACTTCTAGCAAATGTTTGTTGACTAAGTATTACCCTTGAAGCCCATGTCAAAACTGGGCTCCATTTCTTGATTTCCCATCCCTCTCTCCCTTCTACCTCCTGTCTTGCTGGATGAGGTCTCTCCTGTAGCTCTACTTTTATATCATATTCTGCCTTGGATTATGTTTTTGGAGTAGTTGTCTATTGTACTGAAGGGGTATTTGGGCAAGCAGTTGTTGATATCTCTTTAATCTCCACAGCAATCAATAGTTACTTGCATACCTTACGCATTTGTATCTACTCAACTGAGTGTGTTTAATGTCCAGAAATCAGATGCCTAAGAAACAACTTCCTTAGGTGGAAGTTCAGCCCTTCATCTCTCATTTCATTTTTAGTTTATGAAATTGACTTTTGTCTACTGTTCTTCAAACTAGTTCTTTGCCAAAGGAAAAAGCTGCCTAACTTTTCTCAATTTACTAGTCCTCACCCCACCCACCTCCTTTCCTTCCACCCTGTGTTCTGCAACCTTTCTTTGATTTTTCTTTATTTCACCTTTTATAATTTTGTTTTCATTTCTCTCCCCATAGCACACAAGACCCTTTAGATGAGTCCTAAATAAATACAGAAATAGACTTAAAGCATTAAATGCTTTTTTAAGAAAAAGTTTTGATGTGTCATCCTCCATAGTTAAAAAAAAGAATTTTTGTTGGTGTCATTCTGTCACCTAAGATATTTATCTCACCTACAGGATCAAATGATCTGAGAAACGTAAGATATTATAGTAGGTGGCTTATTCTAATATCTGGTCACTACTTTTAAAATAGTGTTCACCATAAACAATAATTTGTGTTGAAAAGGATTTTAACTTCTATATCAATTATAAAATTACAATTTAATAAATATAATTATATAAGCCTTTATAATGAACCATACTTAAACTGGAAGAGGTTAAAACCTTTGTCATATCCTTTTATAAAGCAAAGAATTGCTTTTAAAAGGAATTATGCCTCCTTTGTTTTTATGCATATCTACATTTATATATTCCGGATTTGTTTGAAATGAGATGCAGGGGCAATCATAGTCATAGTTATAATGGTATTAAGAATTAGGTACTTAATAATGACTTACCGTTGAGCAAAAGTCATTTGCTTTTGAAGACATTTTATGAAGTTCAGGCTTGATTTTGGAACCAAGGATTTGATATCCTTGCCTGTTTCAAGCATCATGTTGGATCTTTCCTCACGAAAAAAACCATTACCAAGGGAGTGAGACTTAGAAATAATTCTGTATGCATTGTTTTATAGTCCAACTCAGCATGTTCTGCTGTGATCCCCTCCCTTATAAAAAATGATAGAAAAATTTGTCTTTTATTATAGAAGCAAAATTGAAAATTATTACAAAGACAGTAAAGAATTTCAATAATATAGCTGTATGTGAAAAGAATACTGATATATCTCTTAGAGTACTAATTATTTGATTTTAAAATTGATTACCAGTTCAACTCAGTGTAGCTTTATCTTTTTTGGCAAAACTAGGTAAGGGGTATAAAAAAGAAGCAATTCTTTTTTACTGCTATTTATCTGTTTCAGTTTCTTTATAAAACATAAAATTTAGAGCATGAAAGAGTAATATTAATAAATAAATTAACTTCTTTTTTTTTTGTTTTAGTGGTCCCAATCGAGGCCATTATATTGCAATAGTTAAGAGTCATGATTTTTGGTTGTTGTTTGATGACGACATTGTAGAAGTAAGTAGTTTCTTAATCTCTTATTTTTGAAAGTTGTATGCATATGTTGCTTTTCACTTTTTTCTTATAGTTTCTTATTTATGACTGGTGATGAATATGAGACAAATGTCTGGGTCTATAGAATTATAGTCTAATTCCTACTTCTTACTATGCAACGTCCAAGCCCGGCAGTTGAGTGGTCATCTAACCTTTACACACCTAGAGTGAAACAAGGGAAAGCTTTCAACAACAGACCTGGCTTTAAAAAAAAAAAAAAATTAACCCATGTAACATACATACAGTAAAGTATAAAAATCTGAATTTGATGAACTTTTATGCATGTGTCCCCCCCCATATCACACACACACAGCCATACACACACACATTTGTAACTACCATCCAGGTCAAGATACAATTCATTTTCAACACCACAGCAGGCCCCCTTGTTCCTCCTTCTGGTCAGAACTTACAGCTTTCCTCACCTCTACGCTCCTGGAGCCTGCTATTTGGACTTCTGTCATTATGATTAATTTTGCCTAGGCTTGAATATAAATGGACTCACAACAGCATGCTTTCTTTTATGTCAGACTTTATTCACTCATTAATATATTTGTGAGATGCATTCTTGTTGCCTGCGGTAATAGCAGTTCTTTTTCACTGCTTTGTCATTTTCTGCTGTATGAATATACCAAGTTAGAAATTTGACTTTTTGTCGGTTAATGACTATTGTGAATTAAAATGCATTGGTCATCTTTTACAAGCCTTTTGCTGGATGTATACACTCATTTTTCTTGGATATATTTTAGGTTGGACCACTAGAAGTTGCCTTTTTGTTGTTTTGGGAGACAGAGTCTTGTTACCTAGGCTGGAGTGCAAGGGTGTGATCTCGGCTCACCGCCACCGCCACCTCCACCTCCTCGGTTCAAGCGATTCTCCTGCCTCAGCCTCCCGAGTAGCTGGGATTACAGGCATGCGCCACCATGCCTAGCTAATTTTGTATTTTTAATAGAGATGGGGTTTCTCCATGTTGGTCGGGCTGGTCTCGAACTCCTGACCCCAGGTGGTCTGCCCGCCTTGGCCTCCCACAGTACTGGGATTACAGGCGTGAGTCACTGTGCCTGGCCTAGAAGTTACCATTTTGTAGGTCCAAAATAGTTACTAGTGGTTTCATATAATTCATCCTGTACCTAGAAGTAGAATTGCTGGATCAAAGGGTAGTTGTATGTTCAGCTTTAGAAGATAGGTATTTATAAACATTTTTTCGGTGTGCCCTGCCAGCTATGTATGAGAGTTCCAGTTTCCCCACATTTTCACCAAATACTTGGTATTGTCAGTCTATTAAATTTAAGCCATTCTGGCTGTACAGAGCTCATTTATGTACTAATGTTTACATTTTACCTCACAGAAAATAGATGCACAAGCTATTGAAGAATTCTACGGGTTGACATCAGATATCTCAAAGAACTCTGAGTCTGGTTACATCCTTTTCTATCAGTCTCGGGACTGAGGGGGAACCGTGATGAAGAGATACTTTCTGCCTCATTTCTTCTCTGGTTATTTTGGAAAGGATCAAGCACTGATTTTTCAAGAAAAGAGAAATGCAGGAAGCTCAGGGGGCAGTAGCATACTTTGCACACGATAAAGCAAAGACGATGGATTGACAAGCCCTTCCGATCATGGTAGTTGATTTATTTGCTCAGGTATCATGCTGTCTGTACAGTTCCATACAACAAGGAGGTGAAATCAGAGATACCAGCTCCTCTTGTAAAACAGCCTTCCAGTCATTGGCACGCATTTTCTCTTTATTAATTGCACCAATAATGCTTTGAATTCCTTGGGGGTGCAGTAGAAAGAATAGGAACCTGTGCTGTATTGATAAGGAGATGATGTTGAACACACTGCATAAATTTGTCTGGTTCAGTATGTATAGAAGCATATTCAGTGGTCTTTTCGAGAGTAAACCAGAAATACTTTTGGGCCCAACACTTGCAGTTGCCTTCCTGATGTAAAAACTAACATGCTAGATAATCCAGTGTCGGGAAGACAAAGATGTTTTGCTTCTCTGAAGAAGCTTATAATAATATACAGTATATATATATGTAGGGAGCAATTGGTCAAAAGTGGCTTTTTGTTTCCCCAAGGGGAAAGACTGGCTTTGTAATTATAATTTTTTCCTTATTTATTTTACTTAAAACTGGTAGAGTCTAAGTATTATATGAAGTGCCCATGATTCTGTCAGTAAATTTGAACATATTTTTATTAATGTCAGTTTAAGTAGTCCTTTTGTTTGTTTCTATTTTTAAGGTGAATTTTAAGTTCTATCTGAAATCAGTAAGATACCTTGAGAAAAACTGCAGTGAGAGGAGGTAAATATCCTTTTTCAGGAGGAACTGATATCTCTGGCTAAGTATTTGTCCTTTTATTATGGTTTCTAAATCAGTTATTTTCTTCAGCTTTAATTTCATAAAATTAAAAAACTATTAAAAAAATTCCTGTAGTTGTTGGAATAATTTAAAATTCTGGTGCAGTGGTGGTATACCAATCTTTAGAATTCTTAAGTATTCTAATGTTTCAAGTTGAGATCATGCTTGGGAAAATCATATCATAGCATTTATGTTATTTTCAGATGTCATTTTTTACCCTGGAAAGAAGTAATAATGTTCATCATAATCCTAGCAGCCTGGATATTGAGCTAAACAAACCCTTTGAAGATTAAATTTTAATCAAGTAGACCGGGAATACAAAAAAAAAGTCCTTCCTTCCCTTCCCCCCACCTTTACAAATCTTACTGGAAGGGTGTTCAGAAATTAAAATCTGTGTTTGCTAAGACTTCATTCTGTTGGGGGTTTTAAGAAGGAATATATGTAACATAAAATGTATGTAAACCATTGCAGTTTTTTTGGACGTTTTTCCATGCATCAGTAAGTTGTCTGACAGTAGCCAAATGTAACTTGAAGAAAATTACTGAAAATTATATTCAGAAGAATAGCAATCAGGCCTTGGATGTTCTTTATTAAACTCTTTTCAGGCAGTAAATTTTTAAAAAAATTGTCATTTTCTAAAGTTCTTTTGCTAAAACTGTTGACTATGGAAAACAACAAAAAGGAATTTTTTAGTCTGCTGCTATTATTAACATTTATTATCTGTATCTTTTGGCTCAGGAAATGACTTCACCTATTTTTTCCATAAGCAGACCTTTAACAGAGTCACTTAATTGGGCTGCTTAAACAGATGTTCTGGGAAAAAATTACAATATTTAGTATTTGTACAAAATATCAAAAGTATTTTGACAAGTTTCTTTTTAAGATAGTTCCTAAAGCCTTACCCTGGCTAGAGATGTTTTGTACAAATTATATATAGCCAGCCTGATCTACCAACATGCCACAGAGAATCACAATCAACAGTGTGGGGAAAGTCAGGGCAGTGGAAGTGATGCACTCTTTTTATTTTGAAGGCTTAAACCAAATTGTCTTGGAATTAAAGCTGTATTTCTGCAGCTTTCTGTACAGAGAAAAAGAGGAAAGTGAAGCTGTGTCAGTTTTAACATTAGCTATATCACAACATGTTTAAGAAAGATAGATGAAGTCATTTGCATAAAGGTACAGCATTGAAATACTATGTTGTGTTTGTTTTTACATTTTTGCATTAAAAAAATGCAGTAAAAGCCAAGTTAAATTTCATATTAAAGCAAGTTCTAGTATATGTGTTGAGTTCCTGGTAATCACATACTTGTTCACATCTACACCATACTTCATAGTATGATTTGTCAGGGGAGGGACTGTGGGGTGACAATTTTACACTTACTTTTTCTTCTTAATGCAGCTGGATCTAAGTCAAATGTTTTGAAGTTTATCAGAAACTCAATATACTTTTAAAACATATAGGGTCAGAGTTGGGGGAAAGATACAGGTATAGTAAGTAAGAAAAGTGACCCATGAAGAAAGCATTGTGAGGTTGTATGTTGGTTGACTGTGATTAAAATGCGGGGCTGGTGTAAGTTGTAAGTGGTGGCTGATTGCCGTGTAACTATGTACATGATTGTTGGGATGGCTGTCCCATATTTTGTATATTGGAATAAAAATTTCTATAAATTATTGTAACTAAAAGTAAATATTCTAAATTAAGTCCCACTTCTTAAGTCACATGGCTTCTGTCTTGGAAATTTTACCTTTAAAAGATTTAAGACAGGAACCAGGAGGCTTGGGAACAGGGAAAGAAGGAAATGTTGTATTATGTGGGTCTTGGGGCCTCTAACCATCAGTATAGGGTTTTTTCTTTCCTTGATGGCAGTAGAAAGACCTCATTTTCATAACATAACTACTCTTGATACTTTCTTTAAAAACACTTTTTATTAAAGATTCTATCATGAGGTGTTTGGCTGGGAGCTGGGAGGCTAAAGCGCTCGTGTCCTGGCTCTTCAGTGAATTTAACTGTGTGACCTTGGGCAAGTCACTTAACCTCTCTGTGCTTCAGTCTCCCTGTCTTGTAAAATGGGAGTAATACCTACCTCACAGGGTTGTTGTGGGGATTAATTAGAGATAATGTCTGTAAAGCATTTAAGGTTCTTGAAGAAGGCACTATATAAATACAAAATAATATCTATTAAAGTTGGTTTATTTGTGCCTGTGGGTTTTAAGTGTGTTTTTTCCTTTTTGCCTAAAATGTATTTACAGATTAGAAGTAGACACTTTGGAAATTGTGTTACTGCTTTTGCCCAAGCTCCTACTTCTGTATCCAAAGAGATTTTCCCTAGAACAGAATTGCATGTGTGTAAAACAACATTCTACATGTGCCTGCATTTATTTAGCACATAGTAGCTTGTGTCACCTTTCTGTGATAGCATGTCTTTGAAAAGTTCAAAGTTTAAATTTGAAAATTGAGTCATAGAATCTTAGAGGGTAAAATAGGTAAAATACCTTAAAGGTCACTGTTTCTCCTGCTCCTCCTCCTTTCCTGTATAGTAATTGCTCCTGTAAAATCTGTTTCACAAGTGGTCAGTCAACCTGCACTTGAGTGCTGGAAGCCTGTTCTATTATTGAGTAAATTGAATTGTTATTTATGTTGCCATTATTTTCAGTCCATCCTTCATACTCCCGGTGTGCTTCTGATCTCAAGGCTGATCTTTGTATTAGATGGCTTTCAGAGACTTCATCCTTCCTGGGAGCCCTATTCTGGAAGCACTCTTTTTCATTCATGTCTCTGAAAGAGTGTTCCTAGAACAAGCACAGTAACACGTGAACTGTACTGTCAGTTGGGACCTACGATCACATTCTCTTTTCTAGGCATCTGTATCACACACTTGATATTGAACTTGTAGTAAATGAAATCCTCTATACCTAAAAGTTTTTCGTGAACTATTGAAAAGCTGAGAGTCCCTTGCCACACACCTTTTTTCATGATTCCCTGTTAGCGGTACCTGTGCCTGTTAACGTATCAAGGCTTTTCCCATCTCTCTTCATTCATGTGTTTTCTATAATAACTGCGTCTGTTTTCTGTCTGCAGAGCTACTGAAGTAACAACCCATCGCTTTTGGGTGATAGCCTGCTATGTGATGGCCCCTGTACTCGATATTTTACTTCTTTTAATGTTAATCTTAACCACATCTGTGAGACAGTGACATCCTCATTTTATAAAAGAAGAATCTAAGGTTCTTTAGAGGTTAAGTCACTTTCTTAGAGCCAGTCAGCTGGAAAGTAGCAGGTCCAGGTTTCAAGCAGGTATAACTCCAGTGTCCAAGCTCCTAACCATGGCTATCCTTACCAAAAGATTGTTGTTGTTGTGGTAAAAAAAAAAACAAAAAACTGAAAATTACTATTTTAGCCACTTTTAAGTGTCCAATTAAGTGACACTGAGTACATTCGCCATGTGCAAATACCACTGCCGTCCATTCCCAGAATTCTTTTCATTGTCCCAAACAAGAACTCTACCCATTAAATAGTCACTCCCCATACTTCCCTTCCGCCCGGCCTCTGTGAACCTGCATTCTGCTTTTTATCTTGATGAACTTGCTCTAGGTGCCTCATAGAGGGGGAATAATCACTGTTTGTCCTCTTGTGTCATTTCACTTATTTTCAAGGTGCATCCATGTTGTGGCATGTGCCATCATTTCCTTTCTTTGTAAAGCTGAATAAGACTTCATTTATGTATATACCACATTTTGTTTATACATTCATCCATTAACGGACATTTGGGTTTTTTCCACCTTTTGGCAGTTGTGACTAACACTGCTGTGAACATTGGTGTGCAAGTATCTGTTTGAGCCCCAGATTTCGGGTTTTCTGGGTATAGATCTAGGAACTACTGAATCATGGAATTCTATGTTGAACTTTTTGAGGAACAGCCGTATTGTTTTCCACAGCGGCTGTACCATTACGCATTCCCACTAGCAATGTACCAGTGTTCCAGTTTTTTTACATTTTTGCCAATGCTTATTATTTTCTGAGTTTTTTTAATAATAGCTATGCTAAGAAGTATGTAAGTGGCATCTCTTTGTGATTTGATTTGCATTTCCCTAATGCCTTGTCATGTTAAGTATATTTTCATGTGCTTATCGGCCATTTGTGTATCTTTGAGGAAATGGCTGTTCAAGTTCTTTGTCCAGTTGTTTGTTTTTTTTTCTGTTGAGTAGTAGGAGTTCTTTATAAATTCTGGATATCCCCTTATATGTACAGTTTGCAAATATTTTCTCCCTTTCTGTGGGTTGTTTCTTCACTGTCTTATAGGTAGTATCCTTTGATACACAGTTTTAAATTTTAAATTTTGGTGCAGTCCGGTCTCTTTTTACTTTCTCCTTCCCTTCCTTCCCTTTCTTCCCTTCCTCCCCTTCCTTCCCTTCCTCCCCTTCCTTCCCTTCCTCCTCTCCCTCCTTCCCCCCTCCCTCCCCTCCCTCCTTCCTCTCTCCCTCCCTCTCTCTTTCACCCTCCCTTCCTTTCTCCTTTACTCCCTTCCTCCATCCCCTCCCCTCCCCTCCTTCCTTCCTTCCTTCTTTCCTCTCCCTCCCTTTCCTCCCTCCCCTCCCTTCCTCCCTTCCCTCCCCTCCCCCTTCCTTCCTTCCTCCTTCCCTCCTTCCCTTCCTCCTTCCCTCCTTCCCTTCCTCCCTTCCTCTCTTCCTCCCTCCCTTCCTCCCTTCCTCTCTTCCTCCCTCCCTTCCTCCCAGGGTCCCACTCCCACCCAGGCTGGAGTGCAGTAGCACAATCACAGTGCTTCACTACAATCTCAAATTTCTGGGCTCAGATGCTCCTCCTGCCTCAGCCTCTCAAGCACCTGGGATTATAGGCCACCACACCTAGCTAATTTTTAAATATTTTGTAGAGGTGGGGGTCTCACTATGTTACCCAGGCTGCTCTCACCTCCTGGGCTCAAGCAATCCTCCCATTTCAGCCTCCCAAAGTGCTGGGATTACAGGTGTGAGCCTCCTCACCTGGCCTAATTTTTCTTTTGTTGTCTTTGCTTTTGGTATATCTAAGAAAGCATCACCAAATCCAATG
Organism: Symphalangus syndactylus; assembly: GCF_028878055.3. Lineage (NCBI taxonomy): Eukaryota > Metazoa > Chordata > Mammalia > Primates > Hylobatidae > Symphalangus > Symphalangus syndactylus. The sequence continues at coordinate 92,369,843 of NC_072437.2, read as the reverse complement.
TCATGAAACTTTCGCCCTGTGTTTTCTTCTAAGAGTATTATTTTAGCTCTTACAATTTAGGTCTTTGATCCATTTTGAGTTAATTTTAGTATGTGATGTAAGGGTCAACTTCATTCTTTTGCATGCAGATACCCAGTGTTCCCAGCACCACTTACTGAAAAGACTGTCCTTTTCCCACTGAATGAGGTGCCAAAATCAGTTGGCCATGTATGCTAGGGTTTATTTTAGGACTCTCTTGTCCCATTTGTCTGTATATCTGACCTTAGTCAGTACCACACTGTTTTGATTAATGTAGCTTTGTAGTAAGTTTTGAAGTAAGGAAGTATGAGTCTTCCAACTTTGTTCTTTTTCAAGATCGTTTTGGCTACTTAAGGCCCCTCAAAGTTTCATGTGAATCTTAGGTTTTTCTGTTTATGCAAAAATTGTCAATGAGATTTTCAAAGATTAAATTGACTTAACAATTTTAAGTCTAATCTGTGAACACTGATGTCTTTCCATTTATTTAGGTCTTTAAGTTCTTTGAACAACGTTTTGTTGTTTTTATCATACAGGTCTTTTTAAGTATTTTATTTTTGATCTATTATAAATGGGATTATTTTCTTAATTTCCTCTTAGGATTGTTCATTGTATATAGAAATGCAACTGATGCTTGTTGGTTTTGTGTCCTGCAACTTCGCTGAATTATTAGCTTTATTAATTTTTTTTTGGTATGGAATCTTTAAGGTTTTCTACACATAAGATCATGCCATTTGCTAACAGATAATTATTTGTTTTCAAAAATTTTTTTTTAATTTTTTTTTTTTTTTTTTTGAGACGGAGTCTCACTCTGTTGCACAGGCTGGAGTGCAGTGGCGTGATCTCAGCTCACTGCAACCTCCACCTCCCAGGTTCAAGCGATTCTCCTGCCTCAGCCTCCCTAGTAGCTGGGACTACAGATGCCCGCCACCACGCCCGTCTAATTTTTGTATTTTTGGTAGAGATGGGGTTTCACCATGTTGCCCAGGCTGCTCTCGAACTCCTGACCTCAGGTGATCCACCCGCCTCAGCCTCCCAAAGTGCTGGGATTACAGATGTGAGCCGTCGCGCCTGGCCTGTTTTAAAGTTTGGATGACTTTTATTTACTTGTTTTGCCTAATTGCTCTAGCTAGAACTTTCAATACTACATTGAATAGAAGTGGTGGAAGTAGGCATTCTTGTCTTGTTCATGTTTTAGAGGAGAAGCTTTTAGTCTTTTATCATAGTACGATACTATCTGTGGGTATTTAATGTATGGCCTTTATCATGTTTCTATTTCAATTTGGGTGTGGCTTTTTTTTAAATCAGGGGAATTGAATTTTGTCAAATTTTCTGTATCAATTGAGATGGTTGATCACTTTTTTGTTTGTTTGTTTGTTTGTTTTGAGACGGAGTCTCGCTCTGTCGCCCAGGCTGGAGTGCAGTGGCACGCTCTCGGTTCACTGCAAGCTCCACCTTCCGGGTTCACGCCATTCTCCTGCCTCAGCCTCCTGAGTAGCTGGGACTATAGGTGCCTGCCACCATGCCTGGCTAATTTTTTGTATTTTTAGTAGAGATGGGGTTTCACCATGTTAGCCAGGATGGTCTCGATCTCCAGACCTCGTGATCCACCCGCCTCGGCCTCCCAAAATGCTGGGATTACAGGCATGAGCCACTGCGCCCGGCAGATCACATGTTTTTTTTTATTGTATCAATGTGATATATTATAGTGTTTTTCCTATATGAAACTATCCTTGTATTCCAGGGATAAATCCACTCGGTTATTGTGCATCATACTTTTAGTATGCTGCTGAATTCAGCTTGCTAGTATTTTGTTGACAGTTTTTCCATCAATATTGATCAGAGACTTTGGTTTGTAATTTTTATTTCTTGTAGTGTCTTTGTCCAGCTTTGGTGTCAGTAATGCTCCTGTCATAGAATGAGATAGGAAATGTTCCACCCTCTTCAACTTTTTGAAAGAGTTCGAGACTATCAAAAGATTTTTTAGCAATAACCAGTACTTCCATCCTTACTGTAAGTCATTATTAAGAAAGTTGAAGGCCTAGTTTTTGCTCTTGAGGAATTTGTCATCTGAGAATGAATCAAAGGAAACCTAGAAAAATCAGCTGTATAAATGGACATTTATACAACTCTACAGGGTAGGTGGAGGAATGCAGAGTAGGAAAGTATTGGTGAAATCGCAGGGATGCAGTCAGATTGTCCAGCCCAAAATGGGAACCTGGAAATCAACAGCAGTCAAAGGGACTGGAAATACTAAGTATAATAGGAATTTAAGAATATTAACTTATGATACTGTTGGGTAATAGAATTTCTAAGACTGCATCAAACTCCCTGACTCCTGAGAAAAACATTTTACTCTATTTTGTATCATATACATCTGTTATAATGCATCTAACTAACTGGATCCTTTAAAAATCACCTGTTCTGGCGAGGCGTGGTGGCCCATGCCTGTATTCCCAGCACTTTGGGAGGCCAAGGCAAGAGGATTGCTTAAGCCCAGGAGTTCGAGACCAGCCTGGGCAACATAGGGAGACCTTGTCTCTACAAAAATACAAAAAATTAGCCAGGTGTGGTGGTGTGCGCCCGTAGTCTCAGCTACTTGGAGGCTTGAGCCCAGGAGGTTGAGACTGTAGTGAGCTATTATCACACCACTGCAACCCAGCTTGGGTGACAGAGTGAGACCCTATTTCCAAAAAGAAAAACAAAAACCTGTTCTAAGCAATTTGCCATATAATTAAACTGTGATATAAAACATAACTGAGGAAAGCTCATACCTCCTGCTTGTTTTCCATTAGCCAAACTGTCTTAAGTAGTCCTGCTATATTGATTTGATCAAATCTGGATGATTAGTAGAATGTTTTGATTCCTGAGATCGATCCCTGAAGATTTGATCCACTGCAGATGAGAAAATTAGTTTTCAGAAGTTCCCTGGTGATTCTGATCAGCCGGGTGTGGGTGATTAGAATTCCCTGGGATGCAATTCATCTGGAGTTCTCTAGTGTGTTTCTGTAAGGTCTCTGCCACGCCAGAGTTGATCTGACATGGGGAGAGTTGTCAGAAAACCAAATCATTTCAGGATTGCTCAGGGAAAACTTACATGGGGTGTAGCACTTGTTTTCTCATACAGCGTTTGAAGGGCTGCTCTCTAGGGGATGTTTTGCTTCTAGGGTTGAATTGGGACTGCATTGAAAAGCACAGAGAGCCATGTTCTGAATACAAGGAAGAGCTTTCTGGTTGTTCAGCAGGGAGAGGAGCTGACATATTAAGAAATAAACTGTCAAATGTACGTCATTAGGCTGTTTGTAGGTGGGGTTCTTAACACTGGCTGGAACAAGCTTGTGCAACCCGCAGCCCATGGACTGTAGGCCGCATGTGGCCCAACACAAATTCATCAACTTTCTGAAAACATTGTGAGATTTATACATGAACCTTTTTAAAAAAAAAATTTAGCTCATCAGCTATTGTTAGTGTATTTTATGTGTGGCCCAAGACAATCCTTCCAGTGTGGCCCAGGGACGCCAAAATACTGGACACCCCTGGGCTAGAAGGTTGTGCAGGATAACCTTAAGCTTCTTCCCAGGTGAGGCAGCTAAGACTGGGGAACTTACCCATGGTCACTGGTAAATGGCCAAGCTAGTGCCTGAGCCCATATATATATTTTTTTTTTCGAGATGGAGTCTTGCTCTGTGTCACCCAGATTGGACTACAGTGGCATGATCTTGGCTTACTGCAACCTCCGCCTCCTGGGTTCAAGAAATTCTGTCTCAGCCTCCCAAGTAGCTGGGATTACAGGCGCCTGGCTCATTTTTGTATTTTTAGTAGAGACAGGGTTTCACCATGTTGGCCAGGCTGGTCTCAGACTCCTGACCACGTGATCCACCTGCCTGGGCCTCCCAAAACGCTGGCGTGAGCCACCGTGCCCAGCCTGGGCCCATATTTTCTATTCCAGGGCTCATATTTAGTTCTGCATCATGCTGTCCTTTGTCCTTTAAAATAGCTGGACCTAGAGTGCTGTAACACACCATAGGGAGAATTTACATTGCCACTGGTCATTAGGATGGGAACTATCCCATCACCAGTTCCCGACTAGAACAGAGGTGGGTTGAACAAAACACCAGTCTGAAGGTTTTAGAGTGGCAGTCAAGTTTATGTCACCTTCAGTTTGAGCAGGCAGGGTGGTATCAAAGTGACATTACTGGTGTTGGGTAAGTCTATGTTGCATTAATAAAACACTTACCACCATCTCTCAAAACACCTTCCTTTGAAGATTCAGGTTCTTCAGATTGAGGAACCTCTGAATCGTGACTAGCTTGATAGAAGACTTACATTAAAAAGTAACTGAGAGATGGTCTATTCACCTTGCATGACTGTGCTATCTTTAATCATCAATCCCTGAAGTGCACACTGGGTCATTCGTAAGCAAGATTACAGAGAATAAAATAGAATTTTGATACCACTGTATTTGCCGTGTCATTACAAAGTCTTTATCCACTGTCAGGCCCAGAAACAAGACAGTAATATACTGTCTGCACATTTTGAGATGATAAATGCAGTGATTGTGTTGTTTTTAAACTAGTTGCTGGAACCTTTTTTTTTTTTTTTTCTGGTAGCTTTTTCCTTCAGTTAGAAACCATTTTCTAAACAATATTCTTAGGCTACAAAAATGAATGTTTTTGTGGGTGGACTTTTACTGGATGCTAGTTACCTATAACCTATTGAAGTTTTACATTTAAGAAGGAAAAATGATAGAATGATGAGGAAAGTAGACACAAAATTTCATGTCAATGGAATAGACTTATTCCATTAGATATAATAGATTATTCCATTAAATGGAAACCTCAGAAAACAGCTGCAGGTAAGTATCTAACTTATTTTCCCAATATTACATATGTTTATCATTCCCTAAATCATCAGTTGTTGCATTTTGATTAAATTGGTTTGTTGAACACATGTATTTTTAAATTTTCTGCAAAAAACAAATTCCTATCATGAACACAAAGTAGGGGCATTGAAGTGTCTGGATTTCTACACATTATCTGTACTCTGTATTTTACTACCTGTTAAACTATTGATTAGAACTGATTTGAAATTCCATTAAGTTACCTTACCGCGTGTGAAGTTGCAAATGGAGATGAGGTTTAGGATCCTGTGCCACAGTGTGCAGGGGTTGGGAGATGTGTCCTCGTAGAAGATACTCCTGGGTGTGGAGCAGGGTTTAGAAGGTGACAAGCCTTAGCCATGGGAGGGAATCCTAGGGGAGGATGCCTGCACTTCCCTAGCTTGCACAGCTAGGTAGATGGAGAAGGCTGTTGCTGAGAATCTAGGAAGAGAGCCAGCTTTGGGGGCATCAGTGTTTCATGGTATGGATGTATCACAGTTTACCAGCATTCGCTTTTAATAAACTGACCTTGCTCAGCAGTTTTGGGAGCTGTAATGGAATGAGAATAATTGGAATTCACATGCCCAGGGTATACTTATTAGCCTATCCCACATCCCACATGTGCAAAACTTAGTTATTAGGATTTGAGATTAGGTAGAGTTGAAATGGCTATTAGGATTCTTAATTAGACTCTGTTTTTGGTGTGCTCACAAACTGTGTTATAAAGTCTGCAGTGATTCTGAGGCATTTGATAATTGAGGACACACTGGTAAAACCAAACTAACAGCCTCACGTTGAAGAGTGGCTATTGAAAATTTCTGCCAGAAACTAGTTGCATCTGTATCATTTGATCTAGCATAAAACATTTCCTTTTCACCTATGGAAAGACACATCTTAAAAACCCTTGAAAGGGTTTAGGACAAGAAAAAAAATTCATTTGCTGGGCAATTTGCACATGTTTGGAGAGTTTTGTGAAGTGAACTGACTGCTAGATAGGTTAAAGCCAGCCTAATAGCAAATGGAATTGACCTGGATGTTGCTATCTGTGATAGATGCATATGTTTCAGGCAAACAGGAGGTAAGATGACTTGAGTGCAGCCTTTCAGCCTCATCTGGTGCAATAGCCCCTTGGGGTTAGGTTTGCTACCAGGCTCTCTAAGGAAATTCTGTCGTCAGAGTTATCTGTGGCAGTGTCACTTTCTCTGACACAGGTCTATTGGCATCCTTCCCAGCACCAATCTAGATCTGGACTGGTAATCACTTGTTGACCATAAGGTGTTTATTATTATTATTATTATTATTATTATTATTATTATTATTACTGTTTTTGAGGCAGAGTCTCACTCTGTCACCCAGGCTGGACTGCAGTGGTGCAATCATGGCTTACTGCAGCCTTGACCTTCGGGGCTTAAGCAGTTCTCCCACCTTAGCCTCCTGAGTAGCTAGGACTACAGGCAACTGCCACCATACCTGGCTAATTATTTTATTTTTTTGTAGAGACGGGGTCTCACTTTGTTGCCCAGGCTGGTCTTGAACTCCTGGGCTCAAGCGATTTGCCTGCCTTCGCCTCCCAAAGTGCTGGGATTACAGGCATAGAGCTGCTGCACCTGGTTGATCATGTTTACTGCCATTCCTTTTGTTATATTTGATTTAATTTTTAATTTTTTTATTTTTTCCTTAGAGACAGGGACTTGCTCTGTCACCCAGGCTGCAGTGCAGTGGTGTGATCATGGTTCACTGCAACCTCAAATTCCTAAGCTCATGTGATCGTCCTGCCTCTCAGCCTCCTGAGTAGCTGGAACTACAGACATGCCACGATGCCCGGCTAATTTTTAAATTTTTCGTAGAGATGAGGTCTTGCTATGTTGCCCAGACGGGTCTCAAACTCCTGGCCTCAAGTGATCCTTCGGCCTCAGCCTCCCAAAGCGCTGGGATTACAGGTGTGAGCCACTGTGCCGGGCCGTGTCTTCCCCTTTGTATGTTGAGCTAAGCATACACACTTTAAGTAGGCAGTGAGCCAGCTCTTCACAGCCTCATGACCTTGAACAAGTTGTATAGCCCTCCTAAGCCCACATTTCCCATTTGTAAAATGGCTAAAGTAATACCATCTTGTAAGATGTGAAACTCAACTGAGAAACTTAACCTCACACAGTTCGTGGCAATAATTCCCCAAATAGTGTCATCTAGAAACATGCCAAAGCTCAATTCTAATTTCCCAGATATTTATTGAACATGTGTTATGTGAATATCAGTTGTTGCAAGGAATGTAAAGCTGCCTAAGGCAATTTCCATTCTCATGGAGCCTTCCAATGTAGAAGAGGAGTTTTTGTTGTTAAAGGCTAGACAAAATCTATGTAAAATGTCCTTTGGGTGCAGAGAAAGGAGTTACCAGAGGAAGCCTGCTGTGTTTAGGAGTGCAGGTACTAGAGGCAGACTACCTTCACGCCCCAGCCCCACTCCGGGTGTTACCCTGAGCATCCACACCTCAGTGTCCTTATCTGTGAAACAGCGTTATGGATGTCTGCTTAGCTCAGTGTTAGGAGGATTCCAGGAGTGAGCATTTAATTGAAAGTGCTCCATAAATGTTAGTAATTATCTGTTTAGTCAGCACATATTTATTGAGTGCCTACTGCATTCAGTTACCAAGAACAGCAAGTTGAGTGAGATTTTGTATGTGCAGTTTGGTGAAGGAAACACAAATCAGTAATGGGTTGCAGGGATACAAAGTGTTGAGAGCCATAATGGGAGCATAAATAAGATGATGCAGGAACACCGGGAAAAGGCATCTAAATCAGATTGCTGAGCAGAAAAGCCTCAAGGGAAATAGCATGTGAACTGAGCTTCCAAGAAGTCAGGGTTATTTAGATCAAAGAGAGGGTGGAGGCGGGCGGCATTCTGGGTTTCAAGAAAACAGTCCGTGAGAAGGCATGGTGGCACACAACAAGCATCACACGTCTGGGAAGTACAGGTTTCATGTGGCTACAGTACACTTGGCAATATGCGGCGAGAAAAGGAGGATTCTAATCCCCAAGGGCCCTTTTCATCCAGGTAAGGAGTCTGGATTTTCCTAAAATGGACATAGGGGACTTTTGAGGAATGTTAATGACTGATTTCTCAGAATGACATTTTGGTAAGGTCATTTCAGTGGCAGCGGAGGAGGTAGATTGGAGAGGAGAGCCTGACTGGAAGAGAAAGACCCCTGAGAAGGTAGTAGGAATCCCACTGAGAAGGGACAGGAGCCTAGACAAGGTGAAGGCACTGGGGATGGAGGTGGGGGCTCCGGACTCCAGGTACTGAGGGCAATCTAGGGCGTGGTGGAGAGTTGCCATGGAAGTAAGCAGGAGGGAGTCTGCTCTTAACCACAAAAGTTGATGTTCTGCAGGGCTCTGTTCTAGGCAGTTTGCTTTCTTTAGACTCTTCTGAAACAACCATATCCACTCCCATGGCTTCAGTTATCATCGGATGACAGTGCCTACCAAACCTTTATCTCTAGCCCAGATCTCCCAGGTCCCAGGCCTGTGTCTCCAGCTGTGTCCCCTGTGCAGTTTTACCCAGTTATGACACAGACACCCCAGACTCGCTCTACCCACTTCCTGCCCCAACACTGACCTTCCTGCAGCTTCCCTCACCCTGCACGGTACCATCATCCACCCATGTGCACCTGTCATTGGCTGGAAAGCTTCCTGCAGTCCTTCATCTTCCTCCACAGACATTCAGACATTCAGCACGTGCTGTTAGTAGGACTGGCTCTGCAAACTCTACTGAACCTGTCTTACCTCTCGTCCATTGCCCTGGTGAGGCTAGTCACCTGGGCCTCCTGCTCAGCCTTTCTGCCTGCAGGCTTAGCCTGTGCAAACACATTCTCACAGTGAAATTTGAGGGCTCTTTTTAAAGTGTACACATTTATTGAATAGATGCTGAAAGAACTCTCTGGCTTAAGACACTACGGTGACTCCATGTTCCTCTGAACAAAATCCATTTTCTTTAACCAGGTCCCTGAGAGCTCAGCTCCTAAACACCTCTGTCGCTCTGTCGTCTCTCAGTCTCTCTCACGCACACACACCCTCACCCTCTCCACAATCTGGGCATCTGCCATACTGACTCAATCCCTGGAATGCATTGTGCGTGAGTCCTCTCCCTGCTAAACCATGTGCACGTGTCATTTCTCCTGCCTGGAACGCTCCCACCCCACCCCAACTTCTTACTTTGAAAACCCAGCCATCCTTCAGGTTTCAGCTTACGTCGCCACCTCTGGAAGTCTTTCCTGATTCCCTCCTGAGTGTTTCCACAGCCCCAGCACTTCCTCCGTCACAGCACCTCCACACTGAGATGTGACTGCCTGTTGACCCAGCTGCCAGCTCATGACCCCACACCACCACCAGCAGACAGCCTCCCTACCTCAGCGCATTCCCCATTGTGAGGGCAGGGCTGTGAGCAATGTGTGCATCTTGTCTGCATGTGCCTAAGGAATAGCAAATGAATACATGAACGAGTGGGTAACTGGACTTCCTCATTTCTGGCTTGGGTGACTAGTTAATAGCACCTACACCTAGAGAACAGGGGAGGATGAATTCCTATTGGGGAATGGTAATGTCCGATCTTGAACTTGGTGAGCTCCTGCTGGATCGAGTCCCTGGAAGGCAATGTGCATGAGCCCTCTCCCCACTAAACATGTGCACGTGTCATTTCTCCTGCCTGGAGCACTCCCACCCCACCCCAACTTCTTAGTTTCAAAACCCAGCCATCCTTCAGGTTTCAGCTTATGTCTCAAGCTTCAGCTTATCTCCTGCTGGAGATGCCCAGCAGGTGGTTAGACACGTGGAACAAGAGTTCAGGGAGGGCAGCGCTAACCATGGGCTTGGGAGTCGTTAGTGTGGCATTGCTATTTGAAACCATTAATTTAGAAGAGGAGGTGTGTGTAGATTAAGGTGTACAGCGGGCCCTGATGGTGTCCTGGGGAACACGGAGGAGGTGCAAGTAGGAAACCCATAAGGCAGACAGAAAAGGCAGCAGGGAGAGACCCGGAAGAGAGGGCAGCCCACAGGGTCAGATGCTGGACAGCCATGCAGGATAATGATAAAAGCATGTCCCTTGGATTTGACAATGAGGTCACAGTTGATCTGGGGGTGGGGGTGCAAAGCGCAAGCTAGATTGCAGAGATGTGACTGCGTGGGCAAGAGGAAATGGAGGGCTGGGTTGACCACTCCTTCCAGGAGCTGCCTGGGAAGGGGAGCAGGGAGCAAGTGAAGGGAGGGAAGGCAGGGAGTTGCAGCCCTTTGCACATTCCATGTTTGTAGGGTCTGGTATTTAAATTTTATTTTACAGTGCCTGTCATTGCTTTTTCTCCCTGGTGTGGTAGAAACATCTCATTAGAGATAATTTAGAACACACAAGATGTAAAGAAAAAAAAATGCAACCGAATTAACTCAGACAGCCAGTGCTGACATGTTGGTAAATTTCCCTCGAGTGTGTGTGTCCGGGTGTCCCCAGCCCTCCGTCCTGATGAAAGCACCAGGCTTGTGACATATGCGTAGAAAGGGCTCACACCCATCCCACTCAGGTGGAAAGTCTGGCCCCACTGCCAGCACCTCCTTCTTCCACACACATTATCTCTGGGGATTCTTGCTGGTTGGGGAGGTGATGAGGTTTCCTCCTAATCACTTTTTTTTTCTTTTTCAGATTTTCTAAATTTGCTGCCTTTTAAAAATCACTTTGTGGGTGGAGGAAATGCGAGCCTTCTTATTTGCGTTCCCTCCATCTGTCCTGTGTGTTCCAGCCACGTAGCAGTGAGCCGCTCCCTCCTAATCAGCCCCAGGAAGCCCTCTGACTCCCAAAGCCACTGTGCTTTTTCTCCTCATACTTGGAGGGTTGCTCGGGGAAAATACATTAAGTAAATGCATGACTACATCCCCATGTCATTAGAATCCATCTTAATGGGTGTATAATTTTCCATACATTGGTTATTTATTTGGTGAACATATGAGTCCATTTTCTATTCCTTATAATAGAATACCTGAAAGGGGTAATTTGTAAGAAATGAAATTTGTTTCTTGTGGGGCCGGAGGCTGGGAAGTCCAAGGTCAAGGGGGTACCTCTGGTGAGAGCCTTCTTGCTGGCAGGGACTCTGAGGTCCTGAGGCGACAAAGGGCACCACCTGGTGAGAGGCACTTACTTTGTGGGGGGCTGTGGGTGTTCACATGCTAGCTCAGGTCGCTCTTCCTCTTCTTATTAAGCCACCAGTCCCACTCCTGTGATAACCCATTAACCCATGAATGGATTAACCCTTTCATGAGGGCAGAGCTCTCATGATCTGATCACCTCTTAAAAGGCCCCACCTCTCGATACTACCACATTGGGGATTAACTTGCAACCTTAATTTTGGAGGGGAAAATGTATAAACCATAGCCATGGGCTATGGTTTATTCCATATATATATCCATATATATATGTGTGTGTATATATATATCCATATATATGTGTGTATATATATCTCCATATATATATATCCATCATATATATACACATATAATCCATCATATATATACACATATATATCCATCATATATATATATATTTTGGCGTGCCCATCACCCAAGCAGTATACACTGCACCATATTTGTAGTCTTTTATCCCTTGCTCCCTCTCACTCTTCCCCACAAGTCCCCAAAGTCCATTGTATCATTCTTATGCCTTTGTGTCCTCATAGCTTAGCTCCCACATATCAGTGAGAATATAGGTCATTTGGTTTTCCATTCCTGAGTTACTTCACTTAGAATAATAGTCTCCAATCTCATCCATATATATCCATATATATGATGGAATATTACTTAGCCATAAAAAGGAATGAATTAACAGCATTTGCAGTGACCTGGGTGAGATTGGAGACTATTATTCTAAGTGAAGTAACTCAGGAATGGAAAACCAAATGTCCTGTGTTCTCACCGATATGTGGGAGCTAAGCTATGAGGACGCAAAGGCATAGGGATGATACAATGGACTTTGGGGACTTGTGGGGAAGAGTGGGAGGGGGCAAGGGATAAAAGACTACAAATATGATGCAGTGTATACTGCTTGGGTGATGGGTACACCAAAATCTCACAAATCACCACTGAAGAACTTATATAACCAAATACCACCTGTACCCCAATAACTTATGAAAAAATAAAAATAAATATTTAAAAGAAAAAAGCATGATGTTTCATAGGACATCTAGACTGCATCTTGAAATTAGGAACTGGGATTGTGAACTGAAATCATTTTTCCACATAATATTGCTGCCTAAAAAACTAAAATTTAATGGTGTATGATAACCATTTTACTATGTTCATAAATTTTCTCATTCAGGATACAGCAGGAGCAGCTTGTCTCTGCTCCTCAATATCCATGGCCCCAAGTGAGAAGACTCAAAGGCTGGGAACAGCCCGATAGCTAGGGTCCAGGTCATCTGAAGGTTGATGTGGGTTGTCAGCTGGGATCTTGTCTGAGCTGTTGGCTAGGCTACCTATACCTGTGGTCTCACACATACCTCTCCATGTGATCTGTCCACATGGGATAACTTGGGCTTCCTCACAGTATGGCGGCTGGAATCCTGCATGAGCAAGGCAGAAGTGCAAGGCACTTTTATGATCTCCCCTCCAAAGTCACATCTGTCACAGTAGGTTGGTCAAGGCAGCCCCAAAGGTCTGCCCAGACCCAAGGGAAGTGGACATGTATGCCATGACATGGTGGAAGGGATGTCAGGGTCACTGCAAGAACAGGTGGCCTGGAAGAAAGATTGCTGCTGCCATCTTTGGAAAGATTGCTGCTGCCACACTCAATGCCACATTTCTTCTCTAGTGGACCTCATGTAGGAGACCTGTCATCTAAAGAGCACATGAGGATATTTATTTAGTAAAAGCTTTTCGGGCATATCTGTTATAAAAAGGGCCAGGACAGAATGCACTGAGGAAAGAAGTAAAGACCGGGGAGGGGATTCCAGGCTGTGGCGGTGCCACCAGTCAAAGGTGTTGGGAGCAGGTTTAGATGCTGGCCTTGGTCACATTGTGTAAGGATGTTTCACAGTCATATGCCATTATTCTACCTGCAGGTAAGTGTCTCTGGGTCTGATGCTGCAATGGGCACAGAAAATAGAAGCAGGGAGAGGGTCCATTACCTTGCATATAGTAAGCAATACACACACACACACACACACACGTGCACGCATGCACACATGAGCACTGCAACTTTTCTAGACAGAACACTGGTTGGGAGGCTCCCTTGCCTGTGGCTTTCACCATGAACTCCTGAATGTGGGACCGGCAGGTTAGGGATGCATGACAGTCAGTAAAGAAAGTGCGGTTTGGAAGCAATCTCTGTCATCTTTTGGTGTCAAAGTATTAAATAGAATCAGCCAACTTATTAGTTGCTGAAGTTACAAATCAGTGCATTACCAGAGAGACATGAATGTAGTGCTCCAGCAAAAGTTTTTTAACTTAAGATATAAAAGGCCAGGTGTGGTGGCTCACGCTTGTAATCTCAGCACTTTGGGAGGCTGAGGTGGGCAGATCACGAGGTCAGGAGTTTGAGACCAGCCTGGACAACACAGTGAAACCCCATCTCTATGAAAAATACAAAAATTAGCCAGGTGTAGTGGCAGGTGCCTGTAATCCCAGCTACTCGGGAGGCTGAAGCAGGAAAATTGCTTGAACCCGGGAGGCGGAGGTTGCAGTCAGCCAAGATTGCACCACTGCACTCCAGCGGGCGACAGAGCTAGACTTCGTCTCAAAAAAAAAAAAGATATAAAAGAGAGAAACGAAGCAGAGGTGGGTAGATATTTGAAAATAAAACAGAATTATCCGTGAGCCTTCTATTGTGGTTAAAAGAAAAAAAACGTCAGCTTCCTTGAAAAACAGTGTCATATTCAGGGCAGATATTTAAAATAAGAAGGCCATTCATTCATTGATTAATTGAATAAATATTTGTTGGGCACCTAATTTGTGCTCAGCATTATTGCAGGCAATAAGGAAGGGAATGAGACACCTGCCCTCGTGGAACTGACCTACTGGGGCAAATGACAAATTTACTAGGTGGCGTGGTAGGTATGAAGGGAACAAACAAGGCCACATGCTAGGATGGCCATGCTGGGGAGGCCTGCTATAGACTGGGTGACCAGGGAAGGCCTCTCTGAAGAGGCAACCCTTGGGTGGGACTTGCAAAATGAGAAAGTGTGAGCATGAAGGAGCTAGGCAGGGATTGTCCTGGGCACAGGGGTACAAATGCACAAGCCCTGAAGTGGGAATGAGTTGGAGGTGGAGAAGCCCTGAAGTGGGAATGAGTTGGAGGTAGAGAAGCCCTGAAGTGGGAATGAGTTGGAGGTGGAGAATCAGGCGGGGGCTGCGATTCGTAAAACACGAGTCGCTTTATTTCTGTGACTTCAACATCGCGAGTTTTTTGTTGAATGCAAAATTGAATAGTCATTGGGTTTGGTTTTTAAGTGACTTAAAAATTATTACATCTGTTTTGTGTGCACATCACAGAAAATTTGATGAAAGGAGTGAAAGAGGAAATCAAACAGCTAGCCAGTTGTTCCAATGTCATTCATCAAATAAAACCTCTCCCCCACTGGTGTGAAATGCCATCTCTGTCATGTACTGAAATCCCATATGATTTGTAACAACGGGGCTCTCTCTTCAGTTTGTTTGTTTTGTTTGTTTTTGTTTTTTTTTAGATGGAGTTTTGCTCTTGTTGCTCAGGCTGGAGTGCAATGGTGTGATCTCAGCTCACCGCAACCTTTGCCTCCCGGGTTCAAATGATTCTCCTGCCTCAGCCTCCTGAGTAGCTGAGATTACAGGCATGTGCCACCACGCCCGGCTAATTTTGTATTTTTTTAGTAGAGACGGGGTTTCTCCATGTTGGTCAGGCTGGTCTCGAACTCCCAACCTCAGGTGATCTGCCCACCTCGGCCTCCCAAGGTGCTGGGGATTACAGGCGTGAGCCACCGCACCCAGCCCTCTCTTCAGTTTTATCTGTCTGTCTGATTCTGTTCTTGGGACCATACTATTTTATCCACTATGATCTTTCATGTCTTTTTTTTTTTTTTTTTTAATTATTATACTTTAGGTTTTAGGGTACATGTGCCCAATGTGCAGGTTTGTTACATATGTATCCATGTGCCATGTTGTTTTGCTGCACCCATTAACTCGTCATTTAGCATTAGGTGTATCTCCTAATGCTGTCCCTCCCCCCTCCCCCCACCCCACAACAGTCCCCGGAGTGTGATGTTCCCCTTCCTGTGTCCATGAGTTCTCATTGTTCAATTCCCACCTATGAGTGAGAACATGCGGTGTTTGGTTTTTTGTCCTTGCGATAGTTTACTGAGAATGATGTTTTCCAGTTTCATCCATGTCTCTACAAAGGACATGAACTCATCATTTTTTATGGCTGCATAGTATTCCATGGTGTATATGTGCCACATTTTCTTAATCCAGTCTATCGTTGTTGGACATTTGGTTGGTTCCAACTCTTTGCTATTGTGAATAGTGCCGCAATAAACATACGTGTGCATGTGTCTTTATAGCAGCATGATTTATAGTCCTTTGGGTATATACCCAGTAATGGGATGGCTGGGTCAAATGGTATTTCTAGTTCTAGATCCCTGAGGAATCGCCACACTGACTTCCACAATGGTTGAACTAGTTTACAGTCCCACCAGCAGTGTAAAAGTGTTCAATTTCTCCACATCCTCTCCAGCACCTGTTGTTTCCTGACTTTTTAATGATGGCCATTCTAACTGGTGTGAGATGGTATCTCACTGTGGTTTTGATTTGCATTTCTCTGATGGCCAGTGATGATGAGCATTTTTTCATGTGTTTTTTGGCTGCATAAACGTCTTCTTCTGAGAAGTGTCTGTTCATGTCCTTTGCCCACTTTTTGACGGGGTTGTTTGTTTTTTTCTTGTAAATTTGTTTGAGTTCATTGTAGATTCTGGATTTTAGCCCTTTGTCAGATGAGTATGTTGCAAAAATTTTCTCCCATTCTGTAGGTTGCCTGTTCACTCTGATGGTAGTTTCTTTTGCTGTGCAGAAGCTCTTTAGTTTAATTAGATCCCATTTGTCAATTTTGGCTTTTATTGCCATTGCTTTTGGTGTTTTAGACATGAAGTCCTTGCCCACGCCTATGTCCTGAATGGTATTGCCTAGGTTTTCTTGTAGGATTTTCATGGTTTTAGGTCTAACATTTAAGTCTTTAATCCATCTTGAATTAATTTTTGTATAAGGTGTAAGGAAGGGATCCAGTTTCAGCTTTCTACATATGGCTAGCCAGTTTTCCCAGCACCATTTAGTAAATAGGGAATCATTTCCCCATTTCTTGTTTTTGTCAGGTTTGTCAAAGATCAGATAGTTGTAGATATGTGGCATCATTTCTGAGGGCTCTGTTCTGTTCCATTGATCTATGTCTCTGTTGTGGTACCAGTACCATGCTGTTTTGGTTACTGTAGCCTTGTAGTATAGTTTGAAGTCAGGTAGCATGATGCCTCCAGCTTTGTTCTTTTGGCTTAGGATTGACTTGGTGATGCGGGCTCTTTTTTGGTTCCATATGAACTTTAAAGTAGTTTTTTCCAATTCTGTGAAGAAAGTCATTGGTAGCTTGATGGAGATGGCATTGAATCTATAAATTACCTCAGGCAGTATGGCCATTTTCATGATATTGATTCTTCCAACCCATGAGCATGGAATGTTCTTCCATTTGTTTGTATCCTCTTTTATTTCATTGAGCAGTGGTTTGTAGTTCTCCTTGAAGAGGTCCTTCACATCCCTTGTAAGTTGGATTCCTAGGTATTTGATTCTCTTTGAAGCAATTGTGAATGGGAGTTCACTCATGATTTGGCTCTCTGTTTGTCTGTGATTGGTGTACAAGAATGCTTGTGATTTTTGTACATTGATTTTGTATCCTGAGACTTTGCTGAAGTTGCTAATCAGCTTAACTACACCTTATTGAAAAGTAATAAAGATGACTATGTAGCCATGTTGAGTGTTTTCTTGGATTACTGGTATTATGTTTCAGAAGGGAGTATATTTAGGCACTGATTTTTGTTGTTGTTGTTATGGAACACTAGTAGCATCCCAGGGAACATACATGTTTGTTAGACTCCAGTTTGGGAAACACTAAACTTGTACCATCTTGCTTCCAAAAGACTAGAAGGCCTGGGGTTGACCCTAGAGGAACTCAGATTCACAGAGCATTTACTGACCACCCACCATGTGCCAGGCATCATACCAGATGCTTTCGAGTGCATCATCTCACTTAACCCTTCCTCCAGAGGTTAAGGGACTGTGTTACAGCGAGTGTCCAACATGTACCAAGTGACATGCTACGTGCTGGAGTTGGGCAGTTACTTCTACACATGTTCTATCCTCCAGTCAAATTGGACTGCTTGATGTACCCCAAAATACGCAAAATAATAGCATATTGATGGAGAGCTTTCTGAGTGCCAGGAATCAGGCTTGTCACTGAACGTGAATGATCTCGTCTTACCCTCACGACAACAGTGCGCACTCTTGCGGGTACACCTTAACTCCAGGCTTTCGTAAGTGGTATAGAGGAAAGGGCCTGCACCTTGCAGTTAGACAGAATCGGTTCTTATTTTATGGGTGAGGCCATAGTGCTGTGAAGGGGTTAACTTACTTGTTAACAAAGTGGTGAAGCTAGGATCTGGACCCAGGAGAACCCAGGCTTGGAGTGTAGAGCCTGCACAGACTGCCCAAGCTCTTCTGCTTGCCGAGCCTTAGAGCGTGCCATTTCCCTGCCCTCATTTCCATGTATTAGGGTTCTATGCATACTTCGAGGCCTCTCTGGCATGCCAGAGATGCAGCTGTTGTTTTTTTCCCTCTCCCATGATCTGGCAGCCCCAGAGATACGTGGCACAGTGCCCTAAAACAGAACAGATATTTGCTGAATGTCAGATTGACTCTGGAGCAGCCAAACCCAAGACCTTACACGGGGAGAGGAGTGGTCGAAGGTTGGGCCTGTCATTATGGAGAGACAAGAGGTCCTCTCTTGGGATACTCTTAAGTGGTACAGAGAAATCATATGAGGCTGAGGTTAGAGCTGAATTGAAAATCGGCCACATCACGTATTAGCTGTGTACTCTCTGGAGCTCAATTTCCTCGTTTGGGAATTGTGAGATTTATGTAAGATGAATGCACTGAAGGTATAAAAAGTCCCTACCGAGGTGCTGGGGTTATAGCACTTCCTTCCCCCATCTCTTTAACTCAATACATCTTTATGAACCTCCTATGACGCTTGAAAAACAGTGCTGAACATTGGTTTTTTCAATTGCTCCTAGGGAATAGCATTTCAAGGTTCAGTCGAGGAGAACCCCAAGAGCACCAAAATGGAAAGATGATTTGTAAAGCTGAGGAAAATGTCCAGCTGTGTTTTTATGAGCACTCTCACTGCACTGATACGACGGATGACACCTTCCCTCAACACTGTTCATCACTGACTGCTGAGGGCTCCTTCAGTTTATAACAGGATGGTAACTTCATAAGCAATGTAGGACTTTCACAGGGTTCCACGCGAGGTGTGTCTGGATAATTCAGCCAAGCTCTTCAGTCTCCAGCAGTGATGGAATCAGGAGCTCGCTTGGCCAGCCCTCTAATGACTCAGTCACAGGGTCATCCACTTGGGGGTGTGAGGAGAGAAGGGAGGCTTCTCCCCACAAGTGCTTTCGGGGTGAGCCATAGATTCCTTGTACCTCAGGAGTTACTTTTGCAATTAGAGGTTCTCTCTCTCTCTCGGTATTTTATGCATCTAATTCCGCTTTTCTATGCATGAGTCTTGTCGGATTCAGGCACAGCAATAAGTCTCCAAAATCAGGGTCAGAGTGAGTTTAATGAAGAAGTTATTGTTTTCTTAAGGACGAAAATAAACAGAGAGAATGGGTTATTACATAATCAATAACGTCGGCCTCTTGATTAAAACACAAATGCAATTTAGCCCGAAATTATTCTCTAGTTTGGTGTTCTACAAAATTAGATTACGATAATAAATGACTGGACCTCTTGAGCACAGGCAGGTGTCCGCGCACTGATAGCCTCTGGAGGAGCAGGCTTCCCAATCTGGATTTCCTACAGATGAAAGTTTAGGAAGATGTAGTACTGATCCCAACATCTCACTCATAGTTTCTGCAATTATTAAAGGCTAAAAGACAACACACATAATGGAAAAGCTTAGACTTTTGGAATCAGAGGCTGGATTTAGATACTAGTTTCTCTGCTTAATCAGCCGTGCAAATTTTGTTTCAAGTTACTTAATCTTTCTGAGCCTGTTTTCTTAAAATAAAACATTTTGAAATGGGGTAACAATAGCCACTGTACAGGGTTGTTTTTATGTCTTCACATACTGAATGTGGAAGTATATAACAGTGCTTAGCACATATTAGGCCCTCAGTATATGGTAACCAGTAATGTTACAAGTGCTTAGCCTAATACAAAACCGAAGACTGTTCACATAGGTTCCAGCATCTGAGGGCTCCATCAGTTAGGTACACTAAGCCCATGGTTCTCGACTTTTGCTGCTCACTAGAATCTCTTGGCAAGCTTTTAAGAAAAGCTGTTGTTCCGGCTCACTTCTTAAAGATTCAGATTTTAACTGGGCTGGGATGAGGCTGGGTGTCCACATCCTCTTATGCACAGATGTTGTGCACAGCCAGGGCTGAGCAGCACTGCCGCGGATCCTCAGCTGAGACTAGCTGGCCAGCCTTCGTGAAGTCTCGCAGAGGTATTTACCCTGGGGGTGGGGGTTACAAAGGTCTGGGATCTGGCTTTTGCACTTCCTGTCCAGAAAGCATCTCATCAGAGCCCTCGAGGTAATTCATGCTGAGAGTGAATGTCATCTTTGTCATTTATCATGAAAAATATAGCTGTCCCACAGACTAAGTATTTGCATTGGCCTGAATAGCATATTCTCTCTTAAAGCAGACTCCAAAGGAAGACAGATGATCACAATGACAGAGCAGAGGAAGTGGTTGTATGGTTTGCATGTTATCTGGCATCTGGTTTGATGGCCCATAAAGGGGATGTGCCCTTCATGCAGGCTGGGTGCTCCTTTGCTCCCACGGGGGTCCCCTTCTCACCCATGAATGGAGTCCACATGGGCATATCCAGGGTTTGCTGCTAGGACAACCCTTTCCATGTGCTCTGGGTCTCCCTGTCCATCCCCCTTTCTGCCCACCACAGTCATGTTATGTCATGTCAGGAGCTTCATTCAAGTCAGCCACAACTCTCAAGCCTGGAAAACCTTTTCCCCCTTAGAGTGATTGACGCTCTCCGCTGATCCCTTCACTCTTGGTTTTGTGGTTCTGCTCCTTGCAGGCTGCTATCATGAGGCCATTTAGAAATGGACCCCATACTGTGAGTCCAAACATTAGGCCCCGCCTAAATCTGCATCTTACAAAACAACTTGCCAGTGTGCCAGAAAGGGGGGTGCTGTGAGCCTTAGCTGGGCTTGGAGGAAAGGCAGGTGTCACAAGTTTTCATGTGCATGCCCAAGAGGAGGGGACTTGGCCTTGACCGTCACCCGTTTCATTCCAGGGGGCATTGTGGCCTCGAAGGCTGTAACTAAAATGTCTGCAGGATCATGAACATTTGGCTTTGCCTTTAGTGCCTGCGACCTGATCCCGCCCTTGCCTGTCCGACCAGGGTGCAGCAGGGAGGAGTTGCCGGGCTTCTGGAGCCCGTGCATCTGTGAGGGACGGAGGGAGGATGATGATGACAGTGACAATGCCCTGTGGCAAATGTGTGTGTGATGGTCAGGACCCCAGCAGTGAAGACCTTAGAACAGGGTCTCCTTGAGAGACAGGAGGGAGCGTTGTTGAGATCCACAGGTGGGCCAGTGTTCTCCATGGGGGTCTGACGGACAAACGAACAGAAGAATCCATGATGGTGACACCTGGGCTGGATAAAGTTACTAAGTAAGGAAAACAAGAATTAAAAGTGAGGACTCATTTTGGGTTCAGAAGCCTGTTTGTAAAAATACCTGAAGGTATTAATTTATGCAGGATTGAAAGGACCACAAAGGAATTGAGAATGACATTACAGTCATTCTTACTCAAGAATGAAAACCAGGCCAGGGGCGGTGGCTGACACCTGTAATCCCAGCACTTTGGGAGGCCGAGGTGGGCGGATCACCTGAGGTCAGCAGTTGCAGCCCAGCCTGGGCAACATGGTGAAACCCCATCTCTACTAAAAATACAAACATTACCCGGGTGTGGTGGTGCATGCCTGTAATCTCAGCTACTTGGGAGGCTGAGGGAGGAAAGTTGCTTGAACCCAGGAGGTGGAGGTTGCAGTGAGCCGAGATCATGCCACTGCACTCCAGCCTGGGCGACAGAAAAAAAAAAAAAGAATGAAAACCAAGTTCAGCTTACTAATGATACAGGCCAATTCTATGTCTAGAAACCCGACATTCACTGTGGCTCTTATATTTACTTCAGTTCCTTCCCTCCTTATATTTACTTCAGTTCCTTCCCTCCTTATATTTACTTCAGTTCCTTCCCTCCTTATATTTTCTTCAGTTCCTTCCCTCCTTATATTTACTTCAGTTCCTTCCCTCCTTATATTTACTTCAGTTCCTTCCCTGCTTATATTTACTTCAGTTCCTTCCTTATATTTACTTCAGTTCCTTCCTTATATTTACTTCAGTTCCTTCCTTCCTTATATTTACTTCAGTTCCTTCCTTATATTTACTTCAGTTCCTTCTTTATATTTACTTCAGTTCCTTCCTTCCTTATATTTACTTCAGTTCCTTCTTTATATTTACTTCAGTTCGTTCCCTCCTTATATTTACTTCAGTTCCTTCCTTCCTTATATTTACTTCAGTTCCTTCCCTCCTTATATTTACTTCAGTTCCTTCCTTCCTTATATTTACTTCAGTTCCTTCCCTCCTTATATTTACTTCAGTTCCTTCCTTCCTTATATTTACTTCAGTTCCTTCCTTATATTTACTTCAGTTCCTTCCTTCTTTATATTTACTTCAGTTCCTTCCCTCCTCATATTTACTTCAGTTCCTTCCCTCCTTATATTTACTTCAGTTCCTTCTCTCCTTATATTTACTTCAGTTCCTTCCCTCCTTATATTTACTTCAGTTCCTTCCCTCCTTATATTTACTTCAGTTCCTTCCCTCCTTATATTTACTTCAGTTCTTTCCCTCCTTATATTTACTTCAGTTCCTTCCTTATATTTACTTCAGTTCCTTCCTTCCTTATATTTACTTCAGTTCCTTCCTTATATTTACTTCAGTTCCTTCCTTATATTTACTTCAGTTCCTTCCTTCCTTATATTAACTTCAGTTCCTTCCTTATATTTTCTTCAGTTCCTTCCTTCCTTATATTTACTTCAGCTCCTTCCTTCCTTATATTTACTTCAGCTCCTTCCCTCCTTATATTTACTTCAGCTCCTTCCCTCCTTATATTTACTTCAGCTCCTTCCCTCCTTATGTTTACTTCAGTTCCTTCCCTCCTTATGTTTACTTCAGCTCCTTCCCTCCTTATATTTACTTCAGTTCCTTCCCTCCTTATATTTACTTCAGTTCCTTCCCTCCCTATATTTACTTCAGTTCCTTCCCTCCTTATATTTACTTCAGTTCCTTCCCTCCTTATATTTACTTCAGTTCCTTCCCTCCTTATATTTACTTCAGTTCCTTCCCTCCTTATATTTACTTCAGTTCCTTCCCTCCTTATATTTACTTCAGTTCCTTCCCTCCTTATATTTACTTCAGTTCCTTCCCTCCTTATATTTACTTCAGTTCTTTCCCTCCTTATATTTACTTCAGTTCCTTCCTTATATTTACTTCAGTTCCTTCCTTCCTTATATTTACTTCAGTTCCTTCCTTATATTTACTTCAGTTCCTTCCTTCCTTATATTTACTTCAGTTGCTTCCTTCCTTATATTTACTTCAGTTCCTTCCTTCCTTATATTTACGTCAGTTCCTTCCTTATATTTACTTCAGCTCCTTCCCTCCTTATGTTTACTTCAGTTCCTTCCCTCCTTATGTTTACTTCAGCTCCTTCCCTCCTTATATTTACTTCAGTTCCTTCCCTCCTTATATTTACTTCAGTTCCTTCCCTCCTTATATTTACTTCAGTTCCTTCCCTCCTTATATTTACTTCAGTTCCTTCCCTCCTTATATTTACTTCAGTTCCTTCCCTCCTTATATTTACTTCAGTTCCTTCCCTCCTTATATTTACTTCAGTTCCTTCCCTCCTTATATTTACTTCAGTTCCTTCCTTCCTTATATTTACTTCAGTTCCTTCCCTCCTTATATTTACTTCATTTCCTTCTTTATATTTACTTCAGTTCTTTCCTTCCTTATATTTACTTCAGTTCCTTCCTTCCTTATATTTACTTCAGTTCCTTCCTTCCTTATATTTACTTCAGCTCCTTCCTTCCTTATATTTACTTCAGCTCCTTCCTTCCTTATATTTACTTCAGTTCCTTCCCTCCTTATATTTACTTCCTTTCCTTCTTTATATTTACTTCAGTTCCTTCTTTCCTTATATTTACTTCAGTTCCTTCCTTATATTTACTTCAGTTCCTTCCTTCCTTATATTTACTTCAGTTGCTTCCTTCCTTATATTTACTTCAGCTCCTTCCTTCCTTATATTTACTTCAGCTCCTTCCCTCCTTATATTTACTTCAGTTCCTTCCCTCCTTATATTTACTTCAGTTCCTTCCCTCCTTATATTTACTTCAGTTCCTTCCCTCCTTATATTTACTTCAGTTCCTTCCCTCCTTATATTTACTTCAGTTCCTTCCCTCCTTATATTTACTTCAGTTCCTTCCCTCCCTATATTTACTTCAGTTCCTTCCCTCCTTATATTTACTTCAGTTCCTTCCCTCCTTATATTTACTTCAGTTCCTTCCCTCCTTATATTTACTTCATTTCCTTCTTTATATTTACTTCAGTTCCTTCCTTCCTTATATTTACTTCAGTTCCTTCCTTATATTTACTTCAGTTCCTTCCTTCCTTATATTTACTTCAGTTGCTTCCTTCCTTATATTTACTTCAGCTCCTTCCTTCCTTATATTTACTTCAGCTCCTTCCTTCCTTATATTTACTTCAGTTCCTTCCTTCCTTATATTTACTTCAGTTCCTTCCCTCCTTATATTTACTTCAGTTCCTTCCCTCCTTATATTTACTTCAGTTCCTTCCTTCCTTATATTTACTTCAGTTGCTTCCTTCCTTATATTTACTTCAGCTCCTTCCTTCCTTATATTTACTTCAGCTCCTTCCTTCCTTATATTTACTTCAGTTCCTTCCTTCCTTATATTTACTTCAGTTCCTTCCCTTCTTATATTTACTTCAGTTCCTTCCCTCCTTATATTTACTTCAGTTCCTTCCTTCCTTATATTTACTTCAGTTCTTTCTCATGCAGGAAATTTCCTTGGCTGGGAAAGGCTGAGGGAAATTTTTTGTTTGGATCCTTGTCGCATTTCACGCTCTAATTTTGCTTTTCCTATGCTTTTGTGTGGGTGGCATACCAGTCCGCATCAGAATGAGCGTGTGCCTGTATCCAGGATTTGCATACTACAGAACCAGCTCTGTCATCCAACCTCTTCTAAGCTGACTTCATGGAGCAAATGTGCCAGCAGATCCCCATGGCCCAGTGACCATGGCAGTTTTCCTGCTCAGCTGCACGCTTTTCAGTTGAGTGGTGTTTGTCCCTACATCAGCTTATGCCTGTAATACATATTATTGTGATTCAGTAACTTAATTACAGATTATGTAAGCAAATTATGTAAGCCAAAATAATGGGCGCAAAAAGAAAGTTGTTTCTTGAAAACTAAGTTGAATGATTTAGAAAGACTCACTAAGGGCAAATTGACTTAAACATTTGCTTTCAATTAAGTGTAGGGAATAAAAATAAGGAAGGCCTCTGTGCTGAAATTGCTTTTCATGAGTCTTTAAGATCTTATGATGCTTCTTTAAAGAACTTAACATTTGGGCCGGGCATTACGCCTGTAATCCCAGCACTTTGGGAGACTGAGGCAGGCGGATCACGAGGTCAGGAGTTTGAAACCAGCCTGGCCAATATGGTGAAACCCCATCTCTACTAAAAATACAAATATTAGCCGGGTGTGGTGGCGAGTACCTGTGATCCCAGCTACTTGGGAGGCTGAGGCAGAAGAATCGCTTGAACCCGGGAGGCAGAGGTTGTAGTGAGCCGAGATCGTGCCACTGCACTCCAGCCTGGGCAACAGAGCGAGACTCCATCTCAAAAAAAAAAAAAAGAAAAAGAAAAAGAAAAAAAGAAATTAAACATTTGGCAGTGGTTCATGCCTTCATACCTGTAATCCCAGCACTTTGCCGGGCTGAGGTGTGCGGATCACCTAAGGTAAGGAGTTTGAGACATGGTGAAACCCAGTCTTTACCAAAAATACAAAAATTAGCCAGGTGTAGTGGTGCGTGCCTGTAGTACCAGCTACTCAGGAGGCTGAGGCAGGAGAATCACTTGAACCCAGGAGGTGGAGGTTGAAGTGAGCCGAGATCGTGCCACTGCACTCCAGCCTGGGCAACAGAGCGAGACTCCAACTCAAAAAAAAAAAAAAAAAGAAAAGAAAAGAAAAGAAATTAACATTTGGCAGTGGTTCATGCCTGTAATCCCAGCACTTTGGGAGGCTGAGGTGTGCGGATCACCTAAGGTCAGGAGTTCGAGACATGGTGAAACCCCATCTCTACTAAAAATACAAAAATTAGCCAGGTGTAGTGGTGCGTGTCTGTAGTCCCAGCTACTCGGGAGGCTGAGGCAGGAGAATCGCTTGAACCCAGGAGGTGGAAGTTGCAGTGAGCCGAGATCATGCCATTGCGCTCCAGCCTGGTCAACAGAGTGAGACTCCATCTCAAAAAAAAAAAAAAAAAAGACATTAACATTTGAAATTGTGGCGAATGCTTTCTAGGTGGAATTTATGCAAAAAAGGAGGCAAGCTCCCTAGTGGAGGCACCACACTCAAAGAAAGTCTTTGGCCCCACTCAAAATACTGGCAAGTGAATTTCCATATGTGTGTTTTAAGTTAAAATAAAATGTTTAAAGTATTTATATATTTTTTTATCATTGATTCATTCATCTGATGCCTATTTTATTGGGTGTCTGCTATGTGTTGGTATTCTACGTTCTGGGAATGCAGAAATGAATGAAATCAGCAAGGCCCCTGCCCTCTTAGGATTTCCATTCTAGGGAAGGAGCCCGCAGCAGACAAGTGTGTACTCCATCATATGTGATACATTGCATCATGCACGTGGATGCCCTGTGCAGGTAGGTGGAGAGGCAGTGATGGGTGAAGAGGCCGATGTGGTGACCATCTCTCTAATGAGGAAGCATTGGAGCAGAGATGGAAATCAAGTGAGGGCTGGGGAGCTCGGCCAGATATGGGGCAGAAGGACCTCTGAGGGGAAGCCCCGAATTGGGCCTGGGCTGATGCATTTCAGGAAGAGCCAGGGGGCAGCCTGCCTGGAGGGGCTGATGGGAGGTCAAGAGCAGGGTTGAGAGCAGGGAGACTGCAGGGCAGATGGCTCAGGCCTTGGGGATCCTGGCGAGGACTTTGGCTCTCATCTTGAAAGCCATGGAGAGCCCTGGGGTGTTCTGAGGAGAAGACTGGCCAGGTCAGGTCTGTTCTATTTTCAAAGGTCACCCGGGATGCTGTATGGAGAACTGACTGGAGTGGGGCAAGAGTGGAAGCAAAAAGTCACAAAGGGAACAGAGAAGGACCAGTGTAGGGTCCAGGACCTCCTGGAAAGGAAAGTGGGAGACTGTCCAGGTGCGGAGTGTGGGTGGGAGCATCCAACCCCAAAAGGTGCCTTGGAGGCAGAAGCTTCCAAGGACCATGCAAGGCAGAAAGGGGCTGCAGGGCTGGAGGAGGCAGGAAGGAAAGGAGGTGAGACCCACAGTCCTCGCCCTCTGCAGTAGCTGGAATGGAAAGGCAGGAGGGACGAAATGGGGCGTAGGGAGGATGTTATCAGGGAGGAGGGAGGCCCTAGTGGTGACTGGGGAGAGGGACCTGCCTCCCCGCTGTTGGGCCCAGCTAACTGCACCCTGCCGGACACAGGCCTGGCCACTCTCCCACACGGAAGTTGAAGGTGGAGTTAGCTCCATTTACTTCCACAAGAGAAAGCAGAACTTGATTTCACTGTTAAAACCCATTTTCCCCACTTGAGAAGTCTTGGGCGCTGTCTTCTTCCTGTCTTCTGCCCTGTGGCTTTCTTTTTCCCTCTAGTGAGGAGAGCAGAGTAAGGAGATGCGAAGCCTGCTTTTTTTTTTTTTTTTTGGAGACGGCATCTCGCTCTGTCGCCCAAGCTGGAGTGCAGTGGTGCGATCTTGGCTCACACCGCAAGCTCCGCCTCCCGGGTTCAAGCAATTTTTCTGCCTCAGCCTCCTGAGTAGCTCCCAAAGTGCTAGGGTTACAGGCGTGAGCCACCGCGCCCGGCCGAAGCCTGCTTTTTGTTAGTCTCCGGGGCAGACCTGATTCGAGCCGGGGAGCTCTGGGGAGCCTGTGGCCGGGCCTGCGCCCTGGGGCTCTCCTGCCCAATTTTGGCAGTCACTGTTGGGGAATGCAGCAGCTGAGCTCCTTGTTGGAGGAAAATGAGCCTAAGGCTTACATTTCTCAGGCTTTAAGTAAACGCTCTGTGGTTTAAAAGCTTTTGGAAAATGCCTGTTTATGGGAGTCTATTTTATGTACAGGTGTCAGCAATCTATCTGGAGAAAAAGTGTTTCCTGGAAGCCTAGGAACCTGGCTGGGACCCCAGGGTGGACGGGAAATGCCTCAGCTCCAGCTCACTTTTAGGGACCAAATAGTTCTGGCTGAGGAATGGAAGGAGCATGGTCGGAGGATTTTACGCGAAAGGGCTGGCTCTAATATTTTGCCCTGTTTGCCTCCACCTTTGGGACTGGGCTTTGGGAACAGACGATGCCACAGAGTTGAAGAGCCTGAGTGTCTGAATCTCGCCCTGATACAGCCCTCTCTCTCCCCTTCCTGTCCTCAAGACATGGAGGTCAAGGCAAATGTCTGCTTTGGATCCTGATAAGCTAATGTGGACCGTGTTGAGAATGCCTCTTTACTGGGCAGGTTGGGGGCCCAGGACCAAGTCACGTGGCTGTTCCCCCAAGCCCACACATACATCTTTCCGTGGGAGGAAAAGCCTATCTGGGAAGGAGCTGCCCACCAGGAAGAGCCAGGGGCTGGGAGCCTTCACCCCAGGACCTGAGACATGGCAGGTCTGGACCAGCTGCTACCCAGACCACTTGGGGGTAGGGGAGACCCCCACAGACGGGGAGACCAGAGGCTCCCTTGCCTCTCAGCAGGTGGAGGGAGAGAAGAGAGGCAGAGCTTCTCTGGGCAGGACAGTCCCAGCCAGGGGCACTCGACCCCATCGCCCCAGCCTTTCCCACAGTTTTGATAACATTGTTTTTATTGGTAAATACACCTCACATACATAAACTTGCATAAAAGTGTGTGTCCAGTTGAATGAAGAATTATGATGTGGACACCTGGGTAATACTCATTAGGTCAGGAACTAGACTGGAACTTGCACCCTGGAAGCCCCTGGGTGTGTCTCCCTGGCCAAACCCTTCCTCCTCGCAGAGTCATCCTCCTCCTAGCTTTTAGGATGGTCATCTCTTTTCTTTCCTTTATAGTCTGATCGCTTATGTATGTATTCTTAAACAATGCACTTTAGCTTTGGCTGTTTTTCAGCTCGGTAGAAACGGAATCATACTCTATGGATTCTTTTTTTTTGTTGTTTTTTGTTTTTTGTTTTTTTTTTGAGATGGAGTCTCACTCTGTCTCCCAGGCTGGAGTGCAGTGGTGCGATCTTGGCTCATTATAACCTCCACCTCCTGAGTTCAAGCAATTCTCCTGCCTCAGACTCCTGAGAAGCTGGGATTACAGACGCCTGCCACCATGCCCAGCTAATTTTTGTATTTTTAGTAGAGGTGGGGTTTCACCATGTTGGCCAGGCTGATCTCGAACTCCTGACCTCAAATAATCCACCCATCTTGGCCTCCCAAAGTGCTGGGATTACAGGCATGAGCCACCGTGCCTGGCCTGGATGCTTTTATCTTGCTTCTTTCCTTCGATATTGCTTTTTGAGATGCATCTATACGTGTGGCTTAAGTTCACTGAGTTTCCATTGCGGTATAGAATTTTCTTGTATGAATCTGCCACAACTACTTATTCACTTCCCTGTAAATGGAAAATTGGCTGTGGAATGGGTTGTTAGCAGTGGACAAGGCTGTGATGAATATTTCTGAGGGTGAGTCACTGTGCACACGTGCTCAAGTTTCTCTATAGTCTGCACCTAGAATTGGAAGTTCTGGACTTCCATATCCATAATTTTAAACATAATGCCATTCTTTTCCAAAGGGATAAACTAGGTTGTCTAAATCTTCATGGGTTTGTCTATTTATCATTTTAGTTTTGTCATTTTTTTGCTTTATATATTTTGAAGCTATGTTATTAATACATAAAATTATATCTTTTGGTGAATTGAGCATATTCAAAAACACTTTTGGCTTACATTCAAAAATGTCCATAAGAGCACTGTGCATTGCCAACACTGAGTAACAGCCCCGTGTAGAAAACTCACCAAATGGTATCTTTGTATCATTAAGAAGTGACCCAAATGATCTCTGCTAATGCCTTTTGCTTTTAAGCCTATGTTGTATTTGTAACCTTGTTGCCTCAGGATCTTGGGAAAAAGAGACCACAAGAGAGCAAAGTTGGTAAGTGTGAGCCATAGAAGGTTGGAGAGAGGAGCAATGTTGCTCCCCAGTGAGGGTCTTGGCCCCTCTCCCTTCTCTTCAGAGATGGCATCTTATTATAATTCCTCCAGGCCTAGGGATACAGAAGTGTCCTCAGTTCTCTCCCTCAAGGGAACTGGAATGAGGCACAGGAGGTGGAGCAAAACCTTGAGGACAGCCACGTGCACCTGCCGGTTCCCAGAAGCTGAGCATCAGAGACCCAGCTGTGCACAGCCATGGCCTCTCCACATGCTCACCCGCCACCCCAGGGGAGTTGGTGGCTGGTGCCTCCCTCCCTGAATTTTTTCCTTGCGTGTTGATTTTCCTTGAGCTCTGGGCGTGAGAATGCTCTCAGGTGCTGTATTAGAATGATGTGCTTCCCCTCAGCTCACACAGAGGGCCAGATATTTGTCAATTTTGTTGTTCTTTCATTCATGTATGTATTAATCAATCAGTCAACAAGTATTAATTGAGCACTGCTCTGTTCAGGCATTGGGCTGTTCTGGTTCTTCTTTCTGAGTTTCTTGGTCACTGTTTATGGACACTAGATAACATTGTCTTTGAAAGGCCAGAGATGCACTCTGAGGTCCTGTGGTGGCCAGGAAGGCTTTGGCCAGTTAGTAGGGGAGGGTGAGCAAGTGGGTTCTCCCCACTTCCTCGGACTCTTCTCTTTGCAAGTCAGAAACCTCTGATGTGAACATTTCTTGCTACAGGATAACTCTGTTTCTGAGAACCAAGAAGGCTGGTGACAGGAAAATGCCCCCCTTAAGCTGGCTGGGGATCTCACTTAGGGGTGACATAAAGTGAGGAGTGTGCTGCCAAAAGTCCCTGATTCTTTCTTCCCAAACTAACAAGATCTTAATTAAGCTTCAGTCCAGCAGACAATTCAGGGATAAGCTAACTGCCAGTTGCCAGGGCGCTTCTAGAGGCCAAGGCTTTAACAGCCACCATCCAGTCATGGGAAGACTAGGACTGGGAAATGGAATTTTATTGCCAAAGTCGGATGCTTTTGAGAGTTAAAGAGGTGCTATTAATACGTATACAGGAATAACAGCTGTAAACCAGAACTGTCTTAGGCAAACTGGGATGTATGATCACCCTTTCTAGAATGGTGTTTTTCAGAAGCAATCTACAATGCAAAAAATGTAGTCTGCTTTTCGGAATGTAACTCAGAACTCCTGCTGACGAACAGGAATCCTCCAAGACAAATCTGGCTCCTCCTTCCATTTCCCCTAGAGCACAGAGCAGGAGCACAGCCCCAGATGCTGCTGGGTTGGGGCCACTTTATAAAGCCCCTCTGGACCTCCAGGACATGGAAAAGATGCATGCAATGCTCCCCTGGGGAAGGAGCAACCAGCCTGGAATCTCAGGGACTCTTTGAAGATGTGCGGGCAGGAGGGAGGAAATTCTTGTAGCTGGGTGGGGTCAGAACACAGGCCTTTGCTCTCCACTGACATTTTCTTCAAAGGTCAAGAATGTGTTTGGGCTTTGTAGATGTTTTGCCAGAATATGATTTAAGGGAAGTTCCAAGCCCAGAGATTCAGTTTTTAAGTCGGCTCTCTCCTGTTTCCATGCCACAGTGCATTCATTGATAGTATTTTTAGAAGAGGATCTTTGAAAATGGGAAGGCAGGTATGACAGCAGGGTGATTCATTGGCTGTGCCTCTGCACTGGATGTCTTGGGGGCTGGGCATGAGGTCCCGGACACGTGTGGATCACAGAGGGGCATGGGCTGGTACAATGAAGCAGGCAGGAACCCAGAGCACTGCAACTGCACTGTGAACTCTTAGGTAGACCAGAGAGGTGAGGCAGGAACCTGGAATTTGGATGTACTTGCAGAGCTGGGATGGCGCTGACACAGCCTCCTGTGTCACAGCTTCCATCTCTGTGCGCGGGTCAGAATGAGCACCAAAGCACATGCAGGATCATGACTCACCTCCTGCCTGTCCCTGCTTGCCTTGCCATCAAGACTTACTGCCGAGATACCACGTGTGTAGCTCTATGTGTGCTTGGGCACTCAACAGAGAAAGAGCTGAGATCTGCTCAGCTTTCTACTTAATCAACGAATGTCCCACCTTCTGAGACTTCCCAGGTGCAAAACCCAGCATTCTCCTCCTAGTGAGAGGGAGCTGCCCTGCAGGGATGGACAGGCACTAGCTGACCCTCTGGGCTGAGGCGATGACAACCAGGAAAGATTTTCCATGCTTTTTTGGTTCTACAAAAGAAAAAAAAAAAGGAAGACTGAAAGAACAGTTTGTAATTGATTCTTAACAAGGAAGGATAATTAAACGAATAATAGTGCTAACGATAATAATTACTAAATACAGTAGCAAACATTCTTAAATTCAGCATTTCAACTAATCCTCACAAGGACCCTGTGAGGTTGGTATCATTAGCTCCATATTTGAGATGGAGAAACAAAGGCAGAGAGAGGCTGAATTGCTTGCTTGCTTGACATTACACTGCTGGGAAGTGGCGCCAGTGTGGGAGCTGCCCTGGTTCATGTAGGACACAAGGACAATGACAATTGGCTAGACAGGAATGTCCTTGGGCTCCCACTACCAAATCCCACAGCTCCCCCTGTGTTTATCCTTTCCCCTTTCTAAATCATGAGGAAGGCAGAGGTGGTCCTGCCTGTCCAAGGCTTGGGCATACTGAGGGGCCCTTCTCCTCTCTCTGCTCCAGCTTTTCTTATTCCCCATTGGGTCCCTCCCATCAGCACTTACTGTCTCACGTCTCCCGTGAAAAAGAAACAGACAAAAGCTTTCTTCCTGGGGGGCTTCCTCCCTCTTCTCTGTGCTTCCTTCCTATGCCACTAAATTTCTAGCAAGAACTTGGGTGCGTCCACTTCACAGCCCGCTGCCATCTGCATTCTGCCCCCATCAGCACGGCCCGGTCACCCATTAGCTAATAACTGAACCCAGCGTCCGCCTCTGTCCCTGTCCCTCTCGCCTTCTCGGAGGATTCGTGAGCGGCCACTCCCTTCTGGCTGCAGCGCTCCCTCTCTCTGCCTTCCTCACGACACCTCCTCCCGATTCTCCCTCTCTTCCCCCAGCCGCTCCTTCCCAGTTTGCTTTACAGATGCTCCTCTTCCTGCCCACTCGTGAGGCTGAATTTTAGGTGTCAGCTTGACTGGGGTGGGGAGTGCCCACATATCCTGGGTTTGTCTATGAGGGTGCTTTTGGACCAGGAGCATTGAATGGGTGGGTGGAGCAAGGCAGATGGCCCTCCCCAGTGTGTGTGGGGGCCTCGGCCAATCTGCTGCCGGCCTGAATAGAACACAAGGCGAGGGAAGAGAGAATTCACCCTCTCTGCCGGACTCTTCTGGAGCTGGAACCGCAGTCTCCTGCTGTCGGACTTGGGCTAGAACTTACACCATCAGCTCTCTTGCTTTTCAGGCCTTTGGACTCAGACTGGAACTGGGTCTCCAGCTTGCTGATGGCAGATCTTGGGACTTCAGTCTTCACGACTGTGTGAGCCAATTCCTTATAATGAATCTCTTTATATATGTATTTGTATATAATCTATGGGTTATTTCTCTGGATAACCCTGAGTAATGCACCCTTCCACAGTGCTGGTGTCTCTGAGCACTCTTCACTTCTCCTTGCTCCTGTAACCTCATGTCTGTGATAACAGAATTTGTGTCACATTGTCATAAGCCTCATAAGATCCTTGAGGGCACAGATTGCGTCTTATTCATCTACCTAAGCCATAATAGGTGCTCAGCAAGTGTTCGAACAAATGAATGAACAAACTACAAACTTGAAGACACAGAGAACCAAGCATAACATATGACCATGAGGGATTCTCATCCACCGTCCATTCAGCCCCTGCTGATGGGGATGCCATCGATGGGGACTGCCATCCAGATGCAGAAAGCTAAAGATTCCCTCCCTGGAGGCTAGACACAGTGGCTTGCACCTGTAATCTCAGCACTTTGGGAGGCGGAGGTGGGAGCATTACTTGAGGCCACAAGTTCAAGACCAGCTTGGGCAACAGCAAGACGTCGTCTCTACAAAAAATTTTTTAAAACATTAGCCATCTGTGGTGGCGCACATCTGTGGTCCCAGCTATTTGGGAGGCTGAAGCAGAATAATTTGCTTGAGTCCAAGAGTTTGGGGCTCCAGTGAGCTATGATCGTGCCACTGCATTCTAGCCTGGGCAATAGAGCAAAACACTTGTCTCTTAAAAAAAAAAAGATAAAAATAAAAAATAAATAAAAATAAAATAAGATCCCCTTTCTGGTCCTCTGCACCCACCACAATGAGTCCTGCTCACATCCTAGGATCATCACAGCAGGGATGTGCCCTGGGCACCTCGGACTTCCTCTGACCCTAAAGTTAAGTCTTTTACCTCCACTGCTGTGGTTATTTTAAAAAATCTTTCATCAATTTTTGTCTCTGCATTGCATCACACTGCTAAAATGGAGTCTCTTCTCTCTGGTCAGAAAGGCAAGTGCTCAATTTTTCTTACCCATTACACTGCAGGAAATGGGCTTAGTCCCCCATGCCATACTAACTCCAAGCTGGCTGAACTGGCATTTCTTCTATTTGTGCCTGGTTTTTGTTTTGTTTTGTTTTGTTTTTTGTTATTTTTTTTGCATTTGGCATTTTTTTTCCATTTGGCCACCCCAGGCCTTGAGCCTCAGGACTTTACCATTACACACTGGTAAGATAAGAGGTGCCTTACCTTACCACACTGCTTAAAGTAGTTTCCTTCCAGTCTCCTGCCTCAGTCCCTCTCTATCTCTCCCGTGTTTTTTGTTTATTAATTATGGGCCAATGTTTGTCTCTCTCTGGATTGCCCCACCTGCCCCTGCCCCAGAATGGAAACCCTTAAGATACGTACTTTGTCTTGCTCGTAACTGTATCCATAGCACCTACGACACAGCTTGGCCCAATACATATTTATTGAATAAATATCACCAAATGAATATTTCTGTATTTGTTGTTGTTACTGGGTTTAATATTCTGACCTGGACAAGACAGAGCTGTCTTATTTCTCTAGATTGTCTGACTCTAAGGTCTTGGCGATCCCTCTGGTCTCGAAACCCCTCTGTGCTCTCTTAGTGTTCAGATGGGCAATGCCTCATGGCAAGACATCTGTAGGAAAATTTGAGGGTACAGATTGTGTCTTATTCTTCTACCTAACCCACAATAGGTGCTCAGAAAGTGTTTTAACAAATGAATGAACAAACTACAAACTTGAACACACAGAGTAAATATCTTTTCATTCATGTTACTCTGCCATTTTCTTGGTGGTTGACTTTTAGGATGTATATAATTCAAGAACCAGAATATATGAAGTTATAATTGGTAGGCCATAACAGTCACCATGGAATGGTTCCCATGGAATGGTCCTCATCGTTTTTGAGTTAATTTTTGTGTCAAGTATGAAGTGTAGGTCAAGGTTCATTTATTTTGCATGTGGATGGCCAACTGTTCTGTTTGCTGAAAAGACTGCCTTCTCCACTGAATTGCTTTTGCACCTTTTAAAAAAGTCAGTTGGCCATTTGTGTGGGTCTGTTTCTGAATGCTCTCTTCTGTTCCATTGATCTATGTGTCTGTCCCTTCACCAGTACTGGATTGTGTGTTTACTGTAGCTTTATAAGTCTTTGAATCAGGCAGTGTGATTCCTCCAACTTCATTCTTCTTTTTCAACATTGCTTTAGCTATTTTAGTTCCTTTGCTTTCCCAGATATATTTTAAAATCAGCTTGTCTATATCTATTTTAAAAAGTCTGCTGGAATGTATCTACTGGAATTGTATAAAATCTATACATCAATTTTGGGAGAATGACAACTCTACTATGTTGTGTCTTCTAGTTCATAAGCATGACTGTTTTTCATTTCCTTAGATCTTCTTTGAGCCCAGCCTGGGCAAAATGGTGAGACTCAATCTCAATTAAAAAGAAAAAAAAGAATGAGTAATTTTTTTTAGAATAAGTATGTCCCATGCAATACTTGGGACATGCTTACACTAAAAAATTAGCCATTCTTTATCTGAATTTTGAATTTAATGAGGTATCTTACACTTTTATTTACTAAATCTGGTAATATTAATTATTTCTTTTTGGGGGAAGCTATGACAAATGGTATTTTTTAAAATTTTGGTTTTTCATTGTCCATTATTTGTATAGGGAAATATGCTTGATTTCTGTGGGTTGACCATGTAGCCTCTGATATTTCTGAATTTACTTATTGGTTCTAGGAGGCTTTAAATTTTTTATTTTATTTTTAAAATTCCTTGGGATTTCCGTGTTGTCTTTGAAGAATGACAGTTTTTTTCTTCCTTTCTGTTTTTTGTTCTTGCGCTATTGCACTGGCTAGGATTTCTAGTGTGATATTAAATAGGAGTGGGGAAGGTGACGTCCTTGCCTATTTGCCACCTTAGGAGGCAAACATTCAGTTTTTCCTTTAGATGATGTTAGTTGTAGGATTTTTGTAGATACTCTGTATAAGGCTGAGCTAGTTTCTTTCTGTTCCTAGTTTGTTGAGAGTTGTTATCACGAATGGTTGTTGAATATTGTTGATTTTCTTCTACATTTATAATCATATTGTTTTTCTATTTCCTCCCTTCTTCTTTCTTTGGGTTTATTTTCCTCTCTTTTTCTAGTTTCTTAATGGTTCAGCTTAGATTATTTGGTTGAGAACTTTCTTCTCTTCCAGTCTAAGCATTTCAATGCTCAACACTGCTTTAGCTGCATCCCACACGTTTATTTATTTATTTTTCTTTTGAGATGGAGTCTTGCTCTGTCACCTAGGCTGGAGTGCAGTAGTGCGATCTCACCTCACTGCAACCTCTGCCTCCTGTGTTCAAGCAATCCTCCTGTCTCAGCCTCCCAAGTAGCTGGGATTACAGGTGCACGCCACCATGCCCAGCTAATTTTTGTATTTTTAGTGGAGACAGAGTTTCACCATGTTGGCCAAGGTGGTCTCGAACTCCTGACATCAGGTGATCAGCCTGCCTCAGCCTCCCAAAGTACTGGGATTACAGGCATGAGCCACCACGCCCAGCCTCCCCACCCATTTTGATATGCTGTATTTTCATGTTTTTTCAATTCAAGATACTTTCTAATTCCCCCTGAAACTTCTTTTTTGAACCATTATTTAGAAATATGTTGCTTCATTTTCACAAATTTGGAGATTGTTCTGTTATCTTTCTGTTATTTATAGTTTAATTCCATTATATTCCATACTTGGTATCATTTTAATTCTTTTACTTTCATTAATTTTTGTTTTATGACCTAGTGTATAATCTATCTTGGTGAATGTTACATTTGTACTTTAAAAATATTTATAATTTGCTGTCGTTTTGTATACTGTTTTATAAATATCAATTGGATACAGTTGATGTATGGTATTGTTTAGTTCATCTACATCCCAGCTGGTTTTCTGCTAATTCTATTTATGAACAAGAGATGACTGTGGAAAATCTAACTAGATTTGCAGATTTGTTAATTTTTCCATTTAGTTTTGCCAGTTTTTGCTTGTTTGTTTGTTTTTTGAGATGGAGTCTCACTCTGTCACCCAGGCTGGAGTGCAGTGGCGCGATCTTGGCTCACTGCAACTTCCGCCTCCTGGGTTCACGCCATTCTCCTGCCTCAGCCTCCTGAGTAGCTGGGACTACA
Organism: Symphalangus syndactylus; assembly: GCF_028878055.3. NCBI lineage: Eukaryota > Metazoa > Chordata > Mammalia > Primates > Hylobatidae > Symphalangus > Symphalangus syndactylus. Next base: position 92,332,548 of record NC_072437.2, on the reverse strand, counting down.
GGCGCCAGCCACCACGCCCGGCTAATTTTTTGTATTTTTAGTAGAGATGGGGTTTCACCATGTTAGCCAGGATGGTCTCGATCTCCTGACCTCGTGATCCTCCCACCTTGGCCTCCCAAAGTGCTGGGATTACAGGCGTGAGCCACCACACCCGGCTGTTTGTTTGTTTTTAAGGAGATGAGGTCTCACTCTGTTGCCCAGACTGGAGTACAGTGGTACAATCATAGCTCACTGCAGCCTGAACTGCTGGACTCAAGGGATCCTCCTGCCTCAGCCTCCCAAGTAGCGAGGGCTATAGGCATGTACCACCATATCTGGCTAATTTTTAAATTTTTTGCAGAGAAGAGGTCTTGCTATATTGCCCAGGCTGGTCTGTAACTCCTAGGCTCAAGCAGTCCTCCCACCTGGCACGCTTCTTGTATTTTGAAGCTCTATTTTTAGGTTCATACACATATAGGATTGTTTTGGCTTCTTGATTAACTGACCCTTTTATCATTACATAGTTTTTCTTTATTTCTGACTATTTTCTTTGCTGTGAAGTCTACTCTGATATTGACACTTAGCTTTCTTTGGTTTGTGTTTATAGAACATATCTCTTTTCATCTTTTTATTTTTACTAATATCATAATATAGAATATTTATATTAAATATAATTCGTGGTATTTTAGATTTAGTCCTACCATTTTATTATTTGTATTCTGTTTCTTTTCTCATTCTTGTTTCATTCTTCTGTTTCCTCATTCCTGCCTTTTGCTAGGTTATTTGATTATTTTTAGTCCCTTTAATTATTATTTATCTCCTTGTGCAGTTTTTACTTATTGCTCTAGGGATTACAATGCAGAGGCTTAACTTCTCACAGTTTACTTAAAATCAGTATTTTACCACTTAAGTGGAGTGTGGAAATCTTACCACCATATTAGAATCTTTACCCACCCCACGCCTCTTATTACTCTTGTCTTACATCTATATACATTGAAAATTCCGTCAATGTTATGATTTTGTCTTTTAACTGTCAAATATGGGTTAAATAACTCAATAGGAAAAGAAAAGTCTCTTATATTGACCTCGATATGTACCATTTCTGTTGCTCCCTTCATTCCTGATGTTTCAGGCTTCCTTGTGGAATCACTTCCCTTCTGTCTGCTGAACTCCCTTTAGCAATTGTTCTAGAACATGTCAGCTGGCAATGAATTCTCTTGTTTTTTCTTTATCTGAGAATGTCTTTATTTTAATTTCTTACTGATGGATATTTTCAGTAAATATAGAATCGTAGGTTGACACTGTTTTTTCTTTCAGCGCTTTGAAGATACACACATCCCTTTTTGCTCTCGTGGTTTTTTAATGAGAAACCCGGTCAACTGAATCATTGTTCCCCCTTAGGTAATACGTTTGCTCAGTGTGAGATCAGCCAACACTGTCTTACTGTTATTGGCTGCTTTTAATCATCACATATCTTAAATCTAGTATGGAGCCTAAACCCCTCAAATGCACTACTTCAAGTAGGTCATCTGTACTCAGGTCCCAATTCTTGTAGGTTCAGTAAACTAACTGAGAAAGAAGGGAGTAAACAGATTCTCCTTCTAAGCTTACAGACCCAGCTTCAAAATCACATCTCCACCCAAGGACCTGGATTCCCTTTCACTGTGTCCACTGTGTCTTTATTCCCTCTCTCTCCATCCTTCCCCTTACTGTCACTGACTGATATTTGAAGGGTAGAATTATTAGGGAAGAGAATAAACCTGGATGTCTCTTTTTATGTGACAGGTTAACAGTTAGCCCTAGGCTTTATTCTGTCTTGAATTTGTAGATAGTCTCTAAATTCCTTCAGGCTGACATAAAACAACAACCTGTTTTAGCTTTTTGGGTGACCCGAGACCAGTCTGCAGGAGCCTTTATAAACAGGGCAGTGGGAGTGTTGGAAGGCATGTCCAGGTCTGACGGATGCTGGTGGTGACAGCCGGAGACAGTTTTGACAGACGCTTATAAAAAAGAAAAGAACAGAAAAACAGGTTGTGAGAGTTCATAGGCCAATTAAGTAGAACATTTCATCTCATTCCTTGTGTTGTTTTCCCAGGGACACAGAACTAGGTTTTCCTCCACAGGCCATGTGCTTCACCTGGGACAGAAGGCAGGTGTGGAAGGACTCTGGGGAGGTGCCAGTGCTCACCTCCAGGACGGCTGTCTGTGGCATAACCCTGCATCAGCAGCAGCAGTTCCTGCTTTTTCAGAAATGCAGGAGCACCAGCTCTAGTAGGCATCTACTTCCAAAATATAGTGTGTGGAGCATACCCTCCTTTCCCCAAAAACTCTTATTAAGCATTATTAAGTGCAAGACACTGCCCACAGCTAAATTATCACATTAAAAGTGGCTGTGATGCATATTGGTGCTAATCAGAGTGACACAACTCCACGAGGCATATATAAGACTGAAATTCTTTCTTTAATTTTTAGAGGAACTCTAGGGATAAAAGGGAAAATGCCCACAGTCCAAACGTCTACTGTCTGCTTGGGATTTCTTCTGAGTTCTTACCTATGTGACTAAGCAAGTTGAGCACATCTTTGTTGGAAATAATGCCAAGGAGGCATTAACATTGGATACTTTTTAAGTTTGAAGTTGATGAGTTCGTGGAGTGTTCATCATCCCTTTTGAGCTACGCAGAAGCAGAACTCTAGTGTCTCCACGACTCTTGTAACAGCTCCCCTCAATGTGTTTCTCTTCAGAATGAGGCTCTTTGCACATGAGGCTCACTCCTAATCAAGCAGATCCTTTGTATGGCTGAGGAAATCTGAGCCTAAAGAATTCTGCCAAGGCTCCATGCTACAGAGTTAGCCCTGGTATTTCTGGCTCAAGGCAGGTGATTGCTCCACAACTCCACCCAACATCTTTTTCATGACTGTTTTTGTCTTTTTCAGTCTGTTACTCTCAGACAAACTATCAAGTGGAGACTCTCGTTTGCTTGGAGACTTTGCTTTCTTGGAAGTCCTGAAACACCTGCCAAATGCTCCTGCACTTTAAGGTCCCCTTAGGTGCCTTTGACCTCTCCCTCACCTCCTGTCTGCACCTGCATCATGGCCTAGTCTGTGCTCTGCTGGTTGGCAGAGTCTGCATGTCATTGTCTTTGCATTCAGAGTTGAGCCCCAGCTGGGATACTGTAAGTGCTCAGTATGGGCAGAGACTCCCTCCTTCCTCAGCTCCCACTATTCCCAACAGTCCTTCTGCCCACCTCTCAGCCCCTGACCATGCTTCATAGTACCCTACCTGGCTTTCTTCAATACTCTGCACTCTCTCTGACTGCCAGCTCTTTGAAGGCACCTGAAGCCTCTCCTGCCCTCCGTCCCACACATCTGGGTTGCAAGCCCTCTGTGCTCCAGTGCCCTGATGCAGACCGTGCTCAGACGACACCACATTTCTTCTCTGCATTCCCCACTACTAGAACCATGACCCTGAGGACAGTGGGCACTCAGAAAGTACCCTATGCCCAGCAGTAGGCAAAGCCCTGGGAATGCAACCGTGAATGGGACACAATTCTTGTCTTCAGGAGCTCCTGGGCTATTAGATTAGAGTTGATTAAAACTTGATTCTTTTGTTGCCAAGACAAACAGTACGAAAAAGATGGAAAGTGTCCCTTGTTTCGGCAGTACCACGGTCACTGGTGGCAGGTGAGGGTGCGTGGTCTTGCAGAGGACCAGGAGTCAGGGGCAGACGGGCATGAAGGCAGTGAAGGTGGGCACAGCTGTTGATGAGCTTGGCACTGAGGCAGGGATTGGAGAGCTTGTGGGGGGAGCTAGAGGCAGGGGAGGTGAAAGCAGTGATCTATTAAAGCTGTTACTGCTTTCGTTGTTATTAACAATGGGAGATTTGACCACATTTAAAAGGTGGCAGAGAAAAGATATCGTAAGGGAGACTGAAGTGTAGAGGAGGAGGGGTTCTTGGTGAAATGAATGTGCTGCAGTAGTTTCTTGTGGCTGTTGTAACAAATGATCGCAAAACAGCAGAAACATCTTTGCTTGCAGTTCTGGAGGCCAGAAGTCTGCAATCGAGGTGTTGGTTGGCTGCACTCCCTCTGAAGGGCTGCCTCTGTGGTCACATCACCTTCTCCTCTTCTCTGTTAACTCTCCCTGTACCTCACTTTTTCTTTTTTTAGAGACAGGATTTTGCTGTGTTGCCCAGGCTGGTCTTGAACTCCTGGACTCAAGCAATCCTACTGCCTCAGCCTCCTGAGTGGAGGTACCTGAGGACTACAGGTACGCACCACCACATCTGGTAACCTCCTTCTTATAAGGATGCTTGTGATGACATTTAGGGCCCACCGGATAACCCAGGATGATCTCCTTATCGCAAGGTCCTTAACTTAATCACACACCTGCAAAGAACTTTTCTCCAAATAAGGTAACACTTAAAGTTTCCCGCGATTCAGACCTGCAGTCCTGGGGGCTGTTATTCAGTCTGTTACCATCTGTGAAGAATGGGAGGCGAGGGGTGGGATCCTCCGTGTGGGTGGAAGCGTGGAGCTGGGCAGGAGGAGGGACCCTGTCCACTGTTGGAAGAAGAGCTGCAAGGATGGGTGGAAATGCAGACAAGTTCAGAACAGGAGCTGGGGGTGCAGAGTTGGCGGGGAGAACTGGTAGGAAAGGGCTCAGAAGAAGATTGAAGACTGTGAGAAATCACTTTTTTTTTTTTTTTTTTTTCTGACAGAGTCTCACTCTGTCACCCAGGCTGGAGTGCAGTGGCAAGATCTTGGCTCACTGCAAGCTCCGCCTCCCGGGTTCAAGCCATTCTCCAGCCTCAGCCTCCCGAGTAGCTGGGACTACAGGCACGCGCCACTGAGCCCAGATACATTTTGTTTTTTTTTTTAGTAGAGATGGGGTTTCCCCAAGTTGGCCAGGCTGGTCTTGAACTCCTGACCTCAGGTGATCTGTCTGTCTGGGCCTCCCAAAGTGCTAGGATTACAGGCGTGAGCCACTGTGCCCGGCCATGAATAACTTCTGAGAGAATTAGAAGTGAATGGGGAGGAGAACTTCCAGGCAGTGCGAGGGCCACTTGTAGCTGGAGGCCACGGATTGGTGGTGGCACCAAACCCATGCTAGGGAGACATTCTCTGATAGTTTAAGCAACCTGGGTGTGCATGTGTGTGTGAACATAAGGCAGAGAGCTGACTCTATTCTGAGTCCCGGTTTAGTAGGGCAGGTTTGCAGGGAGGATACAGCAGGATTGAGGGTGCTGGAGCAAGTATGGTTTAAATGATGGCACAGCAATGGTTTCGGCTGCACAGGACAGTAGGAAATACAGGGAGGAGTCCAGACTGACTAAGGGATTGGCCATCTCGGAGCTGTCAAAGAGCAAGTATGGTGGCTGTTGCTGGAATGACAGAGTTAAAGTTCCAGAATTGCCAGAGCTCGGGGTGATGAGCCAGGGGCCTGGGTCTGTTTGTGATGTCCGCAGCTGAGAAGAAACGGGGTAAAGAGCTCTGGGGCCAGCCTGTGAGATGGGCCACCGAAGTGGTAGATGAAATCTTCCAGGACCACTGCAGGACTTACAGAAGGAGGGAGAACAGGCATCAGGACCCGTGGCCTTCTGGTGAACACAGAACAGACCAGTCTCAAGGTTTCAAACCTAACTTTGGTTTCTTCAATGCAGACCTCTGCCAAGGCCCCAGATGGTAGGGGAAGTTAGCATTTGTGTCAGCTGCTGTTCCATATCGGGCGGCAGTTTGTTCTAGTTAAAAGAGGTAGCTAAAGGTTAATACAAGCCCATGACAAGCAGTTTCGGAACAAAGGAAGAAGACCTGGTCTATTCAGCACTTCCGGCCTGATGTATGGTTCTGTTCCATAGGATAGACATTTATTTGCATAAGGGAAGGTCTTTGCCCAAGAGGTCTGCTGAGCTTAGCCTGGGTAGCTGATGGGAGCCCCAGTAGCCAAGGTGAGAATAAACATAATTTGAGGGGCTGGCAATGGATGATTAGGGAACAGCCCACTGGATCTCTGGGCTGACGGGCCAGAGAACCTTCCTTATGACTGTCTGGGCTGGGTTTACCCTCCAGCAGCAAACCTGCTATGGGGAGAGTCAGAAACTGCAAACAAGGGAGGGCCTCGAACCCTGTAGTACAAGGTGGTCATGTTCTAGAGATGATGTTTGACTCTCAGAATTCATATTATATACGAAGTAAATTAAAACATAGAAATAAATACAAAGTATCAAGGCAATGATTTCTTAAAACACATACATCTTTAACCATTATTGTATATTTTGCCTTAGAGTTTGCAGAGTCCTCTTTCCAAAATTAACAGGGTGAGGTTTCAAGTTCTTCTTTTATAGCATATTTGGTCACATCTAATTTCTGCTCCAAAGTTAATGATTCCAAGCAAAGTTTATACCACTTGCCCATAGTGAATACTTGGATGACATTTTTATAGGTTCTGAAAATACTTTAAATTATAATGTTAGTGAATGATAAAATAATAGCACACTCATCATCCAGATCACTCTAAGGGCTTCTGAGGTTCAAGCACAGCCTGGCTCAGGGTGTGATAAGCCCAGGGATTTCAGCTAAAACGGGGCCACCCTGGATAACAGCATATGGACTACTTATAATCACTCTTCCCACAGCTTTGAAATGGTGTGATTTTGATGAATTCTTACAACCTGGAAACATTGAATTATCAGATTTTGCAAACCAAGTGAGGCTTTATTCATATTTTATGTGGCACCATCTCAACTTTGCATGAATCACATTAGCATGAAATGTATCCTTTTAGTCATCCAATCTTTTTGCAGCACCTTCTGGGCCCCAGACCCTATTTTGTAGGTGCTGGAGATTCAGCAGTGAACAAAACAAAGCCCTCACCCCCAAGGACTTTATAGTCTAACGGAGAGACTGAAAATAAACAAATAATAGATACATAATGTGATGTCAGCTAAGGGTAAGTTCTGTGAATAAAAGTAAAGCATGAAAAGGGACAAAGGAGGCTAGACGAGAGGTGCCGTTTCAGGTAGGGCACCAGAGGGAGCTGTGCAGATATTGGAGGGAGAGCATTCTAGACAGAGGGTGCAGCATGCAACAGGTGCATCACTGTGACTAATTAGCTTATAAAGGACAAGATCTGGCGTTGACATACAAGGTAGATTAAACCCACCAGCTATGGCATCAAAGCCCAGTTTTGGCCAGGCAGAGTAGCTCTCGCCTATAATCCCAATACTTTGGGAGGCTGAGGCAGGAGAATCACTTGAGGCCAGGAGTTAGAGACCAGCCTGGGCAACAGAGCAAGACCTCATCTCTACAAAACAATAGACATAAATTTTAAAAATGAGGGAGGATTGCTTGAGCCCAGAGTTCGAGGCTTCAGTGAGCTATGATCGTGCCACTGCACTCTAGCCTGGTGACAGAACAAGACTCTGTCTCAAGAAAACAAACTAAAAAAACCCCAGCTCTACCACCTACTGTGTGTCTTCAGGCAAATAATGTAATTAATGTTCCAAGTCTATGTTTGTTTATCTGTTGAGTCAGGATGATAGTAACACTTGGTTCATGGGGTTGTGGCCTTATCTCTGACCCTAACACCTAGGATGTGCCCCAAACAAGAGGGCTGCCACTGTTAGTATTATAATCACCAGGAATAATAAGCCCTCTGAAAGCAACGTTTGTGTGGTTGCTACTGTCAACGCATGGAACTTGGGCAGAGTACAGAGGCTTGTTTCTGCTGGTAAATGTCTCCAAAATGTAAACACATCTGTGGATGTTCAAACACACTCCCTCCCCTCCTGACAAGTGCTGGTCAGGGCCCAGGGCAAGAGAGCTCAGCTCAGAGCAGCATGGGAGAGTGGAGATTGAAGTGTAAACAGGACCTTGGTGTAAGAGGATGTGTTCACTGCTTTCCCGTGCAGACCCCTCACCAACTGGGTCTCCTGCTGACAAAATGAATCCTCCCTAAGCACTGCTGCTGTGGCAGACAGAGCCCATGGCACTGTGCACAGAGCCAGGCCTGGCCTACGTGGCAGCTACTGACTCACCACAGCAGGTGCTATCTATAGAGCTTGGCCAGGGGCTGCCTCCTCACAGCTCCTAGATGTTCAAATGCCCTAACCTTTAGCCCGGCCTGAGGTGACCAGAGCCATTGGGTAGAGCACCTACTGAGTACAAAGCCGAGAACTATGGTTGGCAAAAGGGAGCACTTAGGTTTCCATACATCTAAAATGTAAGAACTCATTCTTATCTGATTCCTGTTAGTGCATGCCAGCTGTGTTATAATTGCGTTAGCTTTCCTGTCTCTCTCATCAGAGTGTGAGCTCCTTGAGGGCAGAAACTACATTCTTGTGTCCCTAATGCCAAAAGCCTAATAGATGTTTAAGAATGAGTAAATGGATGAATGACTCAGATGTCACGAAAAGAATTCACAATAATCATTGGCCTTAATATGACTGTGTATTTATTTTGCACTTTATAGTTTACGATTTATTGATCATGTTCTTATTTATTTTATTATTTTTTTGAGCCAGAGTCTCACTCTGTCTCCCAGGCTGGAGTGCAGTGGTGCGATCTCAGCTCACTGCAACCTCTGCCTCCCAGGTTCAAGTGATTCTCCTATCTAAGCCTCCTGAGTAGCTGGGATTACAGGCGCCCACCACCACGCCTGGCTAATTTTTGTATTATTAGTAGAGATGGGGTTTCACTATGTTGGCCAGGCTGGTCTCAAACCCCTAACTTCAAGTGATCCGACCACCTCGGCCCCACAAACTGTCGAGATTACGGGCGTGAGCCACCTCACCTGGCCTTACAATTTACAGAATGCTTTCAATTAAATTATCACACTTGACCTTCACCTGTGAGGTGGGTGTTATTGCTCTTCTCAAGATGAAGGCACTGAGGCCCAGAGGCCACATTAATAAATTTAGTTAGATAATTGGTGGTGGAATGGGATGGCGGGGGTCCCTTCCACTAAACCATACAGCCCGCTGACAATGAGCAAAGAATGCTTTACAAAGACATATGCTTTATCCACTCACCCACCCATCCCTTCATTTATTTATTCACCAGCATTTAATATACTAAGCACTTTCTTTAAACATATTTTGGTAGCAGCACAAAGGAATGGAATGAGCTCAAGTCCTGGGATCATCGTGGGTTTGCCTCCAGGCCCCTTTAGTTCCCAGCACGGTGCTCTTGGGAACCTAAGCACCTCTCTGGGCCTCAGCTTCGTCACAGATCACGCAGCCAACACAGTCTTACCTGGCGAGGCCATGGGAAGTAGGATGCAGCCCCTGGGCTCCCAGCTAGGGAGCATTGATCTAGTTAAGGAGAAAAACACAAAAACGCGTCATTGTAACTAGTGTGGTCCATGCTGGAATGGAGTTAAACTCCACTCGCTAGGAGAGTCGCGGAAGTTTCCAGAGGGAGCTTAACGCAAGCGTCATCAGGCAGATCCAGGAAAGGAAAAATCATTCCCAGGAGAGGAAATGCCTGTCCTGGATTGAGTTTAATTTTTTTTTTTTAGACGAGAGTCTTGCTCTGTCGCCCAGGCTCGAGTGCAGTGGCGTGATATTCGCTCACTGAAACCTCCGCCCCTGGGTTCAAGTGATTCTCCTGCCTCAGCCTCCCTAGTAGCTGGGATTACAGGCCTGAGCTACTGTGCCCAGCTGGATTCACTTTAGATCAGCGGTCCCCAACCTTTTTGGAAGCAGGGACCAGTTTCATGAAAGACAATTTTTCCAGGGACTGGGGAACAGGGGTGGGAGATGGTTTTGGGATGAAACTATTCCATCTCAGATTATCAGGCATTAGATCCTCATCAGGAGTGCACAAACTAGATCCCTTGCAACCTAGATCCCTCGCATGCGTAGTCCACAATAGGGTTCACACTCCCGTGAGAATCTAATGCCATGGCTGATCTGACAGGAGGCGGAGCTCAGGCAGTGATGCGAGCGATAGGGAGCAGCTGTAAATACAGAAGAAGTTTGCTAGCTCGCAGGCCCCTCACCTCTTGCTGGGTAGCCCAGTTCCTAACAGGCCATGCCCCAGTCTGTGGCCCTGGGGCTGGCAACCCCTGTTTTAGATGACATTAAACATTTTTATGAACACATTTCTAAAACTGATTTCAGATTTCAGATTTCCTTTGAATTATTCTAGAATACAAAAAGCAACTTTGCCTTGTGCCCTCACATCTTCTCCATGAATCCCTTCAGGCCTCGGGAGGGCTGCTTGCCCTGCTGCAGCCATGGCTGCCCTCCTTCCTCTCCGCCACCTCACTTTCCCTTGCATCAGTTCCCTCCACTCTGGCCTCACTCAGTGCTCAGCGCTGTCACAGCCCTGCTCTCTGCCCCCCACTGCTGCTCCCATTGCCTCTGACCTTGCTGGCCACAACTGCCAGGCACCTCTCTCTGTGACACGCTTAATTATTGCTTTCCTCTTTTCTTTCTTTCTCTTTTTTACGGAGTTTTGCTGTGGTGTAGTCTTGGCTCACTGCAACCTCCGCCTCCCAGCTACAAGCGATTCTCCTGCCTCAGCCTCCCAAGTAGCTGGGATTACAGGCACCTGCCACCATGCCCAGCTAATTTTTTGTATTTTTAGTAGAGACAGATGGGATTTCACCATGTTGGCCAGGCTGGTCTCGAACTCCTGACCTCAGGTGATCTGCCCACCTTGGCCTCTCAAACTGCTGGGATTACAGGCGTGAGCCACCATGGCCGGCCAACTTTTCTCTTTTCTCTCTGCCTTTTTTCCTTACTGCTGCTATGCTTCATGGCTTTTGTGTTAGAAAAGCTTGGCCCGGACAGCCACGCTCTGTCAATAGTAGCTTTCTGGTTGTTTCCTGCTTGGCAAATTGACCCAAATTCTCACGCCTCCCTCAGCCTTCAGCTGTGCACAGGTGTATACAGGTGCATCACGACTGCTTACCTGGGAAGGTTTTCTTCTGTGCTTTCAGGTTTGTAGGTATTTTTGAGATACTGGGTGTGCGGGTGGAAATGGTGCCTACAGAATTTGGGGAATGGGACAGGTGGAAGGTAGTGGGATTTGAGGGGTGCTTGGAAAACCTTGGTGAGGAAGAGAATCTTGAACCAGAGTCTGTTAGAAAGGAAGGCCCTGCTGGCCGGACGTGGTGGCTCACGCCTGTAATCCCAGCACTTTGGGAGGCCAAGGTGGGCAGATCACCTGGGGTCAGGGGTTTGAGACCAGCCTGACCAGCATGGAGAAACCCATCTCTACTAAAAAAAAAAACAAAAAATTAGCCGGGCCTGGTGGTGCATGCCTGTAATCCCAGCTACTCAGGAGGCTGAGGCAGGAGAATTGCTTTAATCCAGGAGGCAGGGGTTGTGGTGAGCCAAGATTGCGCCATTGCACTCCAGCCTGGGCAACAAGAGTGGAACTCCGTCAAAAAAAAAAAAAAAAAAAAAAAAAAAAAGAAGGAAAGAAAGAGAAAGGAAGAAAGAAAGGAAAGAAAGGAAGGCCCTGCTGCACCCCAGGCAGCCAGAGGAATCCTGGAGGAGATCGTGGGGGAGGGGAATTTTCCTGGACCTAGGGAAACCAGTGCTTCTTTGGAATGGTCTGCGGAGTGCTGACCACCCTGGTTTCCTTCGTGTTTCGGGTGAAGCCTGGTCTGGCCACTCTGTATTTGCAGGGTCGGCAGATATTTTCAGTAAAGGGCCAGATAGTAAATATTTTAGGCTTTGCGGGCCATACGGCCTCTGTCACAACCACTCCACTGCTGTTTGATGCAAAAGCAGCCATAGACCGACCGTACATAAACCAATGGGCCTGGCTGTGTTCCAGGAAAGCTTTATTTACAAAACAAGCCACAGCTAAATTTCACCTAGTAGTTTGCCAACTTCTGCTCATGCAATGGTGTTCCCAACTCTCCCGGTGAATGCCACACACTCCCCAAACCTCACCACTGCAGCAGAGGCCACAGCATGACAAGGGCAACAGTAGTACCCCATAGCTACCATTCACCCAGAGTTCACTTTGAAACAGGCACTGGGAAAAGAGCTTTACTTCGTTTAATCTCCTCAATAACCCAATGTTGGTTTTCTTGTGATTTTTACAGATTATGTAACAGGTCTCAGAGAGGTTAAATAACTTGCCCAAGGCCACTCATCTGGGCATGGTCGATGGAACAGCCTGGTGGGCAGAGACTTGACCTTCACAGTTAATCATCATGACCAACCCTCACACCCACGTCTTATTTTAAATATTTGTTTTTAAATCTTTTTTTTTTTTTGAGACAGAGTTTCGTTCTGTCACCCAGGCTAGAGTGCAGTGGCATGATCTCGGCTCACTGCAAGCTCCGCCTCCTGGGTTCACGCCATTCTCCTGCCTCAGCCTCCCGAGTAGCTGGGACTACAGGCGGCCGCCACCATGCCTGGCTAATTTTTTGTATTTTTAGTAGAGGCGGGGTTTCACCATATTAGCCAGGATGCTCTCGATCTCCTGACCTCGTGATCCACCTGCCTCGGCCTCCCAAAGTGCTGGGATTACAGGCGTGAGCCACCGCACCCAGCCCTAAAAAATCTTGAGAATAGCTTTTTGAGGAAGACATGGTGGCAGGTGCTGTGGAGCTGTGGTCCGCCAGCTTCTGCTCCCAATTCACCACTGTTGGCTCTCACCAAGGAACGAGTCCAACAGGGGGCCATGCTGCAGCCATGGCTTTTAAAGACCCAGAAAAACACCCATGGAGCTGGAGGTGGTGATTCACTGAATTCTAATCACTTTAACAAGCCGCCACATAAAATCCCTGGAGAAGATGTGTGCTGACTTAGAGGAGCAAAGGAAAAGAATCCCAAAGTGAAAGGACTGGTTCAGATGCCTACCGAGACTTTGAGAATCACTGTAAGAAGAAAAACTCCTTGTGATGAAGGTTCTAAGACGTGGGATTGTTTTCGGATGAGAATCCACAAGCGACTCATTGACTTGCACGGCCTTTCTGAGATTGTTAAGCAGATTACTTCCATTAGTACTGAGCCAGGAGTTGAGGTGGATGCCATCATTGCAGATGCTTAAGTCAACTATTTTAACAAGTTGGTTACTAGTTTTTTTAAAAAAGAATAGACTCAGCCACTTTACCGGTCTGTGACACTGGGCAAGTTACTTGCCTTTTCCGTACTCTTGTTTCCTCAATTCTGAAATGGGGATCTGAGCACCCTTACCTTTGTAAACTAAACATAAAATCCTAAGCCCTCTCGCCCCCCGCACTGGCTGAACAGACCCCCCCTCTTAGCCAAGGGGACCCCAGAAAAAGCTTAAAAACTGAGTTCCCAGCCATGATGGGATGAGAGGTCAGACACGCCTCATTATACCTGCTCCCTTTTGCAGTTTAGACACAACTGATGGGCATTCATGTTAAAGTAGAGATCATAAGGCTGACAGAATAGATGGTGGCAATAAGATACCAGACTATAAATAGGACCTAAAGCCACGCCAGGCAAGGGTTAAGTCACACACGCCTGCGCTTCAGGAATAAACTATGCCCTTGCTGCCACAAGGTTTTTATTTTTCTCTAGCAGCTAAACAAGTGCTAGTCTTGAGATAAGCAATAATAAAACAATTTTCAGCCTACCAGTCATCAGATGCTGACAAACGGACCCTCAGCCCCTGTGCCACCAGCCATAACTACAGCTTTGATTGGACACGAGACTAACTTCTGTAACTTTCTCCTGATAAGATCACTGACCGTGGACTGGTTCTGGCCAGTTTAGGGCGGCTGCGCACTGCAACCTCCACCTCCTGGGTTCAAGCGATTCTTGTGCCTCAGCCATCCAAGTAGCTGGGACTACAGGTGCACACCACCATACCCAACTAATTTTTGTATTTTCAGTAGAGACGGGGTTTCACCATGTTGGCCAGGCTGGTCTCAAACTCCTAGCCTAAAGTGATCAGGCTGCCTCAGCCTCCCAAAGTGCTGGGATTACAGGCTTGAACCACTGCACCTGGCCCCATTTAATTCTTTTAGATGCTGATGGGATTCAACTTGCTTTCCTAATTTTTTTTTTATTTTTCACTGATGGTGTATAGAAATACAGCTGATTTTTGTGTGCTGACTTTGTGAGGGCACGAGACTTTGCTACAACCTCTGCCTCCCAGGTTCAAGCGACTCTCCTGCCTCAGCTTCCCAAGTAGCTGGGACTACAGGCACACGCCACCACACCCAGCTAATTTTTTGTATTTTAATAGAGACAGGATTTCACTGTGTTGCCCAGGCTGATCTCGAACTCCTGAGCTCAGGCAATCCACCTGCCTCGGCCTCCTAAAGTGCTGGGATTACAAGCATGAGCCACCGAGCCTGGCCCCAATCTTGTGATTTTTTTTTAGTGAACACCTTTTAGGGTGATTGGTTAGAATTAATTACTGTATTTTAAGTGTTTAGATAGTGGCTGGCAAATAGCAAATGTTCAATGGGAGGTGCTATTAATATTATTGTTGTTATTAATATTACTTTAGAAAATTTGAAAAATGAAGATTATACAGCAAGAAATAAAAAATACCTTTAACTCCCCTATCCAGAGGCAGCCATTGTTTATATTTTATACTTTTTTCTAGTCATTTTGAGGTATATATTTTAATATAGTTGACATATATAGATATTAAAATTTTTATTATTTATTATACAGATCACATGTAAGTTATAGAATACACATTTTTAAAAAGTCACTACACAAAGAAAATCACTTTTCTTGTTTATATTTATGTGTGAATGTGACTATAATATGATTTTATATCTTGACCTCTAAATGTTACACCATAAAACCTCCCAGCTGGGCTTGGTGGCTCACGCCTGTAATCCCAGCACTTTGGGAGGCAGAGGCGGGCGAATTACCTGAGGTCAGGAGTTCGAGACCAGCCTGGCCAACATGGTGAAAACCTGTCTCTACTAAAAATACAAAAATTAGCCGGGCGTGGGGGCACATGCCTGTAATCCCAGCTACTTGGGAGGCTGAGGCAGGAAAATTGCTTGAGCCCAGGGGATGGAGGTTGCAGTGCGCTGAGATCTTGCCACTGCACGCTAGCCTGGCCAACAGAGCAGACTGTGTCTCAAAAAACAAGAACAAAAACAAACAAAACAAAACAAAACAAAACCCTCCCCCTGCTCCATAATGTCTGTAAGGACCGTTTAGTGCCCTGTGGCATGGTGTGGAGGTGAGTGGCCAGCCCTATCTGGTCATCAGACGCCTGTATTGCCAGCGATTTCCCTCTGCTCGGGCCTCTTCCCGCAGGCTCCCCCTGGCTCCTTCCAGCAGGTCCTGGAGCTGGCGGGGGCATCCGGGGGGATTTCGTAGTGACTGCCCCCCAGGCCGCCCAAAGCGGCAGATCTGTGAATTCTGAAAATGGGGAGCAGAGTGGCGGAGGTGAGGAAGGGCCCACCCTGTTTCCACCTCCTCAAGTCCCCTCTCTGTGGAGTCTCGCCGGGGGGCCTGGGGTAGGAGGGAGACTCCCACACACAATTCTGGCCCAGCCCACTTTGCTGAGGTCCAGGAATCCCTCCCTCATTTGCCCAATCCCCTCACTTATGTTTCCCAGGCTTTCCTGGTCAGGGCGCAGGGCCCGTGGGGGAGGCTCCCAGCGCTGGGACGGGAGCGGGCCAGCATGCAGAGGGCACTCGGTGCACGTGAGTTCTCCCTCTGTGCCCTCTCCTGATGTCTCCGACTCTCTCCCTAGGGCAGTGCTACTCTCGCTCTTGCTCTGTCTCCCTGTCTGTTGCCCTCCTTGCTGCTGTGATCGCCATGGGGCTCTGGAGACCAATCCATCCACACTGACTTTTTTCTCTATCCTCAAATGGGCAGTGTGTAGAACTGCGCTAATTCAAATGGCCGTTTGGAAGTGCTTTCTTAGGAGAGGGGCTGGTTATGGGAAGTGAGTCAGCGGGGAAGGCTCCTCATGGAAGAAGAGGTCCGCAGCCTTGCACTCTGGCCTGGTGCACTCTGAGGGCAGCAGGTGCTGTCCTTGGCGCAAGGAAGCTGTGAGAGAAAAGCTGGGAGCGTGGCCCCCATCTGTGCGCCCGCGGTGTGGTGGTGGATGATGGAGCTCTCAGCCTCCACGTGTGGCTACTTCACAAACCAGCCAGCCTTTCCCAAATGCTGTATTCCATCCTGGGCGGGTGGTTTTTATCTGGAACCACTGCGATTTTGTCTTGACTTCGTAGCATTGTTGAAGTGGTAACTATTAGGGCTGAAATTGAATATGACTTTAGAAGAATCTTTAGTTTCATGGAAAAGAATGGAATCCAGATACCAGTAATGCAGTCTTTAATATTTTTATCGTGTTCTTTTGATATTAAGGAGCATTTTTCAAGCTCCTGTCAACTCCCTGGCATTAGGCTCTGATGTGCTAAGACAGGCGCACAATGCACACCTCAAACATTTACCAGCTACCTCGGTTCACCTCGTGCATTACCCCAGAAGGCTATGTTTTGCTATGCCTTTGCACATATGAGCTTTTCTATATTAAAAACCCAGTCATTCAATATCCCAAACACATCTAATCCTCCTGGTTCAAAATGCCAAAGAATGAGTTTAATGAAGAAAGCATTATCTCTGTGTGAAGACCTTAAATGGAAGCTGCCAAATCCTATAGAACCGACTCCTCTCAGTACCAGGAATGACTGGTTTAGTTGTTCTAAGCATTGCTGCAATTTCCAAAGCCATAAGTGTAGATGAGAAAGTCCAAATGAATTTCTAGAAGTGATGCAGAAGTTAATTAAGAAGTCTATATATTTGATCACATTTTCAACTTTTCCTTTTCCTTTCTTTTTTTTTTTTTTTTTTGAGACAGTTTCACTCTTGTCCAGGCTGGAGTGCAGTGGCGCAATCTCAGCTCACTGCAACCTCCGCCTCCCTGGTTCAAGCGATTCTCCTGCCTCAGCCTCCTGAGTAGCTGGGATTACAGGCGCCCGCCACCACACCTGGCTAATTTTTGTATTTTTAGTAGAGATGGGGTTTCACCATGTTGGCCAGGCTGGTCTTGAACTCCTGACCTCAAGTGTTCTGCCTGCCTCGGCCTCCCAAAGTGCTGAGATTACAGGTGTGAGCCACCACACCCGGCCATTTTAAACTTTTTAATAAACACATGTCTCAAGGGACCTACATCTCAAAGGCAGGGAAGCATGCTCTAGGATTTAAGGGTGTAAAAGATTGCTCCCCTGTGATGTTCGGCACCAACGCAAACCAACAGCAATAAGCCCCATCCATCCATGCAGGTGTTACGACTTTCTGTATGATTTCAGATCATGATCCTCCCACCATTTACAATGGCACACCATCCCCAGTGCTTCTCAGCCCACCTCCACAAGCAAACTGCAGCCTTTTTCAAGGTACAGTGCCATATGCATTGTAGTATTTTTGTATTTCTTAACCATGTAACATGTGCAAGACTGTGCTACTGTCTTTATTCATTTTTAATGTGTTGCTGGTGATGGTTAGAGTTTTTCCCCCAACCCCATTTACTCCCAGAAGCCCCGTGCTGCTTACTGAGTGATTTTGCGGTGTGTGGAATTTTTAGGAACACATACGTCACATTTGTATTTGGAAATGGTTTGTCAGCTGCATTACTTAATTAGGCTTAGTAATCTTGCCACATGGCCCTGAGTGACTCATGAGGTGTGGGGAAGGGATGGGAACAGGGGAGTTTGAACCTGTTCCAAGATTTTGAGGAGCCTTTCACCTATTTATTTACCATTTTTGCCCTTTCTCCTTTTATCGTGTAAATTTAAGGTGTACAACATGATGTTTAATATGCACATTGAAGTGATTACAGTCAAACAACATATCCATCACATAGTTACCTTTTTTTGTTGGTAGTAAGATTCCTTAAAATCTTCTCTCTGCAAATTTTCAGTCTGCAATGCAAATTAACCATAGTCCTCACGCTGTGCTTTAGACCTCCAGACTGACTCGTCCTACATAGCTATAACTTAGGATTCTTTGACCTACTTCTTGCCAATTCCCCCATTCCTGGTAACCACCGTTCTACTCTCTGCTTCTATGTATTTGATTTTTTTTTTAAAAAAAGACTCCACATATAAGTGAGATTATGCAGTATTTGTCTTTCCATGTCTGGCTTATTTCACTTAGCATAGTGTCCTCTGGGCTCATCTTTTTTGTCACAAATGATAGGATTCCATTCTTTTTCGTGGCTGAGTAGTATTCTATTATATGTCTACAAAAATTTCTTTACCTATTCATTCATGAACACAGGTTATTCCATATCTTGACTATTATGAATATGGTTGCAATGAACATGGGAGTTCATTACTACTATGTTTCGGGTAATGTTTTTTCTCTTTTGACTAACAGGGAGTAGACTCACAATACATGTGTATTGAGTGAACATGTTTGGTGTGTGCATTAAAATAATTCAGTCAAAGCATTGTATAGTCATACATCAATTGCAATAGGAAAGCCAGCAGCTAGTACCTTCTCAGCTAAGAGAAGACAGAAAGCAAAGTTTCCTCTAGTGTGTTTCCACCTCCAATCACTTCACTCTCCTTCAGCCTTAAAGTCTGAGTGAGGCTGGTACCTCATGGCTGGAAATGCTGCATTTCCCGCAGGTGGGGCAGCGATTACTCCTGTCCTCCCCTCCACCGGGGAAGCTGGCTCAGCTGTACCTTGTCACTCGTCAGCCACCTTCCTCCAAGGCACAAGTGCCGGTGGTTGTTCTCTGGGTTCCTGGGTCCTTTAACTACAGAGAGACCAATGTGGGTTTGCTGCGTGGTGCATTCATTTCTGCTTGCTGCTTGTCAAGCTGGTGGACCACAGTATACAGCATGACTAGAGAGACACAGAAGCCCTGAGGGGTAACAGCCTAGCCCCTGAGCATGCCTAGTTCAGCTCACAGCCCAGTGCACCTGACAGCAGACTGGGGCCGGTTGAAAGGTCAATGCATTGAACGGTCAATGCAGGGATGTAGATTGCCTTGTTTGGGGTAAAATATACATTATTTGGCACTGGAATCACCCAGGCCAAGAGTCTGAGTTGTGATCAAGGTCCTTAATCTCTCCCAGTTTCTCCTTCTGTAAACTAGAGATAAATGTACCTACCTCATCAAATTCTTAGGAGGATTGTGTGATAAGGCAAACTTAATTATCTCCTATCTACCCTTTGAAACAAACAAGCTAAGTTGTCTGCCTATCAGACATGTCTTTATTATAAGCCATTGATGAATAAAACTGAACTTTTCCACCTTGTATTTCACACAGAAAAGCCTTTGGGTAATTCTTTACACAGTAATGGTAACTGGAAAAGCTGATATATTAATATGCTCTCTGTCTCTCTCTTTGTTTTCAAATGTAACTTGCTACTTGCACACCCTTATCCTTTCATATAAATTTCAGAGTGAGTATGTAGAATTCCTCTCCCACCTCCAAATCCAGCTACAAACATAACTGCACAGATAAAAAGATTTATTTCAAGTGACTTTGAGCAAAACAAAACAAAATAAAAACTGCGACTGTGGGATATATCCTAAGATCAAAAATAACAGCAAAGAAATTTTAAATTTTGTTCAATTTTTTTTTTTTTTTGAGATGGAGTCTTGCTTTATTGCCCAGGCTGGAGTGCAGTGGTGCAATCTTGGCTCACTGCAAGCTCTGCCTCCCGGGTTCATGCCATTCTCCTGCCTTAGCCTCCTGAGTAGCTGGGACTACAGATGCCCGCCACCACGCCCGGATAATTTTTTGTATTTTTAGTAGAGACGGGGTTTCACTGTGTTAGCCGGGATGGTCTCGATCTCCTGACCTCGTGATCCACCCGCCTCGGCCTCCCAAAGTGCTGGGATTACAGGCGTGAGCCACCGCACCTGGCCTGTTCAGTTTTATTAATTGTAGTAATATCATAGTAATTTTGAGATGAATGTACATTGTCGATATAATAAACAGGTAAATTTGTTGATATAATATGAACCAAGATTTTCAAGGTAAGAAAAACGAGATATAAATATAACGTTAAAGAAGGAAACAAACCTTTCATGTTGAGTTGATAATACTGATGTCAAGTATGATTTAAAAAAACAAAACAAAACGTATTTCCAGCTGGTCACAGTGGCTCATACCTGTAATCCCAGCACTTTGGGAGACCAAGGCAGGTGGCTCACTTGAGTTCAGGAGTTCAAGACCAGCCTGGGCAACACAGTGAGATCCTGGCTCTACAAAAAATTAAAAAATTAGCCAGGTGTAGTGGCCTGTAGTCCCAGCTACTTAGGAGGCTGAGGCATGAGAATCACTCAAACCCAGGAGGTGGAGGTTGCAGTGAGCCAAGATCACACCACTGCACTCCAGCCTGGGTGACAGAGCAAGACTCTATCTCAAAAATAAATAAATAAAAATAAAAAGCTTGTATTTCCTAGCTCCGTCCACTGAAAGAGCTAGACACAGTGACATGACTGTGGTAAGGAGCATGCTTAGAATCTGGGCCTTGGTTTCTTGTTTTAGGTTGAAACATTACTACAAAGATTACTATTTTTGTATGTCAAAGATGGTTGAATGTCAGCGATTTTGTATAGTTAAGTGTAATATTGTTCCTCACCAAGGAACCAGGGCTTTTGGAGAAATGGCTGTCTCCAGATCTAGCCAGAGAAAGTGTAAAGTGAGTCTGGTTTCATGGGCCAAAAAGCAAGGAAGCTGTCAGAGATCAATGGGCTGCATCAAAAAGACAGAGCCGGCCAGTGTAGTGGCTCATGCCTGTAATCCCAGCACTTTGGGAGGCTGAGGCGGGCCAGGAGTTTGAGACCAGCCTGGACTACATGGTGAAACCCCATCTCTAATAAAAATACAAAAATTAGCCAGGCCTGGTAGCACATGCCCGTAATTCCAGCTACTTGGGAGGCTGAGGTGGAGGATAACTTGAACCTGGGAGGTGGAAGTTGCAGTGAGCTGAGATTGCGCCACTGCACTCCAGCCTGGGTGACTGTCTCAAAAAAAAAAAAAAAAAAAAAGACACAGAGCCAACTTGACAGGTCTCCTACTGGCCATATTTGGGACAATTCAAGCATTAAAGTGACTATAATTGACCACAAATAATTAAATAAAAATCCATGGATCCATAGTTTTATTGAGAGAGACAGAAAATATCATCTACCATAACAAGATAT
Organism: Symphalangus syndactylus; assembly: GCF_028878055.3. Lineage (NCBI taxonomy): Eukaryota > Metazoa > Chordata > Mammalia > Primates > Hylobatidae > Symphalangus > Symphalangus syndactylus. The sequence continues at coordinate 92,311,480 of NC_072437.2, read as the reverse complement.
GAATTATGATAATTTGTCTCTGAAATTTTGCAATTAAAGAGAAAGCATCAGACATTTACCTTGCCTTTTAAGGAGAAAGTGCAGCTTTTTCCTAATTGATGAGAACAACTCTTTACAGAAGAATGTCAGCTAATATATATGGAAAGATTGGTAGAATTAGAAAATTACCATTTTGCAAACCTCAATAAAACAGTTGATTCAGGCAAGTATCATAAATGATTTTATAAACCAGGAGGTTACAAACTATAGCCCACTGGTCAAATCTAGCCCATTGCCTGTTTTTGTATATTCCATAAGCTAAATTTTTAAAAATATTTTTACATAGTTGAAAAAATCAACAGGAGCACAATATTTCATGGCGTGATATTTATATAAAATTCAGATTTCGGTGTCATAAATAGGTTTTACTGGAACACAGCCATGCTCACTCATTCACGAATTGTCTATGACTGTGTTTGTGCTACAATGGCAGCTTTGGGCGACTGAGCTAGAGACAACGATGGACCACAAAGCCTAAATTATCTAGTATCTGGAACTTTACAAAAATACTTTACTGACCCCTGCTATAAGCCATGTGGTGAAAAGAAGAGGATATTTGTATGATGCCAGTGTATCACCCTGTAAATTTCTCACTAATTGCAAAAGGAAAAATGCATTTTTATAATGGAAAGTTTTGGCAGTCACCACTTTACCAAGTTATCAAAACTTAGCATCACTGAAACAGAGGCAACCTGATATTATGTACCTGCTGATGCGAGGCCATGCATCACCTCTGAAGTACTCTTGCTAAACATGTTTAACTTGAAGATTTTAAACAGTATTATTTAGACCGGGTGTGGTGGCTCACGCCTGCAATCCCAGCACTTTGGGAGGCCGAGGTGGGCAGATCACTTGAGGTCAGGGGTTCAAGACAGGGTTTCACCATGTTGGCCAGGCTGGTCTTGAACAGACTTTATGTATTTATATATTTATTTATTTTGGAGACAAAGTCTCACTCTGTCACCCAGGCTGGAGTGCAGTGGTGTGATCTCAGTTCACTGCAGTGTCCTCTTCCTTGGTTCAAGCATTTCTCTTGCCTCAGCCTCCTGAGTACCTGGGATCACAGGTGTGTGCCACCATGCCTGGCTAATTTTTGTATTTTTAGTAGAGATGGGGTTTCACCATGTTGGCCAGGGTGGTCTCAAACTCCTGATCTAAGGTGATCCACCCACCTAGGCTTCCCAAAATACTGAGATTACAGGCGTGAGCCACCACGCCAGGCCAGAGATCAGACTTCTTGATGTTTGATCCTTGCTTCCCAAAGTGTGGTCCACAGCTCACATCAGTCATATCATCAGTTGTATTGGCCAATTATGTTATTAATTAGATCCTGCATTTTTAACAAGCTTGTGCAAAATCTCAGGCCCCACCCCTGGTCTTCCCAATCAGAGTCTTTACTACAACAAGATTCCTGGTGATTCGCGTGTACACTGAAGTTTGAAAAGCACCAGTTTGAGTGACATTTAGCTGGGCGTTCTATTTCTTGCATTGGGGAACACCTCAGTGTAATTGATGTGACCTGCTTTGGATCTACAGACTAAGCTTTGTAAATATTTGGCGTAGGTATAGCAGTTTTCCTGTTATGCAGTATCCTTCTGTCTTGTTCCTTTGGACGGTCAGTTCTCTCCTTCCTCTCTCTTTTTCATATGGCTAACACATGTCTCCTTCAAGACTCAGGTAAGGCATCACCTCGATCAGGAAGCCTCCTTGTCCCCTCCAGGTTGAATCAGGCATGTTGTGTCACATTTTATTTGCATCATTATTTATTTGACTCTTCAGCTAGCACCCAAGTGCAGTGAGGAAAATCTATTTTTACTCTTTGTATCCTCCACACCTAATCACTGTCTGGCCCATGTAAAGAGCTGAACGAGTGTTTTTAGAAGACAGAATGAATGTCGCTTTGCCAACCTGCTCCTTGCTGCCGTGGCCTCCCCCACGAGGGCTCCAGGCATCCGAGGCACTGATGTGGCAGGAAGCCAGGTGTGGGGTCAGGGAATTAGAAAGCCTGCTGACCCGGCAGCTGTCTCTCCCTCCGTCCCAGCTCCTCGCCCTCCAGAGAGCACACATTTCAGAAGCAGCTGCACGGTCCCCTCCCCACCTCCTCCTCTCTCCTCTCTCTTTCCCATGAATAAATGTCACAAGCCCCACAACAGCGGAGGAGGAAATCTGTGGCAAAGAGAAGACCCCACAACTACAAGTCCCTGGAGCCGGAAGCCCCGCACCAGCCCTCTCCATAACCGGAGCCCACCTGCGAATGCCCCCAGAGCAGCCCTGGCGCTGGCCATGGGGTGGGGGGCAGGAGGAGTGGTAAGAAAGCCTAAGGAGGGCGGGGCTGGGCAGCACTCAGCACTCGGCACTCGGCACTCGGCACTCGGCACTCAGCACTCAGCGCTCGGCTGGTTATACCAATGGAGACTATGTGCAGTTAATGGCACTTTCTCATGAAGCAGTTATTAAAAATGGGGTAGTTCTTCCTTGCTAGGTGCTATGCCATCCGTTTCTACGCACTGAGATCGTCAGTGAAACCTGGTTGGCTTCAGCCTGGAAAAGCATGGGCCGTTGCTGGGGGAAGCACTCCCGGGGCTGGCGCGGGGGCCAGCTGTCCAGGTCTGCGCCTGGGATTCTGCTAGGCGAGGCAGAGGCGACAAGAAAGGTCCTCGTTTCCCAGCAGGTGCGGCACGGCGGCTTTCCTCATTAGCAGGAGCACTCCAGGCGTCTCTGGTGTGCACACATGCTGGGGTGTGCTTGGGAAATCAATTCCTGAGCTGAGAGGCGGCCTCTCCAGCTGGTGCCGGCCCCGGGAGGCGCAGCGGTGCTAATGGCTTGGTCTGACTTCACACAGAGGAAAGTATGGAGGACTCGAGGGGAGGAAACAGGAGGCCTGTCCCCAGGGGGGCCCACAGGGAACGTTCTTTTGGGAGACAGTGAAAATTTGCAAATGTTAGCTGAGCAAGCCTCTTTAACCAGGAGCCAGGCTCTGTGATGGGCCTTTGGGATTCAGATCTGGATGACCTATTCCTGCCCTCTCCTTGTCCAGTGGGGGAGATAGACAGACACACAGCCACATTCAATCTGCAATAGAGGCAAGCGCAGGGCCTGAGGGGAGCAAAGAACCCAGACCGAGGGGCAGAAGCACATCCCCAGGGAAGAGCAGCTCCGCTGTTTCTCAGAAGGACGCAGGAGGAAGGGGGGGACACTGGCACTCAGTGCCATGTGCCAAGCACTGTGCTGGGCACATCCCCCTCCTCTTGTCTCATGACCTCCTCTATAGAAGGGGAACCAAGGTTCAGAGAGGGTACCTAGCTGGCCTGCCATGGGAGCTGCCCGAACCTCTGCTGTGCCACGCTGCGCACCTTTTGCCAGGGCCGAAGGAAAGATGCTCTAGGCTGTGTGAACTATGTTTTCTAATCTCTGTATTGGATGCTTTGACATCTGGGGACTTGCTGACCTGAAAGGGACTACCCCTACCAGGGTTAGCTGATTCCTAGAGAAAGCAAATGATGCGGCCAGGAGCTAGTGTGAGCTTTCCCATTCCAGGGCCTTAGTCCCCTGCCCTGATCACCCCAGAACCAGGCGCCGAGCAGCTGGGGACAGCGCCTGTGCCCGAGAGCTCACTGCAATCACTCAAGCCAGCCAGTCCTGAGCCCGCTCACTCCCCCTCACCCGTTCCTTCCCATGGAAACCACACGAAAGGCTCTTGCCCACGTATTCCCTGCTGCCTCTGCCACCAGGCAACCCTGGTGCTTCCTGTGTGGCGTGGCATGCCCAATCCCCACCCCGCCGGGATCTGTCACAGCTGTCTTTTCAGTAGCAGTCATCTCCTGATCTATTGGCCTCTCCATACCTGAAAAATACTATGACCTATATTTTAAAACACAGGCAGAGGGAGTTGCTGGTGTAGCTCCAACAGGAGCGAGTCGTGTACATCCTGTAAGCTGTTTGTGAGGTGGGGACCTGGCAGGGTGGGCAGAGGCCAGTGGGGTCCCCGGATCAGCCTTGCATCCTGAAGGTGCTTAGGGGGCTCCTGAGGATGTGAAGCAGGTTTGTGTTATAGCGCAATCCACCAGGAAAAATACACACAGATGAGAGAGAGAGAGAGAGAGACAGAGAGACCAAGAGAGACAGGGCCCCTTTATCGTAATCCCAGTGTGACAAGAAGAGATGGAACTGAGGCACGATTGGTGGGAATGGGGCAGAGGAGACAGGTCTGCCTTGAGGAGACACGATGGTGCAAGTAAGGTGCTGGTTTAATGAGGAGGTGGGGTGATGGGGAGGAGGCGGAGTTTGGTGAGCCAGTGCATTGGTGGTGGCGGCTCACTGAGATGGGACCAGCTGGGCTGACTGTGTTGGAACATCCCATTCTTATGATGGGAGCCACAAGACTTTCAGATCTTTGAATCCAGGGCTTAGAAAAGCAGATTACAATAGGGGATTCGAGTTCTGTGTGAGGCTTGTCCTTTTATATAACAGTGCTAACCTCATCTATCTTTTGTAATTGGTTATTGTTAAACAACTCTCAAAAATTTAACCAAAGGCCTAACTGCAAACAACCACGTGATAAAGAACAGGCACCTTTTATATGTCAAGATCTCCCCTTAGGGAACTCAAAGATGCTGTTTGTCGGCGTCCCTTAAGAAAAGTTACCAACCTCCCATGTCAAAGGACCTGGGAAAGCTTGGGTTTAGAAGTGGAATAACTGTGATGAAGCATTTAAAAATGGGTTTTGATTTGAAATCTGAGATTGATCGGGCAGGCATCCAATATTCTGGAATCACAAACATTCAAAGTTCAGACAGGCTAAAAATGACAGATGAACAGAAGAAAGCATCTTGTGCTGGTTGAGGACCAGGGAACAGAAGTGGGCCCGAAAGGCGGGGTTTCTGTTCTGGGCCAGTTCTGAAAGGGCCATGGGAATTTTCTGGCCCTGAAAGGGGGTTAGGTGTAGGGAGAGCCCTTGGATCCCACATCCAGGTCCTGACAACTGAAAGATTAAAGAACATGCATGCATATGTGTGTGTGTGCACGTGTGTGTGTGCACGTGCATGTGTGTGTGCGTGTGCGCGCGTGTGTGCGTGCGTGTGTGCACGTGTGTGTGCGTGTGTGTGTGCGTGTGTGCGTGTGCATGTGTGTGCGTATGTGCATGTGTATGTGTGTGTGTGCGTGCGTGTGCGTGCGTGTGTGTGTGCGTGTGTGTGCGTGTGTGTGTGCGTGTGTGTGCGCGTGTGTTGCAGGGGAGGTGATCATGAGATTTTATTGCAGTAGTGAAAGGGCAGCTGCAGGAGAGCCTCATAGGTGTTAGGTGCTTGAGAAATGCCAAGGGAGAAGATGTGATCCTTTTTCCCAAGAGCTTCCAGCCTGTGGAGGTAACCGGGCGTATGCGAAGGTCCTTCAGATACTTCTGAGGCAGAATAAACACTGTACGAAGGATTCAAGCCATAGCCATAAAAGTCAAAGCTATGTGAAGTGAGGGCAGATCCCCTTGGGTGGTGCGAAGAAGGCAACTGGAAAGGGCTGAGCCCCAGAGCAGAGTACTCCACCTTCTGATGAGCTCCTGTCCTTCTCAACACCACGTTCCTCCCCTTGAGTAGCGTCTCAAGAGCTGAGGTTAGGTCTCCTGCCCCAGATGGGCTCAAGCCTTTAAGACCTTGGAGAATAGTAACGGCTCCTGTAGAGTCGTGCGCTAGTATGGGATGGTACCGTATAGCGCAGCACAGGTGCCCATCCTGTCCTGAGGTGGATTTTTCTCAAGGTTTTCTGAGAGGAGAAGGAGGAGCAGACGAGCTTTTTTCCATCTCCTAAGGAATCACTGAGTCCATTCAACATCTTAAAAGCAGAAAAGGCAAAAACGACCATAAAGAAAATGAAAAAGCAAAAATGAAACAGCAAAAATGAAACAATACTTGCCACACGATGACAGATGAAGAGTTAGTATCCTTACTCTATAACGCTCACGTGAACAGGCAAGAAAAATACTGAGGCTACAGCAGGACCTGCGCACAGGATGTATGGGAACGCCCCTTCCAGGCTGGGAGAGGCTGCTCCCAAAACAGAAGCAGAGAAATGCCAGGAACTCACGGAGCTTCCCTTGCAGCTATGATACGGACATGCATCCCTGGGCACATGTCCTGGGACACAACTAAGTTGAGGAGGATTCTGAAGCTTTGGGAAAGACACAGGAGACAGCAGCTACCCACATTTGTTGGCTTGTGGCCCCTTCCTCTCATCACTCCCAACCCTGCTTCCATCATGTCTCTTTTCTCTATTTCTGAGTTTCCTGCCTCCTCATATAAGGACCCTGTGATTAAATTGGGTTCACCTGGATAATGCCCCATGTCAAGGACCTAAACTCAATCATGTCTGCAGAATCCCCTTTGCTATGTAAGGTGACATATTCACAGGTTCCAGAAAGTAGGAGGGGGACATCTTTGGGGGCCGTTATTCCAACTACTGCACAGGTATTTCAAACTTAACTTACTTGTCAAGAACTTAAATCCCTTATTCCTGTCCTCTCCAAACACTATTTGTCCCCATTTTCCATGGAATTTCTGTGGCCTCATCATCCACACAGTTGTCTAGCCCAGCAACTTGAGTGTCATCTTCAGCACCTCCTCTGTCACCTCCCACACCCTGTAGCCATCTGTGAATGTTTGCGGAGTGTCTACTGTGTGCCAGGCACTTGTCTAGGCTCAGAAGACAAAGAGATGAACAGACTATGGGGTCTCTGCTTGGAGGGCAAATAAGATAATATCACTTAGTATGCAGTGCTCTTAAAAAATCAGGCAGTATGATGTATAGACGTGCTGGAGGTTACTTTAAATTGTGTGGTCAGGGGAAGTCTCTTTGAGGATGTAACATTTAATCTGGGATTTGATAAGAAGGAATCAGTCATGCAAAAGTTTCCAGGCAGTGCAGCCAAGGTTGGGGAAACAGCTTGGGCAAAAGCTCTAAAGTAGGAATAAGCGTGTGTGGTTCAAATAACGGGAAGAGGGTGAATGTGGCTGGAGCTCACAGGAAAGAGTGAGATGAGGCCAGAGGAGGCAGGAGAGGAGTCTCCTAGGGCCTGGGAGACCCAAGCAAGGAGTTTGGATGTTACCTTCAGGATGTAAGCTTTAATCTCTCGTCTCCATCTCCCTTCTGCCCTTTCAGCCTGACCAACCACCATCTCTCACTTGGACTATTGCAGCTGTCTTCTACCCAGACTCCCTCCTCCACCTTTGCTTCCTCTGACACAGTTTCCATAGAAAAACCAAAGTGATGTTTTGAAGAGGATGCAGTACTTTGGTGTGTTCAACATCTTTTCCAACCTCCTCCCAGTGTGCCTTTCTCTCCTGCAGAAGCTGGAAAGGTGAGGACTGTATTTCCTAGGCTCCGTGAAATGTAGATTCCAACTTAGGCTCTGCTTAAGTCAAATGTAGGTGACCTGAGCTAGTGCAGAGTGAGGAAGGGAGAGTGGTGGCAGGGGGCAGGTATTCACTTCTGCAGCTGGGTCCAGCAGGTGTGGGTCTAGGGGTCGTGGCTCCAGCAGGTGTTGGGCTAACGAGTTTGGTTCCAGTAGACGTGGGTCTAGGAGGTGTGGCTTCAGCAGGTGTGGGTCTGGCAGATGTAGCTCCAGCAGGTGTGGGTCTAACAGGTGTGGCTCCAGCAGGTATGTGTTTAGCAGGTGAAGTGTAGCTCTGCAGTTGTAGTTGCAGCTGTGGCCTGTGGACACTGGACTGCTGCCTGTATGTTGTGTTCTGAGGCCAGCAGGTGCAGGCTCATTTTCTGATTCCCCAGCTTCCTTACCGAAGTAGAGGTAACGGCTTCCCTGGTGAGTGAGCTCTGCAGTGACACTCTACAAATCTCTCCTCAAGACCCAGGCCATGGCCTGCTCCTCCAGCCCATCTAATGACTTGTGAGCAGATAATTCTCTGCATTAGGTGCCTTTCTTCTCAAAAAAGCCAGAGTGATTTCTTTCATGTTTTATTGAACTCTGAATACAAAAGGCCACCCTGATCAAGTCACTTTCCGGCTCATTGACCACAGAATAATACCCAACATCCTTCATGCGCCTGTCATTCCTGGATGACTTAGAACCTTGCCTCCTTTGGGCACACATCACTCCCTTTTCTCTTCTAGTGACTCCCCCTCATCATCCAGGTCACAGCCTAATGTCACTTCCCCAGAGAAGCCTCATTCTACGATTGCCAAAACCAAGCCCCACAGACTGGGTGGCACCAACAACAGGTATGAGTTTTCTCCCAGTTCCAGAGGCTGGAAGTCCATGGTCAAGGTGTCAGCAGTGGTGGTTCCTTCTGAGGCTCTGAGGGAAGGATCTATTCCCAGCCACTCTCCTGGGCTTTTAGAAGGCCACCTTCACGTCCACACGGCTTTCTTTCTGTGTGTGCATCTGTGTGTGTCCAAATTTCCCCCTATTATAAGGACAGCAGTCTTATTGGATTAGGGCCCACCCTGATGACCTCATTTAACTGAGTAATCTGCCATGACCCTACTTACAATTCCAATTCCACTGTCAGGTACTGGGGGTTAGGACTTCACCCTGTGAATTTGGGAGGATGCACACAATTCATCCTCTAACAGCCAGGTTCTCAATGTCTAACTTCTCCTCAAACTCTGCTTCTTCGTCAAAGCAGTCAACTCGGTGTGCAACGGTGCAGCTGCTGGTTGGTTAACATTTGTCCTCAGCTGGGGAGACTGTGTTGGATGGTCCCCCAGTGCTTAGCACAGGGCCTCGGGCAGAGCAAGTGCTGAAGAGGTATTCATTGGATTTGTGGATGAATGAGTTGAGGAATAAATGATTATTTCTCATAGCTGATGAAAGACCTAAAAGGCAAGTGGCCAAATCACCCAGGACACAGCTGTTTATTACACAGCTGTTAAAATGTCTCTGAAGACTTTGTGACAATGTGGGAAAAAGCTTATGATTTAACATAGAATGACGTGGTAGAATACAACCGTTTATGGAATATTACGTGAAAAAAGAACAGAAAAATGAGAGTCCAGTGTTGAACTCACAAAAACAAAAAATCATATATAAATTGAGATCAGACTTTCCACATTAAATGTATTAGTTCTTCTCATTCATTAAATAAACAACTTCATGTGAAAGCTAAAGGAAAATTAGCATCCTTAAACATTGGGATCCTATGAACTATCCTTTATTCATTTTGTAGTAAAAGATGGAATGGCAGGAAATACGCAGGGCCTCATTTCTGCTTCTTTGGGCAAATCTTATTTTTAGTAACTCGCTTTGCCATTAATAAAACCACGTCTGATCATATGTAAAAATGATGTGTTTGAACTTCTTATTTTGCATATTTGCTCTTTAAAATTTTTTAAAAACATTTTTTCTTCAGAACTAATGCGTGCTCATTAAAAAATTAAATATCGAAGTAAAACAAAAACTTAAAGCATCCTAAAATTGTGCCTCAAAGCCATAACCATTAATTACATTTTGGTAATATTCCTCCAGAATTTATTCTAAATATACAGATATGTATAATACACACACACACAAGCATTATGCAGAAATGAATCCGCACTCCATGAGGCCACAAACTGCTTTTTCATTTTAAGATATTTGTTGCCCATATCTGATGGTGTGGTCCGTATGCCCCCACAATCCTGCTCTTTTTACCCAAGCAGCGACTCAGATGCAGAATCATCAACCTAGGGCCTGAGAGAAGCAGCTGAGATACAGGAAGGTGCCTGGCCATCTTCCCAAGGGCAGAGTGAGCAGGCCCTGGATCCCCGACTGGGTCAGGCTCTCTGCTGCTCTGTGAGCTGGCTGCCTGTCTTTGTCAGGAAGACCAAGTTCACCACCACATGTGCTAGGGTGGTTGGATGGGCCATGTGTGGCATCCTGGTTGGGTGGAAGCTGCCATGTAAGTAGCAAAAGAACAGAGCCAGAGCTGTCCTGTGCTTACTAGAGTTAAAATCCCACCATGTTGTGCAGAATTATCTAAAGCTTCCAAAGGTTATTGGAGTTATTTCCATTATTCAGAGCTGTGACCAAGTTTGTGAAACTGTGTAACATGGTTAAGAACACGGGTTAAACATCTTTTAAGGGGCAGTGGTGTTGGTATGCGTTGTGGGTTCCGTGTGTTTGTGCATATGTCTGTGTGTGTGTGTGTGTGTGTGTGTGTGAGAGAGAGAGAGAGAGACTGTGTTTTACTAGCAATTTAGTAAGTTGTAGTCTCCATATTTTGTTGTAAACCCATAGTCCTTTTGTGTCCTCAAAATTTCTGAATGATCAATAGATATTGTTTCATGTTTGGTGAGTAAAAGAATTATATTTTTGAGAATTTTGATACCTCAGTACATCTGAAACATCTGAATAATACTTTGAGGTGTCTGATGAAAAATAGTAGCTGCTGCAGAGTCTGTAAATATCTTTTCTCCTCTCAAATTTTAAATAACATAAAGCCAGGTTTTAATAAATGCTTCCAGGCTGTATTTTTCCCTCCCGAAATGAACTCTTCCCTGCTCTTTCCGTTTTCCTGGCTTCCTCTCTGGTAACAGCACGTCCTGGGAGGACCTCGTGTCGCAGTCCCAGGGAATAATGAATCTCACCGCAGTGGAGGTGAACAAGGACGCCCGGTTCATGAACCTCCATGGTGAGGACGTTTGCCGTTATTTTTTAAAATTTAAAGTTATTTTTTTAAAATCATCTCATTGTCTTGTATTATAGAATATTATAGAAGATAAACTATTAATTATCTCGTACTTCGGACAGTTTTCCCATTAATTTAGCAGAGTAACTGTTCACATTCTTTCAAGGCAGAATACAAAATTTTACAGCCAATAATTAGAAGGGGCCCTGGGGGGCATTATTCCTGTCCATGGTGCCTACATCATCGATGTTTTATTGACTTCATCTTTGAAACTAAGCAAGGCACAAAACACGTCCTTTTATGTCAGAGTCAGGAGATTCGTTTCCAAGCACAGCAACTGCACATCACTTCACAGAGACGAAGACTTAGGTGGAGCAAGGGAAGAGGAAGTGCGAAGAACCTTGGGCTGGAAGCTTTGTTCTTGCACGACCGCTGGGACCTTAGGATGTTGTTTTTCCTGTCGAACTTCTGGGCAGCAGAGAGGAGGGAACTGCTGACCCTCCTCTCGGGTCCCTCCTCAGGTAGCCTCATGCCGGTGCCTGAGGGGAGAGGGTTCAGGGCTTTCCCAGACAATCTGCACCTGAAGCTGGGGGCATCCACACAGTAATAACACGGTGCCTGGCAAACCTGTGGGTTGCTGTCACTTGGACCCAACTCACTAGGAAAATTCTGTGTTTTGGCTGGGCGTGGTGGCTCATGCCTGTTATTCCAGCACTTTGAGAGGCTGAGATGAGTGGATAACTTGAGGTCAGGAGTTTGAGACCAGCCTCGCCCACATGGTGAAACCCCATCTCTGCAAGAATACAAAAATTAGCCGGGCGTGGTGGCGCATGTCTGTAGTCCCTGCTACTAGGGAGGCTGAGGCAGGAGAATTGCTTGAACCCAGGAGATGGAGGTTGCAGTGAGCCGAGATCTTGCCACTGCACTCCAGCCAGGGCCACAGAGTGACTCTGCCTAAAAAAAAAAAAAAAAATAGAGAGAGAGAGAGAAAATTTTGTGTTTCTAGCTTTTTTTTTTTTTTTTTTTTTCCTTGAAGAAGCTCAGGAAACAGAAGCAGATGGAGGCTGGTGTTAGATCCAGCTCTATCCCCACTGCACTTGTCATTTTGGATTATATTTTTGTGCCGATCTGCCTTCCTATGAGACAGGGGGACAGGTGGGCCCAAATCTGGGTGGCAGACCCTCAATTGCTACTTCCTGATGAATATGTAAATGAGCCTCTGGGACGTGTTTTAGAACATCGAACACCATGGTCTTCAGATGCCCGGCTAAGCAGGGCCTGGTGACTGCTGAACCAGTGGTCAACTCCTCAAACCCTTAGGGACGTGGCACTTCCTCAAGGGCAGGATGTGGGGGGTTGTTTTGCTTCTGTTTTAGGAGGTTATTCTTGTTTCCTTAAAGAGATAGTGAATTCTCTCATGTCAGAGACAGTGGCATGTGCCTCTTTCGTGGGAGATGCAGAAAAACTATGAAACAAGCTGTCTGAAGCAGAATTGAAAGGGGACAGGGAGAGAGGGGCAGGCAGGAGGAATTTATTTTGTGCTGACTGTACAAGGTGCAGAGCTAGCGCTTTCCGCACACATTACATAAACTTATCCTCACCTGCCCCCACCCCAAAAGACTCTGAAGAAAGTATTATGATGCCCATTTAAAAAATATTTAAAAACCGAAAGCATAGAGAGACTGTCTCATCCTGGGGTATGGTTATGATGTGGCAAAGCTTGATCTGAACACTGGTGTGACTTCTCTAGTCTAGAGTTGTTCGTGCTGAGATGGGACCAGTAAACACGGGGAAGCTGACATGTACCCTAGTATTTAGTACTAGATTCTAAATGCATCTTCTCAGAGATGTACGTGTCACAAAAGATACATCACAGTTGTGGGAATTCCACAATTTGAAAGAGGCAATAAATCCTTAAAGAATTTTTGTATCATTTTATGTAAATAGAAATTTTAAATATTTTAAATATATAACTTACTATATTCCAGGCAAAATGCTAAGTGCTTTGCACATCTTACTTCATTTAATATACACACAAACACACACACACGTGATCCAGTGATGCAGGTGCAAATATCGTCCCCATTTTGCAGATGGTGAAATTAAAGCTAAAAATACCACATAGCCAAGAAAATCTTGAAAAAGAACAAAGTTGGAGGACACATGCTTCCTGATTTCAAAACTCATTACAGAGCTACACTAATCAAAACTGTGTGGAACTGGCATAAAGACAGACATATAGATCGATGGAATGAAATAGAGAGCCCAATAAACCATTTTTGGTTTATTTGTCATATGTGGTCGAATGATTTCCACAAGGGTGTCAAGACCATTCAGTGGGGAAAGGGCAGTCTTTTCAACAAACCATGCTGGGGAAACTAGATGTTCACATGCAAAAGAATAATGTTGCAGCCTTACTTAACATCATATACAAAAATTAACTCAAAATGAATCAAAGACCTAAAAGTAAGAGCTATTACTATAAAACTCTTATAAGAAAACATGAGAAAAGCTTCATGATATTGGATTTGGTAAGGATTTCCTTTGTATAACACCAAAGGCACAGGTTAAAGAACATAAACAAATTGGACTTCATGACCATTAAATATTTTTGTGCATCAAAAGATACTATAAATAGTGTTAAGTGACAACTTACAGAGTGGGAGAAAATATTTGCAAATTATATACCTGATAAGGGATTAATATCCAGAATATACAGAGAACTCCTAAAACTCAACAACAAAAAATTCAACAACCCAATTCAAAAATATGTAAAGGACTTGAATAGATATTTCACTAAAGAAGATATACAGATGGCCAATAAGCACATGAAAAGATGTTCAACACCTCTAATCATAAGAAGAATGCAAATAAAAATGATAATGAGATAAAACCACACACCTGTTGGGATGGTTACTAACAAAACAAAACAAAACAAAAAACAGAAAATAACAAGTGTTGGTGATCATTTGGAGAACTTGGAACCTTTGTACAGTGTTGGTGGGAATGGAAAATGGTGCAGCTGCTGTGGAAAACGGTATGGAGGTTTCTCAAACAATGAAAAATAGAACCACTATATGATTCGGAAATCCTACTTCTGCGTATATGCTCAAAGCAGGGTCTTAAAGAGATATTTGTACACCCATGTTCATAGCAGCATTATTCACAATACCTAAAACATGGAAGCAACCAATCCAAGTGCTCAACAATGAATGAATGGATAAAACTCATTCAAAATTCAAAATGTGGTGTATGCACACAATGAAATATTACTCAGACTCAAAAAGGAAAGAAATTCTGGCATGGATTACAACATCATGAGCCCTGAGGACATTATGGTAAGTGAAATAAGCCAGTCAAGAAAGGACAAAGACTAAATGATTGCACTTGTATGAAGAACCTAGAGTAGTCAGATTCATAGCAGAGAGAATAGAATGGAGGCTGCCAGGGGCTAGAGGGAGGAGAGGCTGAGGAGTGGTTTAATGGCTGTAGAGTTTTAGTTTTGCAAGGTGGAGAGAGTTCTGGAGATGGGTGGTAGTGATGGTTGCACAATAATGCAAATGTACTTAATGCCACAGAACTGTCCACTTAACAGTGGGTAAGACGGTAACTTTTATGTAATTTTTTTTTCAAAATAAGAAGTTGGGGTAAAATACGGATAGTACATGATTTGCTTTGTCATGGACTAGTTAACAATGGAGTTAGGATTTAAAGTCAGGTTTTTCCAATTCCAAAGCTATGCTGGACACACGGTGCATTGTGTCTGTTTGTGTGGCTCACAGGTGGCTTGATTGAATATTTTGCCACCGAGGTGGCTGTGTGTGTGGCACATGGCCCTGAGGTCCCTGGAAAGCAGCCACCTACAGATACGGGTGATGCTCCATGCAGAAAGAGAGCAGGGGACCTCCAGGAAGAGCCTGAGGAGCTCCAGACAGAAACCATGGGGATGATGAGATGTGAAGTGAGCACGGAGATGGTGATAATGACGAGCATGGGCTCACATCTGCATTGCTCCATGACCGCAGAGGGGAGCAGAAGGGGACCCCCTCCGGCCCTAGGCTCCTGTCTGCAGCCCAGCCCCAGTGCCTCTGCTTCTGCTGCAGAGCAAGGCAGAAAGAAATTAGGCCCTGGCTGGAAAAATTAAGCAAGTGAGATAGAACAAATCCCTAAGTATGCCTGGAAAATTCCGCTGGCTAATTAGAAATGCTAAGGATGCTAACAGAGCAGACCTAAAGTTCACAAATGTGGTGAAATCTCTTTGTATCTAGATCTGAAACCTTGCTTTTCAGATAGAGACACTGGGGTAGGGTGCCAGTCGCTTCGAAATCATACCAGCCAACATGTAAGGACCGACTGTGTGCCAGGCCCTGATATAAGCCTGTTCTGTGTAGCTCCCCTACCTTCCCTCATTCTCAGGAGGTAGTGCTGTGGATTGCTGAGCCTTCTTCAGCTCAGCTCCTCCTTGGATTTCATGACGTACTACAGATTCCTCTTGATAAATCACTTTTTTTTTTTTGCTCAAGCCAGTTCAAATGCGTTTCTGTTATTTTTGTTTGTTTGTTTTGAGACAGGGTCTCACTTCTCACTCTGCCACCCAGGCTGGAATGCAGTGGTGCAGTCACAGCTCACTGCAGCCTTGACCTCCTGGACCCAAGTGATCCTCCTGCCTCTGCCTCCTGAATAGTTGGGACCACAGGTGTGCGCCACCACACTCAGCTAATTTTTTAAAAAATTGTAGAGATGAGGTCTTGTCATATTGCCCAGGCTGTTCCTGAACTCCTGAACTCAAGTGACCTTCCCATCCTGACCTCCCAAAGTGCAGGGATTACAGGCATGAGCCACCGTGCCCAGCTGGGTTTCTGTTACTTTTAACCAAGAGTCTGTGACTGAAGTGGTTGTACCCATTTTACAGATGATGAAACTGAGATCTGGAAAAATTAAATGATATTTCCAAAGCTAGCAAATGATGGCACTAGAATTTGGCCCCAGGTCTTTTTGGCACCAAAGTCATCCCCCTTGGCCATGCTGCCTCCCCAGGTGCTGTCTTAGGTGGGTAAGGGCACCTCACCTGGTGGGCAGGTGGGCAAACATTGCCCCTGGTCTAAGTGGAAAAAAGGAGGAGCTGGGCAGAGAGGTGAGGTTGGTGACTGAACAGGCCTGCAGGGACAGCTTTAGCCAGGGGGTGCAGGTGCAGGAGGACCACTAGGGAAATGGTTAACTGAGCTTCTCCGACAGAGGCCTTCATCCCCTGGCATGCTCAGAACATTAACAATCAGCCCTGCCCCTTCAGCCCCAAGAGGAGACTCTCATTCTGGGTTATTAAATCACAAGCACTGGCACAGGGCTTGGTGATGCAGGCTTTTGAAAGAAGTAGGATTCAAAATCAATATCTCATTTTGAAAACCATTAGCTTAAAGGCAGTCTTGGCTGGAAAGCCCTGGGGTGGATTTTGATCTCCTACCTTCCTGGTCCCTGCCCTGCCCCAATCACACACCTGCACCTGCTCCCACATACCTGGTCATCAGAACCCCTGTCTGCTGAGGAAAAAATGTCCCTGCCAAGGGACCAATGACTTATCCCAGGCACTTGCCCAAGCATGTAGGTGCTGCTTTGGAACAGAGAAGTCTCCATGTGAGTTGTTTGCACCCCCAATCCCTCCCTGCATGTTGGGATCACCAACAGGGCTCTGTGGCTGGGAGGGCTCCTAGCAAGAGCTGCATTAGGCAGCCCTGGCCTCGGGAGGTTTCTCCACAACTGAAGGATGGTCTGTGGGACTGTGGGCATGTTTGCTCTGCCAAAGGAAGCCTGCCTTGCCAATTTTATTTTTTTAAAGACAGCCAGCCATGTGTCTATAGACAGAAAACTTTTCTGACTGGTTGTTGCTTTCTCTCTCTCTCTCTCTTTTTTTCCCCAGGCTGGAGTGCAGTGGCGCGATCTAGGCTCACTGCAACCACTGCCTTCCAGGTTCAAGTGATTCTTCTGCCCCAGCCTCCTGAGTAGCTGGGACTACAGGCACGTGCCACCATGCCCGGCTAATTTTTGTATTTTTAGTAGAGATGGGGTTTCACCATGTTGGTCATGCTGGTCTTAAACTCATGACCTCAGGTGATCCGCTCGCCTCAGCCTCCCAAAATGCTGGGATGAGCACTTTGGGGTGCTCCACTGCGCCCAGCCTGGTTGTTGCTTTCAAAGAGTATGCTGAGGCTGGCTGGGGCAGAGCGAAGTTAATACCTCCATCTGTCTTTTCACCTGGGCCATTGACCCGAAAGCAGAGGCTGTCAGGAGAGAGAAACCTCATGCTGGGTAAAGCAGGTGGCTGTGCCTGGCCCCCTCCTGTCTCTCTGTCATCAGTGGATGAACTAGCACCACCCAGGGACTTACCCTCTCCTGGGCAGGTGTGGGTTACCACCGCACCCCCTTTGGCATTCTGAGATAAACCCTGGGCTGTTCTTAAAACACAAGGACTTAAAGATATTGTGGAACCATTATAATATAACAGAGAAAGAGCAATAACGGAGGCCCCATATTTATGGAAAACAGTATGGAGATTTCTCAGAGAACTGGAAATAGGACTGGCATTTGTTTCTGCTGCCCCATCCAAGGAGGCAGGGTCCAGGGGTGGCACTGCTAGCCTGTGCTCTGCTCCCTATCTTGCCCAGGGAGAGCCACAGTGCAGAGGTAACTGGGTTCCCATGCGTCATCAGGCTCTTACGGGCAGGGTACCATTTCGTAGGATCACTCGTGCCTCCTGGTCCTTGAAACATCAGCCCATCCTTGCAGAGTACAAGTGAAGATTCCGTGACCAGAGGAGGAGGGGACTCATCCTGTGCCCTGTCCCTGACTTGCACAATGAACAAAGAGCCGTGACCAGAGCCCAGCCAGGTCTCCTAACTCAACAGCATGGCTGCGTTCAGAGCGCTTTTCCGGACCTAGGTCCTTGCTGTCCAGAGGGATCTTGGTCAACTGGACAGAGGTTGGGGGATGGGAGGCTGGAGAGGGGCTGGGGTAGGGCAGAAGGGAAGGAGACCCTTGCTCGTCTGCTTGAGGTCTTGTTTATGTAACTCAACGGATGATGGCCTGGGCTGAGCTAGGCTGGTTTGACAAAACCACTGACCCTGGTTTCTTTCCTCTCACTCTAACTTTGTCATCTAGCAAAAAGGGGAATGACTTTGGAGGAATGTGAAAACTAGAATAGCAACAAGGTTCAAGGCTGGGGAGAGTAATTGAGCAAATAAACCCTCCAGTGCTGTGGAGGAGCTGGGAGTGGGGAGGAGGCTGCTGGGGCTGGCGTGTTTCCAGGCCTTTTCCATTCACTTTTGTGCCTGTTCCACTCTGGCCCCGCCTGCATTACAGGAGAAAACAGAGTGACCTCCTCCTCTCTTGGACCCAACAGATTGTAAACTTATGCTCCGAGGTGACATTTCTCCAGAAAGGGCTGGGTACACCATAGTGGGACGGGGTGCCAGGAGACCCCAGGATGGGACCAGCCAGGTAGCTGGGTTCTCCCCCAGCTCTGCCCAGTTACTGAAGCACCAATAGGCTGGTTCTTCCACCTGCCGGCCTCAGTTTCCACACCTGTGAAATGGTGCCACTTCCAACTGTCTTACTGTCTCACAGGACGGTGGTGAAGACCAAGGGCCATTATGATGCATTTATTTATCTACATCGTCCTCAGAGTCACTGACAGAAATAAAAATAGGATCCAAAAGGTAAGGAAACAAATAAGAACATTGGAGTCGGCCGAGCGCGGTGGCTCATGCCTGTAATCCCAGCACTTTGGGAGGCTGAGGTGGGCGGATCATGAGGTCAGAAGATCGAGACCACCCTGGCTAACACAGTGAAACCCCGTTTCTACTAAAAATACAAAAAAAAAAATTAGCTGAGTGTGGTGGCGGGCGCCTGTAGTCCTAGCTACTTGGGAGGCTGAGGCAGGAGAATGGCATGAACCCAGGAGGCGGAGCTTGCAGTGAGCGGAGATCGCACCACTGCACTCCAGCCTGAGCGACAGAGCGAGACTCCATCTTTAAAAAAAAGAACACTGGAGTCATGGAAAATGGAAAATGTGAGCAGGAAAATGTGATGGGATGTGGTGAGGTTGGTGGCCAGGAGTGCTGCCCATGGCCCTGCACAGAAGGTGGAGTGACGGGCATGTGAGGGTGTGGTGGGAGGGGACAGGGACAGGGACACAGGGAGGCTGGTGCAGAGGATTGGCGGTGGTTGGCTGCTGGCAGAGGCAGGGGCTGGAGGAGACAAGGAGGATGCTTAGGGTTTTCCAGCTTGGACAATTGGGAGCAGCAGAGCAGGAGCTTGGGGGCGGAGCGACTGTGAGTTCATCAGGAGTGTGGAGGCTGAGGTGGTCCTCACATTCCCATGGAGACGTCTGCGGGGTGTGGCGGCTTAACAGATGGGTCTGGACTGGAGATGTGAATTTTCCAGTTATTGAGAATTGAAGCGATGTGGGGATGGAAGAGGTCAGGTGAAAAAAAAAAAAAGAAGACAAGAAGAGCCAGGTGGGGCTGACATTCATTCCAGAGGAAAAGTGGCCATGGGGCTGGTGAGAGAGGAGTGGCTCCAGGAAGCTGCGGTGGCTCACGGCTGGGGTGGGGGGCCCGTGCCGTGTTCTCCTGGTCCCTGTCATGCCCCTCCTGCCATGGGGGTTCCCAGCAATAACGGCGGGGTCTCTGGGGTTGTGCAGAAGCCTCTGAGCTGGCTTATTGCCCAAATCGAATCCATGCTTTCCTTGTTACAGTGGTTGATAATGAATGTAAATCGAGTGCCTCAGAGATCCCAGCAGCCTGCCACAGAGCGAGTCTTTCCACTGCAAGCTCATTTCCAAGACAAGGTGGGATGCACAGGGAGAGGGAAGGGGACAGTCTGCCCCAGCAAGAAGCGGGGTCCTCCTGGTTTGCAGACCCTTCACAGCGTGGGCGTGGAAGGAGCCTCACGTGTCAAGGCTGGAGACTCAACTCTGGGAGCGGAGTGCTATTGATGAGGTGCTCCAGGCCAGAGCTCTCGGTCTCGCACTGTTGACTCTCGGAGCTGGATTGTTTTTTTGGGGGGCTGTCCTGAGTTCTGTGGGATGTTCAGCAGCCTCCCTGGCCTTGGCCCGCTCGATGCCAGTAGCACCCCCACCCCCAACTGATGACAACCAAAAATGTCTCCAGATATTGCCAAATGTCCTAGAGGGAGGGGAAACAAAATTGCTCCTGGCTGAGACCTGCTGACATAGAGTGGAGAGAGAGGATGGCCTGTCTTCCCCACTCCTGACCCTGCTGCTTGCCCAGGCTCCTGTTGCTGCCACTCTGCCTTCTGGAAATCGTTTGTGTCCTGTTACTCCCCTGCTCAAAATCGTCCGTGGTTCCTCAAGGTCTGCAGACTGGAGCACAAGCTCCCGGGTGCACCGCCTCCTCTCTGCACCACCTTCTCTCTGCACCGCCTCCTCTTCCGCTGAGTCCACCAAGCCCCACTCAGGGCACGCTGGGGCCACTATCCTATGGAGGCTCTCTGGGGTGGCCAGGTGGCCCACCTGTGGTGCTACTCTTCAGAGATCTGGGTCACGTGCCCCATTGGCTCATTCATTGTCACACACTGTGTGCCCCAGCTCCCAGCATGGTACGCCCCATATTTGTAAAAAACATCAGAGAACTGAGGACAAGAGATGCAGAGCTCAAAGGCAGCGATAATCCAGGGTGGCAGAAATGGAAGCAAGAGCGTTTTAATAAATGAAGCACAGACTGATGTGAAGTTCTGAACAGAGAGTACAGATGCCGTGAGTGGAATTTGTGAGAAAGCCAGGAACACACACAGACATTTTCATTTGCAAGAATTTGGAAAGGGATGTGGTTCACATACAAAACCATCCCAGGATACCTCTCCCAGGCAAGTACGCAGAAGTGTTATTATTCATTTTCATATCCACTGCTCTAGCAATATGTTTGTGAGCTTTTTGATGGCAGATACAGCATTTAAGGCAACCATTTGTTCAACTTATAACAACAATAGTATCGGTAAGCCTTCATGGAGCACTTCATATGTAGCAGGCACTGTCCGAAGAGCACTCGAATCTGTGAGATAGCTAGCGTTACGGTTTTATACTTGAAGGAACTGGGGCACAGAGAGGTTACAGCATCCAAGATCATACACCAGGATCATACGGTGGCAGAGCAGGAATGCAAACCCAGTGCTTGGCACATAACAAATGCTCAGTAAATGCTTGTTGAATGAATGGATGACTAAATAAACACCTTGTGCTTTCAAAGCTCTGCACCCATACTCTCCTTACTGAACTCTCATCTTTTAAGGTCAAGGGCCGCCCCTTCTCTGAGGCTGCCTCCCATTCTGCCCCTGCATGTGACTCTGCCTGCAGCACTTTGGGTCTCAGCCAGAGGGCTTGTTCCATTTTGTGTGATAACTCAATGAGCCCAGCACGCACCTCACCCGAGGGTATGCATGGGGATATCTTCGCATCTCTTTAAGTGCTTTGGGCTAGTAGGTGCTTAATACATGATCACTGACTTGAACTACACTGAAGTTGTAATAGGAGCCAAGATGTTTACTGGCAGAAGTTAAGAGCAGCTAGAACCCAAAGGCCATCAGAAATGGGGCCAAAGAGGCAGTGACCCTGATATCTGATGAGCAGTTGGGAGGAGCAGAGAGGATCGCGGTCAGAGACCTGACAAGGTCCCAAGAGGACAGAAGATGGAAACTTTCTTCGGGAGTAAGGCAAAGAAAGCCTAATTTGTTGAATTAGTGAGAGTGCGTTCAGCTCAATATTTAATCTGTATCTGAAATTTGTGTTTCCATTCACAGTTGCTCTAGTGGCAACCACAGTTTATGAGCTCAGGACCAAGAGCACAGGCTGAGATGTTTTAATAAGGTTTTTAATAAGGTTTGATGTTGGTTAAAAATTTTAATAAGGTTTTTAATAATGTTTGATGTTGCTTAAAAAATCATGAGTGGATTGTGTTTTGCATTGTTCTAAGTTATTTACAAATAGTAGCTGTTTCATCGTCATCAACAGCAGCAGCACTGTCATCCCATTTTGCAGATGAAAAAACTGAGATCTACAGTGAGGCTGAGTGACTTGCCCAAGGTCACACAGCTTGAAGTGACAGAATCGGGCAGGGAGCCCATAATTCTGGCTTTGGAGTCTCTGCTCGTTGCTGTAATACTTTGCTCAGAGAGACAGCCTATCTTTGGAATCTGTGTTTCCCTGGTCATAGCAGCGGGTGATGAAGTGTGAACTTGCTGCCTTAGAGGTCTCAACAGCCCCACGGAGAACTAGTGTCTAACTGCAAACTTATTTCAAGGACTAGGCGGGATGCATAGGGAGAGGGAATGAAGGCCGGTTCTCCTAGACTTATCCTGCAGCACATCATAGGTGCTGAATGAGCCGCAAGGGTAAAGCTGCTGCCCCCTGGATCTGGTTTCATGGCCTGGGCATCAGCATCATGAGTTCTTAGAAAGCCGAGGATGAGCTGTGTCCCTGGACTTGTTAGGGACATCCAGGGGTTTGCTAAGTGTATTTGCTCTGAAGAGGCAAAGTGTGAAGGAAGAGAGGAAAAGGGGTTGGAAGCGGGAGGTGGACTGAGTACAGACACGTGAGATTTGAAGAGGAAAGTAGGAAAGGATCTTCCTTATAAATATTTCAGCCTTGAGCTGAGATCTTAACTGACATACCTTAGATCTGAATATTTAATTTGATCAGTGTTTTGGTTGAATAACATCCTTTTTCTTAATCCTCTCTGGGAATCCTTGAGATGGAACCAGTGCACAATCAATTAACAAGCGGATGACTGCTTTTCACGGCCATGCCAAGAGTGAGTCCACACATCCAGGCTCTTGGGCAAGTTATATGTGGGGACCCGCCCCTCCAGGATGCAGTCTGCTTTTTGCAGTTGGTGCGCTTTCAAACCACACGGGCTCTTCATTGGAAACATAGACAGGTCCATGATCTTCATTGAAAACATATGGTGCTGGGTGAGGGGCTTAGGCCACCAACCATCACTGACTCCTGTGTCTTATGCCTTGCTAGACAATTCCTGCTGCCATCACCTTAGTTACTAGACAGACTCAATGTGCTGTAACTGTGAGCAAACTGAACCTCTTTAAGCTTCAGGTTTTTAATCTGTAAAATGGGAATAATTGTAATACCTGCCTCATGGAGTTGTGAAAATTAAGAGAGAATGCACACCACGCTTCTCCCAGGGCCAGGCACAAGGACATGCTCAGTATATGGTCTCTAGTAATGATGACAGCAAAGGAAACACAGATCACAGGATCCTGGTCCTTGCTGTGCCAGGAGCTGGGGAAAATGGGGAAACAAAACCTAAAACGCTTTGGTGTCTCAACTGCCCATTTAACAGTTAATTGTGTACTGTCGGATTTTGAGTGGTATCCCCTACATGTTAGTTTGCTGGTCCATGTGGAAGACAACAGAAGCAGCAGGTATTTGTTGAAATTCTTCTATGTGCCAAGCACAGTCATCCATGCAGGAGACCCAGTAGTCTATAAGGTTTGGTCTTGGTGCTCAAGAAAATTATAGATGAATAGGGAATTCATAGCCAGAAGGCAGAGACCCTGAATCAGGGGCACTTTGTACTTTCCAACACCAAGCCACAGACCTGAGTATAGAACCTCAATAAATATTTTCTGATGCTACAGTGAAGGCAATGCCTCAGTGAGTTTAGGTATCTCTCATTGCAAAAAGCCCCAAAAGTGGCCAGGCACGGTGGCTCATGCCTGTAATCCCAGCATTTTGGGAGGCTGAGGTGGGCGGATCGCTTGAGGTCAGGAGTTCGAGACCAGCCTGGCCAACATAGCGAAACCCTGACTCTACTAAAAATACAAAAATTAGCTGTGCATGGTGACAGGTGCCTATAATCCCAGCTACTTGGAAGGCTGGGGCCAGAGAATCACTTGAACCTGGGAGGCAGAGGTTGCAGTGAGCCAAGACTGCACCACTGCACTCCAGCCTGGGCGACAGAGCAAGACTCTATCTCACAAAAAAAAAAAAAAAAAAGAAAAGAAAAAATTTTTAAAAAATTAAAAAGGCTCAAAAGCATCACATCCTAAGCTATGCAACGTTTCTAACTTAGCAGAAAGAAGTGTCTATATTGAAATAAATAACTGGAAATCAGAAAAGAAGCCTGTCTTTCTTGAGTTCTATTATCTATGTAAGTATAGCCTGGGGTTAAGACAGAAAAAGAAAAAAGTTGAGAAAAAGAGCTGTGATTCCTATAGGACTTTTTGCTCGTTAGACTGTTGGAGTAACAACAGAGATTTGCCTAATTTGACAATGCTGCCACACACTCTCTGAGTCCCATGTTTCTTATTGAATTTTGGCTCAGAGAGGCTATTCATCAGCTGGGCGGTGGTGCCTCACAGAGAATAGGTTGTCTTAGTCTGACATCCACTGGCCAGACTGGTAGCTACATGTTTATTTCATGTTTTCTAACTTGCACACCCACAGTGCCCACAATTGTTTTTAATATTAGAAGTTGCGATCCTCCCCTGACCATACCATTCTACTCTTAGGTCTAAGCATTCCCTTCCTTAGATTCTGACAACTAGGAAGACTCACCCTCTCCTCTCTTCTCCTTTCCACTGGCCTTCCTTTTCAGCCTGTGAAACATCTTTTCAGCTGGGCGCAGTGGCTCACTCCTGTAATTCCAGCATTTTGGGAGGCTGAGGTAGGTGGGTTGCTTGAGCTCAGGAATTCAAGACCAGCCTGGGCAACGTTGCAAAACCCGTCACTACGAAAAATACAAAAAAAAAATTAGCTGGGTGTGGTGGCATACACCTGTACGCCCAGCTACTGGAGGATGGCTTCAGCCTGGGAGTGGAGGCTGCAGTGAGCTGAGATTGAGCCACTGGATTCCAGCCTGGGTGACAGAGCCAGACTCTATCTCAAAA
This sequence comes from Symphalangus syndactylus, assembly GCF_028878055.3. Classification (NCBI taxonomy): domain Eukaryota; kingdom Metazoa; phylum Chordata; class Mammalia; order Primates; family Hylobatidae; genus Symphalangus; species Symphalangus syndactylus. Next base: position 92,286,917 of record NC_072437.2, on the reverse strand, counting down.
AAAAAAAAAAAAAAAAAAAAAAGGCCAGGCATATGGTTCACGCCTGTAATCCCAGCATTTTGGGAGGCCGAGGTGGGAGGATTGCTTGGGCCCAGGAGTTTGCAACCAGCCTGGGCAATATAGTGAGACCTCATCTCTACAGATAAATAAATAAATAAATAAATAAATAAATGTTTAAAAAAATACATCTTTTCACTTTTTGTTTTTGCACTTTATTATCTCTTGAACTCATTTCCTAGCCAATGCCCAATGGTGGCATTTCTCCATGCTGGTTACCAGCCCAGAACAGAGCATAGTCTTGACACCATCTAAAGCCCGAATACAACATTTCCATCAGACTCTAGAGCCAATTTGGTTTCTTGCCATTGATGAAACTCCTTCAGGGAGGGCATTTCCAAAAAGGCTTCCAGGAGCCTGCGGCAATGTCTCACATTCCTGGAGGGGTGGCCAAGCCTTATTTTAAACAGGATCCTCACCAGAGCCTTTGGGTAGTGGGAGGCACCATCAGTGCGTAGGGAGGGTGGGCACACTGATTTTCTCCAGAGCAACGTAGATGAGTGGAACCAACATTCCCATCTTTAGCAAATCACAGAATGAGGGCAAGTTCACATGTTGCTTTGAATGGAGAAGGAGTCGGGGGAACAGGACAAGAAGACTGAGGCCACACAAGGACCAGCCCTCACCGTTAAAACACGTCAGCCGTCAAGGAAGAGAATAAGTCATAGCGTCACACACCATTATGGATGACTGTCGCAGACAAAAGGGGCAGTGGGAAAGGCGAGACGCGTAAGAGTAACTGGTGTGTGATTCCATTCGTATAAAGTTCAAAACCAGGCAGCACAAACCCATGGAGGTAGGAGTCAGAATGGTGCTATGTCTTCCGGTCAAGTGGCAGGATGGGGTTGACTGGGCACAGGGAGAGAGCATGAGGGGGCCCCTAGCGGATGGACTGGAAATGCCTTTATTGTGACCCGGTTGCTGGTCACACCGATGTGTGCAGATAGTAACATTCTCTTAAGGTTTATGCACTTTATTATGTATAAATTACACCAAAAATTTTAAAAAGAAAAAACCAAAACCCAAAGTTATCATCATCACCAAAAAGCATCATTGCCTGACCATTTGCTGGGAGCACAGGGCAAAGTGACCGGCACACCCTGCAAGCTGAACTCTACTAGAAGGCCAGTTGAGCTGATCCCATATGCATGAGGGCTGGGCTCGAGTTTGGGTGGATGGGAGGTGGGGAGGGGGAGAGTTATCAAGAGATCTCATTCTAGTCCTTTACTTTTAAATCAATTATAATTTTTTCTCACGGTCATCACTTTTTAAATGACAATAATCTCCGCATCAGCCAGCATGTGGCGGCCTTCCAGTTCCAGGGTTTTCTACCTCCATGGCAGTCAAGTTCCCTGGAGGGGTCTCACGTTCAGGAAGCACCTTGACCCTCATTAGCAGCAGGAGGGGGCGAGAAAGCTCTGCTCAGAACCTGAGATCCTCCCAGACTCCAGTGACGTAGCTTCTGGTTTAATGTGGATCTCTGAGAAAACTGGCTCCAGGAATTTTCAGTTGGCTGCATTCTGCTTTCCGGGAATTGGAAGGCCTTGCAGCTGCCGTGGAATGCTCTTGGGCTGCCCAGGCCTGAGGGCCAAGCAGGCCAAGTTAGGTAAGGAGGACGCTGATTAAACAGTCATTTGTAACCTGCAGATGGATAATGTAAACGTTCCTTCCCCAGCATGCTGGCCACATAACTCTGCTGTTGCGAAAGTTATGAGCTTTTTATTGGTGCTTCAGTGTGACATTCTGAACGGTCATAGTGCTTACTCATTTCTGGTTATCAGTGAGCTGCAATGTTTCAAACTGCCAGTGGACAGTCAGAGATAAACTTGGGCCAGCTTCAGACTGAGTGGCGCCCGGGACGTATTGCACGTGTTGTGTGTTTTCTTTCTTTCTTTCTTTTTTTTTCAACTGTGGGATGATATATTATTTTTTGACCTGAATATGTTTATGTAAGGTACAGAAAAAAAATCCCCTAAATCTAAGGGTAACGAACCCTATTGACATGCTGCCCTTTTCTTTCTTCTTTGTGCTTTTTTCTTCTCTATATTTGAGGCCCAAAGTGGCAACAACAGAAAAAAGTCACAAGAGGAACAGTCCAGGTTTTGGGGAGACAAATCCTGGGAGAACAGCCCAAGTAGGGTCGGCACACGCGCATCTATTTCCCACAGACGTTGTGCGTGGCGTCTACACACAGGATAGGCTCTGACATCAGTGTGAAAGGCAAAAATCATGTCCACATTTCAATTACCTCTAAAATTCCCTTAAATCCCCCATACCAGCACTTTGGGAGGCCGAGGCGGGTGGATCAGGAGATCGAGACCATCCTGGCTAACACAGTGAAACTCTGTCTCTACTAAAAATACAAAAAAAATTAGCGGGGCATGGTGGCGGGCACCTGTAATCCCAGCTACTCGGGAGGCTGAGGCAGGAGAATGGCGTGAACCCGAGAGGCGGAGCTTGCAGTGAGCCGAGATCGCGCCACTGCCCTCCAGTCTGGGTGACAGAGTGAGACTCCATCTCTAAAAAAAAAAAGAAAAATCCCCTATAAAGCGCAGTGAGATGGTTTTGGGTAAACAATTCTGCAGAATAATTCTGTACATGTAAGTTTGAGAACCACTGAACTCTAGTGGAAAGGTATTTTGTATGGCGATACTGGGGCCTTGTATAAGAAAACTGTCAATCTCTAGTTGTGCATAGGAGGGAGGTAAAGAATGCTAAAGTATCCCTTTTTGCCAGTAGAGACCTCTCCATCTTATAAGAGTCAACTTCTATAACTTTATTTATTAACTTATTTATTTATTTTAGACATGGTCTCGCAGCGTTGCCCAGGCTGGAATGCAGTGGCATAATCTTGGCTCACTGCAACCTCCGCCTCCTGGATTCAAGTGATTCTCCTGCCTCAGCCTCCTGAGTAGCTGGGATTACAAGTGTGCACCACCACACCCGGCTAATTTTTGTATTTTTTTTTTTAGTAGAGACGGTTTCACCATGTTGGCCAGGCTGGTCTCGAAATCCTGACATCAGGTGATCCACCCGCCTCAGCCTCCCAAAATGCTGGGATTACAGGCATGAGCCACCGCGCCTGGCCAACTTTTATAACTTTAACACCTGGTAATAGATTTGTTGTTGTGAGGAGTGAGAACTTCAGTCCCCCATAGGTGAACTGTGTGCATGTTGTCACCACAAACAGAGGGCTTTGAATGTAGGCTACTAACGAGAACTTTGGAAACTTTACATTTTTTGATGCTGTCAACAGGACTGATTAGAGCTCTGCAGACAGTCAGTATCCTTTTCTTATGTGAAAACCTCTGTCCCCTTCCCCATCAAATACCAGGCACAGAGCCTGGGTGGTTCCTATCATAGACCACCTCAGCCAACAAGTGTAGGGGTGGGGGATAAAATCTACCTACTCTCGCTTCCTTTGTACCTCCACCACTAGGCCATTTCCTGATGGCATTTCTGCTTCTTTAGGAATCTCCCTGAAAACCAGATTCCACAGCAGACTTCCAAGCATTGTAGAAGGTCTGCATAGTTGGACAATTTTGGGTTCCTCCATTTTACTTAAGACGGCGGAGGGAGCCAGGCACTGTGGCTCATGTTTGTAATCCCAGCACTTTGGGAGACTAAGGTGGGTGGATCCCTTGAGCCCAAGAGTTTGAGACCTGCCTGGGCAACATGGCAAAACCCTGTCCCTATAAAAAATACAAAAATTAGGCAGGCATGGTTATGGTGGTACATGCCTGTTGTCCCAGCTACTTAGGAGGCTGGGGCAGGAGGATCACTTGAGGCCAGGAGGTCGAGGCTGCAGTGAACTATGATCACACCACTGCACTCTAGCCTGGGTGACAGAGCAAGACCCTGTCTCAACAATAACAACAACAACAACAACAACAACAACAAAACCGACTGGATGGAGTGTGAGTGTGTTTTGTGCAAACCAACAGATATAAAATGTAAACAATGCAGTCTAAGTTGCCGGAACAAGGACAAGCAGTGCCCTACCAGCCAGGGAGGAGAGCTGCTTGTGACATGACCACCTGCTGGCCCCAGAGTCCCCTTGCCACCCCTGAAGGGCTACGACTCCCAGAAGTACAGGTAACACAGCCACGTGACTCCCAGGTTGATGCAGGGACAGATGGCTGAGTGGCTTTCCACCTCTGCAGCTTTAGCTAAATTATGGAGGCTGAGATATGCAGAGAAACATCTTCAGGAAATACACACAGGAGGTGCAGTAAAACACTTCTGGGGCTATGTGTGTTCTGTTTATTTAGCAGTTTGTGAGGTGAAAAACACATCAGAGTAAACCACTTTTCCTCCAGACTTTTATCACGCTCAATGTTATTACTATCTTTGGGTTTTAGAACACTCAGCTTGTTTTCCTTGAACACAATTTAAATTATAAGCTGGGAGGGGAGGAGATCTTTGCAGAAAACATTATGCTTATAAATTGAGTACCGACCACCACTGCTTCAGGATTTGTCATTCCTGTCCCAGAGGTGACCTGTATGGACTCCCTCCTGGAAAGGGCTCTGCAGCATCCCTTGGCATGCCGCCTTCCAGACACTGGGAATGGCTGGCAGCAGCAGCTGGAGCAGCTGAGAGCAACAGAGAAGGAGCACCAACCAGGCAGGGGGTGGGCCCGGGACTCAGACATCTGAGTTCTGATCTCTACTGTCTCACTGCCCTGCTGGTCACCTCTTCCCGGTTCATCACCTGCCCACACTTCTGATTTCTCAAGAAAGGATGCTACTGATGACTTCTAGAGAGAAAATAAGAAGGCTGATGAGGGGACTGGAATTGCCTGCCTCTGTCTTTGTTTTCTCCCCTTTCCCAAGTGCCTGGGGTGAGGCATGGGGGAGGGACTAGACATGGAAGAGAAGGAGAAAGTTCTAGAAGGCTGCCTTCCTAACGGGAACGTGGCTGCTGGTAGGAAAAATCAGCAAGCCAGGCAGTCTGGGAGATGGGTGAATGGGTTGTGGTGTCCTCTGCAGAGCACACTCAGAAAGCTGCTCCCAACTGTGACAGTGCCCTGCAGGGACTGCTGGCCATCGCCTGGCTGGGGACAGGGCCTTCCTGGATGTTGGGCTGGCTCTGCTCATCCCTCGGTGAGGGAACATCCACTGCTTCTGTCGGCAGGGGTTCAGTCCCAAGTCTTGGAGAGAGCTCTGTTTCTTCAGCCTCTGCCACTCCCATGTCATAGGGGTTCGATCACAGTTACGGGATCCTGCAAGGGACACTTAGTGCTAGTGTGGCTCAGAGATTGGCACAGTCTTCCCAGTGCCAGGTCAGAGGATGGCGCAGTGGCTCCGACGTACCCTCTGCAGAGAGCCGGTGTCAGGCAAATGCACTTTATGACAGCCCGACCAATAAGGTGGACGTTGACCTGGCCCATAGCCAACAGCCCGCCTGTAGGGAGCTTCCACTGGCAGAAGGCGGTAGCAGCTTGGGGCGACACTTGGGGCTCCACCACATTGGTGGCACGGGTTATGGGAAAGAGAAGAAGGAGCATGGACACCCTGTCACAAAGCTCAGTCCTTCTTGATTAGAACCCAGCCCTCTGGAGGCAGCAGAAACCATCAACAATCTTCTATTTTAAAATCTATTGTTAGAAACTTCAGGCATCCACCAATGTGCTCAAACCTGGCTCTGCACCTGCAAAACTGTTTTGCATGGTCCTGAATAAATGAGGCTAGAGTTCTTTCCTTGGCACGTCCATGGGGCCCTCTCAACCCAGAAATCGTCCAGTGACAACAGTCACTGTCCCCACTGACTGTCACGCCCTATTTAATGAAGGTCCTTCCAGTGTGGTTTTCCTTCTGCTTCCTTCCTCCTCTGCAAGTGAAAGACCATAAAGACTCAGGGTCTTTCGGAGTTAATTCAAGTGCCAAACACCATTGTAGATGAAACAGACAATAATGTGAAAATAAATAATAGTCACCTGTCACCTTGCCTTCCAGAGATAACCACTGCTCATATTTCCGGTGTCTATCCCCTCGAGTCTTTTTCCTGTGCACACACACTTTTGTATTTTGACAGCAAGTAAAGAACCAGGGAGAGGTGGCCTCCCAGGCCATTCAAAAATGCAATTTAAACAACTAGGCATGGTTCGCAAACTTTAGTGCTCGTAAGCATCACCTGGAGAGCTTGTAAAACACATTCCCAGGCCCGACCCTCAGGAATTCCGCATTCCCTGGGTGCTGAGAGAGACAGGCCGGCCCATCCAGCCCAGACTCCTCAGAAAACCACTCAAACCTTCCGGGCTCAGGCACTGTGGCTTCCTGAGGAGGCTTTGACCTTAGATCATGCTCCAGCTGGGCCTTCAATGAAGAGTCTATCAGGATGAGGAGAAGGGAAAGAATGTTCCAGGTAACTGTGCAGGGCAGGAAGCCCTCTGAGGTCGTGGTCACTGGGTCCCTGGTGGTAATTAAATAAGGCCTGTAAAATGCCAGGTATAATCTTCACCCATATTATGTGACCAGCAAACAAATCCTGTCAGCTCCTGGATCCACCAACACCCTTTTTGTCTTTTGGATTTTTTTCATCGTTAAAAATTCAAGCATTGGCTGGACACAGTGGCTCATGCCTGTAATCCCAGCACTTTTAGAAGCTGAGGTGCGAGGATTGCTTGACGTCAGGAGTTGGAAAGCAGCCACGCCCCTGTCTGTACAATAAATTTTTTAATTAGCCAGGTATGGTTGTGTACACCTGTAGTCTTAGCTGCTCCAGAGACTGAGGTGGGAGGATTGCTTGAGCCCAGAAGTTCAAGGCTGCAGTGGGCTGGGATCACACCAATGCACTCCAGTCTGGGCGACAGAGTGAGATCTTATCACTAAAAAAAAAAAAAAAAAAAAAAAAAAATCAAGCACTCACAAATGCAGCGAGATGAGTACAAAGAATACCCTTACACCCGTCACCCAGATTCAACAATTGGCAGGATGCTGCCACCCGACTGCCTTCTACTGGCTCAGGTCTGGTCCAGAGGCCCAGAAACAGGGAGCAGAAGGAAGCCTTCAGGGAGATGCCAGGGGAGAAAGGGGTCGTGATAAGATCCCCAGCAGCAGCGGCCAGACAGCCAAAGTGTGGGACAGCAGGAAGTGAGCTGCCAGCGAAGCTTCCTGGGTATTAATGCACGAACCTGATTTTGAAACAAGCAAACTCAGAAATGCTTCTCTGACTCACCCATCCCGCGAATGGCCCTGTGGATAACGTAAGTTTTAAACGGGTCGTTAAACTGTCCGTAAGCTGGCCAACCTCGCCATGTTCATCTGCATGGACGTGTGGTCCTTGGCACCAATGACGTGATTGCTGGTGGAGTATTTCCACGGGACGTTCAGGTCCACAAATTCACTGGCATTGTTCTGTGTAGTGAGGCCACACTAGGCACGAGCAGAGAAAGCTGTTTTGTTTTGTTTTGTTTTGTTTTGTTCTCTGACTGTTAAAGCTTTCTTCACATGTTGGTGGTCTCTAACAGCCTGTTTATATTTAAGGGCCAGACAGTCACTAGAAGGTTTCTTGGAAGCTCTGCGCATTGTTGTAGACTGTTGTTCTCAACTGGGGTGATTTTGCCCCCAGGAGGCGTTTGGCAATGTCTGGAGACATTTTTGATTGTCACAACAATCAAAGTGCTGCTAGCATCCAGTGGTAGAGACCAGGGATGTTGCTCAGCATCCTAGAATGCACAGGACAGTGCCACAACAAAGAAGTAGCCAGCCCCAGATGCATAGTGCCAGGCTGAGAAAGCCTGCCCTGGGGTGATCAGGTGGGCACCAGCCCTGTCCTTCATATCTGTTTCTTTTGAGTGCATCAGTTTCCATCCTGAGAAACCCATCCCTCACCAAACTTGGAAGGCAGAGTGTGTGGCTCCAGCATTCAGAAGCTAGGTGCACTCAGTAAGTAGACTTTCAGGCACACCTGCTGCTTTCAGTGTGGCGTCTCTGATATGAGGAAAACAGTGCAGAACTTCTCTGGGTCCATTTCCCCTGAAAGCAACCTCCTGACATGTGTGAGGTGGGCAGGTGGAGTGGCCAGGCTGCTTGGGCTTGGGAAGAGGACCTGGTGTGGTAATGTGTGGGGCGTTGGAAGGAGGGTCATCTAGCTGCTCCTTACGCAGAATTCAAACAATCCTCCTGTTCTTAGCTCTGTTTTGCACTCCCACCTTTGCTGACCCTGGGGACCTTCCATTCCTGAGCCTTCCTGAGATGTTCACTGTGAGTAGGTCTGCTTCCTGCAGGCAGTCAGGTGTCCACTCTCCCTGGCTGATGTCCGTGACCTTGTGCTCTGTGTCTTCCAGCATGTCATGGTTGGGCCCTTCTATGGCCTCCTCTGCACATGCATGTCTGGATTTATCCCTTTGCTGTCATTTTAGTGAGGGTTGGGGAAGGAGTGGTGATAAACATGGTTGAGTTTATCATCTTAAGCCAGAAGTGGTATCCTTGTGTGCTGGAGAACTGTAGATTTCCTTAAAAGCTCTGAAGTGTGTTTGGCTTCTGAGGAGGACAAAGTGCTGGTGCTGGAGCTCTTCTGGCTTACCTAGAGGCAGGATTTGAGGGATGGCAACATATAGGAGGAAGAAGAGCTCTGTGACCCTCATGTTGCGGAGCCTCAATGTCCCTGTGTGTGAAATGTGTGCTCTCAGTCCTGCTGGTAGAGTACAGATGGAATGAGGGGATGGGTGTAGATGAGCAGAGAGCACTGCCGAGGGCTGTGGTTTATGATTGCCATCCTCATGGCTGGAGTCATTACCATCATCTCCTTTAACTCTATGACCAAGGCAACGTGTCACTTGGGTACTGCGACAGAATGTACCTCTCTGGTAGACAGGCTTAACCCAGCAAATGGGCATGAGTACCAACTGCCTCGTTTTCTTGCCAGAGGCCTCCAGTTTGGTTGGCAGAGTGGTGACCAGCTGACCAATTGGACGGGGCTCTTCAATGTCACAGGTGATGCAGCGGTGCAGAGGGGCAGTGACTCCAGCTCCGGGTACAGACTCCAGCAAATGGCCAGGGAGCGGGGAAGGCCGACCTGGGGTGACCCTGCAGCCCCTGCCCCATTGTCCACCCCCTACAAGTGGAAGAAGCAGGCTCGCTCCAGTGGCTCAAAACTCCCTGCATTTTGGTATCCCACCTGGTTCATTTAACTCGAGGGTGAATGAATTTGAAGGATGAGGGATAGGACCCAACCATAACCAAGCAGGGATTCACTGGCTCCCTCTATCGCCAGGTGGGGTGGGGAGTCTTGGTCTCAAGCCTCCATTTAAGGGTGGGGACCAAAGCTCTGTCGCTGCCGCAGGGATTTCAAGTATCAGCCAGCAAGTGTGTGTAGGTGTGTGTGGGGGTGGGTGTTGGGCGGGGTATTTCATTCTCTGGCCAAAGCCAACAGCACCACCTCAAAAAGAACTTTTGACTGGAGAGAATCATGGATGTGGAATATTTGTCTAAATAAATAGTGAGGCCAGGCGCTGTGGCATGAGCCCACAACCCCAGCACTTCGGGAGGCCGAGGTGGGCGGATCGCTTGAGCTCAGGAGTTCGAGACCAGACTGGGCAACATGGTGAAACCCCATCTCTACAAAAAGTACAAAAATTAACTGGGTGTGGAGACTATTATTCTAAGTGAAGTAACTCAGGAATAGAAAACCAAACATTGTATGTTCTCATTCATATGTCGGAACTAAGCTATGAGGATGCAAAAGCATAAGAATGACACAGTGGGCTGGGCATGGTGGCTCATGCCTGTAATCCCGGCACTTTGGGAGGCTGAGGCGGGTGGATCACCTGAGGTCAGGCGTTTGAGACCAGCCTGGCCAACATGGTGAAAACCCATCTCTACTAAAATACAAAAATTAGCTGGGTGTGTTGGCTGGCGCCTGTAATCTTAGCTTCTCGGGAGGCTGAGGCACGAGAATCGCTTGAACCTGGGAGGCGGAGGTTGCTGTGAGCTGAGATTGCACCACTGCACTCCAGCCTGGGCAACAGAGTGAGACTTTGTCTCAAAAAAAAAAAAAAAAAAAAAGACACAGAGGACTTTGGGGACTCCGAGGGAAAAGGAGGGAAGCGGATAAGGGATAAAAGACCACAAATTGGGTACAGTGTGTACTTCTTGGGTGATGGGTGCACCAAAATCTCAGAAATCACCACCAAAGAACTTACACATGGAACCAAACACCACCTGCTCCCCAATAACGTATGGAAATAAAAAAAAATTTTAAAATTAAAAAAAGGAAATGCTTCTCAACGTTAGATTCAGCCATAATCCCAAACTTCTTTATGCTGCTATTTCTAAATACTCCCCATCAATATCAAGTCTAGCTCTCAACAAAGTGGAAAAAGCCCTCCGTGATCCTCAGTCCTACTGCCTCCCTGGGGGCTCAGCAGGTAGCCTCCGGGCTCAGGCAGAACGTGGTGATTTGGCATCTCCAGGCACGGGATCCCTGCAGGGTCGAGTCCCTGCACTCCTGGGTCTTTCCTGCTTCCTTGGCCTCAGGATCCCCAGCGAGGATTGCCATCGTGACCTGATTTTACGAGTTCCCAGTCCAAGTGATTGCAAGGTTTTGCAATGAATGAAATATGTTGTCTGATCTCTCATTGGGACCATGAAGGGGGTGAAGTGAGAAGTGGACAAGTGGAGAGGGATTAGTCTGATTTATCAAAACCAGGAAGGCAGGATGCTATGGATGGCAGGTGCATTCCCGGTTTCTCCGTGTCCTGGGAAAGTGAGGCAGCTGATATTGCGGTGGCTGGAGCCTGGGGCCTGGGGTCTCAGCTAGGTTGTCAGGGTGTGACTGTGGACAAATCACTTAACTTTCCATCTATGAGACGGACATACTAATCCTGCCTAGCTGGTCAGATAAGCTGAATCCACACTTTTATCAAAAGGACTGAGAGGCAGACGCCTACCCACTTAAGGGGCTATTTCCCCCACTCAGCCCTTCCCCACCAGCAAAAGGGAAGTATGAATTCAGGGGTACTCTCTATTCTGAGGTCTTGAGATCAGAATTTGGGGGGTCAAAAATTTATACGATTTGTGGGGTCTCTTTAAGAGAAAGAACACAAAGGTTACTAAAGTTAATTGTTGCAAAAATGAGAAGAGGAAAATCTCATCACCATGCCTCTCACAATGGGGATCATAGGATTTGATAGTTGACAACCACATGTCCTCTGGTGAGTCATTTCTTTTTTATTGTTTTAAATTTAATTTTTTTATTATTCTTTTTTGAGACAGGGTCTCACTCTGTCACTCAGGCTGGAGTGCAGTGGCACCATCACAGCTCACTGCACCTCGAACTTTTGGGCTCAAGCGATCCTCCCACCTCAGACTTCCGAGTAGCAGGACCGCAGGCGGGCACCACCATGCCCAGATAGTGTGTGTTGTGTGTGGTGTGTATGTTGTGTGTGGTGTGAGTGTGGTGTGCATGTGTTGTGTGTGGTATGTGATGTGCGTGTGGTGTGCAGTATGTAGTGTGTGGTGTGTGTGGCATGATGTGTCTTGTGTGTGTGTGGTGTGCATGGGTGTTGTGTGTGTTGTGTGTGATGTATTGTTTGATGGTTTCTTTTGTAGAGACAGGGTCTTATTATGCTGCCCAGGTTGGTCTTGAACTTGTGATCCCAAGCGATCCTCCTGTACAATTTTAAATTACAAATTTTAAAAAGCTGACAAATAACAAACAGAAAATGAACATGGTTATGAATCAACTCCCCAGCACACCTCTATGAAACTTTTTTTTTTACTTGCATGCATTTTGCCTTTGTAATGTTGTTTTCTTCTGTAGAGAGGATAGAAAGGGCCAGCCCCCTATCCCCTGTATGCTCCCATCCTCTGAGTCCTGGAGAATTTGGTTCCAGAATGAACCAAAGCAAGATGCAAAAAGGAGGCTCCTCTCTGAAACGGGAGAAAAGAGGAGGCATCATTTTCCCCGTATCTCACGGTTTCACCCTTAACCGTGTCTGCATTTTAGAGGTTGACATATTTCCATTTTCCAGCTGTGCGTTCTCTCCTATGTGGTTCATAGACTCCTGCCCAACACCTCCTCATTCACAAAACTGTGTTTGTGTGTGTTGTGTGTGCGTGGAATGGTGTGTGTGTGGTGTGTGTGTTGTGTGTTGTGTGTGATGTGTGTGTGGTGTGCATGTATTGTGTGTTATGAGTGTGTTGTGTGTGATGTGTGTTGTGGGTGGTGTGTATGTTGTGTGCGGTGTGAGTGTGGTGTTCATGTGTTGTGTGTGTGGTATGTGATGTGTGTGTGGTGTGTGGTGTGGTGTGTGGTGTGTGTCATGTGTGTTGTGTGTTGTGTATGTGGCATGTGAGGTGCGTGTGGTGTGTGTTGTGTGTGTTGTGAATGTGTGTTGTGTGTGTGTCGTGTGTGTTGTGTGTGTGTCGTGTGTGTTGTGTGTGTGGTGTGTTTCTGTTGTGTGTGCTGTGTGTGTTGTGTGTGGTGTTTGTGTTGTGTGCGTGTTGTGTGTGTGGTACGTGTTGTGTGTGTCATGTGTGGTGTGTGTGTAGTGTGTGTGTTGTGTATGTATCGTGTGTGTAATGCGTGTGGTGTGTGATGTGTGTGTGGTGTGTTTGTATTGTGTGTGGTGTGTTTGTTTTGTGTGTGTGTCATGTGTGGTGTGGGTGTGGGGTGTGTGTTGTGTATGTGTGGTGTGTGTTGTGTGTTGTGTGTGATGTGTTCATGTTGTGTGTGTGGTGTGTGGTGTGTGTGGTATGTTTGTGTTGTGTGTGTGTCATGTGTGTTGTATATGTGTCGTGTGTGTGATGTATGGGGGTATGTGTGTGGTGTGTGGTGTGTTTGTGTTGTCTGTGGTGTGTGATGTGTGTGGTATGTTTGTGTTGTGTGTGTCATGTGTGTTGTGTATGTGTGTTGTGTGTGTTGTGTATGTGTCCCGTGTGAGGTGTGTGTGTGGTGTGTTCGTGTTGTGTGTGTATGTGTGTGGTGTGTGGTGTATGTGTGTTGTGTTTGTGTGGCGTGTGTGGTGTGTGGTGTGTATGTTGTGTACGTGTCATGTGTGATGTGTTTGTGTGTGTGGTGTGTGTGTGTTGTGTGTTGTATATGTGTTGTGTATGTGTTGTGTGTGTGTTGTGTATGTGTTGTGTGTGTGGTGTGAGGTGTGTGTGTGGTGTGTTTGTGTGTGTGTGGTGTGTGGTGTATGTGTGTTGTGTTTGTGTGGTGTGTGTGTTGTGTGTGGTGTATGTCGTGTGTGTGTGTATGTGTGTGTGCAGTCTTTCTCCTGTAGAAGGGCGCCCTACTGCACAGTCTGAAGCGTCTGCCTCGTTTCTATGGGGAACAGCTTATGGAGAAGCTGAGTGGGCGGGCCTCTTCCCTTCCTAGAGTGTAAATAGGATGAAGTCTTTCTCTCCAGTCCATCCTCTTTATAATACTTTTAAAGAACAGTCCTGGTTAAAGCACCCTTTTCAAAAGTTTCCAAATGGCCTCCCATGGCCTTCCAAGTCCCTGGACCCTGGGCGGCATTCAGGGCCTCCGCAGCTGGCCTCACCTGCCTGATCTTTCACTGCTTCCTTCTTAAGCTCTGGGCTCCAGCAAAACCCGGAACCTGCCGTGGGCTCAGCACTCCCTCTACCGGCGTGTCCTATTCTTCCACATCCACCTGCTGAGAGCCATCTGTCAGGGTCCAGCTCAAATGCCACCTGCTCCAGGGAGCCTTCCCTGATACGCAGAGAGAAGTGAACCTCTTCCGCTCAGACCCCTCATTGGTGTTTACCTCCCCAATGGCCCTTCTCCCATCCAGCCCTGTGTAACAGTATTCTGTGTGCGTGATCCTTGCTCCCTGGCTGCAGAGATTGCTGAGATTGCTGTCTACCTCATTTTCACATCCCGCACAAGTGTTTATTGAGCAAATGAGTCTCTCTCTCTTTTTTTTTTTTTTGAGACAAAGTCTGGCTCTGTTACCCAAGCTGGAGTGTAGTGGTGTGATCTTGGCTCACTGCAACCTCTGCCTCCTGGGCTCAAGCCATCCTCCCACCTCAGCCTCCAGAGTAGCTGGAACTATAGGCACGCACTACCATGCTTGGCAAATTTTTGTATTTTTTGTAGAGATGGTGTTTTGCCACCTTGCCCAGGCTGGTCTCGAGCTCAAGTGATCCACCTGCCTTGGCCTCCCAAAGTGCTGGGATTACAGGTGTGAGCCACTGCGCCTGGTCTGATTCTCCTTTTTTGATAGAGGAAAACATTGGCCCTCAGAGAGGTTAAGTGATTTACCTGAAGTCACTCAGGTGGTGAGCGGCAGAGTCAGATCTGGAGCCCAGGCCTGAGAACTCAGGCCAGCATCACCCTCCGCACCCACATTCAGTGTCCCTGGAGCCGTGGTACTGACTCTGATTCAGAGTCTGAGGGGCCCGTGCGAGGATGGCAGAGCCTCCGCACACTCCTCATCCCCCACCCCAGGAACTGTGCTAGTTCATGACCCTCGGGGAAAGAAGGGCTTGCAGATGGCCCCTGACCAGTTCACCTGGGTCTGCATCAGCTTAAGGTCAGCAGGGAGATGAGGCAGGATAAAGAGCTACGCAGAGATTTTGATCCCTTTTTCAGATATCTGTTGTCACTGTCTCCCATCACAGTGGGTTATGGAGAGGTGTCTGATTGGATGTTATTTTGGATTTGTGGCCGAGTGTATGTAAACACTTGTAAGTATTTTTAACCCATTATTACAAAACATTTCTCAAAAGTAGAGCAAATGATACAACACCCCCCCACCCCCCCGCCCCATGTACTATCATCCAGCTATGACAGGTGTCAGCTGATGGGTAGTTTTCACATTCTGGATTCTGCTGATTGCAGCCCTGAGTGTCCTTTAACATTTTGTCCCTAGTCTTGTATTTCCTGTAAACTAGTAGTTAGATCTAGAAGCTGGATTGGGTTTGATTTTTTTTTCTTGTCAAGAATACTTACTTTACAGGTGGTGGTGTTATTTCCATCAGGAGCACACAATGTTGTGGACACTTTAATGTTTAACATATTTAAAAGTAGATCAGTGTTGTCACACACATCTGAACAACGTGAAAACCAACTCACCCAATAGACACTGGAAATGAAAATGGCTTAGTCCGGGGTGGGCTCTTAATGGAAGTTAGTTGATGAATTAGATAACACAGGAATCACACTGCTCAGGATCGGCCTCCTGGAGTAGGAAGACTCCAGAACTGGGAACTTGGCTTACCTTAGCACTGCTACCTGCTCACCCGGGACAGGATGTCAATATTTGGTAATATCCTGGGATAGCTTTGAGCAACATGTGATGGGCGTGTCACAGGAATCGGGGCCTGTTTTCAAGGAAACATCCGTAGCTCCTTTTCTACAAGAAGACTCTGGAAAGTGTTGGAAGAGCCTCTGGCTTCAATATTAGATAGAAATCATGCTTCTAAACATCACCCTCAGTTGAGAGGAAGACAGGACAATGGAGTGACAGATGGCGTGACAATGGCTATGAACTGGGACTCTATCGGTGGATGGGAAGCCATGTGCAGGAGGCAGCCTTGGGAGAGGTGCTCATGATACTTTTTTTTTGCGGGGGGACAGGGTCTTGCTCTGTCAGGCTGGAGTACAATGGCATGACCTCAGCTCACTGCAACCTCTGCTCCCCAGACTCAAGCAATTCTCCCACCTCAGCTTCCTGAGTGTTGGGACTACAGGTATGTGGCAACGGCTCCCAGCTAATTTTTTGTACTCTTTTTTTTTTTTTTTTTTTTTTTTTTGTAGCAATGGGGTTTAGCCATGTTGTCAAGGCTGGTCTTGAACTCCTAGACTCAAGCGATTCGCCCTCCTCGGCCTCCCAAAGTGCTAGGATCACAGGCGTGAGCCACTGTGCCCAGCCTTAACGTGGCGCCATCTTGATCATTGACAACCACATATCCTCAAGTGAATCATTTATTTTTAATTTTTTTACGTTTATTTTATTCTATTTTTTGAGACAGGGTTTTCGTTCTGTTACTCAGGTGGGAGTACAGTGGCGCGATCATGGCTCATTGCAGCCTTGACTTTTTGGGCTCAAGTGATCCTCCCACCTCAGCCCCCTGAGTAACTGGGACCACAGGCATGTGCCACCACACCTGGTTAATGTTTTGTTCATTTGTTTCTTTTGTAGAGACGAGGTCTACCTATGTTGCTCAGGCTGGTCTGAGTGATCCTCCTGCCTTGGCCTCCCAAAGTGCTGGGATTGCAAGCATGAGCCACCGAGCCCAGTCATTTCTTTATTCCTTCAATTATCTCTGCAATTTGAGGGGACAGGCCTCTTTAATCCTCAGCTGACATTATGATTTCCTAGAACGCAGAGAAACTTTGGAGACCCTTCACCTTAAAGATTTTTCCATTATTATGTTTTCCTCTAGGTTAGCTTTGCCTTTCTGGTGAGGGAATTATTTTTCACTCTGTGCAAAGCACCCCAACTAGACACATAGCGAGGCCTTAGCAACCTTCCTTAACTTAAACCGAGGCAGGAGTTCTGCACTGGAAGTTGTTTGGGAATTTCAGAAGAAAGTTGCTGGAGAATTCCACTGCAAGATACAAAAGCACTAGAAAAATCAGAAAGCAGAAAGTATCGCTGAACATAATATTCCAGTTTCACTCAAGCAGAGTGGCTCCCACTGTCTTAGGACATGCCAGACAATAAAGATAAGCATGAAGCCCTGTCTTCTTGGAACGGCTTATCAGCCTCATGTTTGAGGAAATTCAGCCTCCTGGGAAGATGCCCTCGTTGGCTCTTCCCAGTGGATTTTACCAGGGCCCTGAGGCCCTGCGGTTGTGATGTCAATTCCCCAGTTCTCAGGAAGGAGGTGAGAGGGTCTGAGGCTGTTTGGTCGTTGAAAAGAGAGGGGCAGGAAGTGTTTGCCCAGGAGCCGGCGCCAGCAGGGCCCCTCCCCAGGCCCTCTGCACTTGAGAGAGTTCAGGGAAACTTTCTCATTATCGCTCTGACCTCCAGGACCCCTGGATGCCAGTTAATCATTACCCGGGCAGGGCTGTATTCCTGGGCTCTCTGGCCTGTTTTTGTGGCCGTGGGTTTATGACTGGCCTGGCCACGGGGCCTTGGCTGGCGTTTGGATTGTGCACTGATAGGCTCCGCTTGGCTCTGACTCAGCCCTCGCTGGATGCAGGAGTCGGACCCTCTTGGGGAGCTGGGTCTTCTGCGTTGTTTGCACCCCCTTCCTCATGCTGCTGGGAGGCTCCGACACTGAGCGTCCCAAGTCTCCACCAGGAGAAAGCCCCAAAGTGACACTGGGCACAGGAGCCCCAGAGCCACAGCAGAAAGCCTCAGAGATGGGAGGGTACCGAGGCCTGGATGAGTCACGGCTGCAGTCCTTGGGGACTCCTGGTCCCAGTCCTGGCAGCTGGGGCTTAGGGATGCATCCTGCTCTGAAATTCTCCCGTTGCCATGTGTTCTCCCCCTTTCTCCCGCTATGTGTCTGCTCAGGAGCGGAGATAAGCCAGAGCTGTTCGCTGCATCTGTTGGAGAAGCAAGATGGCTGTCCCCAGCAGCATCACCTAGCTTTCTTGCTAACCATGGGAAAGTCCTCAGTAATTAAAGTTGAGAAAGGGTCCTGGTGATCCTTGATGACACCCCCTCAACTTCCTAGGTTTCACAGGAAAGCCCTGGCCCCCACAAAGTCCCTGCGTCCCGAATGTGCTTTGTCCCCTTGCTGTTCCAGCCCTCTGTGCTGCGTCTCACATCATGCCCGTTCCCCTAGGGACCCTGCCTGTCCCACACCACTGTTGCTTTCCCTCCTCCTCACTAATCGACCACCTCCTAGACCCTGCCCTTGTGACCATTCTCCTGATCTAGACTGGCCTTCCCTTCCTCAAAGCTGGGTGACGAAGGAGTGTCGCGTGCTTCGGGCCCCGCTGAGGGATGCCCTCTCTTGTCTCTCCTGCACCCTCAGCACACATGCCCACGGGCTCAGAGCTGGGGGCAGCCCTGTGGTGGCTACATTTATTTGGATCTGAGTTGATTCTGCATTATCCTTGAAGTTCGGCCCCCTTGGCTGGGGCTACATCTCCCTGGTTCTTTTTATCACTGCAGGTGGCACAGAGCTCTTTTCAAAATGCAGGGATGACCCCAAGCTCGAAGCAATCCCCCATCCTATCTGTGTTGCTGGGAAAACCAGGTCAGGACTGGGGTCAGCGTTTGTGGAGTAGAAAAGGAGAAAGGTGATTCTCCTCTGTTTCCTTCCCTTCCCGTGCACAGTGAGGGAGTCACAGAGGCCCCATCATGCACTGGAGTCCACGTCGTGGCTCTTCTGTGAGCCTCTTGCTCTGCAGTGGAGAGCAAGCTCTCCTTGGAAACAAACTCCAGCTGCGGAGCTCAGGGTCCCAGGCAGGAGACAGGAACAGGGCTGGGTCCTGGGAGTCTCCTGCACACGTCCTCCCCACCCCCTTCCCCCTATCCCACTGCCCTTCAGCCTCACCCAGCGCCAGCCCGGCTGCCTTCTCATGGCCACATGCGCAGATCTGGTGAAGACAGGAGCAAACAGAAGCCATCTGGAAGGGCTCAGGGAGAATCCGCCCAGGGAGCCTGGAGACAGGACAGGATGCTCGGTGCGTTGCTTCCGAGCTGGCTTTGTGGACTTGGATTTGGCTGGGGCTCTGCTGGCTTCCTTAAGGAGATAGGAGAAAGGGTGACTGGGGTCAAGTGCAGAAAAGGCCTGCTGCAGGACCCCAGGCATTAGCTCCCAGCTAAAGGCCATGGAGCTGACGTCAGACAGGCACTTCCGGGGCCTTGGCTACCACTGCCGTAAGCTAAGGAGAGGGTGGTGGTGAGGAGGGTAGCACCCTCGTCTAGGGGTAGGTGAGAAGTTTAGACATAGACTAGAGAGAAGACCTCCTCCTTCTACTACCCTCGAATTCTCGTGGAAGGGAGCTCTCTGGTTTGCATAGAGCAGAGAATGCCGCTGAGAGATACTTACCTGGCGCTAATGTGGTCTACACATCTGAAGCCACGTACTACACCCTACTACACCCTTCTTTCGGGGCTTTATTTCTGAGCTTGGTGAGACAAGAAGAATTTGTCATTACAAACGAAATCTGCTTCCTCTCTTTTATTACGTAGTTGATAACATCAGTTTCCTCTGTGATTTCTTTTATTACTCTCCATTTTTATTAATCTTGGGGCTGCTGGTGATAACAATCTCATAAAAAAATAACTGGGTGAGCTATTGCTGGGAGGCCTACTTGGATGAATTAGATGTCTTTTTTTCTCCCTAGAGTAAAGGGGCACAAGTGCAGGCTCATTAGTACCTCAGCATCGCCTCGGATATTTACGAGGGTGGTCTGCATCCTGCGGCAGACATGCGCAGTGCTTCACAGCAGCATGAGTCCAGTTAGAGCTCCTGTGACCCATTAACTTGACAAAGGGCTCAGGTGCAGATGGAGCTGTCAGGGGAGATGCATCTGTGGAGGTGCTGAGTCCTGTGTTCCAGAGAGAATCTGGGCAAATTCAGCCAAGGAGTGGATGGGGCCAATTTGACTTATCAACCGCACCCGAGGCACCCCAGAAAGGGGAAACAGCAGCTCCCTGGGAGATTAGGTGTTCTACTAAGAAGCCCTCAACTTTCCTCATATCCACCTTAACCTTTCACTTTGCTTTTCTAGGTCAGAATGGGCTTTTCTTGGGCTTCCCTGACTTCCCAGTGGCTGTGCTGCGTGGACCTTCAGGAGGAAAGAAGAGCTCCAGGGCCTCCCCGACGCCAGGAGTGGGGTGGTCTTTCCCACCAGTGGGAGCACAGATTGGAACCTTCCCAGGTCCAGTAGCAGCTGCTGGGAACAGAGGGAGCAGCTGGCCTGGCAGGGGGCCACACTTAGCTTTGGCTTTCTCAGCGTTTACATCCACCGCCCACGCAGGGGATGCAGGTTTAAACTGGATGTGAATAGGAAGTATTTAAATTGGACTCGTGAATATGGAGTATATTAAAGTGGCCTTAACCACTTTGACTTTGCTTGCAGTCAGCTGTCACTGGGCATCAGTCTGAAGCCTCCATGGATTGCTCTGCCACCTGACCACTTTTCTTAATACTTAAAGTAGCCTGGCAGGGATTCCACCTGTGAAGGAATTCCATCTGTCAATGTTTCTTTTTCTCTTTCTTCCGCCACCCATTTCTTCTGACCTTCAGCGAACTCCAGATATTCATGGTGATATTAATTTCTTGGGCTTTGCTGCCTTTCCCTGTGGCTGCAAGGCCCATATTCTCATCTAGAAAAGCAAAGTGAAAGGTTAAGGTGGGGTGTGAGGAAAGTTGGGGACTTCTCAGTAGAACACCTAACCTTCCAGGGACTGCTGCTTCCCCTTTTCTGGGCTGCTTTGAGTGTGTGATATTAACATCACCGTGAATATTTGGATTTAGCTGAGGGTGAGACACATCTCTGGGTGTGTGTATTTGTGTGTGTGTGTGTGTGTGTGTGTGTGTGTGTGTGTGTGTGTGATGGGGTCTTGCTATGCTGCCCTGGTTGGAGTGCAGTGGCCATTCACAGACACCATGATAGCACACTGCAGCCTCAAACTCCTGTCTTCAAGCCATCCTCCCACCTCAGCCTCCCGAATAGCTGGGACTGTAGGAGCATGCCACCTGGCCCAGCCATCATGGCAATATTTTTAAAAAGAGGCACCCTTCCTTGTGGACACTGGCGCATTTTTCATTTAACACAGAATGAGGAGGGCCTTTATGGAACTTTTCATGAAGTGAGGAAGTCTTGAACCAGGACACAATTTGATAGGTGCACATCACCTGGTTTCACATTTCCTGGTCTGAGGCTCAGAGGTTGGGCTGGGCCAGAAGAGCCAGGCAACACACGTGGAATGGGGAAGTCACTCTACTTGTTGCATGGAAAGGTGAGGGAGGTTCCAGAGATGGAGAGATGCAGGCTCAGGTGAACCCTCCCCAGCCTCCAGCAGCACCCTTTGGGATGCAGTCATGCTGCAGAGGGGCTGGCAGTGGTGCTGTGCTTGTCCTCATCCACTTGCTGAGTGCCTCCCCATCGGTCACTTCCTGCTCGCAGACAGGGTCCTTGGGGAATGAGTGACTAATTCCCCAGCTCAGCCCAGCAACCCCAGTGCCTGCACCCTTCTCCCGTCAGTCCTGCCCACACTGAACACTCTCCTCAACTCTGCATTCCACCTGTCCCCGCCCCCCCGCCACACACGTCATCTCTGCCAGCCACATTTACCACCCACTTGCTGGGAGCTGTGATATTTTTAAGAGTCATTGACCTGCATTTTAATAGCATGTTATCTCTTTCTCTCCCTGCATTTATGTCTATTTTCATTAAGTAAAAGTCAATACTATACAAACATTCCCTTTTCATATTCATGGCTTGCCTAACTCGGAGAGAGAAAGAACCTTGCAGACCCCATCGTGTCCAGCCTGTCCCAAATCCCAATGTGCATACAACAGAAATGTGTGCATTGCAATTTGCCAATTCCACATGTATGGCCTGGCTTTTCCTGCCCAGACCAATCTGAGCATCAGACCAGGGAACGCGAAACCAGCTGATTCCCAATGTGACGTGTGCATACCAAACTGTGTTACGGTTCAAGATTTCCCTGCCCCATCAGAAGTTCCAGAAGGCCATTCACACTTTGGGTTAAATGAAAACTGAGCACATACCAAAAGTACATGCACGTGTATTTTACTCATTGTAAACAATCTACACACCCATTAATAGTAGAGTGGGCAGTCCAGGCACAGTAGCTGATGCCTGTAATCCCAGCACTTTGGGAGGCTGAGGTGGTAGGATTACTTGAGCCCAGGGGTTTGAGACCTCACCTCCCTGGGCAACACAACAAGACCTTGTCTCTACAAAAAATGAAAAAAAAAATTAGCCGAGTGCGGTGGGGTGCACCTGTAGACCCAGTTACTCTGGGGGCTGAGGTGGGCTTGAGACAGGAGTTAAAAGAGTGGCAGTTAGCTGTGATTATGCCACTGCACTCCAGCCTGGGCAACAGAGTGAGACCCTGTCTCTCTCTCTCTCAAAAAAAAAAGTAAAATGGGCAAATAAAATGTGATGCAGTCACACAATGGAATACCACTCAGCAATGAGAGTGAATGAGCTACAACCATGAGCAGCCACACGGATGAGCCCCTCATGCATCATGCCGAATGAGAGCAGCGGACACAACAGAGAACTTGCCGTTCGACTCTCTTTACATGAAATCCCCAAACAGGCAGCACTTAACTGTGGTTTTTGGAGTCAGGATGGTGCTACCTGGGTTGGGTAGAAAGGGACTTCTGGGGTGTTGGCCCTGCTCTGTTTTTAAATCTACAGGTACAGGTTACATGGGCAGGTTCACTTGGTGGGAATTTATCAAGCCGTACACTTGTACTTTTCTGTATGTATATTTCAAGAAAAGGTTTTCTGGAAAAAACTTGCCCCCACCCACTCCAGCCACCAAGTTCACTCTGGATTTGGTGCCGTTTAGAAACTTATTCAACCAACTACCTGTTGTCTGAATGAGCTATTCTTCAACTGTTCCCAAGGACTGCTCTCTGGCACACGCACAGCCTCTGAGCACTTCCAGGCCTGTGTCTGTATGGTTAATAACCTCTTCTTACCTAATTCTACTCCAAAGCCCTTTGCAGTACTTACTGGTGCGATTAGTAAGAAAGGCAGTAACATTCTCTCCTTCCTATGTTGTTTGGAGCCGAGGGGCAGAAATGAGACAGCGAGATGCTCATCCTGATGGTGTGTCAGTGTCTTTCATGCCAAGGTGTCATCCCAGGCATCCTGAGCCTGATGGGTCTCTCTGAAGGTGGGGAAACTGAGGCCTAGGAAGGTCATGGCCTTCCCCAAGGCTCTCAGAAAGCACAACCCCATGTCACTGGCCATCAAACCACATTTGTAAAGTGGGGGCTTTTCCAGGAGACAGGATTTTCCAAAATGTGACTACTGACCCCATGACTTTCAGGGGTCTGGGTTTGACCTTGACCGCACAACCTCTAAGGAACATGAGAAGAAAATGGAGCACAGGTCTCAACCAAAGAAGCCAAGAGAACCTCTCCCTGCAAGATTTCCACACCCCCCACCCAGGCTCTCTCTGTCCCATCGGCCACACTCTAAGCTGGTGGTGGGTGCCAGGAAGAACCCTCAGCACCTGTTCACCCAGGGTGGTGGCAGAGCCTCACCCCTGCAGGACAGCCACACTCAGTGTCCAGACATCTGCCTGCAGTTCTCCCTGGGGCTCCTCATATATCCCTCATCTGGAAGAAAACAGACTCTAAAAGGCTGCTTTCCCATAAAAACACAAGCCTTTCACTGGCCCTGTGTCCAGTGTGCACTAGTGAGTGGCTTCTCTTCCCCTTGGGAAGTGGATTTAAGATTGTAGGAGGAGGTGCTCCCACTCTCAGACGTCACCCCTTAACCTTCAAGCTGCACTTTTCTGCAACATGGAGCCATCGTGCCTGATTCTGATGCCCCGCCATCCTCCAGGGTCAGAGTCATGTGTGGAGCCACACCCATCTCTGTGGCTGTCCCCACCCACGGCCAGAGGACTGAGGCCTGGAGACACGGCCCTGACGGGAAGGCCGAGGGTGGGGCAGCAGCCTGAAGGGCCTCTCCTGGATTTCAGCTCCCCTGACCTGCTGTGGGCAGGGTCTGTGCCCAAGCAAAGGATAAAGTGGCCTCATCAGGAGTGAGAAGCAAGGGCCTGGGGTACAGCCAGGTCTGTGCACCTGTCCAAGAGTGGCACTCGCTGGTTATACATTAACAGGGGACTGGCCACGTGGCAGGCCCAGGACTGCAAGCGAACACCCAACAGGCAAGTTTATCACTAGCAGTTTTCTGATAAATTACCTCTCCTGCCAAAAATGTGCCCTCTCCCCTTTTCATGTCAGGCTTGTCACAAAGCTGAAATGACAGGTGAGCAAACAGCAGGGGCGCTGAGCTTGGAAACTCCCTGCTCCTCAGCAGGTCCACACAACTCCCCTTGGCCTGGCCCGAGCCCCAGTATTGCCTAGGAGCACTCTGTAGATAGCAGGAACCAACAGGGGGTAGGAGGGTGGCCCCAAGAGGCACCCTGGGAGTGGGAAGGTGTGCAGAGGCAGCAAGGGAGGGGAGCACACTTCGTCTGCCTTGGCCTCTGAGAGGGGCTTCTGAATTTCTTGCCTAAGATGTCAAGACGCAAAAAAATTAAAAAACAAACAAATGAAAAATAGCCCAAGCATGGCGGCTCCTGCCTGTAATCCCAACACTTTGGGATGCTGAGGTGGGAAGGTCGAGTGAGGCCAGGAGTTCAAGACCAGCCTGGGCAATACAGCAAGATCTTGTCTCTACAAAAAAATTTTAAAAATATAAAATAAATGAGTAAATAAATAAATACAATGTCAATAAGCAATTGGGGGGCAGAGAAGAGTGGCCTCTCTGCAGGCCCCAGTGGGCACTGGCGGGTAGCAAAGGTATTTGGAGGGTCTAAACCTCCACAGCCACTGGGGTATTTGCTGGGGTCATTGGCCACAGAGGGGCAGCCGAGCCCTGAGGCCGCCACATCAGGACAGGCACCCGGGGACCTGGGCACCCTCTTAGTCCACCACAGCTTTCAGGATTCAGGGTAGTGAGATAACGGAAGGAGACATCAAGTCCTAAAATAAAACCCCAGCATCCATGGCCCGCCCGATCTCAGGCTGTGTATATGCATGTAAAGTGGAGATTGATACCCATTGCTATTGTTGTATCTCCCCTCCATCCATCCCTCTACCCATTTCTCCATTCCTCTCTCTCATTCCCTCGTTCCCTGGCTTCCTTCTCTTCTCCCTTCCACAAGTGTCTTTTAAGCATGAACTGTATGCAAGGCTCTGCAGGAGCAGCTGGGGATACAGAGGGAAATGAGAATGGTGCCTGCTCTGGGTGACTCCCATCCGAGTAGGGAGGAAGCAGACTTGCAGGCCCGCCCTCATGGGAATTGAGGAAGGTGCCCTTCCAGGCAGGCTGCCCATGAGCAAGGGGCTGGAGGCACAGGCGGCATCTTTGCACCAACTAGGAAAGGGCGCCCTTCCCTGGGGTAGAAGCAGCCCTGCGCCAGGGTGCTGAGCTCGGCAAGCAGGTGGCTGTGAAGGGAGACGGGGTAGCTTTGGGGTCCGGGGAGACAGCCTGCTGCCAATCTTCCCCAGAGGACAGACAGTGGAGCCCGCTGTGTTTAAAGAGGTCAGGACCCAACATCCAAACATTTTTCTTAAAAATTGTGATAAAATACACATAATGTAAAACTCACAACCTTAACCCTTTTAAGTGTGCAGCTCGGTGGCATTAGGTACATTCACATTGTTGTGCAACCATCACCGCCATCATCTCCAGAGCTCTATCTTGCACCACTGGAACTCTGTTCCCATTAAACAATGACTTCCCATCCCTCTCCCTTCCAGGCCCTGGCAAACAGCATCTACTTTCAGTGCGGGTGAATTTGACTAGTCTCGGGTCCTCATATAAAGGAAATCATACAATATTTGTCTTTTTGTGGCTGGCTTATTTCACTTAGCATAATGTCCTCAGATTTCATCCATGTAGTAGCATCTGCTAGGATTTCCTTCCTTTTTAAGAAATGACATCCCACTGTGTGCATGTCCCGCAATCTGTTGATTCATTCATCCTTTGATGGGCACTTGGGTTACTTCTCCCCCTCTGCTATTGGAAATAATGCTGCTGAAAACATGGGTGTGCAAATGGCCAATGTCAACTTTTGGAAGCCCACAAGGCATGCCTGAGTATGGACTCCCACACTGGTGTGGAAGGAAGGCAGGGATGCCATGCTGGGGCTAGGTGGTGAGTTGGGGACAGAAATGTCTGGGTGCGGATGGGACACAGAAGAGGAGTGATGTGACCCGCCTCTGGAGGCTTATGCTGCCCAGCCCTGCCCTGACCCAGCTCATCTGCAAAGAGGATCCAGCCATAATCTCATGGCAATTTTTCTGGCCTTGGCTTTGGCCTGGGGTTCAGTCTGGGGTCTTGTTACTCTTAACTAAGGTGTCCTTGGTTCCAGTTTATACCTGCTGTAACAGCACCTGCTCTCCCTCTCGCCACCATCCCTGACTTTTGGTCTCCCCTCACCCAGCCTCTCCTCCGAGCGTCCCATTAGGTAAGGTCAGAGTGGAGTCAGCAGTCAGAGCCTCAGAGATCAGGCTCAGGGTTCCATCCTTGACCAGCCATGCTCTGAAACACTGGACACTGCACATCTCGGCAGCCTTGCCCATGAGATGGGGATGATAACCACACCCACTTCATGTGTATTTTGTGATCATTGAATGTGAAAGACCACAGGCAAGAAAGTTGCTGTGTGTAAGAGATCTAGGCTGAAAATGTAAGCGTGGATGAGAAGAAGCAGGAAACGCCAGACTTCAGGGTAAAAACCAGGCTTCACACAGAATAGTTTGTGAACATGCAAAGCACATGAAAATCACCAGCTATTTATTCAGAGCAGTAATAAGCAAAAGTGCTGGTGCCACCCCATGACAATAATGACGATGGCTAACAACTGTGGAATCCTCTAAATGTCACACATACATCATGACCCTCAATTTACAGATGAGAGAACTGGAGTGCAGAATTGAATGTTGAAGGTCGTAAGTGCAAGAGCTGGGTGTAGAATCCAGGCAGTTGACAGAGGCTTGTGCTTTGGAACTCCATGCTTCGTGGCCTCTTGACTTGTGGAGAATGCTGGGGGCCTGCCCTGGGTAACAGGAACCTGTGTGCCTGTGCTACAGGGACTGCTGTCCCCAGAACTTCTCATCCTGTCTCCCTTACAGCCCTTTCTGAGGGACCAGCTCTCCCATCTCCTCGGGGTTGCAGCTCACAGCACTGGAGTTCTCTGGCCCGGATATAGCGGTGGACAAGAAATGGCCCAACTGATTGGGTTTCCTGAAAGACTGATGCTTCCTTGGGCTGGATTCCCCACGAAAATAGACTCTAGTCCCTGGTCTCAGAATCACTTGGGTACACTTCAGATATAAACCTAAATAACATGGCCTATTAATTAAATGGGTCCTACATCTTATAGGTTGAGTCCATGCCTGTCCCCTACCTTGGAGGCTTTTCGCCACTGTTGACTGATGCTGATGACCAGCACTTTGGGACATCTTCAACACCCCCAGCTGCTTGTCCTTGGTCCCCAGTGACAGTTGAGCCTCATGTCTGCTGTTTCTACTTGCCCAGGTGCATCCTCAGCCCCAGTGATCTCAACGTTGAGGCCCACTGAATCTCACCTGCCCATGGAGCCCTCCCTACCTGCCCACCTGTCCATCTGCCCATCTGCCCACCTGCTCATGGAGCCCACCTACCTGTGGAGCCCAACCCACTTAACCATGTAGCTTATCTGCCCAGGGAGCCCACATACCCATGGAGCCTGCCCCATCTGTCCATGAGCACCCACCCCCCTGCCCATGGAGCACCCCCCACTCCCCATGGAGCACCCCCACCTCCCCATGGAGCACCCCTCACCTCCCCATGGAGCACCCCCACCTCCCCATGGAGCACCCCCACCTCCCCATGGAGCACCCCTCACCTCCCCATGGAGCACCCCCACCTCCCCATGGAGCACCCCCACCTCCCCATGGAGCACCCCCACCTCCCCATGGAGTCCCCCTGCCCATGGATCTCACCTGCCTATGGAGCCCACCCTGCGTACCCATAGAGTCCCCTCCACCCACCTGCCCATGGAGCCCTCTGCTGGGTGTTGTTGGGCAAGTGCATGACCTGATCATGTGGGCAGGAGCTCCCCCAGTCCCCAACTTTCAGCACTATTCCCCGGACCACCCTTCTCATCAGCTCCAGGTGCCCAAAGGGTGCTCAGGCAGGCACCTTACAGGGTCAGTCAAACAGTGGTTGCCTCCACTCCCGAATACAGAAAAACTGACGTGGAAAACACACAGAGAAGCACAGGGCACTCCACACAGCTCAGGGGCCAGTGTGTAAGGGTTCATAAAGATTTCCTTTTTTTAGGCAATGAGGCAAGTGTAGAGGACGGAGAGAGAGAGGAGATGAGCATCTCTGAAGGCGCTCTCTGAGGAGGATGCAGGGAAACGTTTGATAGCATGGGCATGTTCCGGAGAGAGGCTTTCTACACAGGGGAGCTGCTTAGCCTCTAGGGTTTGCTCAATAGGCCACCTTGAGGGTCCTTGTCTTTCTTTTTCTTTAATTGGCCACCAGTTGGCTGGGGCAGAAGAGATGAAAGACCTGGATTTTTTTCCCCCAATCAATTCTATGATCCTTTGCTTTTGTTGCCTTTTATCATCTTGAAAGCAAAGCACTAGATAAAAGTGTGCTTGTGTGGAATGTACGTTTCCTCTGTTTTCTCTCCCTCAGCTCATGCACTGTTTATCTTTGTTGGCCTGCTTGTAGCATCATCCATGCTTTCTCTGGCTCACCTATTCCTCATGCAACAGATGCGTATAGTGCACCTCCTTCTACTGTGGTCTGCCAGCAGCAACATTCATTGCCCTGAAGCATATTAACATTCCCCTGAAGACTGTCCAGTCACCCTGCTCTCAAGGCTTTCCTTACTTCCTCATTTTCTAAGACCTCTGTTTTAAGCAGCTCAACTCCTTTGACACTTGTTCAGGAAGGTCAACTGAGAAAATTCCCAGAGAGTGGGGGCATATTTAGGACTCTGTCTACTTCTGCTCAACTCAGAGAGCTCAGTTGATTTTCCCAGAAAACAAAGCAGAAGTTTAAATATGTCCAAAGTTATATTTTATAATGTGCTACTAAAATGCTACGCCTTCTTCTCTTTTCCAGACTCAATCATAGAATAATCGTTTACTTTGGGGCATCAAATGGCTCTTTATTTCTCCCTGACTGCATTCTTCTCATCCCAGCCCTCTATGCCCTTCTCCATGTGGAGAATTTCGGGAAGGGGAGGGGAGGTGGTTTCTGAACATGGGTAAGACTCCAAACAAATTCTGCTAATCTCAGGGTTTGGTGAAACTCTTTGCTCAGAAACTTTATGGCCAGTGGGAATTGATGGTTTGTGTTTGCTCTTCAAATAAAGAAACCTTGACGGTAGAGAAGGGCATTTTCTGTGGAGCTGCTGACTTTTGAAATCTTGAGCCCTCTTCCTTATCAGCCCGTTTATTACAGGTTTCATAAATGTTTTATGAGGGTTGGTGAGGCACTGCTGACTAGGGGTGGTGGCAGCTGTCTCCAACTTTCCACATTGTTGACAAGATCAAAGGACAGATTTACCACCTGATAAGATAGGGTGGATAAGATAGGGCGGAATCCCGAAATGACTTCTTGCCTCCTTGTGCACAGGCAAACAAATTGGCTTGATGGATGCCTTTTTCTCCCCTTGCCTGGAGCCCTTTGTTCCTTGTATCATTTGTGAAGCCAACTGGGGCTCCTAAGCTATTCCTGCCCCTAAAGACAACGGCTAGCCCACCCTCATGTTGGCAAGTTTAGATGTTTATTTTTTTATGTACATTGTACATTTATAAAAATGATTTGTCTCTTTTTTTTAAAAAAAGGATTCTAAGTGATAAGAAAGTATCCAGTTTCCACTGATAATGGGACATACTTCTTTGGGATCAGGTTGTCAAGCAGACTCCAAGGACACTTGGGAAGACAAGGACACTGCTCCCTTCGCTCTGTGTTTCTGCCTCCCAAAGCTCCCTTCTCCCCATTCAGAGAGGGTCTCCCTTTTCCCTGGGCACCGTGATTTTTAAACATATATATTTTTTAAATGTATATATTTAAGATCTGAAAGTATCTGAGCACTTCAATACCTATTCTGTTCATACAAATGACATTAATTTTAAAATATGTACAATGAAAATAAGGAAATACCTGTGCATGGAAATAATTTATGGCCAAATAAATCAAATAAATCATCTCTAGAACACTTATATTTTCAGGTAGAGAAATTGTATTGACTTTATTTCCAGCCATTGTTGACTTTTAACTACAATTGCCTTGACAATCTTTGAGAGTGTTCTTTTAATATGTCTCATGATGAGTGGAAATTGGAACTTTCTTATCACTAAAATGCTTTTTTTTTTTTTTTTTTTTTTTTAGAGATAGAGAGACAAAGGGAAAGATTCTCTCCTGAGTTAAAAGAAGTTTCTCTGACTTTCCAGAAATCCCTCACTTTGCCGGAGCTTTCTCTGCAACTCACCTGGCCCCTGGCCCTCCTTGCCACCCAGTTGGTGTCAGGCCAGATGGATGGACCCTGAGGTCTCCACCTGTTTCAGGAATGACTTTGAGGATATCAGAAATGTTCTGGCAATGATAATGCATGCATCCAGGCAACTCATGACTGCCGGAGTCTGTCCTCAGCAAAATAAAATATTAAGGTGTTACTTTATAGTCCCCGTTGTCCTGGGCAGGTTGTAAAGTGGATCCCAAGGACATTTGCGAAGATGGCTCTGCCTCCTTATCCTGTGTTTCTGAACTCAGAGCTCCTTCTCCCCACTTTCGGAGGGTCTCCCTTTTCTCTGAGCACCCTGATTTTTCTCTGTGGTGGTGCTCTTGTACCTCCCCACTACCTACCCCACCTTCCACCAGGCTGGCCTTCTTTGGCAAGGCAGGCTCTCTTCCCCTCCATTCATTTCCTTTTAATGCACCTGCCATGTGCCCTGGGGCCTCTTGGAAAGCCAGTTGATAAACTAATCCCCATTCAGGTGAGAATGCCAGATAGCACTCTAATTTGAGTCGAAATTGCTCCCCTCCCTCAAATGGATGGATTGCGTGGTAGCGGTGGCTCTGGAGCCATGAGTCAGGGATCATGCCACGTGCTCCCCACACCGTGCTCTAATCTGAACCCTTGCTCTGTGAAATGCCATCGTCTCCCCAGACGCCTCTTTGACCTCAGGCTCCAGCACGTGGATCCAGACACAAGTGCGCAAATAGTGGCAATCTGGGGCTTAGAAACACACCCCGTCTCCCAGCTCCAGGCATGGCTGGGGCCCAGGGCTCCATCTTCTAACTCTGTGTGGGAAGGTGAAAGCACACCCTCGTTTCGTAAATGCTTCCCGGGGTGCTGTGGAGTTGTCACAGGGACTAAAGGACCAGCTTTGGACTGGATCAGGCTTGGAAAGCTTTAGAGAGGAGAAGATACCTGGAAAAAGAAGTATTTTGGAAAAAGAAAAGGAAAAATAGAACCAGGGAGCCAACAGCCATGCTGGGGGCTCTGGGCTACAGACTCCAAGCCAGACTTTCTGCACTGAGACACTCAGTGTCTGGAGAGAGGCTGAAGCCAGAGCTTCCACCAAGGGTGGTGTGAGGGAGGCCTGCCCTCCAGCCTAGGTGATCAAGGCATGTGTGGCCACAGGTGACATCCACCTCAAGAAAGGAGGTCTTTTCCTAGAGCTACCAAATCACCACATGGGCTCGAGGCAGCCCTGCCCCCAGTGCTGAGGCCCTGTAGGCTGAGCCAGTCCCAGAACCTCCAGGTGACATGGCCCTAGGGAGGTCCTTGGGGCTGAGAGGGAGGCACCACCACAGGCTCCTTCCTCCAGAACCAGCAAAGGTCTCTGAGGACAGCCCCTCAGTCCCAGAAGGAACGTCTGTTTGAAAAC
The DNA here is from genome assembly GCF_028878055.3 of Symphalangus syndactylus. NCBI lineage: Eukaryota > Metazoa > Chordata > Mammalia > Primates > Hylobatidae > Symphalangus > Symphalangus syndactylus. The sequence continues at coordinate 92,255,370 of NC_072437.2, read as the reverse complement.
TGCATTTTTGCCTTGGTCTTAGTACCGAGTAACTCAAGTCTTAGTACCGAGTAACTCAAGTCAGGAAGTATCAGCGATTTTGACACTGTTTTCCAGATAGAGAAAGTCTAAACTGAACACCAGTCAAGTGGTATTAGGGAAAATGGATAGGGCTGACTGCAAAAGGTTAGTGGATTAGAAAGAAATAGAGTGACTTCTGTGAAGGCACTGGTTCTTTTTGGGTGTATTGGGCTCAAAGCCATAATATTGGCCCTAAGATCCCCTCTATGTGGCTGCCTAGCTGGCTGGAGACAGTTCAAGGGCAACTGGTCCAGCTGCTCCTTTCTCCTATCCCTTGGAAAGTGTAGCAGACCGTTTCCTATGAGGTCCTCTGGAAAACGGTCTCTTTGCAGGAGAAGTCCACACAGGTTGCTAGAAGCAGATGAGTCGGGTGGCCCAGGGTCAGGGTGGCCCAGCACCCTTTCCTGTGGAAGGGCATCAAAGCCCTCCAGCCCTGTCCTTGGCCAGGGCAGCAGGCCATCAGGAGGGAGCCTGCTCAGGCCCCACGCTCCCCGCTACTGATGGTCAGATCCGTGTTGTAGAAGGCCATGAAGGGGACTTTTATGACCCACAGAATTGTTTCCGAAACATTATCAGCTCTGGTTATTGGCTACAAATTTTCATCTGAAATCAGAGAGTCATAGGCTTTTACAGTGCAGTAAAATGCATATTAGCTGGTTCTGGAGTTGTCTCACCTCCCATTTACTCCACCGTTTTATCAATATTGCCATAATTTGACACTTGCCAATAGAGGAAGATTGTAAAGTGTCCATAGATCCTGTAAACCGTACTAAATAGAGATTAGGATTACTACTAAGTTTAAACTCTAGTAAAAGATAATTAAGTTGATGGATGTGGCTGTAAATCTCCCTTTTATCAAGTGCTTGCTCTCGCACGAGCAGTGTCTGGCCTTATTACCTTACAGCATCATTAATGCCCCGCAGCATCTGAGCCTTCAGTGGATGCTGAGTGGGGAGACAATGAGATGTGCCACTGGGCCAAAGAAATCTGTGTGGGAGGCCCCCCTCCCTTCCCTTCTCCTTACAGCAGGGCACAGCCAGGGTGGGAGTCCGCATGCTGGGACCGCCTGGTGCCCAGGGGTGGGAACAGGGACAGGTAGCCCCGGGGCCACATTCCCAGCCCATCACCCATTCTGGTCCCCAGATCTCTCTAGATTCGGGGCCCTGGGCACCTAAAGGCTGCTGTTTCCGGTGCTCTGGAAACTAACCCATTTTTCTAGATGCCCTGGTGGGGCCTTTGCTTTCTGCAGACAGTCGCGCCTATTGCCCAATCATGCTGCTTCTGGAGAAAATAAAACTGCCAAACCACAATTCAGCTGATGCACCTCAAGCACTGACATGTTCCTAAAAGATGGCTGTGCTCGGTGCCACACTGCAAGGGGGCACCCTGGGTGGTAGCCTGTATCTGAGCAGCTCCATCCCAGCAAAATGACTCGCTTCACACACGAGGATCTGCAGGGGCCTTGTCCTCCTTTGACCAAGGTGGGAGTTGGCACGAGGGCTGAGCAGAGAGGGTTGGCCCTTGGACAGTGGGGCCGTGGGGGCACCTCCTCTGTGAAGATGCACCTCTGGGGCTGCTGTGCTAAGGAATAGCCAGTGCGGTGTCCTTGTCCCCACCCCACCCTTCCCACGTGTCCACAGCTGATCCTAGCCTCTGTGAATGGCAAAACCAAAGAGAGCCAAGGTGAGCTGCCTTAGGCCTGGAACGGACTCCTAGTGAGGGGCAGACTCCAGAACACTGAGTCCATGTGTTTGCCAAAAGCTGGCTCATTCTCCATCTGGCCCCTTCTCTTCAGGGCCACGGGGAAGCACAGACATTCTGCTTGTTGCCGATCTGTTTCCCCTGCATGGCGGTGCCGACAACCAGATCCCAGGTCCCAGCGCAGGGAGGAGATGGTAGCAGCAGGGGTGTCGTGGGCTGGTTCAGGACTGGCCTATGCCACTGGGACTCTAGGTCCTAACTCAGTGTCAGGCGGAGGCTTCTTTGGGCTCTAGTCTTTCCAGACACCCCGAAGGCCCTATCTGGCTTCAACAAGGGGTTTACTCAGATAACATCAACCCCTTTTGAATTCTGGTTGACCAGCAACCCATTATTTATGGGATGGAGGGCCTGGAAGCCAATGGCCTCCTGAATACCAGCTCCTGACCTTGGCTGTGATCTTGGACGGGGCCTCTGGGTAACTGGGCTCAGGGCGTTTGGGCTGGCCAAGTTCTCAGGCCATTGGGTGAGCTGTGCTCTTTGGCTGGCCTTGACTATAGAAACTGGAACTTGGAGAACAAGGAAATAGCCCTACAGCAGAGTCATCTGGGAGAGACTGGATTTAGCTACAGCAGATAAACACACTTTTTTTTCGTTTTATTGCCCAAAGCTAAGCGATATGTACCTTGGTTGGAATTAGCAGGCTGAAAGTTCAAGAGATAAGCAGCTTCTCTTGGCATGAGTGATCAGACTCATGGGGGCTTATTCAAGAGGCCCTGCCTTGGGCCTTGTCACCTTTGGAACATTTAGACCACTGGGCTGGCACGGGGCAGGTCGCCCCTGCCTGTTTCACAATCCCTAGCAACAGGGAGCATGAGCAGGAGGTGGCACAACCTGTCACCTGGGCTTCACCTCTGTGTGCAGTGGTGCTGCGGTCTTTATTCCTGATTCGAGAACTGCAGGGCCACTAGAGGCAGAGATGGCAAATATTTAGGGTCCTGGGCCAGGCCTTCCTGGAACCCACAGCCTGGCGCAGGAAACCCCAGGTGGAGCTTAGCAGCAGATGTGTGCATCAGCCTCTCTGCACCTTCCCATGAGAGAAAACTAGCCTCTGCTGAAACCAAGTTACTTGAACATTTGCAGTTGGGTGGTGTGCTTGTTAAAAGTGTGTTTTGGCTGAGTGTGGTGGCTCATGTTGTAATCCCAGCACTTTGGGAAGCTGAGGTGTGTGGATCATGAAGTCAAGAGATCGAGACCATCCTGGCCAACATGGTGAAACTTGTCTCTACTAAAAACACAAAAATTAGGCTGGGCGTGGTGGCACGCTCCTGTAGTCCCAGCTACTCGGGAGGCTGAAGCAGAAGAATCACTTGAACCTGGGAGGCGGAGGTTGCGTTGAGCCGAGATCGCGCCACTGCACTCCAGCCTGGGGACAGAGCGAGACTCTGTCTCAACAACAACAACAAAGTGTGTTTCCTGGGGCCCTTCCTCAGGCCTCCCCAGTCAGGGAGTGTGCAGCAGCGTTCACGCGCTCAGATTGGAGGACTACTGGCTGGGCCCCTGATACCTGACCCTGTGTGTGAAAACCGAGAGCCCTAAGTCTCAAATGTGAAAAGTCACACTTTCTCTGGTTCAGTGTCTCCTTATTTCCTACCTCATTCTAGAAATGCTTATTAAACACCTGGGTGCTAAGCTCCCTCCCGGGCTCCCAGGACGTAGCTGAATCACGTACCAAGTAATAAAGTCCTTGCCCTCCTGGGACGCCAGGAGGTGGAGGACGCAGGCAGGTGGGCCCTGTGTGCTGAATAGAGGGACACAGGTGACCCAGAGCCTTCTCCGGGCTGGCGGAAGCTGTAACTCAGCCTCGAGCCCTCCCCTCCCGTGGTGGAGTGTGTGCGTGTGTGGGTGGGGTCAGGGCAGCGCGTACTGACAGATCCACTGCCCTGGCTCCCAGACCCCGTAACAATTTTGAACTCCCGGCCTCCTGCCCTGGTGAGTTCTTATTTCAGAGCATTCCACCCATGAAGGATTTAGCATCTGACAAAACATGTTTTTCACTTGCAGGGTATTTTTTGGCTCAATGAATATATGGCATATTTGCTAACGGGTTCCTTAAAAGTGTCATCTTTGATCTTTTTCCAGGTGGGAGGAGGGGAGAAAGAAAGAGTAAAGAAAAAAAGAAAGAAAAGGAAAACAACAACAACAACAAATAAAACCTCGGGTGCTCTAACCCAAGTAAAACCTAAACACAAGAGGGCTGAGGCTGACTGTAAAATGCTCTTAATCGCTTAGGCTAATAAACCCAACTATCTTGAAGAGTAAACATCATATTGTTTTGCCAACTATTAGATTTTTACTACTCTCCAATAAAGCGAGCACTTTATTCCTTTCAAATAATATTCCATTCATTGTTTCCTAAAGATTAGCAATTGAAAGAGATGTCAACAATTTTCACTCTTTAAATTAAGTATAATAGGCTTTTATAGCACAGTATAAAGATATCGAAGGGAAAGGCTGCAATCAGAGCAGCTCGATGTTGCTTTTATCTATCAATACAGCCCCAATTTGACACTTGGGAGCAGAGGAAGCTTGTAAAGGGCCCACGGACCCCATAAAGCTGGTAACACTTGGATTAGTCTGACAGCTCACTTTCTGCACAGTAAAGTGATCATTTAATTAACTAATGGGGTTGTAAGCATGAAGGTTTATCTAATTAGCTCTCTTTCCCTTTGCCTCCTGGTAATTCTAGCTCTCGGTGTTTACATATTAACGGTAGCCTGGGCTGGGACCTGCCCGGGAGAAGAGCATTTTGCACAGGTCTCCCCAGGTCTCCGATCTGGCTTCTGTTGGAGGTGCTTCTGCAGAGTTGTGACATAATTGTTCCCAGAGAAGAATAGGACAGCTTCTATACCAGATGGTTTCACAGAGGCTGCAAACATCTGCTCCTTGGGGGCTTTCTATATTGTCTGTGCACACTTTTTTTTTTGAGACAGAGTCTCGCTCTGTTGCCCAGGCTGGAGTGCAGTGGTGTGATCTCAGCCCACCGCAACTTCTGCCTCCTGGGTTCAAGTGATTCTCTTGCCTCAGCCTCCTGAGTAGCTGGGATTACAGGGCCCCGCCACCACACCCAGCTAATTTTTGTGTTTTTAGTAGAGATGGGGTTTCACCATGTTGGTCAGGCTGGTCTCGAACTCCTGACCTTGTGATCCGCCCGCCTCAGCCTCCCAAAGTGCTGGGATTCCAGGCACGAACCACTGCGCCTCGCCCGTCCATGCACATTTTAATTACATCGATTTAATAATGACCAGTGGTGCGCGTGTGCAAGTGTGAGAGTGTGTGTGCCTGTGTGCTGGGGCATCTGGGAGAGATTTTTCCCTCTGCATAGTGGCTTCACCTTTGCTGTGGACAATCGCCATCTCAAATCCACCACCATCACACACAGACTTTGCCACCCCATCTCCCACAGTACAAAATAATGAAAATACTCGTTTCTTTTTTTGAGATGGGGGTCTCACTCTGTCACTCAGGCTGGAGTGCAGTGGCATGATCACAGCTCACTGTAGCCTCACCCCATGGGCTCAATGATCCTCCCAACTCAGCCTCCCAAGAATCTGGGACTACAGGCACGTGTCGTTGGGCCTGGTTGATACTTTTGATAGAGTGTGCCTTTCTACTTGCCCTTGACTAGACATGGATCTAGGCAGCCCTGTGTATAGGAATTCTATTTCTTTCTTTTTTTTTTTTTTTGAGATGGAGTCTTGCTTTGTCGCCCAGGCTGGAGTGCAGGGGTGCGATCTCCGCTCACTGCAAGCTCTGCCTCTGGGTTCACGCCATTCTCCTGCCTCAGCCTCCTGAGTAGCTGAGACTACAGGCACCCGCCACCACGCCCAGCTAATTTTTTTGTGTTTTTAGTAGAGATGGGGTTTCACCATGTTAGTCAGGATGGTCTTGATCTCCTGACCTCGTGATCTGCCCACCTTGGCCTCCCAAAGTGCTGGGATTACAGGTGTGAGCCACCGTTCCCGGCTATAGGAATTCTTAATCCTGGCTCCCGGCATGAAGGGCCAGGATTCCTTACACAGCCCTGGATTCCTTGGGGCCTTCCTCAGGGGAAATAAAAATTGCAGCTGAGAAAGGTCACCCTGACTGCAGAGCCGGCCTCCTTTCTACTGGGCCCCAGGGGCCATTGAGCCTGAAGGGGCCAGTGTGTGACTCCAGGGCCTAGAGACACTGGAGGGACCACCCTGAGCTTCCAGAGGGTGAGGGGTGAGGGGTATCATCCACTCTGACAACAGTGCCAGAAGGAACAAAAGCGCTCGATGGAAGCATCACCCTGTAGACCTTACTGCTAGTTTTCATCCAGAGGACAGCATTGGGGTGGACGCAGGCCCGGCGAGGGGCCCATTCCAGAGGTCAGTCCTAATGGAAGCTCTCAGCACCTTTTGATTCAAGCCACTACCCAAGTGTGAATTTTGGTGACTCCTGTACTCAGCCAGAGTGGCCCTCAGCCACCTGGATCTGAGCGGCCGAGCAGCGGGGCCGGGGCCGCCAGAGGCTTTGAGAGGGGCGGGGTCAGCAGAGGGTGGGGAGTGATGTTTTGGGCTGGTGGGCTTGTGCCCGCCCTTCCCCAGACACTCTCCTCCCCTCCCGCTTCTCTGCCTCATTCACGGAGTGACCATCTCATCTGAAGATTTTTCAATGCTCCCCCAAAAAATGATATTGAAAATTTATAAAAGTAACTTACTTTTTAAAAATTGTGGTAAAATATACATCACATAAACTTTACCAATTTTAACCATTTTTAAGTGCACCAGTGACATTAAATACATTCACGCCATCACCACTATCTACAGAACTCTTTCATTTTGCAGAAGTGAAACTGTCCTCGTTAAACAACAACTCCCCACTCTTTCCCCCAGCCCCTGGCAACCACCATTCTACTTTCTGTCTCTATGAATTTGGCTACTCTAAATACTTCATATGAGTAGAATCATGCAGTATTTTTCCTTTTGCACTGGCTTATTTAATTTAGCATAATGTCCTCAAGGTTCACCCTTGTTGTAGCGTGTGTCAGAATTTCCTTCCTTTTTACGGCTGAATCATGTTCCATTGCTTGTATGAACCATATTATGCTTATCCATTTTTCTGTTGAAACCATCAAAATGCAATCTTTGCTTTCATTCTTGAATAGTTTTCCCATCACGTTTTTGGTAAGAAGGTTTAATAAAGAAGGGCTATTTAATCCTAAGCATAATTCCTTCTCATTTAGCTAATACTTTAATAGTTATTTTATAATAATTGATTTGTGGCTGGGTGTGGTAGTGCACGCCTGTAATCCCAGCACTTTGAGAGGCTGAAGTGGGTGGATCACCTGAGGTCAGGAGTTTGAGACCAGCTTGGCCAACATGGTGAAACGCCGTCTCTACTAAATACAAAAAATTAGCTGGGCGTGGTGGCACATGCTTATAATCCCAGCTACTTGTGAGGTTGAGGCAGGATAATTGCTTGAACCCTGGGGTTGGAGGTTACAGTGAGCCGAGCTCATGCCGTTGCACTCCAGCCTGGGCAACAAGAGTGAAACTCCGTCTCAAAAACAAACAAAAAAAATTGATTCAAATACAACTCAAGCCTAGTGTTTTCAGAGGGGCAGGAAACTAGAATCACTTCATTTACACCTCTTATGAAGAGGAGCTGAGGACAGGGCCAGCTGTTAAGAATTTGAGTAGGACAACACTGTCATCTTGTGGCTATTTGTACCAATAGCAATTTCATCCTAAAGCTAGGATTAGTAACTTCTGTACACAGGGTTACACAGGGATCCATTTCTGGTCAAGGGCAGGTAAAAAGTCATGCTCTATCAAAAGTACTTTATACTACTTGGGGGGCTAGAGTCAGCATTGTGCCCTGAAGTGACAGAGGCCATGGCAGATACAGTCCTTGTTCCCTTTGCCTGTCCCAGACCCTGCTGCTCAGAGGAAGCTGTGGCAGGGGACATTGGCAGGAGAGTTAATTACTATTCATCCTACCCACGGACACGATGAGGACACATCTGAGTCTAGAGTGCGTTCTCCAACTGTCTTTAGTTTAAGAAGGTATTTGGGGCAGGAATCTCTCTCCTTTCTTTCTTTCTCCCCTTCTTTCCTTCCTTCCTTTTCTCTTCCTCTTCCTTCTTTCTCTTCTTCATAACTGCTTCATTGAGATATAATTCATATGCCATTGAACTCACCCGTTTAGAGTGTACAATTGAATGGTTTTTAGCTCTTATATTCACCGAGTTGTGCAACCGTCATCACAATTTTAGAACACCCTCATCTTCTCCCAAGGAAATTCCATACCTTTCAGCCGTGACCCCTCGATCTCCCCTTCTCTCCTAGGCCCTGCCAACCACTAAGCTGCTCTTTTGTCTCTATGGATTTGCCTATCCTGGGCATTTCATATAAACAGAATCACTTGATTGTGTGGTCTTTCTTAGCTGGCCTTTTTCATTAGCTTAATGTTTTCAAGGCCCATCTATGTTTTAGCATGTATTAGTATTTCTTTCCTTTTTACTGCTGAATATATTCCGTTGTATGAATATGCTACATTTTACTTACGCACTCATCAGTTGATAGACATTAGGGCTGTTTTTACTTTTTGGCAATTTTGAATAATGCTGCTATGAACATTCATGTGCAAGTTTTTGTGTGAGCCTGTTTTTTTTGTGTGTGCGTATACCTAGGAATGGAATTACTGGGTCAAATGGTAACTACGTTTAATATTTTGAAGGTTCTTTCCCCACATTGTCACCAGCAGCTGTTGTTGTCATTTTTAAACTGACCATCCTGTGGGTGTGAAGAGGTAGCTCATTATGATTTTATTCACATTTCCCTGATGGCTAATGGTGTTGAGCATCTTTTCATGTATTTGCTGGGCATTTGTGCATCTTCCACGGAGAAATGCCTAGCCATGTCTTCTGCTCATTTTAGAATTAAGTGGTTCCTCTTCTCGTTATTGAGTTGTAAAGAGTTCTTTACAATTCCCTTATCAGATATATGATACAATCCCATTATCAGATATATGATTTGCAAAATTTTTCTCCCATTCAATAGGTGTCTTTTCACTTTCTTAATGGTGTCCTTTGAAGGACAAATGTGTTTTGATGAAGTCCAATATATCTATTTTTCCTTTTGTCGCTCATACTTTAGGTATCATATCTAAGAAGCCTTTGCCAAATGGAAGGTCATGAAGATTTAGTCCTATGCTTTCTTCAAAGAGTTTTACAGTTGTATCACTTACATTTAGGTCTTTGATCCCTTTTGAGTTGTGTGTGTGTGTATGTGTGTGTTTGTGTATGTGTATGGTGTGGGATAAAGGTACAGCTTCATTCTTTTGCATATGGATATCCATTTGTTGTAGCACAATTTGTTGAAAAGACCGTTCTTTGCCCTATTGAATTGTTTTGACATTCTTGATGAAAATCAATTAACTATAATTGTGAGGGTTTATGTATGGACTGTCAGTTCCTTTTCATTGACCTTTATGTCTAGCTTTATACCAGTACCACTTTGTCTTGATTGCTATAGCTTTGCAGTAAGTTTTGAAATAAGGAATTGAACTGTGAGCCCTTCAACTCAGTTCTTCTTTTCAAGATTGTCTTTGTTATTCTGGGTCCTTCAAATTTCCATATAAATTTTAGGATTGGCTTTTCAATTTTTGCACAGAAGTCAGCTGGGATTTTGATAGAGATTGCACTGACTCTGTAGATCACTTTGGTGAGTATTGTCATCTTGACAATATTAAGTCTCTTGATCCATGACTATGGGATGTCTTTCCATATATTTAGATCTTCTGTAAGTTTTAAAATCGCTTTTATCATTTCATTTTTTATTGTTCATTACAAATGTATAGAAATACAATTTATTTTTGCCTCTTATCTTGTATCCTGCTACTTGGCTGAACTCATTTATTAGTTTGATTAGTTTTTAGTTGATTTTTTAGAATTTCCTGTATACACGAGCATGTCATCTGTGAACAGAGATGGCTTTATTTCTTACCCTCCAATTGCTTTTATTTGATTTTCTTACCCAACTGCTCTGACTAGAACCTGCTGTACAATGTTGAAGAAGTGGCACAGACATCTTTCTTGGGGCCCACTTGCGGCTCCATTCACAGTTATGTTGCCTGGCGGTATATAGGTTGTCTTCATTGATATCTTTGGAAATTGTGTGGATCAGAACAGTGTCAAAGACAGAACTCAGTGATCAAATGGCAAAAGAATTTTCTTTCTTGATAGACATTAATCCTTTAATCAACAGTCATTGGATATGACAGATGCAGCTATTAATACACTGACCTGAATCATACACAATCCAAATTACTTCATCTTGACAATAACATTCTCCCTGAAATATTATGAAATGGTCTTCCTGAAAACCAGAAATATTATGTCTGTCTTTGATCTGTTCTACCAGTCTAGTGACTTGATAGGGTCTCTCAAGAAGGGAAATTCCTACTCACACACACACACACACACACACGCACACACACACACACACGCTTCTCTTCTGCCCTCTCCAGTCCGCAATAGCTGGACCAAGTTGTCTCCCCAGCCTGGAGGTCAGCTCACTCTGTTTTCCAAATCAATCTGAATGTGGAGTGAACTGTCTTTGGTGCTTACTATGTTTTGAGACCTGACCTGTCTAGGTTCTTCAGGGTCATTAGTGTGTGAGGCCTCTGAAAGATGGAAACTCATCTGTTTGTTCGCTGCTGTACTCCAGGACTCAAATGGTGTTTGCCACACCAGAAGCACTCAACATGTATGTGCTGAGTGGGTGAAAAGTGCATTGTAGGCATAGGGAGGGAGAGGGATGGGGTGATTTGAATGGGGGAGAAATGGAGCTAGAAATGGAAATAGAATCAGGCGTGGAGCTTGGCAGGAGAGGAAGGAAGAGAAGCCAGGTCATGCCGGCCCTAATCACCACTATGACTTCTGTGGTTGAGGACGTCTGGAGTAGATAATGCTCAGTTAGTATTATTTTCATAAATCAATGAATGTAAGAAACAGAGTAGGGAGTAAAGAGACAAAAAGAATAGCAAAGCATAAATATTCTCTCTCTCTTTTTTTTTTTGAGACCGAGTCTCCCTCTGTCACCCAGGCTGGAGTGCAGTGGCGCGATCTCGGCTCACTGCAAGCTCCGCCTCCCGGGTTAACGCCATTCTCCTGCCTCAGCCTCTCCGAGTAGCTGGGACTACAGGCGCCTGCCACCACGCCCGGCTAAATTTTTTGTATTTTTTTTTTTAGTAGAGACGGGGTTTCACCGTGGTCTCGATCTCGATCTCCTGACCTCGTGATCCGCCCGCCTCGGCCTCCCAAAGTGCTGGGATTACAAGCGTGAGCCGCCGCGCCCGGCCAAATATTCTCAAAAGATGAAAGAAACAAAACCCTGCACCTTCAGTAAGTTTCCATCTTGGCTCATTAAAAAAACAAAAATAGTCTTTAGGGCCCGTCTACAAGGCTGAGATTCTGCAGGGAGAGTGCACTGCAGACCACCTGGCCATATGGCCAGTGTTTTTTCCTGGTTATGGCATTTTCCCTCTATTCCTGCCTCCTTCCTACCCTAGTAAGCTGGGCTGAACAGCTGGAGGATAATATGTCTTTCCTTTCTTTCTCTTAAGGACCATAGCTCCCAGGCTTCTTGGTTGTTGGTTCTGGGTCACTGCTCCGAGCCTTTCTCTTTCCCATTTCACATTCCTAAGTGCTTTCTAAGCAAAGGACACCTCAAGACCAAAAGATATGCAGAAAATAATAGGAAGAAAATGGGCACTAAAGGTTGAAATTCTCAAAAGCCCAAACATTCAACACCGCGTCTGCCCCTCCACCCCAATCACCTTGGCCAAAGCATCCATCCCTCTTTGTTTTGCTAATACCCAGTGTTAGAATCTTTTATTACCAAAGGTCTCACTTTAGAATGCCTGCACCTAGGAATCGAGGGACAGGGATTTCCCTGTCAGTAGCTACAGTGGTGGAGAGGAAGCCAGTCCTAAAGAGACTGAGAGAGGTGAGGGGAACCCAAAAGAGTACAGCATCAAGGAAGAAGTGTTTCAAAGGGGGCAAGGAGAATCCACACAACCAAATGCAAAGAGGAGTCAGAAAAGCGAGGACTGGCTGGGCGTGGTGGCTCAGGCCTGTAATCTCAGCACTTTGGGAGGCTGAGGCAGGTAGATTGCTTGAGGCCAGGAGTTTGAGACCAGCCTGGCCAAATTGGTGAAACCCCATGTCTCCTAAAAATAAAAAAAATTAGTCAGGCTTGGTAGCGGGCACCTGTAATCTCAGCTACTTGGGAGACTGAGGCAGGAGAATCACTTGAACCTGGGAAACAGAGGTTGCAGTGAGCTGAGACTGCGCCACTGCACTCCAGCCTGGGTGATAGAGTGAGACTCAGTCAAAAAAAAGGAAAAAAAAGAAGGAAAAAAGAGCGAGGATTTAAACAAGCCTTTGGGAATCTGGGATCTTTGTTTATGAAAGCAGTTTCCATTCCCATGGAGCTAGGGGTGGAATAAAGACAGCAGTAGGTTAAGGAGTGAATGGGAGATGAGGGAGGGAGACGGTGATTGTCTATTTCAAAGGGTAGTGGACTGTAAGGTTATTTGATGAAAATGAATGGAAGAGAGTGAGACAGATGGTTCAAGAGATGGTCACAAGCCTGGAGTAGCTGCTGAGAAGACTGGGAGAGAAAGCAGGAGGGACTCTGGGCTGAACTGAGCGCTGCTGAGTTGCGCCGTGTGGCTGTGGGGTGTGGGACAATCAAACACTGACCTATACGTAATGGTCCTATACGTAATGGATTGCTGCTGTGTCTGCCCGACACTGATTTGCTGGGCCTGGCAATACTAACTTGGCTCCTGCTCATAGTCATTTGATGTCTCAGGTGCAGGTATTCAATGGCTAGGAGGGCATTGCAGGGTTGAGTTTTTGAATGGTAGCTATTCCTCTGCCTCTGGTGTCACAGCCTTCCTCCAGAATACTAAGGATCTGTGCAGCGACTCACCTCTTGAAGCTCCACATATCATCCTTAACTACTGTGGATATTCCTAGCACACGGGATCTGTTAGATTACACAGCCTGGGAGAGGGTTGCTTATACCACAGCTTGCTGCTGCAGAGTCCAATCTCACTCTGAGCCCTACTCAAAACTTATAGCTTTCTGAGTCACCAAATAGAGGTCAGGGTGCTATTCTCAAGTGTAGTATGTACTGTCTCTACAATCCAAAGAGGCTTATTCACCGTGGAGTATTGCTCTTAGTGGTAGGAGGCTGAAGGCACAATCACTTGTTCTTTTCCTCAGAGGAGGTAGCTCAGCACAGCTAAGACCACTAGACTCTGAAAATATTCATCCACCTGGCAGAATTCTAGGTCTTTTTAGGGTTTACTTTTTGCCCTATGGGATAGTTTTGTTTTCCCAGGGACTCCAGAGTACCTGACACTTCCTGATCCCTAGGTCTAATTAACATGATGTCATAAATACAATCAGTGTGACGATTTGTGGAAGGTCTATGTGATCAAGTTCTCTTCAGACTATACTCTTTCAGAAAGGAGGAGAGTTAACACAGCCCTGGGGTCAGATCGTGAATGTGTACTGCTGTCTGTTCCAAGTGACTGCAGCAGCTTCTGATATCCTCCTTCCTGCTGGGGACTGAAAAGACATACTCTCCAGACTAAAAGCTGCATGCCAATTTCCTGAGTCTGTGTTGGCTGCAGTAAGGTTATCATCTCTAGCACAGCAGCTGCAATTGAACCTAGCACAGGTTTAAGTTTACTACAGTCCCAAATGATCCTTTTGATTTTTACAGGGGCCCAGACTGGTGAATTAAATGGGGTGCTATCAATCTCATAAGGCTGGAGTTAAGATGTTGGGAAGGCTGAATTCTTTTCTGGAGGCTTTGAGAATGAATCTGCTTCCGATATCATTGAGGTTTTTGGGCAGATTCAGTTTTTTGCAGCTGCAGAACTGAGGTCCCTGTTTCCTTCTTGGCTGTTATCCGGGAGTCAATCTGTGCTCCTAGAGGCTGCCCAAATTACTTCAAGTGCATCCCATGTGGACCCCTTCCAGCAACTGGAAGTGGGGGTGAGGGGGACAGGGGAGAAGACCCTCTCATGCTTTTAATTTCTCTTTCTTTTTCCTTTTCTGTCTCATCACTTTGACTCCAGCCAGAGAAAGTTCTCTGCTTAATTTAAGGACTCATGTGCTTAGGTTGAGCCCATCCAGGTAATAGAGGATAATCTCCCTATTTAAGGTCCCTAACTTCAGTTGCATCTAGAAAGCCCTTTGCCATGTAATGCAACATATTAATAGGATCCAGGGATTCAGGTGTGGACATCTTTGGGAGCCCATTATTTTGTGTTCCACGGTAAGCCATTTTCTATGCTCATTTGTCTCAGAAAACGTAGTATGTCACAGCAGAAAAAGAGAAAAATAGGACATGTTTCCTAAACTTGAGTTTCAAGGCCCTACCCAGTCTTTGACAGAGGATTCCTGTACTTTGACAACACAATAAATTTTGGAGTCCATAAGGGGCCAGGGGAACGCAGAGGTCAAGGTCCTATCTTGTAAAGGGAGTTCTGGTGGGAATTCTCTGGCAACACAGCAGGCAAAAGACATTTCCAAATGGGCATTTGATTCTCAGTACGGAACAATTTCCATCACTGTGATACAAGTCCTGAGGCCCTTTCTACCCCCAAAACCCAGATGCTTTGTAAGAGGTGTTTTTGCAGGAGTTGAGGGGAAGCTTAGGTTCCCATCTAGGTTAAGGAGATCTGTGACAGACAGTGGAAGCTGAAGCCTTGGGTGAAGACTAAGAGCAATGCCAACTGCTACTAGAAATAACCCCCCAAATGCCATGGTTCAAAAGTGATAAAAATTTCTTCCTTTTTTTTTTTGAGATGAAGTCTCGCTCTGTCACCCAGGCTGGAGTGCAGTGACAAGATTGCAGCTCACTGCAGACTTGAACTCTTGGGCTCAAGCGATCCTCCTGCCTCAGCCTTCTGAGTAGCTTGGACTATAGGTATGCACCACCATTCCTGGCTAATTTATTTTTTATTTTTGGGATAGAGTGTCACTCTATTGCCCAGGCTGAAGTGCAGTGGCATGATCTCGCCTCACTGCAACCTCTGCCTCCCAGGTTCAAGCGATTCTTGTGCCTCAGCCTCCCAAGTAGCAGGAACTACAGGCTCAAGTCACCATGCCTAGCTAATTTTTGTATTTTTAGTAGAGATAGGGTTCTCCCACGTTGGCCAGACTGATCTCCAACACCTAGCTCAAGTGATCCACCTGTTTTGGGCTCCCAAAGTGCTTGGATTACAGGCATGAGCCACTGCATCTGGCCAGGGCTATTTTTAAATTTTTTTTTAATTTTTGTAGAGATAGAGGTCTTTCTCTGTTGATCAGTCTCATCTCAAACTCCTGACCTCAAGCAATCCTTCCGCCTCAGCCTGCAAAAGTGCTGGGATTGCAGGTGTAAGACACTGCATCTGGCTGGAAGTTTGGAAGTTTATTTCTGACTTTTGAGGTCCAAAATGGGTGCAGGATATTTCTGTGGGTGGCCTCAGACTGACCCAGTTCTTCCCCCTTTCATACTTGCAGTTCTCAAGAATAACTGTAGAGTATGCCTAGAATACAACATCCTGAGATGGGCTGCCCAAAACAGCCTGATCCTTGTTCCTGTCCCTCCTAGAAAATGTAACATCTTGAGTTAGAGAGGAAATGCCTGGGGCAGCCGAGGATTTGATTCTCTCTCCCCTGGAAGCAGGGTGCCCCTCAAGATTTTAGCCCAGTAAGTCATGTGCCCCTGAGCCTTATAACCCAGAGCAGGCTGCCTTTTGGGGGTCCCTCAGCTGTGATGCAAGTGAGACATGCACAGTTGAGAATCCATCCACCCTGGGCAGCTTTCTTTAGCCTTGGAGGCCTGATAGGGTTTGGCTCTGTGTCCCCACCCACATCTCATGTTGAATTGTAATTCCCAATCTTGGAGGAGGGTCCTGGTGGGAGGTGATTGGTTCATGGGGGTGGATTTCCCCCATGCTGTTCTTGTGATAGTGAGTGAGGTCTCATGACTTCTGATGGTTTAAAAGTGTGTGGCTATATACCCAGTAATGGGATTGTTGGGTCAAATGGTATCCAAAGGACTATAAATCATTCTACTATAAAGACACATGCACACATATGCTTACTGTAGCACTATTTACAATAGCAAAGATGTGGAATCCACCCAAATGCCCATCAATGATAGATTGGATAAAGAAAATGTGGTACATATACACCATGGAATACTATGCAGCCATAAAAAGGAATTAGTTCATGTCCTTTGCAGGGACATAGATGAAGCTGGAAGCCATCATTCTCAGCAAACTAACACAGGAACAGAAAACCAAACACCACATGTTCCCTCTCATAAGTGGGAGTTGAACAGTGAGAACACATGGACACAGGGAGAGGAATAACACACACCAGGGCCAGTTGGGGGGTGGGGGGCAAGGGGAGGGATAGCATTAGGACAAACAGCTAATGCATATGGGGCTTAAAACCTAGACAATGGGTTGATAGATGCAGCAAACCACCATGACACATGTATACCTTTGCAACAAACCTACATATTCTGCACTTGTATCCTGGAACTTAAAGTTAAAAAAAAGTGTGTGGTACTTCCCTCTTCACTCTCTCTCTCTCTTCTGAGGCCTCCCCAGCCATGCCTCCTCTACAGCCTGCAGAACTTTGAGTCAATTAAACCTCTTTTCTTTATAAATTACCCAGTCTCAGGTAGTTCTTCATAGCAGTGTGAGGATGGACTCATATAAGGTCTGGCTCACAATGAATCTTATGCTCTTTTGTCCCTTGCTGCCTTCTGCACATCATAAATCTGCTTTATGTAACTTGTTGCATATGTGTGTGTTCTGTCTCGCTGGACTCAGACAAGTTGGTAACCAGTACATGATGAACCTACTTTATAACTGGTTTCCAGATCAGAGAAGGGTTCTCCTCCAGGTAGCGATTCAGGGTCCCAGGATCATTAATCTAGTGGCTTCCCCATCTTCTGCACATCATTTTCATGCTCTTTTTTATGATCTGGCAGAAGGGGAAAGAACACAGAGACCCATATGCAGGAAGGTTTCATGGGCCAGGCTGGAGCCCAGTTACATGACCACCCTAACCATGGGAGGCTGGGAAACAATCCAGTTGTGTGCCCAAGGAGAGGAGAAAGGTTTCGTGAACAACATTTCCTGCCATGGAACAATAGGGAACAACGGAATGAACAGAAGCCCAGCACTGACTGTTACTGTTCACAGAGCAAGTTAGTTTAGTTACCTAAAGTGACTATATGTCAGCTTAGAATATGAAGCTATTTTCACATGAACTCCTATGAAAAAACAATGGCACTTGTAAGAGGCCTGTCAGCTCTCAATAGTGTCCCATTATTGGCAGAGGCTGCAGCAGTGGAATAATGCAGAAACTGCCTTCTAAATCATAAGACTCCACACTCAAACAGCTCAGAGTCCAATCAGCATCCTCCTCAGAGACAGCAGGAAGTTTGCGGAGTGCTCAGGCTTGGCCCCTGTGGTGGTGGTGGGGGAGCTGGTTGTGTTGGGGCCTATTGAGATGACAGATCATTGAGTGGCCTTGTGTACGATACTGCAGGACCTGAGTCCACTGAAAGCTTTGGCCATTTTTTTTGGACTCCTAGTGGGATGGGAGCTGCTGGGAGAAGCTTCTCCAAAAGGAGGCCCAGAAGGACCTGGTGAGGCAGGAGTAGTACCCTGAAAGAGCACCAGTGAGGAGTAGTCTTCATTGCTAAGTGTTTTAGTCCATTTGTGTTGCTATAAAGGAATACCTGAGGCTGGGTAATTTATAAAGAAAAGGAGTTTACTTGTCTCACAGTTCTGCAGGCTGTACAAGAAGTGTGGCCCCAGTATCTGCTTCTGGTGAGGAACTCGGGATGCTTCCACTCATGGTGGAAAAGGAAGAAGAATTGGGGTATGCAGAGATCACATGGTGAGAGAGGAAGCAAGAGAGAGAAAAAGAGAGAGAGAGAGCAAGGAGATGTTAGGCTTTCTTAACAACCAGCTCTCATGGGAGTTAACAGAGCAAGAACTCACTCAGCACTGTGAGGACAGCATGAAGACATTCATGAGGGATCTGCCTCTGTGACCCAAATACCTCCCATTAGGCCTCACCTCCAACATTGGAGAACAAATTTCAACATGAGATTTGGAGACATAAGCATCCAAACTATAGCATTCTGCCCTTGGCACCCCAAATCTCATGTCCTTCTCACGTGCAAAATACCATCATTTCTTCCCAATATTCCCAAAAGTCTTAATTCGTTTCAGCATTAACTCAAAAATCAAAGTTCCAAGCCTCCTCTGAGACTCAAGGCAAGTCCCTTACAACTGTGAGCCTATTAAATCAAAATCAAGTTACTTACTTCCAAGATGCAATGGTGGTGCAGGCATTGGATAGACACTCCTATTCCAAAAAGGAGAAATCAGCCGAAAGAAAAGGGTAATAGGCCCTACGCAAGTCTGAAACCCAGCAGGGCAGACATTAAACCTTAAAGCTTAAAAATAATCTCCTTTGAAGCCATGCCTCTGGGCACACTGGTGTGAGGAGTGGGCTCCCAAGGCCTTGGGCAGCCTAATCCCATTGCTTTTCTAGGCACATCCCCTGTGGCTGCTCTCATGGGTTGTAGTTGAGTGCCTGTGGCATTTCCAGGTAGGGTCTCAAGTTACTTCTGACAATGGTAGGTCAGCAGCCCCATTCCCACAGTTCCACTAGGCAGTGTGCCAGTAGGGACTCTGTGTGGGGGCTCCAACTCCCCCACATTTCTCCTCAGCACTGCCCTAGTAAAGTCTCTCTGTGAGGGATCCATCCCTACCATAGGCTTCTGCTTGGGTACCCAGACTCTCAGATATATCCTCTGAAATCTAGGTAGAAGCTACCAAGCCTCCACCATTCTTGCATCCTGTGTGTTTGCAGACTAACATCAGGTGGAAGCTTCCAAGGCTTACAGCTTGTGCCCTTCAGAGTACTGGCCAGGACATAACCTGAAGTTGTTTGAGCCACAGCTGGAACCAGAGTGGCCTGGATATGAAGAGCAGTATCAGTATCTCAAGGCAGCACAGTACAGCAGCACCCTGGGCCTGTCCCCCAGAATAATTCTATCCTCTGAGGCCTCTGAGCCTGTGATGGGAAAAGTATCCTTGAAGATTTCTGAAATGCCTCTGGGGCCTTTTCCTCACTGTCTTGACTATTAGCACCTGGCTCCCTTTTATCTGTGCTAATCTCTCTAGCAAGTGATTGCTCTATAGCACCCTTGGATTCCTCTTCTGAAAATGCTCTTTCCTTCTCTCTGACACAGCCAGGCTGCAAATTTTCCAAATTTTTATGCCCTATTTCCTTTTTCTCTACCAATTTACCATAAGAAGTTAGAAGTAAACACACAGCAGCCTGAGCACTTTACTGCTTAGAAATTTCTTCCTCCAGATATCCTAGGTCATCACTCTTAAGTTCAACCTTCTACAAAGCTCTACAGCAAGGACACAAAATAGCCATGTTTTTTGCTAGGGTATAACAAGGGGGACCTTTGCTCCAGTTCCCAATAAGTTCCCTGTTTCCATCTTGAGACCCTGGCAGTGTGGGCTTCTTATTTAAAAAATTTATTTTTTACTTTTTTTGAGACAAGGTCTCACTCTGTCACCTAGGCTGGAGTCCAGTGGCATTATCTTGGCTCACTGCAACCTCTGTCTCCCAGGCTCAAGTAATCAATCTCACCACCTCAGCCTCCCAACTAGCTTGGACTATAGGCATATGCCACCACATCCAGCTAATTTTTTTTTTTTTTGGTAGAGATGGTGTTTTGCTATGTTCCCCAGGCTGGTCTTGAACTTCAGGGCTCAAGGGATATGTCTACTTTGGCCTCCCAAAGTTTAGGGGTCTGGCCTTTACTATCTGTATTTCTATCAGCATTTTGGTCATAATGACTTAATTAATCTCTAAGAAGTTACAAACTTTCCCTTGTCTTTCTGTCTTCTGAGCCTTCCAAACTCTTCCAATCTCTGCCCACTACCCAGTTCCAAAACCACTTCTATATTTTCAGGTGTCTTTATAGCAGCACCCCACTCCCTGGTACTAATTTTCTCTCTTAGTCTGTTTGTGTTGTTATAAAGGAATACCTGAGACTGGTCATTTACAAAGAAAAGAGGTTTATTTGGCCTATAGTTCTGCAGCCTGTACAAGAAACATGGCACCAGCATCTGCTTCAGTGGGAGGGCCTCAGGCTGCTTCTACTCATGGCAGAAGGTGAAGGGATGCTGCGTGTACAGATATCACATGGAGAGAGAGGCAGCAAGAGGAAGGTGGCAGGCGCCAGGCTCTTTTTAACAACTAGCTCTTGTGGGAGAAAACAGAGTGAGAACTGGTTCATTACTAAGAGAATGGCACTAAGCCGTGTATGAGATCCACCCTCATGACCCAAACACCTCCCACCAGGCCCTACTTTCAACACTGGGGATCAAATATCAACATGAAGTTTGGAGGGTCAAATATTCAAACGACAGCGCTAAGCCATGGTCTCTCCCAGAAATGGGAGCAGAAATGGCTATGACTGGAGCCTCAGCAGACTTAGTGTCTGGGGAGAACCTATTTCCTGGCTCACAGATGGCGCCTTCTCACTGTGTCCTTACTGGGTGGGAGGGCTGAGGGAACTTTTTGGGGTCTCCTTTATATGGGTAATAATCTCATTAACGAGGGCTCCACGTTCATGACCTAATCACCTCCCAAAGGCCACACCTTCCAATCACCAACACACTGAGGTTAGGTTTCGATATATGAATTTGCAGGGGCACAAACATTCAGTCTATAGCAGAAGCAGATATTTTATAGCTTCTAAGCCTGCTTAGGTACAGAGGCCTGCATGGTCTCATGAACCAATACTGACTACCCGGAGCTCGTTCCTCCAGGTTGAACATGGACTCTGGCTGGGGGCCTGGCTTGGAGCGTGGTGTATGCCATCACTACCACATCTTCAGAGAATGTAATTCCATTACAAACCCCTGTAAGGTCCTGAAATGCCCACTGCCTCCTCAGCCATGCTGTGGCCTTTCCCTGCAAGGTGGTGCTGCTCTGAACTGTTTTACTACATGGTGATGGGCACAAGGCTGGCACCTACCTGCAGGACAATGGCTGTCATGTGCTATGTGTTCACCAGGTTTTAGACATTTATCTCCAATCTCTAAAACTCCCCCTTAAAGTGAATATCACCCTTCTTTTCATTTATGGAAGAGGAATCTGAGGCTGGAATGTAGGGCCCACAGGGTATTGCAGTCTTGAGCCCCAGGCTGAGTGGCTGCCTCAAGACCACATGGCCCTGCTTTCCTCCACTGGTGACTGAGTGAGGCCTGCCGTCGCCTGCCAGGGCTGAGGCCTCCTCTTCCACCAGCACCCGTAGGTCTGGGGTCCTGTTAGCCTGTGTCTCGGGGCTCTCAGGAGGGCGGGGGCTGCACATTTCTGGAAGGAAATGTCCTGAGCTGGTGCCGGTCTCAGGCGCACTAACCCAGGCTGGCAGCTTTGCTTCCTTCCCCCTGGTCTCCTAGGCACAGTGTTTTTCTATTTGTTATGGGAGTTGTCACATTGCAACTGTACTTTGTTCATGAGGAGGTGACTGATCTCTGTAGAGTTTTTCGTTTCTTGCCTTGCAGGCATTCATTTATCCACAGTTTGTTGCGATCCCCACAGTCATCACGGCCCCGCCTTTCTGCCCATGTCTCTCACACAGTCCCTCCCACTGAGCCTGTCCTGTGCACCCGCTCACATGGGGATGCCCCTCTCCCCACCAGGTCCAGCATCTTCCATCAAGCCTTTCCCAGGCGATGGCATGGGACAAAGGGGTGATATTCCTTCAACAGCCAGGCCTGACAGAGTGGCTGACTGTCTGAGAGAAGCCCAGTCTGTTAGGCCTCCAGGGACTCTGATAGCACTTACCATCTTTTTTGTGCTAATTTTAATGACATGATCCCTTCGGGCAGAACTGTTAAATAAAGGCGCCTCTTCCTCCAGGTCAGATGTTGACTTCTGCCGGGTGCCTGGCTTGAAGTACAGCATATGCCAAATGTCAGCTCTGGGTCTCCCCTCAGCTGGGCGACTTTGTGCAGTGCACAGGCTGTGCAACTATATATGTCAGCCCTGTAAGCCACTGCTGCTCTTAGGCCCCTGACTTGGAAAAAGATTTGACATTTATACCCCTCAACAGTCACTGCCCTGGCCTGGAGACCCCCAGGACCCATGGCTGTAACAGGAGCTCCCTTGATTGTAGGCCACCGCATATTAGAGTCTGATGTATCCTTGCTTCAGTTATTTAACATGGGTCTTTGCAGCTGGCCACCGCTCGCCCCTGGCCTCACGCCTCTTTTCATGCCTGCTGAGTCCGGGCCACTGAGACTTCTTTTTAGCTCATCTCTGAACTGGAAACTCTCTTTAAGGACAGAGCGAAGCTGGCTCTGCATACGAGGGCATCTTGTTGTTCTACCCTTAACTCAGACTTGTCTTTTTCTTTTCTTTTTTTTTTTTTTTTTGACAGTTTCACTCTGCCTCCCAGGCTGGAGTGCAATAGCGCAATCTCAGCTCACTGCAACCTCCACCTCCTGGGTTCAAGTGATTCTCCTGCCTCAACCTCCTGAGTAGCTGGGACTACAGGTGCACGCCACCCTTTCCGGCTAATTTTTGTAATTTTTTGTAGTGACGGGTTTCATCATGTTGGCCAGGCTGGTCTCGAACTCCCAACCTCAAGAGATCTGCCCGCCTTGGCCTCCCAAAGTTCTGGGATTACAGGCGTGAGCCACCGCGTCCGGCTAGACTTGTCTTTTTGCAGTGTTGGCTGAAGGGCACTGCCGTTACTAATGCCTGCCAATTCCTGAGTGTGCACTGTGAGCCCCACGTGGTAATTCATTTAACCCTCCCATCAATCCTTTGGGGAAGATATTGTTAACCTCTTTTTACATATAAGCAAACTGAAGTTCAGAAACGCTTGGCCGCTTGCCCCAGGCCACCTGACCAGAATCCAATCTCAGGAATCCTGATGTGGAAGGCCAGCTCCTGGCTGCTACACCCCAGCCGCGGCCTTGAGATCCGTCAACATGGAGCCTTTCAGGATGGACATTTTCTTTCTTCTGGGATTATTGTAGTAGGAAATTTGAGGGTGAGAAGAAATGTCAGTTAAAAGAGGCACGATGATTGTCACAATGCACTCCATCCAGGAAGAGCTGAACTCAGGTGCCAGCCCTGCCACCTAAAGGCATGTGACTTAGGGCAAGTTCCTTGCCCTCTCTCTGCCTCAGTGTTTTCATCTGTAAAGTGGGGTTAATAATGTGCTAACCTGATATGGTGGTTGTGAGGAGCAAATGAGAAAATTTGTATCAAGTGCTGAATACAAGGCATGGCATACAGTGAAGAGTCAGTACTTGCTGCTGTTATTATTATTATTATATTTCCCATTGGCGTCCCCTCACTGTCTCTTGTTCTAAACAGTCTGTGCAGGCATCCCGTGCCACCCTTTTTTAGTGGGGATTATGGCCGACTTGCCAGTCTGTGTAGGGTAGATTCATTGCCCTGAGCTAATGAAAAAGATTCCAGAAAAGACCATCATCTCCCATCACGATCACATTTTCAAAGAATGTAATTTCAGCAGAAATCCCTGTAAGGTCCCAAAGTGCCTACTGCCCACCCCGCCATGCTGTGGCTTTTGTCTGCAAACTGTGCTGCTCTGAGCTGTTCTACAAAGTGGTGGTCAGCGCAAGGCTGGCAGGGTACCTGCGGTTCTCGGGAAGGAGGCCCTCAAAACCACAAAGCTCCTTCCTCGACTCTGGAGAATGACATCATGAGCATCCCTCCATTATTATAAATGCATTTTCAACTTAAGGCTCAGCCGCTAAGTAGGGAACGGTTACCACCGATCACCGCTAGAGGGCGTCCAAGCCCGCCTCTTAGCCGCTTGGGAGGGGACTCAGGCTTCCAGATCTTGAGAAAAAGTAAATAGACCCCGGGATACAACCTTCCGCACTGATCTATCACGCACATTTTAAAAGCCTGTAACTCTTTGATCTCAGTCTCGCCCTTTAATTGTTAATATTCTGCCCTCAGTGAAAGGCTGGGAAACGGGTTGAGAGACAAAATATGTATGTATGTATGCATATATGCATGTATTTGGAGATGTGGTATCTCTATGTTGCCCAGGCTGGCCTCGAACTCCTGGGCTGAAGCATCCTCTAGCCTCAGCCTCCCAGGTAGCTAGGACTACAGGTGCACTTGACACCATGCCCAGCTGATAAACAATTATGAATGACCAATAAGGAATGACTTTGTGTGAGATAAGAAGCTTTTATTCATTCTCTCTGACTCCTACAACAGCCCCGTTAGGGGATATGCTCTTCACTCTTCTTCTTCTTCCTTTTTTTCTTTCTTTTTTTTTTTTTTGAGACAGGGTCTCGCTTGGTCACCGAGGCTGGAGTGCAGTGGCCTGATCATAGCTTTGAAGTCATTGTAAACTCATAGAGAACTGGAACAAATAGGGAGGGTAGAGAGGACTTAGTGAACACCCTTTTAGTCATCACCTGGTTTTAACAATTGTTAGCCCTTTGCCATATTTGCAGAGCTTGAGATATGATCCTCAAGGAGAAATCAGAATTCCACTCACTCAAGGCCTTGGGATCAAGCCAAGGAACAGGATTATAAAATGGCCTAAAAACACAGGCCAGAGAAAGGTGGGTGGGGTGGTGGGAAATGGGAAGGGACCTCCCCCCCCACTGTGGAGGGCAATACCTATGGCAACTACCGTTGGGCTAGAAACCCAAAGATGGAACAGGGTCCCAGATAGAAAAGGATCACTCTTGGCCAGAGATTTAAGCAGCCTTAATACTGGTCCAGGTCAGGTGGTAGAATATTTCAAAAATGAGAAGGTCAAGGCTAGAAGGGCCAGCAGATATTGGTAGGGAGGAAAGGCGCTACGACTAACTTGAAAATTGGACTTTTCCATGTAATATTTTCTTAATTATGTGTAGTAGGGATGCAGTATAAACAGGCATATGACAAATGACTAATCAATTTCCAATAATGAATTACTTATTATTTATTGACCAACCGTGTTCTTCCCAGGCATAGTATAGAAACATGGACAGACAGGAAGACTAGCTTTCTGTTTCTGGAAGGAGAATGAGACTTTTCTTTTATTCTTGAATACATCCAAGAAGCATTCCACAATAGCTCATTCCAACGTTTTTCTTTAATGTTAGGAAGGTCTTCCTTAAATCTGACTTCAAGTTCCTGTTGTTCAGTTTACAATTTATATTTTTTTCATTCTTCCACTTTCAAACTTTCTTCAACCTTATATTTAAGGAGTATCTCTTATACACAGTATATAGTTATTTCTTTTTAAATCCATTTTGAAAAAAAATTGATCTTTTAATTGGATTCTTTAGTTTGTTTACATTTATTGTAATTACTGGTAATTTTTGCTCAAATCTATCTTACTACTTGTTTTCTATTGATTATTTTTGTTTTAGATTCTTTTTCTTTTCTACCTTGTCTTCTAATTGCTCTTTATTTTACTCGTCTATTAGCTTGTTAGATATATGCTAATTTTTTAACCCTAGAGATTCCAACATGCATCCTTGAGTTATTACAATCTAACATAAATTAGGTCTTTTACCATTTCTTGGGAAATCTAAGGAGGTTACACCATTTTAATTTCTTTCCTTCTGCCTTAAGTACTATTATTGCTTTATAACTTCTCTTTCTATTTAAAACTCTACAAAACATTAATATTATTACTATGTACATGGTCAGCACTAATTTAGTATTAATTTAGATTTATCTACTATAATATTTACACTTTATAGTGTTCTTTATTTCTTCCTGCATTTCCATGCTTCCACTGAGGTCATTTTTTTTTTCTGTCTAAAAAACATTTTTTAGTGTGTGTGTGCTGGTAACATATTATCTCATGTTTTGTTGTTTGGAAATATTTTTAGTTCACCTTAATATTTGAAGAACAGTTTTGGTGGCTGTAAAATGTTGTCAGCTATTTTCTTCCAGCACTTTGAAGATACGATTTCATGTCTTTTGTCTTCTGTTGTTTCTGGTAAAGGTTATTGTCAGTCTTATTGTTGTTCCTTTGATTGTAATATACTCTCTCCCCAACAACTGGTTTCCTTTTAAGATTTTCTATTCATTTTCAGTTTTCAGCACGTTTACTACAATATGCCTCAATTTCATTTTCTTTATATTTCTCCTGCTTGAAGTTCCTATTATTGTCAAATCTATGGCTTTGATGTCTTTAATCTGTTTTAAATATCTGTTTAAATATTGTCTTTTCTCTGTTAATTCTTCCTTCTCCTTCTGGGATTCCACCTACGCATATTTTAAACCTTTTTGCTGCGTCCCATATGTCTGTTACGTTCTTGTCTGTGTTTTCTATCTTTTTTCTCTCCATGCTTCAGTCTGGATATTTTCTTTGATATTCTTAACTAACTCTTAAAGACTATGTCATCTACTGCTAAATCTAGCCATTGAAATTTAATGACAATTACTGTAGTCATCATTTTTAAAAATACTTGCCAGTTTGCTGCTGAAATTTCCCATCATTTCATTGAGTTCCTTTAATATTTGAACCATGGTTATTTAAAGATCCACGTCTGGTAACTCCAGTGTCTGGCTGATCTCCTGCGGGCCGGTTTCCATGATCTGGTTGTAGGACTGTGCCCCTGTGGCTGTGACCCATCCCAGGTTGAGAGGTAGCCGTCCATCCAGGTGCACCAACACACATTTCCACGTGTGCTGTTTCAAGTCATTTCGGCCCATGCTAATTTCTCCTCATATTATAATCAGGTTGTTTCTTACTGGTTTATATTTTCAAAACATGCCATTTCAATTTAGTGAATCTTTGCTGAGGACAACCTTGAAGCACAAAGTGGTTAAAAGATTTGTCCCAATATCCCTACAGCATTCAGTGACTACAGAGGACTTTTGTTGTGTTTTCTGGAGCTCAACATCTCAGAACCCTTCTGATGTTTGAAAACAGCAGTCCGGGCTAGGACACTCTCAGCACAAGCACATGACCCTCTCCTGTCCAACCACATGCTCCCCTCTGGGCTTTGCATCTGGCGTGAGTGATGCAGAGATGTAGGGGAACCCTTGGAATTCATGCCAATGGCAGTGGTGGTGGAGGCAGCGGCAGGCCCAGCAGTGGCAGCAGCCATCGTGCCCACGCCAGACTCACACCCTGTGTGAATTTGGCCATTGTGGTGGCCACGTAGCCTCCCTTGGTTCTGGCTACTTCCTTTCAATTCTGTGAGTTACTTGATACCCTTCCAATACATTCCTGTTTTGCATAAACTAACCAGAGTGGATTTTTGTTGTTTGCAACCACAAACCAAGACTAACACAGGGAACAAGCAGGTGAGAACTCAAGGGTGCCAGGTGGCTGCTGTACTCTTTGCTGAAAGCTCAGCTGATAGATAAATGTTTCAGACCCAGAAACCCAGCGTGGTTCAGTCTCCTTGCCTGGGAACGTCACGACGGAATGCTGAACATGCCTCAGTGTACTCACAAAATTGTGTGCAATTTTCCTGGAAAAGTAAAATAATAATTTAGGCCCTTTAGCAGGCTAGAAAGAACTCATTAGGGAGAGAACAATGAGAAACAAATTAGGGAGCGAACAATGTGTAGATGTGGTTGACACAGATGGAGGCTGGGCCTGTGCCTCGACCTGGCATGGCTGGCCTGGTGAGCTTGGAGCTGTGGCCTGGCACCACGGAGCAGGTGGTGGTGTCCACCCCTTCCAGTCAGGCCTCGCCTCCTGGGAGGGTTCTATGGGTCTGCTCTAGTGCCCGCATCGGGGGTTGGTGCTCACTGGGCAACAAGGCTCTGGATCCACTCCCTACTGTGACTCTGACCCTCAGCTGCCTTGCACCAGCCTGGCCACCCATACGCAGTGCTGAACTCCTTGCCTGGAGGATGGGGACTGTAGGAGCCTGGGATGTCATCTTGGGATGCCTCTTCCCTGCTTCTCTACCCAGACCACCTGTTCCAGGAGGGCAGATGCATCTCCAAGAGATGCATCTCTTTCATCTCTTACACTTTGCACATGGTAGGTTTCAACAAGTGTTCCTCGGCAGTGATGTGTGTGGCTGATTTCTCCTTCTCTTCTTTGCTAACTCTTACCCCCAAACTGCCACGTGCCTGGGCAGACAGATTGAGTACGAAGGTACACGTGGAGTTAGAGTGTTGCTTCCCATCAGAAGTCCCGGGCTTGGTCTGAGAGGGAGAGGAGAAATTTGCCGGTTGTTGGGTAAGTCTTGTCTTTTTTCTTTTTCTTTTCTTTCTTTTTTTTTGAGATGGAGTTTCACTCTTGTTACCCAGGCTGGAGTGCAATGGTGCGATCTCGGCTCACTGCAACCACTGCCTCTTGGGTTCAAGCGATTCTCCTGCCTCAGCCTCCCCAGTAGCTGGGATTACAGGCTTCTGCCACCATGTCCAGCTAATTTTTTTTTTTTTTTGTATTTTTAGTAGAGACAGGGTTTCAGCATGTTGGCCAGGCTGGTCTCAAACCCCTGACCTCAGGTGATCCACCCTCCTCGGCCTTCCAAAGTGCTGGTATTACAGGTGTAAGCCACCGCGCCCAGCCACAGTTGCTTTTGTTGTTGTTGTTGTTGTTGTTTTTTTAGAAGGCCAATTCCTGGCTTAAAGCTTTCACGTACATATCAGCTGCAGTCCACTGATGACCTGTAGGTTGATGCTGCCCTTTTAGGATGCTGGCATATATTTCTACCCATGTCTAAGGTGTGTTTGCCCCGCATGTGCAAGCTGCAGGTGCTTTCCCACCTGCACCCCAGGATCGACATGAGCCTGGGCTTCTCATTCAGCTTTTCCATTCAAGTACTTTAATGCCACAGGAAAGTGCACATAAGCCAACATTAGCCTCCTTACTGGGCTCCCCGCCTACTCTCTTGCCCAGGCTGCTATTTAAAGCATAAATCAGATCAAATAACTGCCCTGATGAAAGCCCTCCCAAGGCTTCCCATCGCACTGGGGCTTTTCCTACCATTCTCTGCTCTTTCTTGCCTTTCACTTCCTTGCTCCCAATACTCTAAGCACACTGGTCTCCTTCCTACCCTTGGAACATCGCAGACCTCAGGACCTTTGCACTTGATTTTCTCTTCCACCCTCAGCCCATTCTATCTCTTGCTCCTTCTTGTCATTCAGGTCTCAACTAAAATGTCCCTCCTTCTCTACCCCATTTAGTTTAGCAGTCCCTTCTTCTGATTTGCTCACTTTTCTTTTCTTTCTTTCCTTCCTTCCTTCCTTCATTCCTTCCTTCCTTCTTTCTTTTTGAGATGGATGCTGGCTCTGTCACCCAGGCTGGAGTGCAATTGTGCCATCTTAACTAACTGCAATCCCTGCTTTCTGGGTTAAAGTGATTCTCCTGCCTCAGCTCCTTGGGTAGCTGGGATTACAGGGGCGCACCATCACACCGAACTAATTTTTGTATTTTTAGTAGAGACAGGGCTTCACCATGTTGGACAGCCTGGTTTCGAACTTCTGGCCTCAGGTGATCTGCCCACCTTGGCCTCCCAAAGTGCTGGGATTACAGGTGTGAGCCACCATGCCCGGCCACTTTTATCTTCTTTACATTTATCCCTTCCTAAAATTATCTTACTCATTTATTTGCTTACCTAGAACCATGTCTTGTGCATAGCAGTTGCTTGATAAAAGTTTTGCTGAACAAATACCTGAAGACATGAACTAGTGGGAAATATTTTTAATGCCCATAGGAGTGTTTGAAAAAAATTAATGTGAATTTAGCGTATGTTGAGTGAATTGATTGTCAAATGCAAGAATACATTCATTGCTGAATAAATGAATGAGTGGGTGGATAAAAAGTTGATGCTGCAGAGAAATGTATCCTTTTTAACATGTGCACCTCCTGGCACAATGTTGGGTACATAAGCTCCAGAAACACATCATCCTGTGAATTCAAAGGGAACGTGCTGCTCTGTTGGTTTCTCTCCTCCTTATGGGAAAAGCAGAACTTCACTGGAATCACAGAGTGTTCTTAAAGTCTAAAGAAGCAGGGCTTTCAAATTGTTTTCTCCTTGGGATCTCACACCTCTCTGTTAGTTCAGACAGCTGATGACTGGCTGGGGTCATGACCCTTGGCATCCCTGCTCGAGGTTTCCCACAGAACAGGGGGAATAGGGAACAGAGTTTCCATTCCTGCAAGACCATTTCCTGGCTCAATTCCTCCCTCGCTTCCTGCACTTCCTGCGTGAGCAAGTCTGCAGGAGGCCTCTTAATGATCTCTGCCTCAGCAGATTTTCCAGCCACCTTTTGGATCACTTTCAAGAAAGCGACACCTTCCAGCTGATTCCCCTCTTCCGCCCTATTGGGGCAGTACCTTTGAGCAGTACCTCCTCCCCGGGTGTGTGCTCAAGAAATCTCTACCCACGAATTCCTGACATGAAGTTAAACAGATACAGAAAGGGAAAGTGCTGGGAGAGAGATCACAGCGTGTCTCCCCATTCATCTGGAAGTGCCTCTCTCCTTTCGGTGAGGTGAAGTCTTCCTCAATTTATAACTGCTTGTTTATAGATTTTTGTATCTCCTTGGGAGATAATTCTGCAATTCTGTAATCTGCAATCCCAACTCTGCCATTCTCCATAGATCTTTTATGAGCAGGGCACTCATGGTCTTTGTTCTGGACAAGTTTTCAAGGATGTTTGTATAGCGACACAAAGCAGATTTCTTTACTGACCAGTATGATAAAGTTTCCTTCTGCTGCAGTTAGGCAAGTTTGCTTTCAGCCTGCTTATAAGATTGGAGGTTCCCTAAACACAAGGCCCCTGAGCTGTGAAAAAGATCCACTCTGTGCACACCACACCTGCCCCGCCCCCATGAACTTTGAAGGACAAAAGGATCTGATGCAAATGGTAAGCTCATGCTTCTTGCTCTCTGGCAAGAGTCTATGGTCTCTGACCCAGGAGGCTTGTGTCTTCCGCTGACATCCATGAAACCGTGGCAGGCTAACTCATTGGCTGAAAAGCAGGGTCAAATCTCAGACCCTTCGCAATTCTTGAGACCCCTCCGGTCTATACTCTATAAATTAAATTTAAGTATGTATTTCTAGTATGTATTACACATTAAACTTGTACAGAATTTCAAGTAAGTGTGTTTTGCCCCACAAAGCCAGGCAGGTTTGCATCTTGCAAATTATCTAATACATATGGGGCACATGGAAAGTACCCCACAACTTCTTGTGGGGCAGGTCTTACTCTGGGTGGCCTGTGGTTGGAGATGTGTCTCTACCATGTCCTTCAAAGCCACCACGTTGACCCCATGGTGGTGTATCTCCCAGTTCACAGGGGTCTATGCAGTTCCCCTTTGGCCATCTCTTCCACACCCCACTGCTCAAGAGGGCTGCTAACAGGAATAGACCCAAATGATTCCACTGGGAGCCCTGGGGCGTGAGTCAATGGGGCTGATGCTGAGACATGAAGTGCTAGAGAGAAAACATCAAATCCCAACATCTAACAAAGGACTAAATGTTCAAGGTCTGGGAGGCTGCGCTCCCTGGGAAACAGAAGCTCACTGCCCTGGCTATCAGGAACAGAGGACCCGACATCTAGGCCGTGTCTGGATCAATTTCAGGCTTACTCTTGGCAAGAGACATGGGGCCGCTGTGACACAGAAGTGAACCAACACAAGGAAGCCACCAAACCCTCTCTGCATCGGGATTTGGCAGCTTTTCCTTCCCCTTTCATTATGTTATACTCTCTGATACTATAGACAGAAGAGGCAAGATTCATGATTCTGTTAATAAAACCCCCAAAACTGCTACTAAATATGACTCATGGAGACCGGGAGAGCCAGGCTGGAGAAGGGGAAGGGCCTCGGGGCTGGAACCAGAGGTTCCTGAGTCTGAGTCTTGGCTCTGCCACTGTCAGCAGAAGGTCCCATTTCCCCACCTGAGCAAACGGCCCATCGTAACAATAACACTGGTCCTGGGTCCACCATGGCCATATGGGAAGAGTGTGAGAGCACTCAGAATTGCAGGTGGCTCAGGAGAGGTAAGGCAGGGGAATGTCACTCCTCAAGGGGATGCCAGGGGATGTGGATAAGGTCCCTTCTCTGAAAAATCCTTCCCTCCAAAGGAGAGCCCTTTTACGGCTGCCGGAACAGCAGCCATGCTTCTCCGCTGGGAGTCAGAGTGATATTAATAGTGAAAGCAACAAGTTGGCAGGTGTGCGTGAGGGACCAGATGTTTCACACGTGTAGAATGCTATTTCTAATCCTGAATCATTCTGACATTTATGATATTTATGACAACACTGACCTATTCTAATATTTCAAATGAGGAAACTGGTACTTAAGAAATTTGCAATGCCTGTCTGAGGTCACACAGTGAGCTTAGAGCTGGGGTCCCACCCAGGTATGTGTGACTAGAGACAGTAAAGGGGGGACCCATGGTCCTAGATTGGTTCTGCAGCTGCACAGAATGACACACAAAGGAAGGACAGGTGTCCCCTCCTTGACAGGCGCACTCCTAGCGTTGGTACCACAGTTGGTAAGAGTGGAGAGTCCTTTTCCATGGGTTGTCTATTTATGCATATTTCCATGTTCTAGGAGAAGACAGTGAGGCTCACGGAACTATGGCAGCCCCAGAGCCTGCAGAGAGATGCAGAGGGGGACAAGGCATGTCTTCCCCGGGGGGGTGCTGCCAAGGAAAGGTGCCTGTTGCAGCCATAAAAATGAGTTCATGTCCTTTGCAGGGACATGGATGAAGCTGGAAACCATCATCCTCAGCAAACTAACACAGGAGCAGAAAACCAAACACCGCATGTTCTCACTCATAAGTGGAAGTTGAACAATGAGAACACATGGACACAGGGAGGGGAACATCACACACCGAGGCCTGTCAGAGGGTAGGGGGGGCAAGAGGAGGGAGAACATTAGGACAAATACCTAATGCATGTGGCGCATAAAACCTAGATGACGGGACGACGGGTGCAGCAAACCACCATTGCTACATGTATACCTATGTAACAAACCTGCACATTCTGCACATGTATCCCAGAACTTAAAGTATAATTAAAAAAAAGAAAAAGAAGAAAGGTGACTGGAGGTGTTTCTGCTCACATAGGTGGGAGGGCAGTGGAGCTGTGGATGCTGGCAGGCGGCGGGGGCAGTGCCCAGGGACGACAGACTTTAACCCTGTGACTTTAGCAATGGCGTTAGTTTGCCAAGCGTGTCCTGTGGCCCAGGCCATCTGGGCCCTGCCTCTCTCCTTCCAGCGTGGGCCTGGACCAATGGGACATCACTGCCTGTTGCTTGGGCTCCTTGACATAGCAGGTCTAGAGTCCAGCCTCTGAGAAGCCTGGGGGCCTGGGAGTGTCCTGGAATAGGACCCCAGAAGCGTCAACCTCTGACACAGTCTCTTTCATTCCTTAGGAAGCATGAGACTTGCCCTTGGCCCACAGAAGAGCCCAGGAGATATCCGAGGGCCACCCTGATGGCTGGGCAGCTTTGCCCATTGGCTTTCGGAGCCCACAGTGGCCGGCATGGTTGGCACTCTGGGGGCCAATGCATTTAGACAGCAGCTGGGTGTTGCCAGCATCCCTGGGCTTGCAGAAGACTCCAGCAGGACACCCCTTCTGTCACCATGGGCAGCTCCCTTATCTCCTCTAAGCTGAATCTGACATGAAGCTAACGCCGTCTAGCCCAGAAGACTAAAGGAGTTAAACCCCTAACATGTGTTGCATGCCCACCACACATCGGGACCATCAGAACCAGGAAAGTGTGTTTTATGCATTCTTTAGTATATGTTCTTATTTCCATTTTACAGACAGAGCCCCGGGTTTGAGAGGTTACCTGGCCTGGCTCTGCCCTTCCCTGGAGTCACCCAGCTAGACAGCAGAGCAGCGGGGACTCCAGGCCAGCCTGTGGCCCTAGAGCCTGAGCATTTGGTCGGCCACCCAGATGGCTCCCGGGGCATGTTCGTTTATTCATTCCAGAGTGGCTTAAGAGGAGGGGAACCTGACCTGCTGCTAGACAAAGACCATGGCCTGATGGGAGCTGCCCTGGATCTTTGAGGGATGTGCCTTCTCTGCTAAGTGTCTGGCTTTCTCCTGCCTCTCAAAAACCATTTCAAAAACTTCTGCTGGGAGCCAACCGAGGGCAAGGGGCTTAGGAGATATACCCTCCAGCAAAGAGGTGACTTCATTTTGCAGTGAAATGTTAAGCAGCAGAGCCAGAAGAAGAATATAGATGCTGAACATACAATCTTTTCCTGAGCTGGGGCTGGCTGTCTTATGAGAACTGGACCAGCTTCCTGGGTATTGGCTGGAGGCTCCCTCCTCCCTCCTCTGCAGAGTGTGAGGAGAACAAGTTACCTCACAGGACACAGGGGCCATGTCTGGGGAGTAGACCAGCAGGACACATGCCCCTCTGTAGAGAAAGGGCCTCCAGGACACAGTGTGGCATCATTCAGCCTCCAGATAGCAATAGCATTGGACTCATCCCCCTGGGCAGCTCCAAATGATTGGCAGTAGTTGGCTGGAGCCCTGAGCTCAGGGGGCCACTCCTGGATGGGGATAGGTTAGTCTTGTCTGCAGTGGGCAAGGTAGGGAGGCCAGTGGTACATGGGCTGCTTCTGGGGCTGAACTGAATCTGAATGGCTGAGATGCAGGTTTGACCGTGTGTGACCGAGACTCAGCATAACAGTGGCTTAAACCAGGGAGAAGTGTGTTATCCTCCCTCAGAAAAGCCCTAGCTGGGTTCATGACCCCGCTGTGGAGCCATCGGGGCCTGGGTGCTGTCAATCTTGCTGCCCTGCCTTTGTGGTCTTTGCCCTCCCCAGCATGGTCTGACTCAGCTCCAGGGGCCTGGTGCGAAGCTATGCTGTGCCTCAGAAGGAAAGCAGGTCTTGGTGGCAGACCACGTTTCTGATGTTAATAGCTCAGGAAAGATGATCAGCTGGTACTAGTAGTTCCAGAATAGTTTGCTTAATCAGATATATGTACAGATGAAGAGTCTGATAAGAGGAGTCTGAATGTTTTCTGGTGCCTCAGGCAGCAAAGTAGTGAAAGGTGAAATAGCAGCTGTGGATCAAATGCAATTTAATTCACTTTAAGTTCATCCAGCTGGAGCTGGAGGTTAAATGGAGGGAAAGCACTCCGGTATCAAGGATGTGAATAGATAGCTCCAAAGCTCAATTAGCCAGAAATTTTGGTTCTGCTCCTAACTTCCATCAGGAGAGGTGACAGTGGAGAGTACAAGTGCTTTGGAGTCTCACAGGCCTAGTTTTACATTCTGGTTGTGCGATTTGCTACCCATTTGGGCAAATGGCAGAATACTTGCTCTCTTTTATCTCATGTTCCCTGCAGATCTGTGGGAGGATTCAATGAAATTCAAGTGCCTTGTCTCACTTGGCATAAAGTAAGTGTTCAACGAATAACCGCTGTTATTTCAACAGAGGAAATAACTCATATTCAAGAGCCTACAGTGGGGTTCTGGGCTCTTAAAAAGATATTCAAGGAGCCCATGTGAATACTTTCTGATTCCAAGGAAAATTTACTTGTGTTTAGAAATTTGGTGGTATATAGTTGCTATTTTCACCATTTAAAAAATTAAGATTTATAAACAAGCACGTGAAAAGATTTTCAACACCATTGGCCATTAGGAAGATGCAAATTAAAACCACAATGAGATAGCACTGCACACTTATCAGAATGGCTAAAATAAATAAAAAATAGCGACAAAACCAAATGCTGGTGAGGATGTTGAGAGACTGGATCTCTCATACGTAGCTAGTGGGGACGTAAAATGGCATTCATTCTGGAAACAGTTTGGTGGTGTCTTTCAAAACTAAAAATGGGACTTACCATATGACCCAGCAATTGCATTCTTGGGCATTTATTTCAGAGAAATAAAAACTTATGTGATGAATAACATGGACACAAACATTCATGGCGGTAGCTTTATTCCTAATAGCTGAAAACTGGAAACTACCCAGGGGTCCTTCAACAGGGAGCAATTAAACTCCCTGTGGCATATCCACACGGTG
This sequence comes from Symphalangus syndactylus, assembly GCF_028878055.3. Classification (NCBI taxonomy): domain Eukaryota; kingdom Metazoa; phylum Chordata; class Mammalia; order Primates; family Hylobatidae; genus Symphalangus; species Symphalangus syndactylus. The sequence goes on along the minus strand of NC_072437.2, from coordinate 92,219,476 downwards.
GAATGAACTATTGACACACAAAACAGCCTGGATGAATCTCCAGGGAATTATACTCAGTGAAAACAGCTAATCTAAGAAGGTTACATATGCTATGATTCCATTGATATAACCTGCTTGAAATAACAAAAATGCAGAGATAGAGAACAGATTAGTAGTGGCCAGGGGTTAGGGAGGGAGAAGAAGGAGCAGTAAAGGGGTGACAGGAAGGAGCCTTGTGGGGATTGAATAGTGCTGTGTCTTGATTGGGTGGTGGTTACATTAAGCTACACATGTGATACAATAGCATAGAATTATACATCCTTCACACACACTAATATGGGTGTGTATAACTGGAAAAACCTGCATAACCTCTGCATTGTACCAATGTTAATTTCCTGGTTTTTATATTATATTTTGTATTTCCTGTAATAAAGTAGTGCTAGATGTTAACTTTGGGAGAGGGTACATGGGACTTCTCTGTATATTTGTTGCAGTTTCCCGTGAATCTATAATTATTTCAAAATAAAAAAGTTAAAAGATATCTTAAAGTTTCAGAAAGTAAGGAAGTGCTAAAAAGCAAAATAAACCTACATTGATGGGAATTTATCAAAGCGACACAGGAACCAACTGAAAGAATTCCCATTGGCCAAATCTGGAACAATTTGAACAACAAAATAAATAAAATGGTATTGGATTATGACCCAGCATATAAGATAAGCATCCAAGAATCCACACTAATATAAATACGTGATTGAATAAATAAACGGGAGAGAAGAGATGATCTCCCTTGAAGAATTCTAAATAATTGAAGTAGATCCTTCACCCTAAAGGGGATGACCATAACTCACCACTCCTTAAATCACTATGCATAGTGACTTCCTTCTAAAGAGTACAGAATAGAAGGGGCAAGAAAAAAGGGTAATTTTACAGTGGAAAAACCAGTCTGACACCACTTCCTGTGAGTTGGATGTATGTGTTCCTCTGAAATTCTTATGTTGGAACTTAAACTCGAAGGTGATGGTATTAAGAGGTAGGCCTTTTAGGAAGGGTCATGAGGGCTCTGCCCTCTTGAGTGGATTAGTATTCTTATAAAAGAGGTTTAGGGGCATGCCATAGTGCCTTTTGCCCTTCCGCCTTCTGCCATGAGAGGACACAGCAACAGGCACTATCTTGGAAGCCGAGCACAGCCCTCACCAGACAGTGAATCAGTTGGCTCCTTGATCTTGGACTTCTCAGCCTCCAGAACCATAAAGCATATATTTCTGTTCTTATAAATTACTCAGTCTAAGGTTGTTTTTTTTTTTTTTTTTTGAGATGGAGTTTTGCTTTTGTTGTCCAGGCTAGAGTGCAATGGCATAATTTCGGCTCACCACAACCTCCGCCTCCTGGGTTCAAGTGATTCTCCTGCCTCAGCCTCCTGAGTAGCTGGGATTACAGGCCTGAGCCACCATGCCTGGCTAATTTTGCATTTTTAGTACAGACAGGGTTTCTCCATGTTGGTCAGGTCGGTCTTGAACTCCCGACCCCAGGTGATCTGCCTGCCTCGGCCTCCCAAAGTGCTGGGATTACAGGCATGAGCCATCGTGCCCGGCCATCTAAGGTATTTTTAATAGCAGCACAAATGGACTAAGATACTATCTCAGCCAGGTGATCAAGGTCAATATTAATAATGATAAATCATGCATCTACTCTTACTATGATGTGATGAGGATGATACTTTATCTTTGTGGTTTTCACCTCCCAAGCCCATAACCCCAGTCTAATCACAACAGAAATCAGACAAATTCTAATAGAGAGATGTCTTACAAAACACTGACCGGTACTCCTCAAGACTCTCAAAGTCATCAAAAATGAGGAAAGGTTGAGAAACTGTCACAACCCAGAGGAGCCTAAGGAGACATAATGACTAAATGTAATGTAGGATTTTGTCTGAGGTCCCGGAACCGAAGGACATTAGGAAAAAAAAACAAAGAAATCTGAATAAACTATGGGCTTTCGTTAATAATGTATCAATATTGGTTCGTTAATTGTAACAGATGTACCACACCAGTGTAAGATGTTAATAATAGGGGAAACTGTGGGTGGGGTATGTGGGAACTCTCTGTACTAGCTTCTCAATTTTTTTGGTAAACCTAAAACTGTTCTAAAAAAAAGTATTTTTCCAAGTGAAAGTTAAAAGAAATTGAAGATTTGATATATTATTTTTAGCAACCACTGTAAGCCAGGCACTTTCATAAGTATGTTTAAAGTCAAAATCACCCCAATGGTGGCTGTGTTATTATTAACTCTGTTTCACAGAACACAGACTTGTGTACCCTGGAGCTTTCCTAGGGTGCCCCCTTGGGAAGTAGCTAAGCTGGAGTGTGTGCTCATGTCTTCTGACTCTATTCTGTGGTTCTTCCCATGATGACATGGTATTGAGTGATGGCAGTGAGACTCACTTAACCAGAAGCTTCTACTAACCAGAGCTCCCCATTCCACAACCATTCATATCTTGCTGTCTCCACAGGACTCAACATAATTCCCTGAACTTTACATAGGTGAGCTCTTATATTCACAACCATCCAGGAAGGTAGGAGTTGTTGGCTCCATGTTAGAGATGAAGAATCTGAGACTCAGTAACCTTCTCAAGGCCACTGAGCTAGTAATAAGTCAGGATTCAAGTGCAAAGCTTGTGCTCTCCCACCATGTCATGCTGTCCCCTTGTGTGACCAGCATGAGCCCATTGAGGAATTTCACTCAATCCCAGATATAGCCAGCTTTCCTTGGTCTTTTTGCTGACTTCCCTTCACTTTGTGGGAATGATTGGTGACTAAGAATTCAGCTTATTTAGTGAGGAAAGTCTTTGAAACATTTTCATAAAGAGAATAGGGACAGGAAGTCACAGAGTACATGATAGAATCTGCATTATAAACCAAGTTGGCAAAATAAATTACACGTCAATCCCACTGTCTCCACTTCTGCTTCCATGGCAGACATAACTAATCAATCCTGAGCTCTTGGCTGGACCTAGCCTGACAATGGCTCTCAATGGGATCTCCAGGCAGCCATCACTCAGTCTCAGAGCTGACTTGAAGACTAAACCCGTCTGCCTTCCCAGCTGTGGGCACAACCATACTTTTATACTTATATCTTCGACATCTTGAAAAACAGAATGAGAGCATGCACAGGGTAGTTATTTCATTTGTGGCTAATGCTGCAGTCACAAACAAAATTATTTCTCCAGCCTTTAATTAGGATGCACATTCACAACCATATTCTTGATGGGATATGCCCATGCTCTGTGAGGGAGAAACAACGTAAAGCTGCTGCATGTCTGGGCTGCAGTGTTACCCATGCCCCTGTGCCAACCCTGGGCAAAACGACATGACAGAATGACAGTAGGCTTTTGTAGGCCAGCCAGCCACGGGAAGTGACATCACAGCTTATCCTTGGGAGAAGACTGTGGCAGTCACATGAAATGATGCCTGCAGGAGGAGGCTTTACATTTAGCTCCAGACTGTGTGTGAGATCCAATAGCAACAATAGCAATAATAACAGCAGCAGATGGCAATAACCACAAAAGCCACAGGCTCAGGGCAAGTTAGAAAATGACCTTGTGATCCCTGGTGTGCTTGCTGACCACATCAGGCCCAGGCAATCAATACTGTGAGGAAGCCCAGGGTGTTAATCACAGACGCATTATTCTGAAATATGAAGCCAAATTGTCTGAGACTAATACTTGTGGGAATTTGCCAACTCTGATAAAAACTTTAAAAAAACCACTAGGTCATAGCATGTCTATGTGGGTCACAAATTGTACATTAGCTTAACTTGTACTTAACAGCCTGGTTTTCTCCTGTGGTTCCCACATCTCAAGATTGAGAGACCACATGGTCCTACATGAACATAAACATAGAGACACCCGCTTTGCTGTGTGAGTGACTGTGAGGGTATTTCCCACATAGGTAAGGATGGAGTGATGTTTTGAACCGTAATGCCCCTCTCTCCTTTCATTCTTAAAGATGTCACTTGCTCCTCTGCCACATTCCTGTTTCCCTGTGTGTCAAGGAAGGGGCAGTCACTCCCACGCCACCACATACACAGGGCTTCTGGGGCAGAAGAGGCCTCTGCGGGATCCTCTTGACCAGCTGGAGAAAGAAAGATGCATGTGGACCGAGAAGACCCCTTGCCTTGTCCACTCTCTTCTATGGGAAAACTTGGTCCTTTTGTGTCTTAGTCTGTTCGGGCTGCTATAATAAAAAAGATCTTAGACTGGGTGGCGTAAACAATAGAAATTTATTGCTCAGTTCTGGAGCCTGAGAAGTTCAAGATCAAGGTGCCAGCAGATTGAGAGTCTGGTGAGAGCCTGCTTTCTGATTGATAGAAGAGTTAGGTAAAGCTTTGCGTTGGGCCACAACAGAGACTGTTGGCATTCTATTTTTACAATCCAGACTCATCTGCCTTAGGCTTGGGCACCAATTTCTGTTTCATTTATTCATCTTCTCACTGGGTCCTCATGTGGCAGAAGGGGCAATGGAGCCATCTAGAGTCTTTCTTACAGGGAGGGCACTAATCCCAAGCATGAAGGTTCTACCTTTATGACTTGATCACCTCGCAAAGGCTCCACCTCTCAACACCATCACATCGTGGGGTCAGGATTTCAACATATGAATTCTGGAGGGACCCAGATATTCAAATCAAAGCAACCTGGAATTGAAAAACTTTCCCTGACAGATTTGGGTAAGTTCTGGGGGATGGTAGGCTGAGAGAGGCCCAGCTCACCTTTGATGCTGGGGGTTTAGTGAAGAGTCCAGGAACCTAGTGGCACAGGGCATCAGCTCCTGAGCTGCACTGTCCCTCTGGGTTTCCAGACTGGGAGGCATGACAGGCTTCATGGAGTGTGCTTTCATGGCCTCCATACTTTCCAAAGATCTGATGAGGCCAGTTTGTTGCCACCCAATTCAAAGCATCTGTTAGGTAAAGCTTTGCGTTGGGCCACAACAGAGACTGTTGGCATTACATTTTTATAACCCAGACTTGGCTGCCTTAGGCATGGGCACCAATTTCTGATTCGTTTATTAATTCAACAGATATTTATTGAGCACCTACTATGTCCTAGGTACTGGAGCTTCACCAACAGGTAAGAGGCACTGTCCTGCCCTCACAGAACTTGGTGGCCCATTGGTTGCAGTCAGGGAAGCAGAACTCATTTTGATTGACACACGGTGCATGCCATAACAGCTTGGAGTAGAAAAACCACCTGTGGTCACATTCCTTGAAGGAGGCCATGGGCCAGGTAAGGGTTTACAGCTTCGTGAGCATCTTGCCTATACACTAGCAAGAAGCACTTCCTGCTATTCTCCGCACCCACTCCAGAAAGCCAGGGTGCAGTGGTGATGTGGTGGGCTTTGGGGTCAGACAGCCTTGGCCCTATCCAGCTCTACCCCTTTTTATCACAGTGCCCTTGGACAAGTCACCTGACCTCGTTAAACCTCAGTTTCCTTGTCTGAAAAATGGAGGTGATGATTACAGCTGTGAAATAATGTTGGGGCCAGGCACAGTGGTTCACACCTGTAATCCCAGCACTTTGCAAGGCTGAGGCAGGATGATTGCTTGAGCCCAGGAGTTCAAGACTACTCTGGGCAACATAGGGAGACCCTGTCTCTAAAAAAAAAAAAAAAATACCTGAGTGTGGTGGCCAGCCTGGGTGATAGAGTGAGATCCCACATCTGAAAACAAAGACAAATGGTGTTGAGGGTTAAATGAATTAATAAAGGCACTAAAAGTAATAAGAGCTCTATAAATATTGGCTGTTACTGCTATAGTCAAATGGGCAAATGCCCAGTGCTCACCCATTCCTGGACGTGGACCATAGAAGCAGGGCAGGCAGTCTTCACGGAATGAAGCAGAAGGATGCAGGAACAGTTTCCTTCCATAAAACAAGGCAGGGCTCAGCGTGTCCTCTTGCCCTCTTCTATAGGCTGCTGATGCCGCCACGAGACCAACAGCCCCGGAATCCTGATGATGTAATAGTGACAGCCTTGGAGAGAGCAGCATGTTCAGACAGCAGGAGAACACACAGGACCATGGCTCATTTGCACGGCCCGGGCACACCTGCCAGCAGGAGATGTTTGCACCTAAATGCATAGGAACAAGCAACAGGACCTTGGGGATTATGTTATTAGAAGAAAACTCTTGGCCGGGCGCGGTGGCTCACGCTTGTAATCCCAGCACTTTGGGAGGCCGAGGTGGGCAGATCACGAGGTCAGGAGATCGAGACCATGGTGAAACCCCGTCTCTACTAAAAATACAAAAAAATTAGCCGGGCGTGGCGGTGGGCGCCTGTAGTCCCAGCTACTCGGAGAGGCTGAGGCAGGAGAATGGTGTGAGCCCAGGAGGTGGAGCTTGCAGCGAGCCAAGACTGCGTCACTGCACTCCAGCCTGGGCGAAAGAGCAAGACTCTGTCTCAAAAAAAAAAAAAAAAAAAAGAAGAAAACTCTTAATGAACAGATATTTATTAATATTGGGGTTTTATTTCTGGATACAGAAATAGAAATAATCACATTAGTGTTTTACAGAGCAGGCGCAAACAATTCATTTTTTTTTTTTTTGAGACGGAGTCTTGCTCTGTTGCCCAGGCTGGAGTGCAGTGGGTGCGATCTTGGCTCACTGCAACCTCTGCCTCTTGGGTTCAAGCGATTCTCCTGCCTCAGCCTCCCGAGTAGCTGGGATTACAGGCATGCACCACCACACCTGGCTAATTTTTGTATTCTTCGTTGGGACGGGGTTTCACCATGTTGGCCAGGCCAGTCTCGAACTCCTGACCTCAAGTGATCTGCCCACCTCGGCCTCCAAAAGTGCTGGGATTACAGGCGTGAGCCACCGCACCTGGCCTCAGCTCATTTTTATCCTATGGAAACACATGACCCACGTGCAAAGTGAACACAATTCCCAAATCATCTTGCTGCCTCTGCTTTTGGGATTATCTTCCCTGGACACACTGTGGCAGGCATAGGTTTGACCTTCCCACCATGGCAAACGATCCCACACCTTATAGGGCATTGTCTGCCGAAAGGATGAAGGTGGCGCATTTTGTTTCACCCTGGTGAGTTATGGTTTGCCGTTTGCTTTTTTCTGTGCTATGCACACCTGCTAGTGTGTTTGCAGTCCTCCAGTTGGCTCTGTGCTGGGACCCTGGGCCCTCAATTCGGTTCAGGGTTCCCAGGGCGTTCACAGGGCAGCCACCTCTCTCCCTCACCACTCGCTGCAGGGCTGAGCGGGCAGCATCAGCTCCCCAACAGGCTTTCTCAGTCTGCAGCACTCACCACCGCCCCTGGCACACGGAGGATGAAGGCAGCCACATCCCTGTCAGGGTCATCTGTGAGAAGGGAAGGGCTAGCACGGAAGCTGAGACTAAACACTGATTATGGAAGAACTGGGCCTCTTTCTGCTAGCTGTTTCCCGCCTGTACTATTTCCGAAGCTGGCAAACACAAAAGCACAGTGTGTGAAGTTCAAATCTGTTTCTGCATTGTTAGATCAAGCCTGGGAAGCCGACAGATGAGAGTGCTATTTTGAGATGCAAGATCAGGCTGAAGAGAAGAGGCAGAGTCGGAACATCCCCAGGTTTGGGTCCTCTTGGGTGGAGCCTCCTCCGCAGCTGTACTCGTCCCCAGGCAGGAGAGTAGTCACAGCTTCAGGGACCACTCCCTACCATGCCCTGCTGTGACCCCATGCCTGGGAGTACACTTCTCTATTGGAAGTGCAGGCTGAGCTACCAAGCACCAGACAAGTGCCCCTGGGCTCCGGGATGGATGAAAGCTGATGTCAGCCATTTATTTGTATGGAAGCGAGTCCTGGGCTGGAGAGAGGAGACCTGGAGCAGCAAGGAGAACTAATCAAAGACTAGACTTGGCAGTGGGGCCCAGTGTTCAAATCAGCCCCCAGGTGACTGTAGCAAGGGCTCCTCCAGGGCTGCCCACGCTGGCCACAGAGCACTGTTGGCTCCCTGGTGGGCATCTTCCCTCTGTCTTGGTTACAGGAGCTCTTGAAGCTCTCACACATGCTTACTGGGTGGCAACTGGATTTGTGCCATGCTAGTGATGGGCACGAGGAAACTGCTCAAATGTATAGTTTTAAATATGCACATGCTGGAGACTGGAGACCTCTCAGGGATGGAACTTTCTTTTTTTCTTAATTTTTTTTTTTTTAGGTGATAGGGTCTCACTCTGTTGTGAAGGCTGGAGTACGGTGGTGAGATCATAGCTCACTGCAGCCTCAAACTTCTGGGCTCAGGTGATTCCCCCGCATAGCTGGGACTACAGGTGCAAGCCACCACACTCTGCTAATTTTTATTTTTTTAATTTCTCCAGAGACAGGGGTCTCACTATGTTCCTCAGGCTGGTCTTGAACTCCTGGCCTCAAGCAATCCTCCTGCCTCTGCCTCCCAAAGTGCTGGGAATATAGGTGTGAGCCACTGCTCCCGGCCAGGGGATGTGACTTTCTTCTGCACAAGCCAATTAATAAACTTTGCACATGATGCTAAATAGCATTTATTGTCCTGCGAAGTCACTGCCTGTACTTGACAACTGTATTCAAGATGCTGAGGGCAATCCAGGCTGCTAATGTGACAGGCTCAGATAATTTTGAAAGCTGTTTCTTTCTTGTGCACTGATCCACGGCCCCAAACTGTGGAATGGCTTCAAAAATGTCCGCAGCAGAGCCCTTCCCTCCCACTAAACATAGAGACCCATTCTTCATTGATTTGCATGTGTCTACAAGTATAAAACAGCACTGATTCCTTCTTGGTATTAAAAAGGTCACCTCGGCATAGTTTCGGAGGAGGGAGTACCCAGGTAGTAAACAAGGTCTTTATCACAGATAACGCATAATGAATGTTATTCAGTGCTAAAATGATGGCAATTCTTCACCTGTCAGATGAAAAGGGCACAGAAAATAGGGGTTTAAAAATAGCGGCAGCTCACAGAGTGTGATGGTGGCGGCTGGGAGGCTGCGAACCACTGTCTGGCAGGGAGGCCGGGGGGTGAGCTTCACCTGGAGAAAAATTTCATGAACTCCTTGGTTAGGAATGTCTTCCGCTAGGATTGAAGAACCCAGGCAGGGCTTCTCCCTGGGACCATGACCTTGGGACAAGGTCTTACTCCCTCACTTCCCTTTGGAACTCTGGGTTTGCAGCCCATCTTCATGCAATTCCTTCCACATTGAAGACGTACACAGAGAAGGCTTCCCCACACACAGCGCTGTGGAGGTCTCTGGGTTTCTGCTTCCCACAAGCTCATTCAGGGACTGCCTATAGAATAAAAGGGCTAGAGAGAGGTGTTGAGAGGCGGGATTATGGGAAGAACACAGGCTTCAGAGTCCCTCAACCCTGAATGTACTGGGCAAGCTACCCTGGCCTCTCAGAGCTTCAGTTCTGCTGTGTGTACTCCGAGGACATGAATACATCATCCACAGGGACTTAATGACATATTCCATGTAAGTCACCTCATTAGAGGATCTCAGAAAAGACAAGTTCTTCCCCTTCTAGTTTCACTATTCTGGCTGTGGTGCCCTCGACTTCCTACCTCTGCCTCTGTTCTTATATCTCCACCTAAACTTACGTTCCTTGTTCATTTCTGTTTTTTAGTGCCTCTCTACCTTAGACAAATGTCAGCTCCCAAGGGCTGTGACTGCTCCTCTTGTTCCTCACTCTTACTCAGTGCCTGGAAATTGCTCACTATTTATTGAATAATCTGGTCCTTTCTAAATAACTGTTGGTTTTATGAAAACCAAGGTGGAAATTAAAATGGAAGTTGATTCAATTAATGCTCAGATTATAGGCTGGCAGCTGAAAGGGTATTTATTATCGATATTTCTACTCTAGTAACATTTCAAAGTGATCTCCTTTTAGAAATCATTCCACTTCCCACCCCTGTCGGGAGGCCTGCCCACCTAACCCCTGCCAACTTTGGAGGGTCTGTGGTTCCTCAGTAGGCTGCTGCTCCCTCCTTGGAAACTGTAGTTGAGCTGCCATGGGTAGAACTGAGGTGGCAATGGGCAGGCAGACCCTAGCCTTCTGACCCCCAAACCTCCACTGGCCAAATTAGTCTTTCTTCCTAGATTTTGCTTTCAGAGAGCAAAAGAAAGTAACCACCCTGTGTCATCTATCACTATGTCGGCAACATATCTGGTCATTGTGATGGGTTAGAACATTTAAGAATACTCAAGAAGATGTCTGTGGCTGGATCCCAAACATTCAGCTCAGACTGAGACTAGAATCTGCTCAGACTGGAGCAGAACCAAGAATCTTTAACAAAAGAACCCAGACTCTGCCCCTGAGAGGCTCTGTTCTCTTCCTTCTAAAGGCCACACACATGGCCTACAGTGCTTTATCAATTCACCATTTTGCTGCCTCTTTGCCAAGCTCTCCCCGTGGACCATAGAGGGAGGCTTCTCTCCAACGGGCAGCGTTGCCTCAGGGCTTCCTGGCTAAGAAATGGAAGGATACAAGGGCTCCCAGAGCAAAGCCCAGGTAGGAAGTTCCCATTCTAAGAATTCTAACATGGTTTACTTTCGGGAAGGAAGTGTTGGAGGGAGGACGGTCTATGATTGTATTGGCAAGGCCAAGACACAAATCAGCACCTCCCAATGGTGTTTGTTAGTAACTGTGGCTCTAGCAAATTAAACCAAATTTGCACCTTCTGTATCTCAAAGTCTTGTTTCACTAAGGCAAAGGAAAGAGCAATGATCTCTGACTCTGCTATGTGCCAGTTCCCACCACCTCCCTGGCTCCTCAAAGTGCAGCTATGAAATAGACTCATGCTCTTAACCTCTGTTGGAGTCGTCTGCCTCATTCCAGCAAGCTTCCATTGATGTCCAGGGCCAATGAGTTTCCAGGGAAAGCAATTTTCTCCTTGGAGCCACAAACATTGACCTGTAACAGACTAGTAACAAGCACCACAATGCCTGGAGAAAAAATTAAAATAGACACACTTTGATCTTTGACATTGTCCTACTAGGGTTCCAGTGATTTTCCATTGTCAGCCGCTGAGGACAGCCAGAACATGTCAGTATAAACAGGCTTTCATACTGAAAACTAGCACAATATCAGGCACAGATGGAAACTAAAGCCAACGAACAAACCCCCAAATTGATAGAAAAGATTAAAAGTCTGGACGGGCACGGTGGCTCATGCCTGTAATCCCAGCACTTTGGGAGGCTGAGGTGGGTGGATCACCTGAGGTCAGGAGTTCGAGACCAGCCTGGCCAACATGGTGAAACCCCGTCTCTACTGAAAATAAAAATACAAAAATTAGCTGGGCATGGTGGCAGGCGCCTTGATCCCAGCTGTTCGGGAGGCTGAGGCAGGAGAATTGCTTGAACCTGGGAGGCGGAGGTTGCAGCGAACAGAGATCATGCCAGTGCACTCCAGCCTGGGCAAAAGAGTGAGATTCCATCTAAAAAAAAGAAAAAGAAAAAGAAAAAGAAAAAAGTAAAAAAGAAAAAAGAAACGATTAAAAGTCTGAAGATTTTCAAAGAATCTTTCCAAACATCTTAAGAAAATTGAGGCAACATAGTCTGCTTATGTTATCCAATGATACCTTTGCATTTTCTGGTGCTGCAACCTAAATTAAATAGATGTAATTAAATGAATCTACCAGAGCTGGGATGCTGAGACTTACCACTGTTAAAATGGCAATATTCTCCAAATTGATCTACCGATTCAAAATTCTAGCTGGTTATTCCTGCAGAAATTGCCAAGCTGATCCTAAAATTAATATGGACCCTGAATAGCTGAAACAATCTTGAAAGGAAGAACAAAGTTAAGGACTTAAACTTCCTGATTTCAAAACTTACTATAAAGCTACAGTAATCAAGACAATGTAGTATTAGCATAGGATAAAGCTATCAATGGACTAGAATCGGAGGTTCAAAAATACATCCTGGAAATTTACAGGAAATTTATTTTTGACAAAGATGTCAAGGCAATCCAACGAGGAAAGAATAGTTTTTTCAAACAACTGGATATTCACATGCAAAAGAATGAAGTTAGATCCTTATCTCATGGCATATACAAAATTAACTCAAATAGGTCATAGACCCGAAGGTATGAGCTAAAACTATAAAACGTAAATGTAAATCTCAAAGATCCTAGGTCAGTCTTAACTACAACACCAAACGTATAAGCAACAAAATAAGTAGACAAATTGCACTTCATAAAAATTAAAAACATTTCCACTTGAAACCATATCATCAAGAAAGTGAAAAGACAAGCCACAGACTCAGAGAAAAGATTTGCAAATCACCTATCCAATAAGGGATTTGGGTCTAGAATATGTAAAGAATACTTACAACTTAGTAACAAGAAGATTTTTTTTTTTTTCTCAAGTGATCTGCGCCTGAGAAGAGCTGGAAACTTCTGTGACACAGCTCCAAAAGATGCCTGGACTGGCTGACTCAATCAATTAACGAGTGGAATAACAGAATCGGTGGCTTTAAAATTATTTAAAATCATATGCCACTTTAAAAATGGGCAAAGTATATGAGCAGACATTTCTCCAAAGAAGGTATCCTGTGATGCCATTATGATAGCTTCTCATCTACTCACCTACTAAATTATTTTTAAGTGATCTTTTAATAAGAATAAATCCTATGTCCATTGTTTATGCATTTTCAAAAACCAGCTTTTGAGAGCATCATTTATGTGGGCTGATTGAGATCATCCTTTTCCATTATTTGAAGGATTTCTCTCAAATCGCTGATTTTCTGTTTAGGCTGAAATCTTTTTTCCTATCTCATGCAACCCTGATGCTCACCAATCTCAGTGGCTTTCCTCATTGCTGCTGCTAATTCAGTTATCATGTCAACGTGGGCTTGTAATATCTTGGAATGTTGTTTGTTAAATTTCATGATTATACCAAGGTCAGCCTTCTTTTTAGCTAACTCTTTAGCCCTCAACATTTGTTCTTAGTACTTGCTCATTATGAATCCCAAAGCTGATAACTTGAACTGCTCTTGAGAGCTGCGGTTTGCTCATAAAGAGATTTTTTCTGCATTGTCATGGTCTTTCGATATTTCAACAAGAGTTTTGGCCTCAGCAAAGATCTTCTTCATTGTACAACTCATCTTCTGGTCTCCATTGTTGTCAGCCAACAGCTGAAAGCTTTTGTAAATGGTTGCTTGGAGGACACCATGAGGCTTCTGCTCTCCAGTGCAGAGTAATAAGGGCTGGTGAGGATGTGGAGAAATCAGAACCCTCATTTACAGCTGGTGGGAATAGAAAATGGTGCAGCCGGGCTGAGTGCAGTGGCTCACGCCTGTAATCCCAGCACTTTGGGAGGCTGAGGCAGAAGGATTGCTTGAGGCTAAGAGTTTAAGAGCAGCCTGGGCAACATAGCATGACTCTGTCTCTAAAAAAAAAAAAATAGGTAGGTGTGGTGGTGTGCATCTGTAGTCCTAGCTATTCAAGAGGCTGAGGCAGGAGGATCTCTTGAGTCCAGGAGTTCAAGGCTGTAGTCAGCCATGACTGCACCACTGTACTCTAGCCTGGCAACAGTCTTGATGATTCCTATTAACTTCAGTAGGGATGGCACGAAGTTGAAAAGGCTGAAGAACAGAACCAGAGCCAGTGCACAAAACGTAGGGTTTATTTGAGGGAACGTACTCACAGGGCAGTTCTGTGTTGGCAGGCTGGACAGGAGAACAGCAACCACTTGTAAAAAGCATGGACTTTATCTGGCATTTTCATTTAGCACCCTCAGTGCCAGCAACCTCCATGTGGCAGCTCTCATTTCTTAAGTGACTGCTGTCAGGTGGATCTGCTATACAGCGACAGAGTGAAACCCTGCCTCAAAAGAAAAAAACTGGTACAGCCACTTGGAAAACTGTTGGCCATTCCTCAAATGTTAACAGAGTTATCTTTGACATCAAGCCTGGACACTTAGTCAGTGTTATCTCCTTAACCCCGATGGGACAGGGCAGGCAGCAGCAGGCAGCATGAATCTTTTCCAGGAGAAAATAGTGAGGTGCCAAGAGAAAACGCTCACTGGGGTTCACTAGGGCTGACCTCCCATGCCCCTCAGTTGAATCTCATTACTGTTCTTTTTCCCCTCTCTCTAGTCCAACATGTTTGGGCTCAGGACCATGCATCATATGTGCTCTCTTCCAATACTTAGGGATAAATGATCCCCAGTGAAAACAGTATTTGCAGAAAGCACATCCCTAACTGGAAACAGGAAAACCTCAGGAGTGGGATTCTTCCCTGAAGCAGATCTGTTACTGTTTTCACTTTAGTGCGGGTCTGTACAGGTGGGACTATGAACAGGTCCCCGCCATTTTAGTCGGGTTGGTAACCTTGGTGTGATGAGAGTGTGTATTAGTCCGTTTTCACACTACTGATAAAGACATACCCAAGACTGGGCAATTTACAAAAGAAAGAGTTTTAATGGAGTCACAGTTCCACATGGCTGGAGAGGCCTCACAATCATGGTGGAAAGCAAGGAGAAGCAAGTTATGTCTTACATGGAGGGCAGCAGGCAAAGAGAGAGAGATCGTGCATGGAAACTTCTTATAAAACCAACAGGTTTCGTGAGACTCATTCACTGTCACTGTAAGGTCCTCTAAACAGGCTACACTATGGTTGAGCCATTGTGACCCCTGTGACCTACACGTACAGGCCTCCTGGAGTCACAAAGCCTGGAGCAATAGGAGAACCACTAAAGAAGAAGAAAGAGATAATTCCTGCCTTAACTGATTAACTGAACTTGCAAAATTCCACCATTCTGATATGTTCCTGCCCTACCCTAACTAATCAATTGACCTGGTGATATCATGCCTTGTCACCTCCCCCACCTCGTGACTATGCACCTTGTGATATTCTTCCCCTACCTGAAAAAACTGTTCCTAACTGTAACTTTCCACTGTCTACCCCAAACCCATAAAACCAGTTTCACTCCCACCACTCTTCGCTGACTCTCTTTTCGGACTCAGCCCGCTCACCCCCGAGTGAATAAGCAGCCATGTTGCTCACACTTGGCCTGTTCAGGTTGTCTCTTCACTTAGACGTGTGCATAACAATCATGAGAACAGCAGGGGAAAGACCTGCCCTCATGATTCAATCACCTCCCACTGGGTCCCTCCCGCAACAGGTGGGAATTCAAGATGAGATTTGGGTGGGGACACAGCCAAACTATATCGGGGTGTATACATGGTGTACCCCAAATTATGCAGTGTCTCTTTCGGATGGTATGGATCCCAAGTGAAACATGCCAGCTGCCCCATGCTCGTCTCACAGGTGGAAAGCTCTCAGGTGCTTCCAGTGTTTCTGAAAGCACTGTAGACATTAGGGTACCTGGAACTATGGGGTGTAAAATGCTTCCTGACAGGCCTGAGCTATGCACATAGGTGCCAGCATCTGTGTGGTGATGTATGTACCTAATAGGACATCCTCTATCCTCGTTCTAGACACACACTTAAATTGCAGCACTAGGAACTGATTTTCTTCACTGCAGCTTCCATTAAATTGTAAATACTCTTTACACTGGGTGCTTATAGGATGGATTAGAATGCTCTTAAGAAAACCAGATACATTAAGCCTTCATCCCAGATCTTAAATCAGCATTTCTCAGTGTGCAGCCACAGATTTGTCACACTATTACCTGGGGAGTTTGTTGACATGCCTAGTCCAGGCCCTGCACAGACTCACTGTCTTCAAATCTTTAGGCATGAGGATTGGGGAGTTGGCATTTCAAACAAACTTATTTTGCAATGAGTTTAAGAATGATGAGTGCTCAGCTGAAGTCTGATTCTGCAGTCCTAACTCCTGGGGGATTAAACTGTCCATCACTTTCTATCTGTACGCCATGAGAAAAGAGTGACTGATTGGTACAAATCTCAGCCTACTAAATAAGAAAATTAGGGGAGTGTTCAATTTTTTCCAACTACAGGGCTGCTTTAAGATATCTGAGGGACATTTGAATAAGATTTTGTTGACAATATCTGATTCATGTTTTAAGAACCCACAGACTGCAGTCATTTCGGGTATATCCTCCTGGCACAGCTACCACTATCTTTCACTTCCTCCAAGTCTACACCAGGCTTAATTACCTTTGTCCTCTAAGCCAGTGGTTCTCAATGTTGTCCTTACATTAGAATGACCAGGGGAGCTTTAAAAACTACCAACTCCAGGCCAGGCGCAGTGGCCCACACCTGTAATCCCAGCACTTTGGGAGGCTGAGGCAGGCCCGGATCACGAGGTCAGGAGATCAAGACCACCCTGGCTAACACGGTGAAACCCCATCTCTACTAAAAATACAAAAAATTATCCAGGCGTGGTGATGGGCACCTATAGTCCCAGCTACTTGGGAGGCTGAGGCAGGAGAATGGCGTGAACCTGGGAGGCAGAGCTTGTAGTGAGCCGAGTCCAGCCTGGGCGACAGAGCGAGACTCCATCTCAAAAAAAAAAAAAAAAAAAAAAAAAATATATATATATATATATATATATATATATATATATATATATATACCAACTCCAGGGCAAAACCCGGGCCAATTGCATTTTGAATTTCTGGGAGTCGGACCCAGGTATCATTATTTTTTCTTTTCTTTTCTTTTTTTTTTGAGATGGAGTCTCACTCTGTCACCCAGGCTGGAGTGCAGTAGCGCAGTCTTGGCTCACCGCAAGCTCTGCCTCCCAGGTTCACGCCATTCTCCTGCCTCAGCCTCCCAAGTAGCTGGGATTACAGGCGCCTGCCACCATGCCTGGCCAATTTTTTTGTATTTTTAGTAGAGACGGGGTTTCACCATGTTAGCCAGGATAGTCTCGATCTCCTGACCTCATGATCCGCCCGCCTTGGCCTCCCAAAGTGCGGGGATTATAGGCGTGAGCCACCGCGCCTGGCCCAGGTATCAGTATTTTTAAAGCTCTTCAGGTGATTCCAATGTGCAATCAAAGTGGAAACCCCTGCTCTGAGGGAGTATTTACCCATTTCTATGTACCCATTTCTATTGGTGCAATAGTAATTGTGGTTTTGGCCATTATTTTCAATGGCAAAACCAGCAATTTCTTTTGCACTAACCTAATCATAGACGCTCAGCCCTCCCACACTGGGATGGCCATTCTGCCTCTGCCTTCTTCCCCATGTGTTGGAATGTTCTGTCCCACCTCTCCATCTAGCCTGGGGCTTCTAAGGGAAAACTGCCACTGTGTCAGCCTTGCAGACCCTCCACCACCAGTAACGTCCTACCAGCTGGCTCTTTCTGGGCCTAGCCTGTTCTGTCCCGGCCTGCACTAGAGTGCGACTTCCAGCTTGCTGTCTCGGGCTCCCTCTCTCCCTCAGTGTTGCTTTCAGCCCTGACACAACCAAGCCACACAGCTCCTGTTATTAGTCTCAAATGTTAAAGCCTACCTCTCCAGAAGCAGGTCGCTGCTTTCATTAACCATCTGAGACAGTTCATCTTGCCAGCCAATGCCTCAAGGGGCAATGAGAAAGAGGCAACTAGGTGATTAGACTGACAGTCTAAAAGGTAAGAAGACTGCGTGCATTCCTCCCAGAGCCTCTGAAATATAGTGAACTCCAGGAACCCAGAGAAACAAAAGATGGATCTTAGCTCCTTGGGGAGGGGGATGGGCCAAAGCTCAGCTAAGAATCAGGGGCTCAGCCAAACTGGCATGACTGAGCTCTAAATTTGATGGAGAAACAGTGCCAGACAAATTTACTCATTCAACTAATATTTCACTGCACATTTACTACATGCTAAACCGTGTCCAAAGTTCTGGGGATACAAAAGCAGCAGAAAAGAATAAGTTCCTGTTCTCAGAGCTCACCTTCAGGTAAGGGAGGTTACCAAGCAGTCAAACTAATATAGGTAAGAGGCACGTGTGGCATGGCAGTGGGAGAACTCATCCTGGAGCATTGGAGAGAGACTGGGGGAATTGAAGGGTCATACAGCTAGCAAGGATGGAGGGCTGGAAGGCTCCAGGCACAGCCTTTATAAGGCAGAGACTAGCATGTCGTGACCTAGGACTGAAAGGCAGCCAGAATTCCTGAGAGAATAAGGCAGGAGGCAGCCTCTCTGAGGTGCAGAGCCTCAGCTTCATGTTCCCAGAGCAACAGGCAGGCAGCCGCAATTGCTCACGGCACATCTGCACCTTAAATGGCAGGAGACTGGTGGTAGGGTAAACCAGTAGGTTGTCTTTCTTAGTGGTGGTGGCAGCAGCAGCATTGGCAGTCAACGTTTTGGTCGCTCAGTAGTCCCCATAGCCTGGAATGGGCTGGTGCTGTGGGGATTGGCAGATGAGAGGGGATGCCAGAAACATGTAGGGGATGGAGTCAGCAGGACGGGACAGTGGGCCAGTAAGAGCGGTGGGCCAGTTTGGTTTGGTTTTCTGTCCCCGCTTACCTTCTTCCTGTGGCTCAGCATAGACTAACCCCCTTGTAGAGGCGGATACGTATTGATTTTGCACTACAAAGGCAGGGAGTCCTTTGTAATACAACTCAAAAGGGACCAAAAGCGACGGAGACATTTTTAGTCTAAAGACACATGGGAGTTATGTGAGAAGTCACTCTTGGAGGTATAAAAGATTCCATTGTCCTGTATGTGCTTAACACTGAGGCCAGACCAGTGAAGGTCAGCTTTGTTCGCTCTTCCACTAGGGTGATCTGAAGCCTCCCCAGCTCTGTCCACGGAGATCAAAGACATGAGTGAGCAGACCTGGCTGAGGCCAGAAGAGGAGGCGGCAGGACCCAGGGGGTGCTGTAACCTTGGGGTTCATGGGGGAGGGGAGCAAACTGAGCAAGGCAAGTCATAGGGGACTGAAGGACAGGCTGCATCCTGGTTGGTGACCTGTTAAGGGGGTGTTCAGAGAAGCCACATCGGTTCTGCATGGGTTACACGCTGAATAAGTAAACTAACAGACTGAAAAGTGAGCCTGGGACCTGTATGTCCCTGAGCCTGGAAGCTGACCTCCTCAGTGTCAGCAGATGAACAAGGCTGGAGGCAGAGCTGCAAGCCAGAGAGAGGCCTGGGCCAACTTAGGGTTCCCTAGGTGCTCTCTCTACAGACTTTGTAGCAAGGAACCTAGATGCCAAATTTTGGTTGATAAAAATTACAGAAATGACAGAGATGCTTCTGGGTCACTTCAATCAGACAGCTAACCAGCTGGTCCAGGCAGATGCTGCATGAAGACAAGCATTGCCTAATTGCACAATTTATTTAAAATTACATTTTCACTCACTCACAGTCTCTCTCTCTCTCTCACTGAAAAGAGAATGGAATTAAATTCAAAAGCGTTAGGGAGGAATGTCTAAGGATGAGCAGCGTGCTAAGGAAGCTGTGGGGAGAGGAATAACCTAAGCCCCAATGAGCCCTGTCCCTGTTGCCGAGGTCAGTGTTGACTGGTTAAGGATAGGAGACAGCAAATAAATCAGCAGCTTCTCCCTGGAGAGCCAACACCAGGTTCCATGCTCCATCCTTAGTCTCAGAGGCCAAGGATGTCTTGTCTTCGTGTCCCTTGTGGGAAGAGTCATTAGGTTGGAGCCCACGGTGGGGATGGGTTTCTTCCTGCGATGGTACAAATGAAGTGCCAGGTCAGCTGAATTACGCCACAGCGCCTACAGCTTTATTTTTATTTTTCATGTTCCCGAATAATTATAATCTTACATTGTTACAGAAGCCATACAATCTTTGCTTTGGTTTCTCAATTTACAAAGTTGCTTTCCTGTTCTTTCAGTAGTTTTATTTCATGATTTCTATCAGTTAAAAATGAATACATGTGGGAAGTTCCCATATTACTTACCCAGCCTCACCACAGCAGCTTGCGTTTAGTGCCACATTGATGCAGTAATGGTATTTGTAGGGCTCACGCCTTGTGGTAAGGACTGGGCATACAAGAATCGAGATGTGGTCCTTGCCCCCAGCGCTTCTACAGAGTTGACCAAACGCCCAGCTACATATGTGTCTCCTCCTGCCCAGTGGTTGACTGCGGTGAGAGAAAAATATGAATGGATCCCAGATAAGGAATATCACCGGCAAGAGCCTCCAAGTGCAGCCCCTGCAGCCCCAAGCATCAGCGGGGCTTTGCGAGTGAGCCCTCCAGCCAGGAGCCACCCAAGCCTAACATGATGCTGGGAATGAGGAGGAAGGAGCAAGCCAGAGAGAGGCGCAGGTGCGGGCCCACGTGTAGGTGCTGGGGCAGGGGTGCGGGGGGGCACTGGGCTTCACTCAGAACCTGGGTTTGAACCCTTCGTCCAAATACCTGGGGTCCTGGGCACGCAACAGACAGGGTGCCCTGAGGACATGCCCATGTGGGTCCTGAGTCTCCCACACGCTGGACATGTGAACCCCTCAACCCCTCGGAATCCCAATTCTGTCACCTCTACACCGACTTAAAAATACCTGCCCCACGGACCCCAATGAGGAAGGGTGTGGAAGCCCTTTAGAAACTGTGAAGTGCGGCCCCTCGCTGGGGGTGGTGGGCCAGCAGGGTCTGTGGGTGCTGAGGCTTTGTGCCAGTCGTCACCCTCCGAGGGAAGGCTTGTGAGTCTGCAGGGTGGAAGCGAGCCTGTGAGTGAAGTGGGTGAAAGGACCTCCACATCCCCAGCCCACAGCCCAGGCCCAGCCCCAGCTCGGGCTGGCCCCTGGTGTTGCCGCCTGGTTCTGTGTCTGTTGTTGCCACCTGTCTCTGCTTACACTTCTCAGAGTCCCGCTCTCTGTGATCTGGTGAAATCCATGAGCCCTGCTTCCTCTCGGGCCCTTGCATTGGAGAAATCTCAGTCCTCAGGTGGAAGCAGAGCTTAGACAGCAGGCAGAGTGAGTCTGGCTTTGTTTACAAGCTAAACCCTTTTCTAACTTCATACTCATTCTGTCCCCGCCCCCTCCCCCCAGCAAAATTCAGGTTTTGTTAACAAGCTGTGCAAATGTCCCATCTCAGCCATGCAGAAACATTTCTGCCAGGGCTGCCTCCCTTCTAAGGGGCAGACACTGTTGCTAGCTCTTCTTCCCAGGGCTGGCCTCACTTCCCTCTGGGTTATCTCCACACCTCCGGCTGTGTCCCTCCTGACAGCAACAATGACCCCAGATACTGCAGGGACAGCAGCTTAAGCTCTACTTAAACTCAGCACAAAGGAAAAGCAGTCCATAGGCCGTTACCTAAACGGACTTTGCCTGCTGTCCTGGATCTAGGACTGCTATGGACTGAATGTTTGTATCCCCCAAACTTCCTATGTTGAATCTCTGATCCCAGTGTGATGATATGAGGAGGTGGGGCCTCTGGGAGGTGATTTGATCCTGAGGGTGGAGCCCTGATAATGGGATTAGTGTCCTTACGAAAGGGACCCTAGAGAGCTCTCTGGTCCTTTCTCAACATGGGAGGACACAGTGATAAGACTACAAGCCAGGAAACAGGCTCTCACCAGGAGCGGAGCCTGCTGGCCTTCATCTTGGATTCCCAGCTTCCAGAACGGTGAGAATTCCATTTCCATTGTCCCAGCTGCTGAGTGGATAGGCCCTATGTCACACCTGCCCTAACCCACCAAGACCAGGACCTTGAAACTGTGGCCCTGTCATTCCAACTGCCACATAATGTATCAGTTGTTTGTGCAATAGGAATAGTGTGTGTGGGACCATATTAGACGTGTGTTTGTTTGTTTGTTTTTGAGACAGAGTCTCACTCTGTCACCAGGCTGGAGTGCAGTGGCATGATCTCGGCTCACTACAACCTCCGCCTCCTGGGTTCAAGCGATTCTCCTGCCTCAGCCTCCCAAGTAGCTGGGATTACAAGCATGCACCACCACACCCAGCTAATTTTTGTATTTTTAGTAGAGACGGGGTTTCACCATGTTGGACAGGATGGTCTCGATCTCCAGACCTCGTAATCTGCCGGCTTCGGCCTCCCAAAGTGCTAGTATTACAGGCGTGAGCCATCATGCCCAGCCGACTGATGTATTTTTAATGCCACATAAATTGGTGGTTGTACTGTGGCTCCTCACATATTGAATCAGTGGAATTTATTGGTGGTGGGGAAGGGGTAGAGAGGAGGGGTACATACAGCCTTGAAGAAAGAAATCACCATGCGTTTTGAGTCTCCATATAGAGACTCTTCAGGCCACAAAGAAACTGTAGTATTGAAAGCCACACTTCAATGATACAGAAAAGTTTTATATAAAAAGCTTCCCTTTATAGGACAAGGACAAACCTTAGCAGTGTGAACATAGAGTATTACCGTAAAACCTATTGTAGAAGGGAAGCAGGATAGGGGTCAGAAGACAGACTACCTCCTAGAAAGGGGAAAAAAATCTCTCCTGGTAGAGGAAGAAGAAGAAATCTGAAAGAGATGATTAGGATGTTGCCTGGGTCTCTGAGAAGGAGCAGGCGAAAGAAACAGACAATAAAAATCTCAGTAGACGCCCGGTTAAGCAAAGGGGCCGAGCCCAAGGGCACCAAGTGCTTCTCCCCAGTAGAACCCCGGTAGAGGGAGACATCAGGTAAATGAGCCCGAGTGAGATAGGGACTGGTACGGCGCCCTCCGCAACTCCCCACGGGAGGGGTGGGTGTCTGCCAGTTCCCAGGCTCCCTGGAAAGGGACGAAAGAAGCAGGGGGCCTGAGAAAGAGGCCTGCTTGTGCAAAGGAGGCCGCGGTGGGACCTCAGGCTGGAATTTAACGCTCAGGCCCGGGCTACAGCAGTGAAGCCAGCCCTGAGCGCGTCCAGGTCCTTGCCTACGTGGCCCGCCGCTCCCCACCAAGCAGCGGGACTCAGAGTTAGGACTGAGCCGCCTCTTCAATGACTAAGTTAGTAGAAAAGGGAAAGTGGACCCTCTCCTACTCCCTCCACTCACAGATAGGAATGTGCACTCCAGAGAAAGATCAGCTCAGCTAGAATTCTGCGCCACAGTGACAGGAGCCCACTGCACTGCACCTGGGGCCAGCTCTCCCCAGCAGCTCCTGCTCCATCACAGCGCCGTTCCTTCCTCGCCTGAGCCCTGGGTTGCCCGCGGAGTTCAGGTACCTCTCCCAGCCCGACCCACGGCAGAGGGGAGGGAAGGCTGCCGGACAACAGGGTGCTCCCGCCTGAAAGTACCGTGGAGGGGTTGAGAAATGACCAGTGATGGGAGCACAAGGGTGGGGCAGAGCCCCCTACACGCCCTCTGTGTCTCTGCCAGTCTGACTCAGGTCTTTTCTGGGCTGCAGCGATGCCCCTGGAGGTCTTGCTTCCTGGTCCTGAGTGGCCTCCTGTCTACGTCTTGACTCACTTCCGGTGGCTAGCCTTGTCTTGGCACTTTAATGAATCATCACAACGATGGTCTGTGTTTTATATATAGGAAACTGAGGTCAGAGAACCAGGAAGCACGGAGTTAGGCTTTGTGTTCAGGCTCTGTCTCCCACCTGGTGACATTCTTAAATCCACTTGCTTCAATACAGGAACAAGTCCTGTCCACAGCCCCTCCTGTCTTTTCTCCATCTTCATATGCCTGCCCAGATCCACACCTTGGCTGTGTCTTTCTGCATTGCCCCCACCCCCGCCCTCACCGCAAGCTCAGGATGGGGGAACTGAGGCTGGTGTTTGGCTCACTGGATCCAAGCCTGGCACAGTTGGGCTCAATTAAGCTTTGTAGAATGGATGATGAGGTGAAAAGACTTATTTTCTGAGACAGCGTGGAGTTTCTAAACACAACGGTCTGAACAGAAAACCATGGAGTTTTCCACCTTATATGCAGAAAACTGCGCTCTTCTAAAGCTCCTCTGTAGAGCTCCTTTATTTATTTATTTATTTTTTTGAGACAGGGTCTCACTCTGTCACCCAGGCTGGAATGCAGTGGTGCGATCGTGGCTCACTGCAGCCTCCACCTCCCAGGCTCAAGGGATCCTCTTGCCTTAGCCTCCTGAGTAGCTGGGACCACAGGCCTGCGCTGCCACCACACCTGGCTAATTTTTGTTTGTTTGTTTGTTTTTAGAAGAGGTGAGGTCTCATCTGCAGAGTTCTTGAACCTTCCAACTGAGAAGCTTTTCTGGCTTCTCAATTCTGAAACCTGCTGAGACCAAATGTCTTCTGTTCCCATCGTGGATCTTTACAGGCAGAATAATATGTTTCTGCCTTTCCACAAAAATGATTATTTTATTGTATTTCTAAGAAACCATAGTTTCCAGCTTAGCTGACCTACTTCTGATACCTCAGCACTCTGTCCCAGGGCTCCACAGCCAGAAAAGGCAGAGTCTGCCTTCCCCTCATTCTTCGTCCTCCTTCCCTCCTCCCTTCCTTTCTTCTTAAGGTAATTCATGAATATAAACTTAAAATACGCAGACAGGCAGGCATCAACTGGATAAAATGTAAATACCTTTGTCCTTACCATTCCATCCTGGACTCATTTCCAGGTAGCTAACATTCTTTTTCTCTTTTTCTTAGTTTTAAAAACTTCTCCTGGTGATTCCTTATAATTTTTTCTTATCTTTCAGAGAAGACTATCCACAAATTGATGAGCAGACGGTATCTATGGACAATCTGTTCTGCAAGACAAGGAATTTCACCTTACACTACCTCTCACCATCTCCTCTCACTCCTGGTATTTCATACAATGTTATTGTTACTTTCTCTAATAGTTGCTTTTACGACTTTAAATTGTATGCATCAACTCCAGTTTTTTGGTTTATTCACCTTAGATTGTATCTGTGGACTCCCAGCCTTAAAGATTAGGAGGTGAGTACCTTCCCTCCTGCCCCTAGTTTCAGTCAGTTGATCAATTTTACACTGCCAGCCAGGCATGGTGGCTTATGCCTGTAATCCCAGCACTTTGGGAGGCCGAGGTGGGTGGATCACTTGGGGTCAGGAGTTCGAGACCAGCCTGGCTAAAATGGCGAAACCTCATCTCTACTGAAAATACAAAAATTTGCCAGGCGTGGTGGTGTGCACCTGCAGGCCCAGCTACTCGAGAGGCTGAGGCACAAGAATTGCTTGAACCCTGGAGGCGGAGGTTGCAGTGAGCCAAGATGGCATCACCGCACTCCAGCCTGGGCGACAGAGCGAGTCTCAAAAAAAAATTTTTTTATGTTGTCTATGCTTGTCAATTTTGTATCTGTTTTGTGACTAAACATGTCTTTTGTACTTCATCTTTAAATGGACTTTAACCACTGAAATTGCAAAAATAGATCTGTAAGATTATAATTATAAAAAAATTGCATAGATGAATAGTGTAATCGAACCTTTAGAAAAGGAAATATAAATTTTTGCCATCAGAATCTTGCCTCACGACAAAGAACCCTGCAAGCACCAAGTGGTATCTTTTATCTATGTCTAACTCAGTGACTACTGTTTATTTTGTCCATATCATTCTCTTTGATTACTTTTTTATTTTGCTGGTGAGCATTCGTGAGCAATCCTGTTTGTATAATTTGTGAAAATGAGCAACTTTTTCTGAGTTCTTGCAGACCCCAAAATGTCTTTCTTTTGCTCCCATTTGTTTGACAATTTCTCTTTACCTTTTTTTGTTATTGAGGTATAATATGCATGCAGTAAAGAAAATGAGGCCTGGCCTGGTGGCTCACACCTGTAATCCCAGAAATTTGAGAGGCCAAGGTAGGCAGATCACCTGAAGTCAGGAGCTCAAGACCAGCCTGGCCAACATGGTGAAACCCCATCTCTACTAAAAATACAAAATTAACTGGGTGTGGTGGTGCACGCCTGTAATCTCAGCTACTCAGGAGGCTGAGGCAGAAGAATCACTTGAACCTGGGAGGCAGAGGTTGCAGTGAGCTGCGATCACACCATTGCACTCCAGCCTGGCTGACAAGACTGAAACTCCATCTCAAAAAAAGAAAAAAGAAGAAAAAAAGAAAAGAAAATGAATTGTAAGTGTGTATATGTAAAAAAAAAAAAAAAAAAAAAAAAAAAGAAAATTGCCATCACCCAGATGTGCCACTTTTGAAACAATTCTACTGCTTCACCTCCTCAGGCAATGACTAGGTTTTATCACCACAGATTAGTTTTGCCTATTCTAGGACTTCATATAAATGGAATCTTTCAGTTTCTACTTCATATTTGGTGTCTTTCACTCAACATATTAACTATGAGATTATCCCATGTTATTGTGGATATCAGTAGTTTGCCCTTTTTAAGTAGACGTGTTGTAAGGAGTTTATACACTCTTCTGTTGATGGACATTTGGAGTGTCTTAAAGTTTTGGCAATTACAAATAAGTCTGCCATGAACATCTTTGTGCATGTCTTTTTGTGAACATCTCTTGGATATATAGTAGATCCTTTCAAACAATTTTCCAAAGTGGCTGAGCCATTCACACTCCCACCAGCAATAGATGAGAGCTGCAGTTGATTCACATCCTTGTCAACACTTGTTGTCAGTCCTCTTAATTTTAGTCATACTGGTAGATATAGTGCTGTGGGTTTAATTTGCATTTCTATGATAAGAAATGATGATGAGTGTCTCTTCGTATGTTTATTGGCCACTTAGACAATCTCGGATTGATCATTTGACTGGAGATACAATTTCAGGTTCAAAATAACTTTCAGGATATTGAAGGAATTGCTTTGTTATCATCAACAAGATGACTGTGGACAATTTTATTCTTGTTTTTATGTGACTCCCTTGCTTTTATCCCTCTGGAAGTTTTTAAAACTTTCTCTCTGTTGTTGGAGTCCTGTAGTTTTACCAAGATGAAGTGAAGTGTGGTTTTTTTTTTTGTTTTTATTTTTGTTTCATCAAAATTGCTCGATTCTCAGGGAGTCGTTTCCTGTATTTCTTCAGCCAAGAAGAAACTTTACATTTAACTCAATGACTAGATGTGTCTTTTATACTTCATTTTTAAAGTTGACTTTCCTACGTTAGGTTCTTGCCCCCTTCCTCACCTTCATGTTCTCTAATGGAATGTTCATTAGACAGATGTTAGATTGCCTGGAATCCTCCTCTATCTCTTTCAACTTTTTTCTCAGTGTTTTTTTTTTTTTTTTCTTTTCTTTTCTTTTACCCAGGCTGTAGTATGATGGCATGATCTTGGCTCACTGCAACCTCCACCTCCCAGGTTCAAGCGATTCTCCTGCCTCAGCCTCCTGAGTAGCTGGAACTACAGGCGTGGGCCACCACACCAGCTAATTTCTGTATTTTTAGTAGAGACAGGGTTTCACCGTGCTGGCCAGGCTGGTCTTGAACTCCTGACCTCAGGGGATCCACCCACCTCGGCCTCCCAAAGTGCTGGGATTACAGGTGTGAGCCACTGTGCCTGGCCTTCTCTCAGTGTTACCCCATGTCTTTATCCTTCTGCTTTGAGTCATGGGAAACTTCCTGGATGTTATGTGTGACATAATCATCAAATCAAATCAAATGAACTTTTGTCTTAAAGGAGAATTTACTCTTCCTTTTGGGCCTAATAAGCATGGGATTAAAAAGGCCCAGAGTCCAGCATGTCCTACTGCTTCCTTTTAGATGGATAAGACAACAAAACCTGGGACCAAAAGGAGTTAGTGACTCAGTCAAGGTCATTCGATTTGAGTAGCAGAGTTAGGGTTAGATGGCCCAATTATTTTTCTATCACATCCTGTGAAGTGTGAAATGGCCCCAGAGGGGAGATACCTTTAGCAGGGGTCCTTCATGGCATCACCAGATACATCATGTCATCGTGAGCTGTTTCCTGCAGACAGCTTCTCCCAGCAGCCCAGGCCTCCCATTTTGTCTTCCTGTGTTGCCCTGTAGCATGAATCTCTGCCCCATACACTCTAACATCTACGTTAATGAGCAGGCCTATTAGGGGTTGGCTTGTTCTTTGACATTTCTGCCTATATGTCTTCTCCTCCCAGTGAAGCTCTTGGGACCTCAAGACAGGGACTCACATTCTTCTGGCTTGTCTATCACATAGCACTGGCTCCACTAAGGGGGTGCTAGATATATCTGGGGACTCCCTGGGCTCTTGCAGTGGGGACATGATTTATTCATCACTGAAATATTACTCAACCTACTGCAGTGCCTGGGACATAGCAGATGCTGACAGTCTCTACTGACAGAGCATTTCTCATCAATCTGAACAAGAATATCATACACATACTGTTTTTCTTAAGGGCCTCTTTTCAACTCTGGGAATTTATATGGCATGGTTAGTTGAAAGGTAATTGGCTTTGGGGAACACAGATACTCCTCTTATTATCTCTGGATCTTTGAGCAGTTCACACAACTGTGCTGACCCTCCCACGAAGTGGGTCATTTCCATGGAAGCTGGGGTGCGGGGAGGAGGAGGGGAGAGATTCCTACTGTATATGGTTGTTGTGAGAGTAAAACAAGATAGAGAAATAAGATGTCTGTCAATTGCAGATCGTTAAGAAAAGCCCAGCTTCCTTCGCTGTCCCCCTTCCTCATCCACAAAAGCCATTGGCCGTCATCAGCCCAACAGCTCCTTCCCTCACTACTCACTTCAGGGTCAAAAGGAAGGCTTTGCTATAAATTGAATGGAAATGCCCTCAGTGTTCCATCTACAGTGCCTTTGCTGAAGGAAAGGTTGTTAACATTTAGAACCTTTCACTTTTTTCTTAATGATCTAGCTGGGTCTGGAGGAGTGATAAATATAGCCTTTCTCACACCTTTGAGTCAATGAGCCACAAGATGAATTTTAAAAGCTTACTCTAATTAAGCATTTGCACAGGCTGTACTCAATATTCATTCAGGTCTTTCCCTTTCTAATAAGCTACAACTTTCTCTTCTGCAGGGCGGAAGGCTCCAGGGGCCCTGTGGTTCCATTTGGAAGCAGAAGCCAGTCTCTGCCCCACTCAGGACTCTGCGTTCATTCCCTGTCCTACACCAGGGAATCAGTCTGACCAGCCTGACAAGCTCAGCCACCTAACCCTCTTCCCTCCCTGCCAGGGCACCCTCTGCACCCAAAAGACAGCCCAGAAAGGCAGGCCAGAACTGCAAGATCACCTCTGTTTGTTTCTGACAGGAATGGGAGCCCATTTGTTTTTTGGGGGGCGGAGTACAGAGTCTTGCTATGTCACCCAGGCTGGAGTGCAGTGGTGCGATCTCAGCTAACTGCAACCTCCGCCTCCCGGATTCAAGCGATTCCCCTGCCTCAGTCTCCCAAGTAGCTGGGATTACAGGTGCATGCCAACACACCCGTCTAATTTTTGTATTTTTAGTAGAGACAGAGTTTCACCATGCTGGCCAGGCTGGTCTTGAACTCCTGACCTCGTGATCCACACCACGCCTGGCATTTTTTTTTTTTTTTTTTTTGAGATGGAGTCTTACTCTATCACCCAGGCTGGAGTGCAATGGTGTGATCTCAGCTTACTGCAACCTCTGTCTTCCCAGGTTCCAGCAATTCTCCTGCCTTGGCCTCCAGAGTGGCGTGGACTACAGGTGTGTGCCACCATGCCCGGCTAATTTTTGTGGCCAGGCTGGTTTCGAACTCCTGACCTCAAGTGATCTGCCCACCTTGGCCTCCCAAAGTGCTGGGATTACAGGTGTGAGCCACTGCGCCCGTGCACGGAAACCCATTTCACTTCAACTTCTGATAAAGGCTGGAAGGAGGTGGGAGTGGGGGCGATAGGGCTTTTTCTATTTTCAACTCAAGTATAGGTGGGAGTCTCCAAAATGACACATGCAGATTCAATCAAAAAAGAGATCCTGGAAACAGCAGCCGCAATCCCTGCCAGCTCACTCTCAGTTCTTCACAATGAATACTCAGTTCAGGCTCTCTCCACCCCTCTCCCCTGCCCTTTCTCCCTTTCTCACTCTCAGCTGATGGTCTCACCTCCTGCTTCATGGAGTTAACAGCTGGGAACACTCAAGCTTTCCACCCCAGATCCAGGAATATAACCCAGCCCCACACCCCCAAGCTTTCCTCCTTTCTCCTGGAGAGAGGATGTGGATTTTCTCCCACCAAGCCTGGTTTTCCCACCTGATTCTGATTCCCAATCATTTCACTTTCCCAGGGACCCAGAGTCCTGATTGCTACTGTTAAAAGAAAAGCTTTAGACAAGTTAAATGTAACAGAGTTTAATTGGACAAAGGACCATTCATGAATTGGGCATCCTCTAGAACCAGAAGAGGTTGAGAGAGACTGCAGGGCAGCCACATGGCTGGATAACATTTATGGGTAGGAAAAGGAATGTATAGAAATTGGAAGTGAGGTACAGAAACAGCTAGATTGGTCGCAGCCAGGTGTTTGCCTTATTTGAACAGCTTTAAACAGCTGGTCACCCGTGCTTGGCCCAAACTCATCTGCTGTGATTGGTTGAGACTTGGCTACTTGTTACAGGAGTAGGATGCGGGCCGTTTACACATCCAGTGAGGTTACCGTTCATTATGTACTAGAAGCCTTTAGGCCGCTTGGCCTAAAGCTATGTATGGAGGCAGCTTAGAGTGAAACTGAATGCTACCCTCTTCATCCTCCCATAGCTTTCCCTCCTGTTGCATTTAGGCATGGCCCAGTGTTGAGCATTTAGAGTCCCTCAAGTCCTGTTCCAGCCACCAGCCTACTGCTTTGCCTTTTGAGAATTTACTGTTCCTTTTGGGCCTAATAAGCATGGGATTAAAAAGGCCCAGAGTCCAGCATGTGCCACTGCTGCTTTGCCTTTTCCCTTTTTATGCAAGCTAGAATGAGGTGTTGATAGACATAAGGCCAGGATTTGCTGGCCGGGGCATGCTGCTCAGGAGTTAGTGCTTTCCAATGGCCATTGGACCGGTTCCCAAAGGTGACCTTACAGACACCTTGAATAATGAGGTCAAGTTACATAGTTTGGCTAAAATATTCACTCACAGGCACTTAAAACTGAATCAGCTAATCTTTGCACTACCTGAATAATGAGGTCAAGTTTCACAGTTTGGCTAAATTATTGGCTTACAGGCACTTAAAACTGAATCAGTTAATCTTTGCACTACCTCACATAATATTGCATTTATGCCATATTTGTTTATTTATTGTCTGTCTTTCCCACTAGATGACATGAGCTCCACAAAGAGTGAGATTTTGTGTGTCGTCTTCACTGTGTCTCCATGCTTGGATCAGTGCATGGCCCCTCTGTGTACCCAATCAACACTTGTTTTTAAAATAACTGGATTAGAAATGAACACCAAAATTGCCAGTACTATCAAGAACACATACATTAAAACCCAGCTCATCACAAAATGTTAAAAATTGGTGAAATGAGGTGAAAGGTATCCAGGTGTCTATCCAGCTATTCTTTCCATTTTTCTGTAGGCTTGCAACTGAAAAGCCAGCAGTTAAGAAAGAAAAGCACTCCACCTAAAACAGTGGTTTTTAGTTTCAGAGCTGTTTTTCATGATTGAAATTAATATTCCAGTAAGAGAATACTGAAACCTTCTGAATTCTTCCAAAAGTCACCATCATCTTTTTATTCTTCATCAAGGAACTAAAACTGAGCAAGAAAATTAATTTCTCACATCTTTTTTGTTTTACTGCAGAAAGTTGACATTTTGTCTTCACAAAGTTAGGGAGCACATTGCCACTGTCCTTGGAACTACACACCAGGCAAAATTTTTCCTGCCTGGCACCCTTGGTGGGTGGACAGAGACCACAGCAGCTGAAATTCCCACCCCCAGAGGTCTTAGGAGAATCTCTGTGAGGGGTAGTTTGTCAGAGTCTGACATCCTAGGTTTGATATCTGTCCAGATTCCTGTAGAATCACTATCCTCCTTGGGCTTAGACACAACAGGAGTTGGTCTTGATTTCTTTTAGTTAAATTGGGGAAATTTATGAAGTCCATATCACATACTCTCTTTTGAGACTGGGTCTCCCTCTGTCGTCCAGGCTGGAATGTAGGGGTGCAATCAGAGCTCACTGCAACTCGGCCTCCTGGACTCAAGCAATCCACCTGCCTCAGCCTCCCAAAGTGCTGGGGTTACAAGTGTGAGCCACAGTGCCCGGCCATATCAGATACTCTTTTCATTAGCAGGGACAAGCTCAGAACAAGGCCAGACCTGTGTCTATCGCTGCCTGTGGCTCAGTATTCCAGAAGACTCAAGACATATTCTGATGCAGGATCCACATTTCCTCTTCCTTTCTTGAATGTGGTTTTATAAAAAGGTGGAAATAAAATAGGGTCCATTAATCAATGGCAATGCACATCAAGTGAGTTTAGCTAATAAAACTCACAAAATCTTATGAACTGTCATGAATGACCCACTGATTGAAGGATCTCTTTCATGTCACCTAATCCTATTCAAGGCCCAGGAATAAAACAAATAGTTTTTTATCCATGACCTTTCTCCAATGCATGAGCTGAGGCTCATCTCCACATCTTCTTGGTTTAGTGGTTCTCATAGACCCTTGAAATCTTATATGGTTTGGCTGTGTCCCCACCCGAATCTCATCTTGAATTCCCACATATTGTGGGAGGGACCCAGAGGGAGGTAATTGAATCCTGGGGGCAGGTCTTTCCCATGCTGTTCTCATGATAGCAAATAAGTCTCATGAGATCTGATGGTATTGTAAGGGGGAGTTTCCCCACCCAATCCCTCTCTTTGTCTGCTGCCATCCACTTAAGACGTGACTTGCTCCTCCTTGCCTTCTGCCATGATTGTGAGGCTTCCCCAGCCATGTGAAACTGTAAGTCCAAGTAAACCTGTTTCTTTTGTAAATTGCCCAGTCTTGGGTATGTCTTTATCAGCAGTGTGAAAACGGACTAATTCAACATCCCAGCACTCCTCCACCTAGGAATCTAGGGTTGCTCCGTGTAAATTTTGTCCAGCTCAACAAAGGCTTCTAGAATAAGCAGGGGCAGATTGGGTAGCATCTAGGCATGCAGGCCAGAGGCAGGCTTGGTGCAGAATGGCAGAGGCAGAAATTCATGATAAGCTTTCTAAGGAGGGTGGGGAGAAAAGCCAGGAGCAAAGATATGACCAGGCATTGGGTCCAGTGCCCACTCATGGGCATCTAAGGTTCTCCTGTCATCTCAGGACATGCAAGCTCCAACACTATTGCCAACAGTATTGAGTACGTTGGCCTGGACTCATGGTCTTCCACACAGCTCCCAAACTTCCCCTTGATCATCTGGCCCATTTGCTCTGGTCCAGTCCATGCATTCCCTGTCCTGACATGCTTTGCTCTGCACTTCTCTTTTCCTTCCTCCTGCTACTTTCCCCTCCTCTAGCAAGGCTTCCATGGGTCAGTGTCCATCCCTCCTCCCACTGATGGGCAGGAAGCTCAACTCTGGAAGTCTTCCTCCACCAGTCCCACCTCACTGTTGAGACATTTATTCTACCTTCCCTTAGTAATTACATGTTTGGGGCAGCTATATTATTTCTCACCTACTGCTGTTCCTCTTGAATTTTTCATTAGATTGCACCTGTTTTATGTTCTTAATTTGGTGGCGATGGTTGTGAGGCTGACGAGGGAGAATGGCCTTTCAATCACATTTGAAGAGTAAAAGCACTCATTAGACATTTATTTGGAAATACCAACTACCAGCAATTTGGCTAAATGGGATAAAGAGGGATGGGATCAAATCGAAGAGAAACAACTCTGTCCAAATTTCTTTCCTACCATCGTGACTATTTAATAATTGTGATTTGGAGACAGCCCTTAAAGTGGGCCTTCCAAAATGAGGCACTTTGGAAGCTTGAGACTCAAGAGTGCCATCGTTTTCCCTCTCATTCATTCAAAACTTACCTATTGAGAGTCAGGCACTTTTCTAGTTGGGGGGACAGGCGGTGATTAAAACTTGACTTTGGCCTTCAAAAGAGCTCACAGTATAAAGAAGGAGCTAGGTAACTATGCCACTGATTAAAGTCTATTTTAATATGTGCTATAGTATTAGGATTAAGAGATTGCCTGGGTTCAAATCCCAGTTCTACTACTTATTATTTGTGCCACCTAGGAGAATTTACTTAATCTCAGTTTCCTGATTGTCTTAGTTCATTTTGCATTGCTATAAAGGAGTACCTGAGACCAGGTAATGTATAAAGGAAACAGGTTTATTTGGCTCATGGTTTTGCAGGCTGCACAAGAAACATGGTGCCAGCATCTGCTTCTGGCGAGGGCTTCAGGCCGCTTCCACTTGTGATGGACAGTAAAGGGGAGCCAGCATGTAGAGATCACATGGAGAGAGAGACGAAGCAAGAGAGAGAGGAGAAGAAACTAGGCCCTTTTCAACAATCAGTCCTCATGGGAGCTAACAGCACAAGAACTCACTCATTGCTGCAAGGACAGCACCAAGACATTCATGAGGTACCCGTCCCCATGACCCGAACACCTCCCATTAGGCCCCACCTCCAACACTGGGAATCAAATTTCAACACAAGGTTTGGAGGGGGCAAACATCCAAACTATAGCAGTTGTTATAAAAGTGGAGATAATAGTAACAAGGTTATTGTTACTTGAAAATCATTCTTATGAGGTGGAAACACGGTTATAGACAGAATAGAACACCGTCTGCACATGTTGTCAGCTCTTATGATAGATGTAAAAATGAAGGCTATGAAAACAGCAAAGAGAAACATGGAAATCAAACTGAATATGTCAAGGAAGGCTTTCCAGAGGCAGAAGTAGAAAGCTCCATTTTGATCGATGAGTGGAAATTACCTGTGTAATGAGAAGGATGGAAGGACATCTAGGCAGAATCATGTGGGTGAAGAACAGGAAACAGCATCTCCATTCAGAGAGTGCGGCCTGCTTTGTGGGCAGGAGAGAAGGGTATTCGTGAAGTACAAGAGGTAAGCCAGAAAGGCTGATAGAAGTCCAACTCTGTAGGGCCTTGAGAGCTCAGTGAAGGATTTGAGAAATGAAAGCCTCTGAAATGTTGAGAAAGAATGACAACACTAGATTTGCATTTTAGAAAACCACCTCTGATTGGAGGCAATTCCACTGGTGCTAGTTAAAAAGGCTTCTAATCCTTCAGGTGAGAAGGGAAGAAATTTCAGGACAGTGGCTTGCAGTGTGTTGAGAAGAAACATATTCAAGGGCAGATGTAGCTGGATGGGGATTTGGGATGGGGGTGGTTTGGTTTTTCTAAAAGACAAAAAAGACAAGAGTGTTTATGTAGTTTAGAGGAAAGAGTGTTTAGGGACAGAGATGGCCCACCTCAGAAAACAGGATGGGAGCATGTAACTGAGCAGAATCTTTGAGGATGCACTAAGGGTGGGCTCCACATCACAGGTGGAAAGATGGACTTTGGTGGCAGAAGAGCACGCCTACCTGGCTGGGCCAGGAGAGGTAGCTACAAGGTGGGTGCAGATGGAGGTAGATTTGTAAGACTCCCTGGGAGGGGGTGGGGAAGCACTGCTTGGAGAGTCCTTGTTTTGTGACCTTCATTTTCTCAGTGAAATAGGAGGCAAAATTGACTGCTAAAAATAAAGAGAAAGCCCTTGGGGTGGAGATTCTGGGTGCACAGGCAACAGGACTGAGCATTTGGGGGTGGGTGGAGCAGCGATCTGGCCGAGGAGGTGTGTGACGCTTGTCTGGCTGCAACAGTGGCCCGGCCAGGTGGTGGCACCAGTATGCACAAGGCATGATGTTCTCCAGCAGGACCTGGAGCCTGGAGGAGGGCATGTGGTGGCGGCGCTTTAACTCTGGGCTTCTTTGGGCCAGGTGCAATGGGAGGATGAGAGAGTCTGGGGAGTCGGCAGAGGAAACCTGTGGTGGTGATGGACTCCAGGCTGACCGAGAAGGAACTGAAACCAGAAGGCAGCTGATGACAGACAGAATGGTGGGTCTAGGGACACACACTGAGATGAGATGGAAGAGGAAGAGCTTGGACAGTAAGACAGTGAAGAGGCTGGAAGGACGGGGTCAGTGTGAGGATGGGACCTGGAGGTACTGTCTGGGTGGAACAGTGCTGAATGATAACATGGGAACAGAGAGTGGCCTTGGACATAGGGTGCTAAGGTGCAGTTGAATGTCTAGGGGGTGGACGTCCAAAGGATCAAACAACTCCTCTGAGGGAGGACGGACTGCAGGGCGAAGACTGGAGCAGAGAACCTGAGATTAGCGTGGATGGCAAGAACAGCAACACAAGCAGCCTCAGCGTTTCCTGCCCTCTCCTCATCATCCCAGGGCAGATGAGCTGTCTGCCTTGTGAAATGATCGGCTCCTTTGAGCTCAGCAGTGCTTTTCTTCCTTATGTCACCTGCAGCATCAGGAGCAGCAGCATCAGGAGCAGCCGCATCACAACATTAACACCATCGAGATGCAGAACCAGCCCGCCCTGCTTCCAAATTTGCTCCGTGATGTCCCATAGGTGACAAGAACAAAGCATCTCTAAATTTGGTTGGGCCATCGGGAGTCAAAGATCCTGCATTCTGTGAGCACCTCTCCTGTCGGAGTATCTACCTATGATGCACATGGGCACCTCTGCTCTCCCACTGACCGTTCCCCTGCTAATCCCTAGGGGGCATTCCTGGCTTCATTTAGACTGTGAGGTTCATGCTTTCCCCATCCTCTGGTTCCCTGATCTGTTCTGGACCTGAGCATAGGAGAGCCGCTGCCACTTTTCTCCTTGTACACTGTGACATTATTGTCCTTTGAGAGTAAGAGGAGAGTCCCCAAGGGGTGACAAGTTGTACCCTCCTTTCCCAAGACAGAGAACTCTGCTACCACCACTGGCTCCTAGGAATATATTTTGTAAACTATTTCAATTGTCCAAGGATCCAGAGAGGAGCTTGGAATTCTCGTTTTGTCCCTGGTTTGAGAAAAGGTTAGAGAGATATGGGGGCTCCTTTAGTATCAGGGAGCCACAGCCCTTTGGAATCTGAGACCTCATTAAAAATTTCTTTACCAAAATCAGTCAAATGCAATGGAGTGTGTCTGAGGGAAATGAGGGTGAGGGATGAGAAAAAGGGAAAAGAAAGGTTTATGGCAGTGGGGGTGGGCCTACTCCAGGCTGGTGAGCACATTGGTGAGGTTTGACACGTCCGAGCCCGTCTGTGGGGCGTGATTTCTATGAAGACTGAGTTAGAAGCAGGAGCCCTCCTGAGCCTGAATTTGAATGTCAGAGGAGCCATCAGTTCAAACCACTGCCTGCCTTTGTGGTTTCACCTGTACACGCCCCAAGGCTCCTATTTCCACAGCTCCATGACAACAGAGGATAAAATAAATTCCTTTAGTCAAAACTCAGCTCTGACAGGCTCCAGGCAAATATGCCATTTCTGTTTTTATAATGGGCAGTGGAAAGTGACGGTTCATCTGGGCCAAGAGCCAGATTTTGTTCCAGTGAGCTGGGAAGCAATGTCAGTTTCATCTGGCAGAAGTTATGGCCCATTATGCCAGGGGGTGGAGAATGGCTCTCCTGGAAGCCAGAGGCCAGCGAAAAATCCAGAAAGCCCCATTTGTGTGGCTGCCTCTGCCAGAGAGCTAACAGTGGAAAGAATCTCAGACACATTAAGGGGTATTGTTTGTCCCAGCTGAGCTCAGCTGTGTTTCAGCAAAAGAAAAATTCACCCTCCAGGACATGGGCTGCACTGCCCTCCTGGTGACCTGAATGCCCTCATGCAGCACCCTCACCCCGTCTCTTTCTGCTCACAACAAACATCAAAACGAAACAAACCAGGGCTCTTGCCACCCATCTTTTCTCTTTGATACACCATGGTGAATCAATTTCCACAAGTGATGTCACTGAACTTCTCCCCTGGACGAGGAGAGCTCTATGCCCTGATGTTATGCAGATGAAGTCACTGTGAGTTGCACTTCAAAATGTGTCTGAAAGTCCCATGAAAAGAAAAATCCATATTTGGGAAGACTCGCATCTCGAGGTCCACAGAACATTCTCAGGATCTGGGACACTTTTCACTCAGTCTCCTCACCTCTGGCAAGGTACTCAGGAGACTCATTTCTTAGGAGATGACCCTTGGTTGCTGAAGCATGCCACTGCCCACCTGGCTCGGCGACTCTGAATGCTGCACTGGAACTCACTTACCATAGATTCGTTTCTTTGTAGGCTTAGAATTAGGTCATGGGAAAGCCACATGGTAATGTATATAAATTAACATGCACAAATATGCAGAAAGACTATATAGTTTTCCAAATTTCCTGAAAAATAATATCTTGCAATCTTCTCAATATGGCAGTTTATCAGTCTGGCAGATATATTTAGATCATATTCAACTAATGTGTATAAATACCCAATATGGGCTAGGTGTGGTTGTGTTCCTAATTTCACTAAATCCCTGCAAATACCTGTGCTGTCCTCACTTTGCAGATGATGTGTCTGAGGGTCATGGCTACTCTGAGCTCAGGTGGAGGCAGGGAATGGGGTCTCTGAGCCTGTATCCCACACTCTCCCACCTCCCCATAACTCTGCGCAGAAGCCTCCCTGACCTGTGAAGGAACCTCTCCCCAGGAGTCCTTTGTTTTGGCACAGAATGCTTTCTCCATATTGTACTGCTCTAGAAGCCCAGTAGTTGACACAGATAAAAGTGGAGTCACTGGTTAAGTTGGGTGGGGCACCGAGCCCAGCCTTTCCAATCTGTCCTCTGCCTCTTCCTCCATTTTTAGTGATCCTTGGGCCTTATGAATCACGGCTTGAAAACCACTACCCTGCATCGTCCTCTTGGGCTATGTGCTTTAGGTCTACTTGAAGGATTTCTCCAGAATTGGAGCTCTCACTTTGGCCTTTCAGTACTTACATAGGCAAAACACTGGGCTTAATCTGCACACTCGTCCCACATGGTGATGACTCAGGTGGTTCTCGGAGCTGCCTGTTCTCAGTGCTGGAGGAAGGGGTGGGTGATGTTAGACAGAGAGGCCTGGGCTCTCAGGTTGCCCCATCCTAATCCTTTACTTATTTGACATTATTATTACTATATTTTGAGATAGCATCTCACTCTGTCACCCAGGCTGGAGTGCAGTGGCACAATCATGGCTCACTGCAGCCCGGACCTCCTAGGCTCAAGCGTTCCTGCTGCCACAGCCTCCGAATGGCTGGGACTACAGGCATGCAAAAATCAAAACAAACAAACAAAAAACAAGGAAACAAATGAAAACAGTTGATTTAACTTTTAAAATCAAAAATTTTGATTTTAAAAAATTTTTGTAGAGATGAAGGTTTATTATGTTGCCCAGGCTGATCTCGAACTCTTGAGCTCAAGTGATCCTCCTTCCTCAGCCTCCCAAAGTGCTGGGATTACAGGTGTGAACCATCATGTTTGGCCCCTGATCTTTTAAATGCAGCAGGCTCTCCTTGGGACAAGCCCTTAAATGGCTCCCTTAAGAACCATTGCTAACATTTTAAGTATGATAGTGGTGTTGTGGTTATATTAAATAAAAGAGCCTGTATCTTTTAGAGATATATATGAAAATACCTACAGATGTAGTGATAAAATTATTACTTCAACATTATCCAGGGTGAGGGATATTATTATCCCATAATAGATGAAACATTCGTTTTGTTAAAGCTGTGTAATAGGTACATAAGGGTTTGTTATATCATTCTTTCTACTTTAGAATGGGTTTGAAATATATAGATGGAGAGATATAGATGATAGATAGATAGAGGTACAGGCAAAAGAAAGAAAAGAGAAAGAAAGAAGAAAGAAAGAGAGAGAGAGAGAGAAAGGAAGGAAGGAAAGAAGGAAGAAAGGAAAGGAAAGAAAAGAAAAGGAAAAGGAAAAGAAAAAGAAAAAGAAAGTTGGTGCTAGTGAAACCACCTTTGCAAAATTATGACTGAGACAGTGAAAGAGATCTAACCTAACTGAGTCCACCTTGCTTCTAACCTCCAAGCTGTCCTTGTTCATTCGTGGGTGTAGGCTGAACTAACTTTGGGGGGAACTTAGTTCATAGGTTATAGTTTAAAGCAAAGACGATAACAGCCTTTTCCCAAAAACAAGCCTTCTTGCCTGGGGACTGGACTACTAACATCAGGAACAAGATTAGAAATTATGGTTTAGGAGTCATGTAGCTGGAGGCTACAAGATTCTTATCCTTCTTAAACTGCTCCTAAGATCAGTGCTTGAGATATTTTGCAGAGTCTGCACTTGATGGATCAGCTGGCAACACCCAAATTAATTTCTTTCTTTCATCTGTTCTTGTGGCCCCCACCCAGGAACTGACTCAAGCGCAAGAGGACAGCTTCAATTCCCTATTAATTCATCTCCTACCTAACCAATCAGCACTCCTGGCTTACTGGCTCCCTCCTACCTACCAAGTGGTCCTTAAAAACTCTGATCCTTGAATGGTCAAGGAGACTGATTTGAGTAATAATAAAATTCCAGTCTCCCTCACAGCTGGCTGTGCACGAATTACCCTTTCTCTATTGCAAGTCCCATGTCTTGATATATCAGCTCTGTCTAGGCAGCGGGCAAGGTGAACCCACTGGGTAGTTACATTAGGCCCTTGTCCCAGGACCACCCTCGCTTCCTCTCAACTTATTGCTCCCTGCCCTCAAAGGTGCGTTCTGCTGCTCTTAGGCAGGATCCTAGACCTTTTCCTGGAGATGATAATGCCTTTAGATGGTTTTCTCTGGCTGATTGACTAGGATTCCACCACACTTGCAGCTTTGCTTGAAGCTTTGATTTTGGCCTCTACCACAGCTTAGGGTTCAATGTGTTTCTCTGCAAAGTTTTGTGGCAGAACCTTCACCATTCAGTTCAGCCTGGGAGATGTGAAGAGTTACTTAGTTTCTTTCCAAAACTTATGTAAACCAAAAATAAAATTTAAAGGCCTCCCGCAACCACCTGAATGGACTCTCTCCTCGGTCAGGGTGCTCTAGAAATTAACCTGCAATGCTGGCTCAGGCCATGATGGGAAGTGGGGGTTGAACATGCCTCATGATACCCTCCAGCATTAATATCAACACAGACCTAAAGCCTTATAAGAAACATTTAAGATCTATTCTCTCCAAAGCCTGCTACTTGGAGGCTTCATCTGCATGATAAAATCTAGGTCTCTACAACTCCTTCTCTGAATCCAGACATTCTTTTCTACTGGTAATAACTCTTTCAACCAATTGTCAATCAGAATATGTCTAAATCTACCTATGGCCTGGAAGCCCCTTCTTCAAGTTGTCCTGCACTTCCAGATTGAGCCAATGTAGATCTTATATGTTTTGATTGATGTATTGTCTCCCTAAAATGTATAAAAGCAAGCTGTACCCCAACCACCTTGGGCACATGTCATCAGAACCTCCTGAGGCTGTGTCGTGGGCATGTCCTTAACCTTGTCAAATAAACTTTCTAAATTGACTGAGACCTGTCTCAGATATTTGGGGTTTACGCTCAGACACTTTCATGATCTTCCATTTTACAGATGAGAAAACAGAGGCTTAGAGAGGTTAAGTAAACTGCCTAAGGTCATGCAGCTAGAAAGTGGTAGAACCAGGCTTGTGAACTCAAGCAATCTGTCTCCAAAAATGATCACCAACAGGAGGTGATCTGACAAAACCCAATTTTCATCATTTTTTTAGTATGAAGAAAAAATCCCCGGAAAATAGAATATAATCTACAATCCTACCATTCCAACAAAAGAGTTTTTCTCTGCATGTATTTCATATGACATTCATAATAATAAAAAATTAAAAACTTTTTAATGTTCTCAATTTTTAATGTTCTACCACAAACATTTCTTTGTATTGCTTTACTTCATAATATTGAAATTGCCTTTGTGAAAATTATAACAGGGAGAAAATTACAACAGTGAAAGGGATCTGATTTAACCAACTCCCATCTTGCTTTTAACCTCCAAGCTTCCCTTAGGCATTCCTCAGCTTGGGCCAACGTAACTTTGAGAGGAATTTAGTTTATAATTTAAATGATAATAGTCCTCCCCCAAAACTAAACCACTTTCATAAAGCTAATGGAAGACCACCAGATTAGGAGGATGAGAGGAGCCTGAATTCTGCTAAGGTGTAGACATAAATGATTACCAGCTATTTTTCCAGAAGTCACAAGATTTGCAACTTCCTCCATTACTCCTGACAGATAGCATCACTATTGTAGAACCAAAGATTGGCATTTTGAGTCAGATTTCTGCATTTCTGATGACCAATAGCTTCACCTGGACCCACCAACCAGTCCTGTGGCCCCCAGCTAGGAACTGACTCAGCACAAGAGGACAGCTTTGACTCCCTATGATCTCATCTCTGATCCAACCAATTAGCACTGCCTGGCCCCCTACCTGCCAAACTGTCGTTGAAAAACTCTAGTCTCTGAATTTTTGGGGAGACTGATTTCAGTAATAATAAAACCCTGGTTTCCCATTCAGATGGCTCTGCATGAATTAAACTCTTTCTCTATTGCAATTCCCCTGTCTTGACAAATTGGCTCTATCCAGGCTGTGGCCAGAAATGAACTTATTGGATGGTTACAATATCATTTCCAATGTGCTTTAGTTTTATTACAAATCCTTCTCTTCTTGTAACTTCTTGTTGCTTCCATTTTTATGCTGTTTGAAATAATCTAGGAATGAATGTCTTTAGGCATGTAGCTGTTTCTTCTTTTTGACTTTTTTCTTTTGCATAAGTTCCCAGATATGAGATGATTCAATGGAAGGCTTATGGCACTTGAAACTTACTGTCAGCTGAAGTTCAAATTGATGGTACTATTTTATACCACATCGTATTTTTGCCATGGAGTATTATCAACAAATATTTTCTATTTTATATACAAAAACATGAGGTTGTATTAATTTCAGTTTATTTTATTTCTAGTGAGTGGAGTGTTAGTGTAAGGAACAGCTTTGTAGCTGAACAATTCTGCTGGAGCTCCAGGCCAGCTTGACACTGCACAGCCCCAGACACATGCACACATACATAGAAAGGGAAGCTTCTCTTGACCTTGTTTGCACTGTTACAACACACAATAGCTCAGGTACACAGCAACAACATCTGAGCACTCAGTGGATATTGTTTGGAGAAAGAACTAATGGAACAAAATGTAAGAGACA
The DNA here is from genome assembly GCF_028878055.3 of Symphalangus syndactylus. Taxonomy (NCBI): domain Eukaryota; kingdom Metazoa; phylum Chordata; class Mammalia; order Primates; family Hylobatidae; genus Symphalangus; species Symphalangus syndactylus. The sequence goes on along the minus strand of NC_072437.2, from coordinate 92,176,700 downwards.
GAAGAGAAGATGCTGACTTGTCTTCTTCACTCAGGCTAAAGTTTTGCCATTTAATAATTCAACAGCAGTTGTGTGGATAGCTCTAGTTTCTGTGAATTTCTTCAAAGTTCTTTGTAAATGCCATTCCTCAGTCTGAGAAAAATCTCTCATTTTTTTTTTTTGACAGAGTCTCACTCTGTTGCCCAGGCTGGAGTGCGGTGGCGCAATCTTGGCTTACTGCAAGCTCCGCCTCCCGGGTTCACACCATTCTCCTGTCTCAGCCTCCCAAGTAGCTGGAATTACAGGTGCCCACCACCACACCTGGCTAATTTTTTGTATTTTTAGTAGAGATGGGGTTTCACTGTGTTAGCCAGGATGGTCTTGATCTCCTGACCTTGTGATCCGCCCACCTCGGCCTCCCAAAGTGCTGGGATTACAGGCGTGAGCCACCGCGCCCATCCTGAGAAAAATCTCTTTTGAGGTATTAAGGATTGATTATACGGTACCTTTTTTCTCTTCAAAACCTTTTTTTTTTTTTTTTTTTTTTTTTTTACAAAAAGGGAAATTGTGACTGTGTCAGGTGGTAGATATGTTAATTGGCTTGATATGGTGATTATTTCACAATGTATGTGGATACCAAAACATGAAGTTGTACACTTTTAATTTATACAATTCTTGTCAATTATCTCTCAATATAGCTGGAAACAATTTAAAAAATGTTTTTCTAATTATAAATTTAATTAAGACATGCAAATTGTAGAAAACCTGTAAAATACAGAAAAGTTTCAAAAGGAGACAAAAATAACTCATAATCTTACCACTTAAAAAAAGTCACCATTAATATTTGATATATTCCTTCTTATTTTATACATCAAACAAAATTGCTATCATAGTATCTGCATTTAGTTTTACACTTTGATATGATTTCACTCAACATTATATTGGGAGTGTTCTACCAGATCATTAGATATTCTCCAAAAATGATTTTTAAATATTTATATAAAATATATAATTGCAATTATTTGTATATGATACATAATTATAATTTTATAATATTTAGAAAATATTCTTAGTACAAATGTATCATCATTTATTTTACCATTTTCTTAGTGCTGGCCATCTGACTGGTTTCCAAATTTTCACTGCTGTAAATAATAACACAATGAGCATTCTGGTCCATTTATTTGCAAATGCTCAATTCAACTAGCAGGACATGCAAATGTGTTTTTCAGGACAAGTACTCCACACTGGGTACCTTACACAATCAGGAGTTGGGAGCCTGGGTTCTGGTCCCACTTTGCTATGGTGCGACCCTGCAAATGGCTAGCATTTTGTAAGTCTAAGCTACAGCCATAATTTACCCTTTATGAACATTATTCTCCCTCGTATCTCACAGCACTTTACAGTTTTTATTATTTTTGCCTCTACACGTGTCAAGTGAGAATATACGTGGGAATATTTAGTGATGATAATGAAGCCACCACTCTTATAAATCTTTACATGTGGAACTTCTAAGCTGTGCTCATTAGTAAGTACATTAGACTTAGATTACTGCCAGCAATTAACAGCAGGCAACAATAATTAAGAAGCAGAACCATCTGAGATGAGATACAGTATAATGCATGATGAGACAGGGAGAAATGTATGGCAAGTTTGAAAGAGCAAATCCAAATTCTCTGGCTAAAAGTCTCTGCATTCAAGGGCGACTACAGCTAATACAGGGCAAAAGAAAATAAGAACTAGAGTAATTGAGGCTGCCAGTGATCCCCTGGGGTCTAGTGAAAAGGCTATTATTAGACCTGCTTATTGCCATGCTTTAACACTCTCTCCAAAACTCTGGCCCAGAACTGCACCCACAAGGTGACTGGTGATTTATTCCACAAAGCCCAGAGAAAGAATCTATGTCTCAATCACATTTTCTTCTTGGTTATGGAGAGATTTAAGTATAAGCAAAGAATGGAGCAGTCCCATACGATCACTTTTGATAAACGGTGCTTTCCCCACCTTTGGTTTCATAGCCTAATGCCTGACAATCACCTTAAAGTCTTTTCTGGGGTAGCAAGATGCAAACGGGTGAGGGGAATTGGTATTTAAGTGTCCTAGAGCCAACGGTGCTGCCTCCCAATTCCCTTCTCATTGAATCTAGTGGGATGATTCATCCGGAGGAGAGGCCCTATCACTCCAGGTAGTTTATGCTACTGCGCAGTTCAGAAGACAGTAAACGGGCTGGCGGTTCACCGAGGGCCGCCTCCTCTGACTGAAGCTCATCAGGACCACGCCAGGGAAAGTGAACTGCATGTCACTGTTGTCACACTTGGAAAGGGGCATCGCTTCTGCTATTCTACAGCACTTCTTGAGATATTGAAGTAAAAGTTTTAAAAGAGAAAGAGAGACTGGGGCACGCAGAGCATCCTCTTCCCACGGCAGGGCTCTTTTCATGCTGAGCTTGCGATGCGGCGGCCAAACGCTTAAGTCCATGAAAGCAATAACCACCTGATTCTTTCTCATTAAAGGCACAGTGCTTTTCACCCAGAGATTTCCTCTTGTGGAAAAGGATTTCTGCCAAACAACGCTTTGCATATAAAGTTTGCTTTGCAGAGACTTGGCTCTCAAGGCAGAATTAGGCAGCTCCCGGGGCTGAACACAGGCGTTGAGCCAACACCAGAGGGCGCCATTTCCCCGGCATCCCATGAGCAGCGCCTACTCAGGGTGGCGGATTCTGGTTTCTCTCTGGGTCCCAGGGTTTATGTCACGTAAGGTATGGCTTCCTAGGAAAATGTTTTCAAGGTCAGCCAGGCAGGGAGATGAGCAACTCTGGGAGAAAGTAAAAGAGCAGAGCTGTTGGTGTTTTCCCATGCACGGTCACAACTTGTGCGTCCTAGGGGACAACGGAAGCCTGCACAAGCTCAGCCCTCTCCACGCAAACCCAGGCCACAGATCAAAGAGGGAGCAGTGTGAGATCCCATCGCAGCCGAAGGAAACTGTCACCAGGACACTGGTCTCAATGCAAAACAGGCTTAGGCAGTGGTCAGAAGGCACACATGTGATTTTCTTTTTCACCCCTGGGCCATGCTGCTGTCTTCCTGCCCCCTTTCACCGGCCTCAGGAGGCTTGCCTTTCACCTGGGAATGGTGACCGTCCTGTGCACGTAGAGAGCGGCCGTCAGAGCTTTGGCAGGCGGGTTGGGAAGGCTTCTCGTTCATATGTTATAATACTGATACTAACAGCCAGAGCAATCAAGCCCCTGCTGTGGGCTTAGCATTCACTATCCCTCATACCCACGGCAAAGGTACAAGGAGGAATGAAGAACCAGAGGCTCCAAGAGGCTGATGGCCTTGCCCAAAAATACATTGGAGTAAGTAGCAGAGACAGAAACGAACTCCCAGTCTACATGACACTAAAGCCACGCACTTTAAACACCACATTGCATCCCAATGATTAATCATTATGTGTTAAGTACAGCAAATGATTATCCATGCAATGAAAACTAGGAATAATTTTTTAAAATGATAAACTTCCCTGATTTACACTATTATGGATGTCCAGAAGAAAATAAAGCTATTCACAAACCAGAGGCAATATCCAGCTAATGACCTTGAGTGAGGTCAGCACAATTACTCAACAATTTCACTGAAGAATGAGAATTGTTCCCCACGGTAAACAAACCTGTGCTTAAGTTAGCAGGATACAGTTCCCTGGAGATTCTCCACTCCCAGCTATCCCTGGGGTCAAAGAAGGCTGTGTTGGTCACTTATTTTCTCTCCCTTAAGAGCATAGTCTCAAAAGTGAGAACTAGAAACGTGGAAAGATCTACATTTGCAATATTACATTCTAAAAGGAAGTAGTAGCTCACTATTTTCCCAGCTTGAGATGTATATTTAATAAAAGGTTCACCACAGTCCGCATGTAATACAGGTCAAACCTCTTCCTGAGAACCGATGAGCAAATCAGCTAATTAGTGTCCATTACAGGTGAGGGCTGCCGGCTGACTGCTGAGCAGATGTGGCCTTCTCCTCAGGGTCTGGGATGCAGTAAGAAATAGCTCAGTCTTTAGAGCTGACTGCTAGGTTTAAATTCTGCCTCCACTGCTTCCCTAGAGATGAGGCTTTTGAGGGCTCACTAACTTCTCTGTGCCTCAGTTTTTTAATGTATAAAATGGGGATAATAGTCACACCCTCCGTTGAAGCTGTTGTGAGGATTAAATGATCAATGTATGAAAAGATCTTAGAACAGTCCTTGGCACATAGTCAGCTTTCTTTAAGGGTCAGCCATTCCATGAGGGTAGGGGTGAGATGCAACTAATGACGTTAACTTCAGACTGGTCTCTCCAAAATTAGATAGGTCTCACAAATCATACCAAGGACACTTATTATCGTTTCCAGCTGGCTGAAAGCAAGGCACTTCATCCATACAACACATTTTTGAGCAGGGAGCTTAACTAAGATGTGTATAGACTGACACCTCCCACACACCCACCCCAAAGTTCCCAGAGAAAAAGATACGTGAATAGATGTGTAACTGCCAAAAACATTTATTTATTTGACACATATTTGTTGAGACAGGCACTGTTCTTGGCCCTGGAGACAGAGTACTGAACAAAATCAAATTCTTGCCCTCAGGGAGCTCCCAGTCCAGCATAAGAGACTGACAATAAGCAAATAGACAAGATGAATATATAATGCCACCCAGAGGGATGGTAGGGATGTTACAGACACACAGCCAAGGAACTCTTCTCTGCAAAGAATGCTGTGAGGGAGACAGCCAGGAAACTGTGGGAAGGAAGGAGTGTTTCTGGGCGAGGGAACCACACATCTGAAAGCCCTGGGGTGGGAGCACTTGGCCAGGAGGCCAGAAGGACTGGAGTTGGGAGAGCAGGGAACAGAGGAGTGGAAAACAAGACAGGAAAGGGTGTTGGGGCCATGCTGAAAGAGGCCATTCAGGTCATGGTAAGGACCTCAGAGTTTTATTCTAAGTGACGGGCATTATTGGAGGGTTTTGAGCAGAGCAGTGACTGTGATACATGTTATGTTTTAAGAGAATCTCTCTAGCTGCCCTGTGGAGAATAAGCTGGAGCAGGCAAGAAGGGTGAGGGAGGTAGAAATAACAGAAGCAGGGAGCAGGTAGGAGGCTACTGCACTAGTCCAGGGGAGAGTAGATAGTGGTTTGGAGTGAAATGGTGTCTTAGTCTATTTTTGTTGCTATTAACAGAATACCACACACTGTGTACTTTATAACGAATGGAAGTGTATTAACTCATGGTTCTGGAGGCTGAGAAGTCCTAGATCAAGGGGCTAGCATCTGTGGAGAGTCTTCTTGCTGGGTCACACCGTGATGGAAGGCATTACATGGCAGAAGGGCAAAGAGAGGCCAAGAGAGAGAAAAAAGGGTGCAAAACTTGCCCTTTTATAATGAACCCACTCCCAAGATAATGGCATTAATTCATTCATGAGTTTGGAGCCCTCCTCATGACCTAAAAACCTCTTAAAGGTCCCACCTCTTAATATCATCACAATGGCAATAGAATTTCAATATGAGTTTTGGAGGGGACAAACATTCAAACCATAGCAGATGATAATGTGTTGGAGGGGTGCGTTAAATGTAGTTGAATTTGATCTACATCTGAGAGGTAATTAAATGTAGCTGAATTTGGTCTACATCTTAGAGGTAAAGGTAGAGCGTACAGCATTTGCTGATAGTTTGGATATGGAGTTTGAGTGCAAGAAAGATTCAAGAATGACTGCAAAGTTTTGGCCTGAATGAATGGCTACATTGTGTACTATTTACTGAGATGGGAAAGACCACAGAGCTAGGAGAGTTTTGGGAAAACCAGGAGCCAATACTGGACATTGGGTTAATATTGGATATTAAGTTTGGAAAGCCTATTAGATGATGTGGTAGGCAGAATAATGGTCCCTTAAAGATGTACATGTCCTAATCCCCAGAACCTGTGAATATGTTAGTTTGTATGACAAGGGAGAGTTAAGGTTGTAGAGGAAATTGAGGTTGCTAATCAGATTACCTTAAAATAAAGAGATTATCCTAGATTATCTGAGTGGACCCAAAGTGATCAAGTCATTAAGTGTGGAGAAAGAAGGCAGAAGGGTCAGCAATGTGATGTAAGAAAGACTCAGTCTTCCCCTGCTGGCTTTAAAGATGAAAAAGGGGCCTCTAGCCAAGGAATGCAGGCAGCGTCTTAAAGTCAGAAGTCAAGAAAATGGATTTTTTCCTTACAGCCTCTATAAAGGAATTCAGCCCAGTTGACACATTGGATTTAGCCTGGTGAAACCCATTTTAAACTTTTGACCTGCAGAACTGCAAAAGAATAAATGTGTGCTGTTTTAAGACACTGAGTTTTTGGAAGTTGTTTTATAGCAGCAAAAGGAAACAAATACAGGTGGCAATATAATTTATTGTCTAAACAGGGACTGTTTTAAATGAAAGAAGTGCAATCACTACTTAAACAGGGATAATGGTCATAAGTCAGAACTATCCTAAGAAAACTGGGATATGGGTTCACCCTACTCATCCATTATTTTATAAGTGGAGATGTCAAGGAGGCAATGGGCTCTATGTGTCTTTTATTTAGAAGAAAGGCTGGGGCTATTAAATTTGAGAAGTGGCCCATGTAGGTGGTACCTAATGCCATGAAATTGAATGAGATCACAAGAAAGTGAATATATATAGAGAAAGAAAAATATCCAAAGATGAAGCCCACCTTTAGAGGTCTGGAAGAAGAGAAGGATCTGGTAGAGAAGATGGAGAAGGCATACCCAGTGAAGTAGAAGGAAAACCAGAAAAGAGAATAAATAAACTCAAGTGAAGAAAGTGTTTTAAGAAGGCAGGTTTGATTGATTGCATCAAATCGTGGTGATAGGTCAAGAAGGAAGAGGATGGAGAGCTGATGCTGGATTTGCAATGTTCAGATCATCAGTGACCTTAAACAAGGGATATTAGCAGAGGGTGGGCAAAAGAATGATAGTAATGAGTCAGAGAAAAATTGGGCCGGAAAGCATAGCAACCTTTTCCAAGTGTCTCTGTAAAGGAGAGCAGAAAAATGGGGTAGTATTTAGAGGGGAGGTAGGCTCAGGGAAGATTTCTAAAAGATGGAAAATATTAGAGCACATTTGTAAACACAGAAAAGGATGCAATATAAGGAGAATGTTCAATGCAGACACAGTGTAATTGCAGGAGGAAAGTCCTTGAATAGATGAGAGGAGATGTTATCCAGAGCATAAATAAAGAATTGGTCTTTAGGAGGCATGTGCACAAACATTCCACTGAGCAGGAAGGAAGGGTGCCAAGGCACTCTAACCGTAACCCTCATTTAAAAAAATCCCACCCCTTTACTAAGGCCTTTTGGATACAAAGGATTTTTTTTTCTTATGTTTTTATTTTTCAGTGAAATAAGAAGGTAATCAGCTGAGAGTAAGGAGTGGGGAAAAGTGCTAACATTTTGAGAAAGGGGTAAAACAGCATTCCAGAGAGTAGGAGAGAGACTTGATACTCATTGAATTATCTATCAACTTCATGATGAAAGTGACAAAAGCAAAGCTACATACCACCCATAGAAAATCAGCTACAAACATTATGAAACATGAGGGACATAAGTTCTCATTAGTTATGGACAGTGTAAGGACAGATATTCTAAGAAGGAGAAAATAAAAACAAAGGCTAACTGTAACCACTTAAAATTAGCTGAGAATATGATATCAGCCACACTCTTTCTGCTTAGCTGCATTGCCAGCCTGTGTGAATGTGTTTGTTCAAGTTGACACTTGCACACATATACATTTCTCTCCTTCAGGGGCTCACCATTTCATCCATACCTTGCTGTGGTGGCTTCTCTCTTGCTAACAATAATGATTTGGATATGTCAGCAAAACCTTTTCTACAGAGTGGCTATTTCTCTCTCTCTCTCTCTCTCTCTCTCTCTCTCTCTCTCTCTCTCTCTCTCTCTCTCCCCCGTATGTCATAGTCTCTCTCTTCTCACCATAACATATCCCATAACCTGGTTTCTACTTTGCTGGAAGTTTGGACATAGGAATAGTCGGCACACAGCCCAGCCATGCTATTTCAGTACCATGGACAGTGGCCCCACTTTGAAAAATCTGCACCGCATTGCCACAGGAGCATTTTGCTCATCTTCAGCCCAGTATGGGCCGGATACTGTGACAGATGTTTGAACAATAATCAGTCCTTGTCTTCAGAGAGATTTATAGTACAGAGGGGAATAGAGGCTACAAACACAAGTACAATGTAGAAAACTATGATTCATAAATGGAGGACACTATGGGAATACTTAGGAAGGAAGAGCCCTAATTTTGTCTTTGGATGGAGAATGGTATAAAGGAAAGCATCCTGAAATAAGAGATGTCTAAGCTGAAATCTCAAGGAATTAGTTAGCCAGGGGAGAGGTGTATGGAAGAGCGTTTTAGGCAGAGGCAACTGCAATATGCAAAGGCCTAGAGGCAAGAGGGCATGGCTCACCTACGGACCTGCAAACAGCACTGTACAGTAAAGTATAAGGAGGAGAAAGTTCCTCCTGACAGAACAAAAGAAGGAATAGAAGCCTGTAAGCATAAACTGCTAGGGGAGTGAAGTTGAAGGAGTAATTAAGTCTCATGGGGTGAAGAGGAGGTGACAGAAAGTGAACATGAAGCAGTGACATTTAAACCTGTCCTTGATGATACATGGACGTTTTCTGGATTCCCAGCATGGGGAAAGGCAGGAGAGAAGAACAGAAAACATGTTGTCTGGAGTTTTGCTGTCCAATATGGTAACCACTAGCCACTGTCCAATATGGTAGCCACTAGCCACATGTAGCCATTGACATTTAAATTAAATTTTTTTTTTTTTTTTTTGAGATGGAGTCTCACTCTGTCACCCGGGCTGGAGTGCAGTGGCGCAATCTCGGCTCACTGCAAGCTCCGCCTCCCAATTTATTTAATTAATTTTAATACATTAAAACTAAATAATGTTAAAATTTTAGCTCCTCAGTCACACTGGCCACATTTTAAGGGATCAATACCCACCTGTGGCTAGTGGTTACCATATTAGTATAGACACAGGACATTTCTATCATGGTACAAAGTTCTATTGGTCCGTGCTGGGTTGGAGGGAACAGCACATGCAAGGGCTCAGAAGCTTGCATGTGTGTGGTGTGCTCAGGCAATGATGACCAGTCATGGGGGCCTTCACAAAAGGTAGGTAGTGGGAAGTGGCTGGAGATGGCACTAGAGATTAGCTGGAGCTGGCAAAAGGCCTTTTAAATCATTCTAAAGAAGGGTGGGTTTAGCAATTGGGGGCTGATGGAGGCAGAAGCAGATCTAGATTTATAAAGTTGGTTCAAGCAGCAGTTAAAGGTTTGTAAGAATAGCGGAAAAGCAGAAGGCAGGGAGAACAAACCAGTCGGCCTTTGCAAAATACATTTTGCTAGAACATCACTTTATATCATGTCACCTTACATTTGATGGCTTCCATTGCTCCCAATTAAATTCACCTTTCTCTGCCTGGTTTTCAAAGTCTCTACCTTGTTGCTCACTACTAAACTGCATATTAGCTCTCTTCCAATAATGACAGTATTGTCACTCTCTCCCTCACATGAAAATTAATTCCTATCTCTGTCCCTGTCAGTCCCTGAGTAGACTATAAACTCTGAGAATAGAACAACATCTTCCAGCAGGTGAGCTCATAGGATAAGCTTACACAGCTCCCAGGATAGTCAACCATTGTCACTGGGATGTCCCTTCCAAGATGTGATTCTCAAGGGTCATAGAGTTAAGAGTCAAGAAAATGCAAATTCATTGATTGATCAGGAAGGCACTAACTGGTAAGATACACAATCTTCCTGCTGGTCCCTGCCTCATTGGTCTATCAGCCAGTGTCCTGGCAGGAAGCTGAATTCTACTAAAATGGTTAAGGAAATTAACAAAAGGACAATTTACAGAGGTGTGAGCACAATTATGAAAACCTACAAAGGTTACTGAGCTTCCTAGAGGTTAACAATAATAGTAAGCCATTACTAAATAGGAAAAGAAGAAAAACAGTGTCATCAGAGCCCAGTGAGAACTGGAGACAGCGAGGAGAGCGCCCCTGGCAAGAGCTGTAGAGGAAGACGGGCAAACTCTGCTGTATTGAGCCACTGGAGCAGGAGGGAGCAAGGAAGGAAAATTGAATCTCTCTCTTTCTCTTTCTGTCTCCTCCCACCCTCCATTCTTTTGCCCATGCCTTCCATTGCCTAGGTCCAAGCAAAGGCCAAAGGGCAAGAGAGACAGGAAGTGCAGCTCACAGGATCTGGTGAAAACAGGTGAAACTAGAATTGGCTGCATTAACAGATTGCTCAGCATAACAATGGTTTAAACAATACAGAAGTTTGTCTCCTGTAAATGAAGTCCAAGGCTAGCACACTGGCTTCCACTGATAGAGGGCCCAGGCTCCTTCTATCTAGCTGCCCCTCCTTCTGCAGCATGTTGTCTCATGGTCCAAGATGGCTGCTTGAGCTCCAGACCTCATACTGGCATCCTAATATGCGGGAAGTGAAAGAAAAGGAAGAGCACACTTCCTTACTTTAAAGACAGGAAGAGCACACTTCCTTACTTTAAAGGCACTTATTTGAAGTCACATGTGACTCTTCCATTTACCTTTCGTTGACCAGAACTTAGTCACATGAGTGAGTACACCTACCTCCAAAGGGGCCCAGAAATGTGATATCCATGACAAGAAGTTTTGGGTCCTGCTAAAATCAAGGACTATTTTACTAAGTAAAAGGAGGAGATTGGATACAAGAGGATGACTCACTCTCTTACAGTCTCAGCGGAAAAATCCTATTCTGTGATCCAATAGACAAATTCCAGGAATGAATAAAAGCCTCCTCAATTTCAATAACCAACAGAGTGAGCGCATTAGTGATAATGACATATGCATCATGGCACATCATGTGCCTTTTCGCCACATGATAGTAACTTACATGCCAACTTCTAAGGGAAATTCCATGTTGCTGTGTAAGAATACAGCACATTCAATGAGGAAATGCCAGTTAGAGACATTTGCCAAAGGAAATTTCAAGACACATTCCTGTAAAATATGTTGTCCGTAGCTATTAGAGAACCAGCTGGTTTGATACAGGAGAGACAGGTTGTATTTTCGGAGTAGAGAGATAAGTCTGCCTTTAACAAGCCACTCTTCAATGTGATTCACCACTGCTTATGGAGAAGAGCCCCAGCGGCTGTCGCAGTTGCAGTGTGCATGCTGACTGGCTCAGCTCCAAAACCTTCCTTGGGGACAACTAGTCCCTTTCTCAGATACCCAGGCATGTCCCCAGCCTGTGCACCCTGAGCACTCACAGGAGGCTGTGCCCAGGTAGAACAATAGTCAGGGCTGCCCCAGCTCACCTGTGAGCTACCTCCACCTTCTTCAGCCTGAAACACATCCCAGTCATCCACCATCCTGGGCTGCTCCAGGTACACAGACAGAAGATGTCTTTCTACCTTCTCCCTTCTAGCAGCCTCTAGGGGCTTTCCTCAGCCCACTTGGCTGGTCCAAAGGAAGAGGCAAAGAGGTCTCAGCCTTTTAATCATTTATTCCACCAGCTTCCTGGAGGAGTTACTGTGTGCACTCTTGTAGAAACATGGGGGACAGAGAAGTAGGGCCTGAGGACATACAGTCTAGTTAGGGTGGGCAGGAGTTACACACATGGAGTTTAATCATCCATGGCAACAAGACACACGACACCCAAAACAGCAGTGTCTGATGACTAGCAGATGCTCTCCGTTCCATCATTCCACAGATGGACGAAGTTGCCATGAGTTGGAATGCTCAAGGAGAAAACAATAGACAGAATAACTGTTGGGTAGGGTCTTGGAATATGAGCCAGAGTAGGCTCATGGCCAGTGACTGGGAGGGGAGAGCGTGCCCAGAGACAGGGGCAGGAATGAGCATCTGCGAAGGGACAGTTAGGAGACCAGTCTAGCTGGAATAAGGGGTTTGTGTAGCACAGTACTGAGAAAGGAAGACAGAGGCGGGCTTGTGGAGGGTCTTGATTGCCAGACTAAGGAGACTGGAATTCAAAGAGGAGTCAGGGAGATTTCTGAGTGGAAGGACTGCATAGTAAAAGCAGCGTTTGAGAAATACTACCTAGTGGTAGTGAGTAGAATGCATTGATTGTGTTGTAAAGGAGCTGGCCCCTGTATATAAGGATGCCCTTGATTTTCTGGGTCAGAATAGTAATACAGTTGAGCATTCCGTTCATGTCATCCGTGAAGAGCAACCATAAAGGAAATAATATCCCTTTATTCAACAAATGTGTGCAGATTGCCTGCTATCAAGAGGTACTGGGTGTCGAGAGTCCTCAGTGACCAGTCCAGGCATGGTCCCTGCCCTCTAAACTCTTTCTCACCCACACCTGTAGAACCTTCTGGGAGTGATGACATGAGGCTGAGCTCATAGAGATCAGGAAGGTGGTGCACCCTGGGGAGGGGGTTTACAATCACAAGCAAGTCCAAACAGGCGACAGAAAAGCTGCGGTCAGACTCGGAGCAGTAAGTGGGATTCTGTGTTTGAGAGTGCAAGATAGGACAGTGCCGGACCACAGTGGAGGCAGTGGAGTTGACAGAGGTAGGGACGGATTGTGTCCAAGAAATTCTGTCCGAGAGGAGATGAGGAAGACTGGGCAATGGGACCAGCTCCTGGAAATGGGACTGGCTCAAGAGAAGTAAGAAAGAAAACTCCAGCCCTCCACTGGGTGGCAGGACAATATGGTGGCACTGGAGACGTTGGGGAAGGGTGGCATGGTCCCCAGAGACACTAGTGGAAGAAGGGGTAAGTAAAGCACAATGTGTCCTCTGCTTCTGTTCCCTCTTCACACTCTCAGGGTAGACTGGGGAGCTGGATGTCCCAAGTTGCTCTTGGGCCCTCCTTACACCTCACCACTATGAATGAAGCAGCTGGAAGTGATCCCCAAGTTTCACTCTCCAGTGGAAAGAAATTGGCTGGTATTTTGCCTGCCTGAGAAGGGGCAGCCTGAGGATGGCCAGATGAGCGTTGTCCTTTCCAGCATCTGACTTGGTCAGGACCAGCCAGGAACTGGGTCTTATGAGGGTGGTTGAGAGCCTCAGCATCACATCACACTGTCGGCATCCTTCCCTTCCCACCTGCAGGCAATGACGTGAAATCCTTCTAAACCCTTCTTGAGGTTGAATCTTCTTTAGTCATACAAACTTGCGCCATAACCTCTTCCACACCTGCTACCCATATACTCCCTGGCCCCTCCCGGTGTCCTATGCTGGTTGTCCCACTAAGAACCCATCTCTCCCTCTCCTGTGAGCAGCCCCACTCCTCAAAGTCCTCGCGCAGACCTCAGCGGGCTCTGTTCCCTATGCCCCCTGGGGTTGTAGCCTGTGTTCTGGAACAAGGTCAGTAGCCATGCTCTCAAGGGCAGAGGCTAGGATGATATCCAAGCTTGACGTACTGAAAAGAAACAAGGAGTAAAGAAGGAATAAATCGTTTTAAACTGGCAGGTGAGGGGTCAAGACCATTTCTGTAGCCAACAAGATCTACTGATTTGTATTGTTAGTGAAACAACCAAGTTCAGTTTTTTTTTTAAAGCTGGTTATTTTATTAAACAGACAAAGCCATTCATATTCTCAGTACTGATGCCTGTGAAGACACAGCTGAACTCCAGCCAGTTGGCAAGGCAGCCCCAAAGGACTCCATCACAGGGGACAGACAGGAAGCTTGCAAAACCCCCTGCATCCACCATTGGCAGGGAGGCTGAGCTGCCCTTCATTTCCCCTGGATAGAGGCCAGCTATTTCAGTCCTAGTGCTTTTTATATTTTGTCTTATTTTAGGAAGTGGGGAGGCCATTTGGAAGCTACCTGAAGTGTGCACTTTCTTCAGGGTCACGTAACTTCAATCACCTGGGACAGGATAGGGAAATGGAGTTCCATTTATTTCCTTTTTGGAAAGTAGCTATGATGTTTAGCAAGTGAGAAATCTCATTTAGAAACAGCACTCAGGTCAAGCAGGTGCCCTCCCTTGGAGTGTTTGCATCTTCTAGCAGTATCTTCATTCAGTGGCACTCACTGAGCCCTTAGGTACACAGAGAGCAAATTTGAGCATAGTCGCTCCCCTCAAGGACCCTGTAATACAAAATGAAACACCACGACAGGGAAATGGATGGAAAACAACAGCAAGACTCAGGTGTGGGCCAGGTGCTGTGGCTCGTGTCTATAATCCCAGCACTCTAGGAGGCTGAAGCAGGAGGATTGCTTGAGCCCAGACATTCAAAAGCAGCCTGGGCAATGCAGTGAGACACCATCTCTACAAAAACTAAAATATTAGCCAGGCATGGTGGCATACACCTGTAGTCCCAGCTAGTCAAGGGTAGCTTGAATGACGTGATCACTTGAGCCTGGGAGGTCAAGGTTGCAGTGAGCCAATCATACCACTGCACTCCAGCCTGGGAAACAAAATGAGACCCTATCTCTTAAAAAAAAAAAAAAAAAAGTTCCAGGTGTGTTGATTTTGACAATCTTGTGTTGTGCTGATGAACCATGTCCAGTTTCCATTCGTTTTGGCACCTGGATAGCAGATGTACCATGGGTGATATGGTTTGGCTCCGTGTCCCCACCCAAATCTCATCTTGAATTATACTCCCATAATTCCCACGTGTTGTGGGAGGAACCCAGTGAGAAATAACTTAAATCATGGAGGTGGTTTCCCCTATACTGTTCTCGTGGTAATGAATGAGTCTCGAGAGATCTGATGGGCTTATCAGGGGGTTCTGCTTTTGCTTCTTCATTTTTCTCTTGCTGCCACCATGTAAGAAGTGGCTTTCACCTCCTGCCATGATTCTGAGGCCTCCCCAACCATTTGGAGCTGTAAGTCCAATTAAACCTCTTTTTCTTCCCAGTCTGGGGTATGTCTTTTATCAGCAGCATGAAAACGGACTAATACACTGGGTATACCTATAGTGCTCAGCTCAGGAACCCTGACAGGAGGGGACACCTGCTGAGGACCCCTCAGTCCCTTTTGCCACCTCAGTGGGTCAGACTGCACCACCCTGAAGCCCAAGGTTCCTTCCTTCCCCAGGAGATGGGACCTCCACCTCAGCTAGTAGTGCTGTTGTCAACACTAGACATCTCCTTTTCCCCATGGATGATTGAGAGATGGTTGATGTCAGTAGAGGTAAAATTCCCTTTACATGGATGAAAAATGGGACAAAGCAGATGCTAAAGAAACTAGGAACCTACAAGAATTTTCTATCAAAATTCTTAAAATTTTGGCATTATGGAGCTGGAACATATTTTTAAAAATTATTTGATCCAACATCTTAATTTTACAGATAAGAAAACCAAACCTAGAGAAAAAAAGGGCTTGTCTGTGGTGCCACATCTAGAATGTGACAGAGCAAGGCTCCAAAACTGGTTCCTACTCCCAGCTTCATCCTTTTACCTCCATATGAGGCTGGTTTCCCAAAGAAGTAAATACAAGAAAAACTGGAAATTTGCCTCCTTCTCTGAACAAAGTCCAGTGGGTAGGATAATCCACAGAAGGCTATCCTGAGATTGGAGACCACAAACCCAACTCCATGGTTGGGTGATTTCCCTCAAAGCACAGCACTGAGAATATGAGCAGAAAATATGAAGATGGACTGATGGGAAAGTCAATGGGTTGCCAGGGTGTGGTGGGGGGCACCAGGAGAAGGATAGACCTGGGGACATCCTTGACCTGAGGAGCTAAAAACGTTGGCACAAGAGCAATCGGAGTGACCAACCCCAGCCCAGGTCTGGCTGAGCAAGGACATGCAGATAAGAGGAGTGTACTTGTGGGGTGGGCCTTGGGGTCAGGGCAGGAGTCCTCAGGTGCTGAAACGGGGCATGGCAGGGACTTCCCGTGAAGGGACTCAAGGTTCAAGAGTGACAGAACTAGAACCTGGGATTTTGTGGTCAATTCCATGACCACATGCAGAGGGTGGCAAAGAGCTGGGTGGCTGAGGAGGGGTCGAGGACAGAAATGAAAAGCCATAAGTTCCTCCAGGAACTCGGCCAGGCCTCAGGCGGAGGTGAGAATTGGGGGCCACACAGCACATCGTTGGTGAGCAAGAGCATCTTTAGGGGACGCCAAAGGACCAGGCCAGAGGGTGGGGTCACCAGATGCCTGGCATCAAAAGCCCAGAACATCTGCCCAGCATCCTGTCTTCCTGGGAGGATGGCTGGGGAAACCATGTTGATATGGTTTGGCTGTGTCCCCACCCAAATCTCATCTTGAATTGTAGCTCCCATAATTCCCACATGTTGTGGGAGGGACCCAGTGGGAGATAACTGAATCACGGAGGTGATTTTTCCCATACTGTTCACATGGTAGTGAATAAGTCTCATGAGATCTGATGATTTTATAAGGGATTTCCCTTTCATTTGACTCCCATTCTTTTTTGTCTGCCATCATGTAGGATGTGCCTTTTGCCTTCTACCATGACTGTGAGGCCTCCCCAGCCACGTGGAACTTTGAGCCCATTAAACCTCTTTTTCTTTATAAATTACCCAGTCTTGGGTATGTTTTTATCAGCAGTGTGAAAATGGACTAATATACATGTCCTCGGGGAAAACCAGGGCAAGGCAGCTGTATGGAGGAAGCTGTCCACGGCAGAGTGAGGAAGAGAAATTCTGCTTACTGTGACCAGGGCTTGGAGAGGATATGGAGGAACAGTGTGGAGACACTGGAAAATAGAGGATCCAATGAGGAAACACTAACCCCATTTTAAAGGACCTACCGTGTGTCAGGCCCTGTGTTAGGAGCTTTCTATACAGTATGTCACCACTATGAGGAAAGTATTATTATCCCAATTCACAGCTCAGCAAACTGAGAGACAGAGAAGTTAAGTAAAGAGTAAAGGTAATGTGTGTGGAAATGCTTTGCAAACCCATAAAGTGGGGTGTGCATGTTGGGTATTCTTTTTTCTACTAACTGGTGTTCACAAAACACCCTCTAATACAGCACACTCCCCAATTATGGGTACCCCCACATGTACCCAGTGCACACACTTGAATTGATTGCCCGTCAGACAAAAGAGGAAAAATTAGAAAGCTCCTAGCTACTCCATTAAAATCTATTTTAGTTCCCTTTCTGTGTGTTTATGGAGATAAGTTAATGACACAGTGATTTGACCTAAATAAATGTTTAATGGGCTTTTCTGGGGTTCTCTCCGGATGCTATTATGCAGGATGGAGGCCTGCCCTCCTCATATCCAGCCATCCAGGCATGGGGTGGGTAGTTCCAGCCACAAACTGCCAGACATCTGGTGACGAGCGGTGAGAAGCCTCTCCAAAGGCATGTGAGTGGATTGCAGTGAATTATTGGGTCTCCAGAAGACAACTAGGTTTTTATAGACTAGAGGGGCCCTGCTCCAGCTCCATTTTCTGAGTTCCCTTAAATATTTATTCTTTTTATAAGTACAGTGTAAATTAGATATAGCAGTGCTGAGGTGGGAACAATTTCAGTAGATCCAGTTTAGAATGTCTATCCAAAGGACAGAAATAAGCAAGGAGGGTGCAATTGCTAAGTAAGGAACACGATCCATACTACTGAGAAACTTGAAATAGGAGGGCTTGGAGAGTCCAAGTCCGCAGAGTGTGGTTTCTCAGGATGGGGAGCAACAGGAGGTGCTCATGGAGCAACAAGCGGGACTCAGCCCTTGCTCCTCTATCCCCTGCCTGCATGTAAGGGGAAAAGGTGAGGGAAGGCTCCTTGGCTCCTCTATTTCAAAGTTGGCCCGCTGATGAAGAGCAACTGTGCCAGCCCTCCCCAGAGGGTCCCATTTTAGAGTGCCAGCCCAGCTTCCAGGACCCCGGGGATGGTGGTCAGTCATTCCCATGGTCAGGAGGGCCTTATCTGGCCCCAGACTGGACTACGTGGCTCAGGAGTGGGCAGGTGTATTTTTCTGAGAGTGGTAGCTAAATTCCCGTTCTATACTATGATTATATATTTTGGAGGTTTGCTGATGAGAGGTCATCAATAACTAATAAAACTTTATTTCTAAGTAAAAAGATATCATGAAGATTTCATGGTTTGAATGAAGAGTTTTACATGTGCAAATTGGCTTTTCAGTATCTTCTGAGAGTGGGGTGTGGCTTGAGAGAAGCCCCAATGACAAATTTCAGTTTTTACTGGCTAGCAGATTGTATCAGTAAGGAGTTCAGCTGCATTCATTTAATGTGCAGTAAACTATTCCTAAAGCATAAGATACAGCCATGAATGAACAAGTTGATGCCTTTGTGGAATTCTATTCTAGAGAAGAGAGATAAATAAACAAATGAATGCATGCATGTAATTGAAGGCCAAATCAGAATGACTTAGACCACATCGGGGTTTATATTTTTAATCAAAATGAAAAGTTCAGCCTTTGGCAGAGGCTGGTGTTGGTTTCCTGGTTTAAGAATGTCAACATGGAATGCTGCAATGGACTTTGGGGGCTTTGGGGGGAAACGGTGGGAAGAGGGTGGGGGAAAAAAGACTACAGATTGGGTTCAGTATATACTTCTTGGGTGTTAGGTACACCAAAAATCTCACAAATCACCACTAAAGAACTTACTCATGTAACCAAATACCACCTGTTCTCCCCAAAACTTATGGAAATAAAAAAATTTTTTTTAAAAAGAATGTCAACATGGAGGTCTCTGCTATTCTCTTGGCCCTTCCCTCATGGTGGTTGTAAGGCTGCTTCAGCTCTGGTAAACAAGTTCTTTTTCTAGGAAGAAAGAAGGAAGAAGTACCAAGTCAAGTCTCCAGCTGACTGGGGAGTGTGAGTCCACCCCTGCTATGAGAAGCTTTTGCCAAAGTCCCACCGGACAACATCCACCTACATCTCATTGGCCAGTCTTTGTCATGTGACCATTCCTGTCTGCAAGGGAGCCTAGTTCTGTAGGTAGATGTCTTGCCACAAGCAATATTATCAGACCATATTGGATATTGTATATGGAACTAACAGCCTCTTCCTCTCAGATACATAATATTACTAGCTGTAGTACATACTTCTGAGCAAATCTTGTTCATTTTCCTTTTGGGTCTTTAGGTGCAAAGCAGTGATTAAAGTATTTGATCAATATTGATTGATTTACTGCTGTCATCCTAGAAAAAAAATGCCTCAAACATTCTATACCTGAAAAAGCTTTTTCTTGGACTAATCTACCAGTTCTTTGAGTCAATAAAATATTATTGCTCAAAAGAAATGTAGAATTAAGTGAATATGACTACCATTCCTTGTCTTACTCAACCAATTTTGAAAATGGGAAATGCTTTCCTTTTACAGCTAAATATCATGTTGCCAGAAGAAGCTTAATTATAGAATGATAAAATTAGACTATTAGAATTAGTGAAATGAATTATAATTAGTCTGAGGCAATGGCTATAGAATGTCGAGCAGAAAGCCTGAGAACAGCACTTGGTCCTGGAATAATAGAGCCTCTAAAAAATGGTTAGATTGAATTTCAATCTGTAGCTCAATCATCATTTCTCCTTTTCAGGGCCCTGTGTAATCAAAACTGCTATCACAGTATAATAAAATGGCGTTTTATCCTATGAAGAATGATGGAGTAAAAATGAACTTAACTGTAATCGTGTGCTCTACCTCTACGAAGGACTTTACAGACTGAAAGCTCTCTGTATGTGGTTTATGCAGAATAAAGGTAGGCGACGCTGCCAGGGAATGGAACACAATTTTTATTAAACAAATGGTGACTCTTGTACTAAACACAGAGCAGGCATTCTGTCTGTCACTCACCCAATGTCCTTAGCAGCTTCTCTCTAGGATGAATGGTTTTATTTCAGTCCCAGGGTCATACTGAAGAACATGTTGAACCTAGGAGACTGGGGACCCCACTGAGAGGTCCCAGAGAACTTCTAGAAACCAGAAACTTCATTGTGGGTTCCCTATGCCAGACAGTCCTAGGGGACAATCAGGAATGTATTCGGGGAATGAGTTGTACATTTTGTTTGTGTGTTGAGAAAGAGGAGCAGACATTTTTGTTCTCTGCTATTGTGTCTTTGAGAGCTAGAGATTAGGGGTTGGAATTGTGACAAACGTCCATCACTCACTGGTGAGGGTAATCTAGCCCGAGGAACAATGGGGATTTGAAGCTGGAGGGGTCTCAGAACAGCTAGTGCAGCACCCTCATTCTATACACAAGGAAACAGATGCCCATGGACTCCCCCAGTGCTTGGCATCACACAGAGAAGAGGCTATGGCCTGGGGGAAGGTGAAAGGACCTCTCCAGGCTTGGGTGTTGGGAGAGCCTGCTGCTCGTATCAGGCTCCTAGCCCCCCAGGACTGCCGAGGAACAGGGAGTCAACAGGGAGGTATCATAGCCCAGAAAACAAAAAAACAATAAAGTTCCTCTAGCCTATTTTTACAAATGACATTTGACTCAGGATGATCTGAGAATTTTTTGCAGATGAGGTGGCATTTGAAAGGAGCCTGGAAAAATCAGATTTTCAGTCCATGACTGAAGGGAGGACAGTGTTCTAGGCTGGAACTGCCAATCACCGAGCACCACAGAGCATGTGACAGGCAGCCTGTATGTCAGGGGAGGGTGGAGCAGGGTGGGCGGGGACACTGAGGCGACTAGACAAGAGAAGCCAGATCCATCCCTGCTGTGGGCTGTCCTGCAAATGTGCATTATTGGGATTCAGAGAAGATATGTGGGAGAGATTCATTCTTAATGTACTCCATTTGGTTGTTTTATTTTTATTTACTACTTAATGAATCAATTTATTCAACAAATCTTTATTGAGGCCCCAAGGGAACCTCGTAATAACAAATAATGCTGGTGTCTGTATAGGTTCCTATAAGCCAAGCACTGTGCTGTGTGCACTGTCCTATGAGGTGCGTACCATTAGCATTATCATGTTAGAGACCAGGAATGAATGAAACCCCACACCATTAGATGTCCCGCCCAAAGCCACCAGAATACAAACCCAAAAAATATGACTTTCCACTCTTCTTTCAAACTCCTTTCACCCTTCTTCTCACCTCTTATTTCCTTTTAGGAACAAACAAAGAATCATTAAATGCAATTATTTCAAATCATCATATTAACAGAAGGGAGCCAAAGTGTCACACAGCAAACCCTAGACCTTCAGGAAAACATGCCCCTAATTGGAAGGAGTAGTAACTGAATGGGAAGTCACAGCACACTGTGGTTATGGAGGGCCTGACCACGTGTCATCTTGATTCATCCTCTTACCACTCTGGGAGAGGATTCTACCCACTGCAGATGGCAGTGCCAAGGCCTGGAGAGATTTCAGTGATGTGTTCAAGTTCACACAGGGGTGAGGCCAAGTCAGATCAGCCCCCAGACCCCAGACTGCACCTGCCCAGGGTGTCCCCATTACCAGATAGGAATCATCCGGGCTGGGTAAGGACTGAGGACAGAACCAATTTCCTGTATAGAAAAGCCAAGAAGATATAATCTTCTGTGGATGGTGTTTAGTCTTGGAATTCAGAAAAAGAAAAAAACAAACCCTGCTGCTCATTTTGCCCAAACTAACTCCTTTGCGTAATGACCCTTTAAGGAAAACCAATTTTTTATTTTCCTCTTGAGTTTTGAGTGAGAAGGGGTAAGAGATACATTTTCTGGATTTCTTCCAATTTTAAAATTTAATGGACTTACTCCATGATTTCCTTGCTCCAAAACAACATCAAATCTCTCAGTGGCTTTATGATAATTTTTATCAGCTCCTCCCCAGAGATTCAAGCCTCACTAATTAGCTGCGTGTGAACTGTGACTAACATGGGGGATTTTCATCTCTCCTTCTGGATTCCAGAAAGCCCTTTCTGCTTCTCCGGGCAGGGTTTGTCAGCAGTCCTTTCTTCCCACTAACAATTCCTCATTGCACAAAGACGCTCCCCTGGTTGCTGTTGGTGAAAACACAGCATAGTCAAAGCAAAAAGACCAACTATTTTTGGGGCCATGTGTCAGGAAGAATCAAACGAGTGGATGAATTATGGAGACTGTTCATGGAGTTGAGGGCAGCCTGCCTAAAATAGAAGACAGAAAATACATCTTTAACAGATTCTATCATTTGGATATAATTTTTTATGTATCAGCTCACTTCATTCCTCCATCTAAAAAAGTGAACATAAATGATCTTGTCTATGTGCATAATTGCCAGATCAACCCAGACTCGGCTGCAAAAACCTGATGACAGTTCAGCCCAAGAGCTCCTCTCCAGGAATTTTCTCTGAGCAATAAAGATAAATGACAAATGGGCAGGAGGGACTGGTTTATTTCATGAGTTTTTCACTGCTTTGTGGATGGTGTTGTCACAATGAAGGGAGCAGACTTCAGCTCTGGTCTTTCTCTGAAATCCATAACCCAGCGCCGACAGAGACCTGGAATCATAAAGCACAAGATGTTTAAGGGGAATGAGCTGGCAAGAAAAGCAGGGCTGTCCCAGACACCGTAATAAATTATCCATCTGGAAGGAATGGGGAACAACTTGCTTAAAGGAGAAGGCAGGCTGCCTGAAGATAGGATTCTGTTCAAAGTCGGACACCTGCCCTGGAAAAACACAGAACTGCACAAAACAGGGAAAAAACAGTTTCAACATGAAGCCTCTCATGACCTGCGGCTGGCTGCTTCCTGGTGCAATTCCTCGGGCCTGCCCTGCCACCATGGGAAAGGCGTGCCTGTATCATCGATCACCAGAAAGAATATCCATTGTGAAATATCCAGAGAATGGTGCAAAAACACCTTTGTCTAGTTTTACCGTCAAGTCACCTACTAGTTCATCCAGAGCAAGTCCCAGA
Source organism: Symphalangus syndactylus (assembly GCF_028878055.3). Classification (NCBI taxonomy): domain Eukaryota; kingdom Metazoa; phylum Chordata; class Mammalia; order Primates; family Hylobatidae; genus Symphalangus; species Symphalangus syndactylus. The sequence goes on along the minus strand of NC_072437.2, from coordinate 92,153,919 downwards.
TGGGCTTCTGGGAGCCTCTGGTTTCCTTTCATTCTCTCCTCCACCCCCGCCCCTTACCCTGTAGGCCGATAAGCTGGGGCAGAACCCTCCTGCAGCGACCTGGTCCCACCCTGTGGGACTGCAGTAGATCTCCTCAGTTCTGGTAAGAGCCTATACCCAGTCCTTCCAGACTCTTCAGCTCAGAGGATCTCTAAGACAAGCCAACCTTTCTCTTTAGCTTGTGCATCTTAAAATGCAGTCTTCAGGCCCCAGAGGCATGATACTGTGGGCTGAGGCGAAGAACTACAAGTTGAATCCTACACATCAGAGAAACATGAGCTTGAAGATTGCACTGGGCGGGATGGCATGTTTTTGTGAAGATAGGTTTTATTATGCAGATGAATGCAAAATTAGATAAAAATAGAGACTACAGAGAAAGTAATAGTCCTAACCTCCAATCCCTGAGAGGTAGTTTCCAAGCCAGGCCACACTGGTTCATATGAAACAGGGGCTGGCGATGGACGAGGGAGACCTTTCCTCAGAAGGGGGCTGACCCGTGCAGCTTCGCGGCCCGCTTGGCACCAGCCTGGGCAAATTGTTTCCAGTGGCCCCTGGGACACTCAGCTCTTCATGGATGCAGCAAGACCACAGCAAAGGCAGGGTTGGGGGCCAGGCAGTGATGTCCTACAAGGGAGATAGGACACAAAGACACTCCAGGGTGCAGGCAGTGCAGTCCTGGTCACAGGGAAGGGTGAGTCACAGCTGGAAGTATAAGCAGACAAGGGAGGGTCTCCGGGGACTGTAAAAATTTAATCCACTTGAGCAATCAGCCTGTTTGGCAGCCTCTTGCCCTGCAGCCTGTTCTTCCCCAAACCCTGCAGTCACCTTGTTGGTTTAAGCCAGCTCCTGAAAGACACCTGGAAACTTGCAGATGAACCCAAGTGATCTTCCCTCCTTACCATGCTAAAGTCTTCATCCTGGGAGAAGCTGTAGCTTCATCATCAAAACATGCAACCTGTGTGTTGGCATGATAACTCGCTGCATCTGCACAGCTGGGACCCCTCCTCTACATGCCATGATGCATCTTCTCTGCTCTCCATCACCCCATAAAGCCCTCTTTCACTTTCCCTCAGGGAGAAACTGCTTTGGAGAATACTCCCAGTGTCCTCCTTACTTGAGTTAAGTAATAAAACTCCTATTATCAAAACCTGTGTTCTCATGCACACATATGTTTATTGCGGCACTACTCACAATAGCAAAGACTTGGAACCAACCCAAATGTCCAACAATGATAGACTGGATTAAGAAAATGTGGCACATATACACCATGGAACACTATGCAGCCATAAAAAATGATGAGTTCATGTCCTTTGTAGGGACATGGATAAAGCTGGAAACCATCATTCTCAGCAAACTATCACAAGGACAAAGAACCAAACACTGCATGTTCTCACTCATAGGTGGGAATTGAACAATGAGAACACTTGGACACAGGAAGGGGAACATCACACACCGGGGCCTGTTGTGGGGTGGGGGGAGGGGGGAGGGATAGCATTTGGAGATATACCTAATGTAAATGACGAGTTAATGGGTGCAGCACACCAACATGGCACATGTATGCCTATGTAACAAACCTGCATGTTGTGCACATGTACCCTAGAACTTAAAGTATAATAAATAAATATATATATATATATATATATATATAAAAGAAAAAAAAAAGCCTGTGTTCTCATGGAGAGCCATTCATTACTTGCCAGGAGAATGAACCTGCTTTTTTCAGGTAATAGAAGGCGTCTGAAGCTCACCCGGAGGGCCTTTGTGATAAGACGCTTCTGCAAGGCAGGATGAGAGCCTCCTTGAACTTGCTGCAGACGGGGCCCCTGGGAAGGGCTGACCAAACTCCAGATTCTGGGGCCTATGGCAGATGTGTCCAACCAGACTCTCCAAGAGAAGGCCCAGAAATCTGTTTCTGAAAAGCTCTCCAGATTGTTGACAAAAAGAGTCAAACTCTGTAAAATATTTTTAGAGATTTATTCTGAGCCGAATATGAGTGACCGTGGCCCGTGACACAGCCCTCAGGAAGTCCTAAGAACATGTGCCCAAGGTGGTCGGTGTACTGCTTGGTTTTATATATTTTAGGGAGGCATGAGACATCAATCAAATACATTTAAGTAATACATTAGTTTGCTCCAGAAAGGTGGGACAACTCAAGGAGGAGGCTTCCAGGCTATAAGTAAATTTAAACATTTTTTGGTTGACAATTAGTTGAGTTTATCTGAGGACCTGGGATCAATAGAAAGGAAAGTTCAGGCTAAGATAAAGGATTGTGGAGACCAAGTTTTATTGTGCAGAGGAAGCTCTCAGATAGCAGACTTCAGAGAGAGCAGGTTGTAAAATGTTTCTTATCGGACTTAAAAGGGTGCCTGGCTCTTAGTTGATTATCACCTGGATCTGGAAAGGAAGGAAGGAAAACAAAGGCGAAAGGGGATTCTTTATAGAATGTGGATTTTTCCCACAAGAGACTTGCAGGACAATTTCAAGGTATGGCAAGGAAATAAATTTTGGGGTTAAATATTTTTATTTTCTTTCTTGTTATGCCAGTGTCAGATTGGAAAGTAAGTTATGATATACAGGGTTAAATAAAACCCATCTGATGGGAATTTATGGTTTGTAGGGCATGACTCCCCAGAATCCTTAGATGGGAATTTGGGCATGATAAAAAAAAAATCAGAGCTTAGTCTTCAAGGCGATTCTCAGGTGATGTAGCTCCAGTCCCCAGGCACTGAAATGAATAGATAATAGAGGAAAACTACATTTCTGCTTTTGTATAAACTGTTGGTTCTTAAGCTGGAGCACTGAAATATTCAGCAGTCTCTGAGCTGTGGGTGCTAAAGATTATTTTCTGGGCCAAGAGATCCTAATCAACAAACATTAGAATTTGAATAGGCCAGAGCTCTTGATCTGTAACTGCTTATTCCACCTTTTCATTTCAAGAAATCTCCTAAGCAGATGCTGTCTGCACAAACTGATTTCAGAAGACAGTGCATCTGCTGACGTGGAGCAACCATTTCTGCCGCGGTGCCTGGGGGCCGCATGTCCTCAGGGCCAGGGACACTGCTAGATTGTGAGGGAATGAACTTGAGGAAATTGAAGGGGAGCGAACAGATGGGTTTGTGTGTTAGGAGGCTCTTCAGAACCTATAGCTCCAGCCAAAGAAGATTGGGGTCCCCCCTCAGCCCAGACTCCTCCAACACCCCAAGCTTTGCTTTGGGGATACAGCCACACTCCCATTCACTTTTACATCTTTTCTCCAGCAAATCATTTCCAACTTCGATTTTGTTTCCTTGGCAAGTCTTGGCGGATATTATCGACTTTCCCTTAAACAAGACCAAGCCATTTTCTCCAGGGCTGTTAGCGCAAAGGGTTTTTTTAAAAAAAGAAAACAAAAGAGAAAGAAGAAAGAGAAAGTAATACCCCTCTTGTATTTGAGAAACACAATCATTCCTTACCAGCAACCATGAGACGGACTCCTCCCTCCTCTAAAAAGCTCAGACCCTACTTTGTTATTAGGTTAGTGGTAGTCCACAAGAAAGAACAGGTTCACTGTTGCTCGTTGCTCCAGCAGTGCCCTGTTTACTTGGCAATTACTTGGCGGATTGTTATTTCTGGAACACCAGCCAACTATGTCCCTGTAGAAGAATCCCAACCAAGAAAAAGCAACAACAAAAACCAAACAGTTGCATAAAGTTAGATTGACAAGGATTACATGCTGGAGGAAGTCTCTCCATCAACATGAATTTCGTAAATATTTATGAAGGACGGAATGTCTCCTATGTGGACCGATTAAAATGTCAATCTCTGCTTAAAAGAAAAGGCACCACAATTTCAGGGACATATTCTAGGAGAGTTTTCCTGAATGTGCTCCACAAAACACTAGTCTCATGAAATGCTCCACTAAAAAGACTTTTGTGTCCAATTAAATTTGGCAAATGCAGCATACTTGATATCCTCTCTAGGACACACATGATGCACTTTTAACTTGTGAAATATCTAGCAAGTATATTATTTAATTTCAAGATATTAGGAGTTTCCCTAGATATTATATTATCACTGATTTCAAATTTAATCTCATTGTGGTCAGAGAGTAAACTTTGTATGATTTCAATTTTCCTAAATCTATTGCAGCTTGTTTTATGGTAAATATATTATGTGGATTTGAAAATAATGTTTATTCTGTAGTTATTAGATGTAGCATACTACAAACATTAACAAGATCAAGGTTGTTAATAGTGTCATTCATATATTCTATGTCAATACTGATTTTTTGGCTGGGCGCAGGTGGCTCACGTCTGTAATCCCAGCACTTTGGGAGGCCGATGTGGGTGGATCACTAGGTCAGGAGATGGAGACTATCCTGGCTGACATGGTGAAACCCCGTCTCTACTAAAAATACACAAAATTAGCCAGGCGTGGGGGCGGGCGCCTGTAGCCCCAGCTACTCGGGAGGCTGGGGCAGGAGAATGGCGTGAACCTGGGAGGCGGAGCTTGCAATGAGCAGAGATAAGGCCCCTGCCCTCCAGCCTGGGTGACAGAGCAAGACTCCATCTCAAAAAATAAATAAATAAAATAAAATACTGATTTTTTTTAGTCCATTGTTCTATCAATTGCTTAGAAAATTTTGGAATTAGACAATTTCTCACTTTAATTTTCTCCATTTTTGCTTCATGTGTTTTAGGGTTCTCTTGTTAGCTGCATACACATTTATAATTATGCATTTCTGATGAAATTCCCCTTTCATTGTTAAGAAATACTTTTCTTTTTGGTAATAGTCTTTGTTTTGGAGTCCATTTTACTGGATGCTAAAACAGCCCCTCTTGCTTTTTTATGCCTACTGTTTGGGTGGTCTGTATTTTATTTTCAACATATTTATGTCTTTATATTTAAAGTGTGTCACTTATAGGCAGTGTTTAGTGGAGTCTTGCCTTTTAATCTACAATGTTAATCTATGTTTTTTAATTGGAGTGTTTAGACAATTTAACATTTACTATAGTTACCAATATGGTTGGAGTTAGGTCTACTACTTTATCATTTGTTTTCTTTTTGGACCCTCTGTTTTGTTCCTCTCTTAATCTTTTCCTGCTCTTTTTTGGATGATTTTTTAGTGTTCCATTGTAACTTACTGGTTTGATTTTAGAGAAAGACAGTGGAGTGGAAAGCACTGGGAATCTGTCCCCCCACCTAGACCACAATTGCACTGGCAAAATCTGTCTGATGTAACTATTTTGGAATTCTGGAGTCTATTAAAGGCCTGAAAATTCCAGGAAAGGCTTAGATGGTAAATTTCGTAAGTTTTAGTCCATTTTATATCTTAGCACAGTAGCAACTACCCATTTTCCATCTCTATTCCTGTGGTAGGCAGCTGTGCACATGTTCCAGGAACAGCTTGCAGGAGTTAGCATGGGTCAAAAGGACAATGCTCTCCAAATGTCAAGGATCTCTTCTCTGACCTCCAATTTCTGCTTCTGATCCAGAGCTACAGACAAAGAGGCAGGGACCAGTGTTGTTGTGCCTACTGCCATTGTTGCAAGCCCCTCCCCCTCCAGCAGAGGTGACTTCCAGGATACTTAAAGAGTCGAAAACTTTTGTTCCTCTATCCACTTCATTTTTCCCTTTTTCTCTTTTTGGGAGATAGATATTAAAGACTAAAATATTCAAAAGCAGCTACATATGTGGGGGAAATTAGAAAGTGATCTTGCATGTCCAGGGAAAGGTGCAGGCTCAGAAAAGACATGAGAGGACCTTAAGTTTACACCTCAGATTCATCCTTAGCACAAATACAGCATACATCAGTCAAAAAAAAAGAAAAAAGAACAAAATATCAAATAGCAAACTCTGGCAACAGGGAAATATTTTATTTCCAGAGTTACTCTACTTTGTTAGATGCAAATATTCAGTTTTTTCAACAAAAAAACCCCACAAGGAATACAACAGAACAGAAAAGTATGGCCTATTCAAAGAAGAAAACAACAACAGAAACTGTTGCTGAAAAAGACCTGATGATGGCTCTACTTGACAAAGACTTTAACACAACTGTCTTAAACATGCTCAAAGAACTAAGATGGGGGAAAAGTCAAGAAAGTGATGTATGAACAAAATGGAAATATCTGCAAAAAGATAGAAAATTTATTCTTGGTGTCTAAAAAGACACCAAGAATCTTAGCAACTTGGGTGTCTAAAAAGACACCAAGAATAAATTCAGGAGAGAAAATAGCTATAGAATATACACGAAAAGAAATGACAAAGGAATTTAAATATTTCACTACAAAAAATCAACTAAAAAAAACAGTGATGCAGACGATGAGGTGCAAAAAGCTGTAAGGTATACAGAAGACAAATCATTACTAAGTGTAAATAGATTAAACTATGCAACCAAAGACAGAGATTGACAGAATGAATACAAAAAATGATCCAACTGCATGCTGCTTACAAGATACTCATTTTAGCACCAAAGACACAAATAGGTTGAAAGTGAAATAATGGAAAAAGATATTCCATGTAACAATAATCAAAAGAGAGCAGAAGCAGCTATACTAATGTCAGAAAAATACACTTTAAATTTTAAAAATAGGTTACAAGAGACAAAGAAGAACATTATGCTAAATAAAATAAGCCAGTCATGGCCAGGCATGGTGGCTCATGCCTGAAATCCCAGCACTTTGGGAGGCTGAGGTGGGCGGATCACTAGGTCAGGAGATTGAAACCATCCTGGTTAACGGGGTGAAATCCCATCTCTACTAAAAACACAAAAAATTAGCCAGATGTGGTGGCAGGCACCTGTAGTCCCAGCTACTCATGAGGCTGAGGCAGGAAAATGGCATGAACCCAGGAGGTGGAGCTTGCAGTGAGCCAAGACTGCACCACTGCCCTCCAGCCTGGGCGACAGAGCGAGACTCTGTCTCAAAAAAAAAAAAAAAAAACCAGTCACAAAAGGACAAGTGCTATATAATTCTACTTATATGAGCTACTTAGCATAGTAAAAACCATAGAGACAGAAAGTAGAATGGTGGTTGCAGGGGTTGGGGAAGGAAAGAATGAGGAGTTATTGCTTAATGGATAAAGAGTTTCAGATTTTCAAGAGGAAAGTGTTCTGAAGATGGAGTGAGACTGTGTCCCAAATAAATAAATAAACAAACAAATAAAATACCACTGAGCTGTATGTTTAAAATGGTTAACATGGTAAATTTTATATTATACGTATTTTACTACAATTTAACAATTGAAAAAATACATATATCTAACTTTTCAAAGTCTGCTTAGAGTTGATACCTAAAACTAAGTTACAAACCTTGCAACCTTTAATTTTTCCACACTGACCTTTTTATTATGTCCTCATATGTATTATATCAGCATACATTGAAAACTACAAAGATAATGTTGTAATTTTTCCTTTCATCAGTCATGTTTTGAAGAACTCAAGAGGGGAAAATAGTCTTTTATTTATTTATTTATTTATTTATTTAATTTTTTTTTTTTTTTTGAGACGGAGTCTCGCTCTATCGCCCAGGCTGGAGTGCAGTGGCCCAATCTCGGCTCACTGTAAACTCTGCCTCCCGGATTCACGTCATTCTCCTGCTTCAGCCTCCCATGTAGCTGGGACTACAGGCGCCCGCCACCACATCCAGCTAATTTTGTGTATTTTTAGTAGAGACAGGGTTTCACTGTGTTAGCCAGGATGGTCTTGATCTCCTGACCTCATGATCTGCCTGCCTCGGCCTCCCAAAGTGCTGGGATTACAGGCGTAAGCCACCGCACCTGGCTGAAAATAGTCTTTTATATTTGCTTAGATAGTCATCATTTTTGTTGTTCTTCATTAATTCCCAAAGATCCAAGCCTCTGTCTCGCATCATCCCCCTTTGGCCCAAAGAACTTCTATTAATAATTCTTTTACAGCAGGAGAGCTGATGATGGATTATCTTAGTTTTCTTCTTTTTTTTTTTTCATCTGAGAATCTTTTTCTTCTTTCTTTTTTTTTACTTTTTGGGAGACAGAGTCTCACTCCATAACCCAGGCTGGAGTGCAGTGGCACAGCCTCAGCTCACTGCAACCTCTGCCTCTCGGGTTCAAGCAATTCTCCTGCCTTAGCCTCTCAAGTAGCTGGGACTACAGCTGCACCAGACCTGGCTAATTTTTATATTTTTTTAGTAGAAATGGGATTTCACCATGTTGCCCAGGCTGGTCTGAACTCCTGACCTCAAGTGATCTGCCCTCCGTGGCCTCCCAAAATGCTGAGATTACAGGCGTGAGCCACTGTGCCTGGCCCTGAGAATCCTTTTATTTTGCCTTCATTCCTGAGGGGTATTTTTGTTGGATTTAGAATTCTGAGTTGGCAGTTCTTTTCTTTAACTATTTTGAAGATGTTATCCCATTGGCCTCCATGGTTTTTGAAGAGAGATCAGCAGTTATTTGAATTATTGTTCTCCGTACGTAATGTGTCATTTTTATCTGCCTGCTTTCAAGAATTTTTTCTTTATATTTGGTTTTTAGCATTCTGATTATGATGTGTCTAAGCATCTTAAAATAGTTTATCTTATTTATGGTTTGCTGAGCTTCTTAAATCTGTAAATTTGTCTTTCATCAATTTTGGGATATTTAAGGCCATCATTTTCTCAAGTATATATTTTTTTGTCCCAGTCATTCTTTTCTGTGTTTCCTGGGCTTCAGTAAAATGTCTGTTAGTCCTTCTGATATTGTCTCACAGAACCCTGGGTCTCTGCTCATTTATTTTCAGTATTTTCTGTCTTTTTCATATTGGATAAGATTTCCTTGACTCTCTTTCTTCATCTCTAGTCCACTATTGAGCCTCCATCGTGAATTTTTATTTTATATGTTGTATTTTTCAATTATAATATTTTCCCTTGTTTCTTTTTTATAATTAATATTTCTATGATGAGAACACCTGTATTTTCATTCATTTCAAGTATATTTTTCCTTACCGCATGGGGTATAGTTTTCATAGATGCTTTAACATCTTTGTCTAATAATTGCAATGCCTGGTTCATCTTGGGGTTGACATGTTAGTTGTCCATTCCTTTGAGAACTGGTCACATTTTCTTGTGTATGTCACGTAATTTGGGGTTGTATCCTGGACATTGTGAATGGGTTATCTTGTGCAGACAGTGAGTCCTAGTATAATGCTATGGAGGATGTTCGTGTTGTTGGTTTAGCAGGCAATCAGCTTAGTTAGATTTGGAACCACAAGTTCTGCCTACCTTTTGTGAGTATCACTCAGGGGTAATGCTGAGACTCATGAAGATTATATACAGGATCAGCAGGGAAATTTTTTTCCTGGCTCTCTTCATACTATTCTCCCCTCATTCTCCAGCCCTCAAAAGATATTGTTTCCTGATTCTTCTGACCAGAAAGATGTCATTTGTGTGGGAGTTTTAGCTACCTATATGGCCACCCCCTGCCACATGGCTCAATGTCTAGGGGCCACCCTTAAGACAAAGCCCTGAAGAGAGAGAGAGAGAGATAAACTTACCCTGTAGGTTGTCTTCTCCAAGTTTTGACTTTCCTCCACAGTCCACCTGCTTTTGTTTACTTTCCAGAAGCAGAGGTCTCAGGTATTATTTTTTGTATTTTTTCCATCCAGAGTTTTTTGTTGTGATCAGACAACAGGACAGACTACAGTGCTTATGTCACATTAGTGAAATGGGAACCCCATAGAGCACTTTAGAATACAGTGAAGTGCCAAGTAACAACATTTCAGTCAACAATAAACTGCATATGAGATTATAATGAAGTTGAAAAATTCCTATTGCGTAGCCATTGTAGTATCTTAGTGCAATGCATTACTCAAAAAGGGAGTGTGATGACTCTCAATAGTGTTTGTAGTGATGCCTGCATAAACAAACTTATAGGGCCACCAGTCATATAAAAGTGTACAGTAATGTCCTAGGCCTTCACATTCACTCATCACCCACTCACTGATTCTCCCGGAGCAACTTCCAGTCCTGGTATGTGCCCTATACAAGTGTACCATTTTTAAAATATTTTATGCTGTATTTATTAATGCACCTTTTCTATGTTTAGGTATGTTCAGATACACAAATACTCACCATTGCATTACAATTGCCTACACTATTCAGTACACTAACATGCTGTATACAGGTGTGCAGCCTAGAAACAACAGGCTGTACCATATGGCCTAGGTGTATAGTAGATTATGGCATCTAAGTTTGTGTTAGTACATTTTACCATGTTTGCACAATGATAACATCACTTAACAATGCATTTCTCAGAATATATTCCTACTGTTAAGGAATGCAGGACTATATTAAAGGTTTGGGAAGTCTGGTGATGATTATCTCGGCATAACATCATCTTTTCCAGATTTAAATGAAGCTTTGCCACGACGTCTTCTATACAGCAACTATTCAATACAATGAACTCTGCCATGATATCTTACAGCGAATTAGCATTCAATACAGGTGTGTTGAACTGAATTTTATAAATTCACTGCTTTTGGAACCACATCCTAAAGTAAGTAAAGAGAAAAATATCTCAAGCCAATCAATAGCCAATAAACGGAACCATTCTCTTTTCCCTCATAGTCCTGCCCTGCTCCATAACACGGAAATGTCCTAATAGTCCTTGTCTCAGAGGGGAAGAATTGGGGAATAAACTTTAGTACTTTTGTTTGTTTGTTATCCTTTCCACTCCCCATTTTCTCGTTCTCAGGAGAGAATGGTGAAAATCTGACATTCTTTGTTCTGTTTCCCTCATGATTGATTGTAGTGTGTTAAATGTATCTGCTCATACTTGGCCCCATGGCTTGGTCCTCTGAATTTTAATTACTCAGGCTCCTTGGGGTATGAGACAGGCTGAAGGCTGAAGTCTGCCATGTCTGGGTGAGTGTATGCCGACCCCACTCTTCAACATGCAGTCCCCCAGGTCTCGACTGTAAGGGGAAGAGCAGACAGAAGGGGAATGCACCATAGCAGCAGGTGCCTATGGCATTCTCCAATATCACCAAAACAGCAATTAAGTGAATATTGTATGTTAATTTCCTCTGGGATCTGTGTCTTGTTCTCAATTAGCTTGAAATCTAGAAGCAATGAGGAGGAGTGGTTAGGGTCACACAGAACCCCTAACAGCCAATGTATTCTTAATGGAGAAATCTTAGAGGTTGTTAAAAAGACACTAGAATAAAGAGGTATATGACAATCATCAGGAAGATAACAGTGATAGTTGCCATTTACTTATCCCCTAGTGCATGCCAGATACTGCATCTACATCTCAGGAGAATCTATAAGGAAGGCATTATCACCTCCACTTTGCTTGGAGGAGTCAGAGGCTCTGAGTGGCTACGTGACTTAGGAAGGCTGAGAGATGGGACCTGAACTCGATCCAGGGACTCAAAATACTGAACTGTGTCTCCATGTATCTCCTGATACCACTTCTATTTAACTTCAGCTGCTCAAAGCTGCATACCATGAAACAGAAATAATACAGCTAAATATTAAAAAAGCAGAAAAAATATTTGTGAGTAATTTCTATATATAATAGCAAACCCAAAATAATTAAGTGAAAACTGGTAATCTTTTGTCCTTCATCATGTGAGGCAAAAAGGCAAGAAGCAATAAATATTATTATAAGGCTTCCCTTAGTTTGCCCAGACCCAATCAGAAGTATACACAGCTCATCACACTCCTCGCAAGTTTAACTGATGTCCCCAGAGAATTCTTTACATTCTGTCTCTTTAAGGGAAGTATGCAGCCATATATACAGATAGATACAAATAATTTTTTTAAGTCTCATTTACTCTATTTTCTTTATGGAGAAGGAAGAGCATAGCATTTCATCTTGGATATCTATATTCATAGGATAACCTTGTTGTATCTGGTATAATGCTCAGGGAACCTTTGAATAATAAGAGTTGAGTGAATTACATTGCTGGAATCATATTTCATTTAACAATCTCTGCAAGAAAGAAAAGGATCATTTCCAGAACACTTTGGCTCATGTTTTACTGACAGAGTGGGTCTCTGCACAGGTGCCTGCCTCGTTATGATTCTGGCAGAATAAGGAAGGATGCTGCTTTATATTTGCAAATATTGGTCTTCCATTTCAGTTTTTATTACCTCCTTATGTTTGTGGCTCCAGAAATTAGGTCCAGGACCTCTGGGTCTGAAAAAAGGCTGATAATAGGAAAGCAATAGGAGAGATTCTTGCTCAGAAGAGTGTGGTAGTGGGAGCCGATCGTTCTAGCAAACTGTTGTGTTCTCAGGGATTTCACCATCCAGTCTCACTAACTCTCCATAATGTATCATCTGTGCAGATTTTTTTCCAACTCAAATACTGAAGAATTAGGATGGGGCTCTCATATTACCTTGATAGAGTCACCTCTTCCTTCATGAAGTTGGAAAAAAAATTTACATAAAAGCTTGTAGGAAGCTCAGGGCTGGATGCGGGTATTTGGGCTGTTTGCAGTTCACACAATGAGACCGTGAGCTTTTCTGATCTGTGGATTTCAGTGGACAGCTGTAATAATCATGTTACAAATCATTTAAATCCCTATGTTCCTTATTTTGCCCCTGAAAAAATAAAATTCTGGCAGTAGGTCTGAAACACAGGAAGCAGTGATCCGGGTTTTCACTCTAATCGAACTAAAAGAACTCAGAGTTTCTTAGTAAACAGAGTAGAAAAGCAACTCAGCCTTCTCTAAGGCATTTCATTTAGTCACTCACTCGTTTATTGATTAATAATTATGTGACCAACACTATGACATGCACTGGGGACGCGGTGGGATGGCCAGGATACTGCCTGAATCTAGTGAGAGAGAGAGGTGAGTAAATAGATAACTAAGTGACAATGTGCCAAGTGCTGGCATGGAACGAGGCACACATGCTGTGGACACACATCTCCAGGAGAATCAAGCAGGTTCTCAAATGGGAGTCTTTTTTTTCTTTTTTTTGACAGAGTCTCACTCCATTCCCCAGGCTGGAATGCAGTGGCATGATCATAGCTCACCGCAGCCTCAACCTCCCAGGCTCAAGTGATTCTCCTGCTTCAGCCTCCCGAGTAGCTGGGATACCAGTGCACCCCACTGCACCCAGCTAATTAAAAACATTTTAATTTTTTTTTTAGAGTTGGAGGTCTTGCTATGTTGCCCAAGCTGGTCTCGAACCCCTGGGCTCAAGTAATCCTCCCACCTTGGTTCCTCAAAGAGCTGGGATTACAGGCGTGAGCCACTGCGCCTGACGAGTGGAGGCCTTAAAGCAGAGATTTTCCAGCTGGAGCCAAAACATCAAGTCTGTCTTCAAGGCTACTCTTTCAGACGGTTCTCCACGCATTAGCCACTTTATTTAGAGGGTCTCTTCTCCTTTCACTAGCCCAGTACCTCGAGCCAGTGCTGGTGATAGGAAACTTCTCTGTCCATTCTTCACAGGCCAACCTCGTCCGTCCTACCCACCCCCATCGCTGCACTGCTATTTTATCAAAATGATTTGATTTTGCATCTTTCTCTCTCCCTAAACTGTAAGCTACCGAAGGCTTTGGGCCCCTAATCTCGGGCATACATAATGTTGGCATAATAAGCCGTGTAATAAATTTTTGCAGAACTGCTCATTGAAATGATATACTAATAATAGTATAATATTAATATATTATTATTTCATTTAATACATTTTAAACCATATGTTATATAATTAATGTATTAGGATATTATCATATTAATATATTTTTATGATTCTTCTTTTTCTTCAGAGATCTGACTTCTGAGAACCCTTACAGACCTTCAGGCATCCATCATATTTGGCTCTCTGAGCAGTGTTGGACTCTTCATGATGACCTTCTCCATCTGGATGGGACAGAGCAACGTGGATTCACTTGAGCTAGGGCAGGGCAGGAAACGCCACCAGCTCTCTCTGGGAACACAGCAAGCAGGGAACCTCTGGGGGAGAGTGAATGGTGCCACCCCAGGAGCAGAACCCACACTTCTGCCTGCAGGGACTGGGAGGGACCCTTCCCATCTTCAGAGATCTCCTGATCCCCCTGAGACCCCCGGGTTCGAGGAGGAGCATGTTTCATGAGGACAGTCCTTCTCAAGACAGGGTGACTGGTTGCTCCCCTCCCACTGAGCGTGTCACAGCTGGCCCCTCTGTTTCCCTTGGCTGAGAGGAGAAATAGCCAACATCTGTCATTTGCATAATGTGTGTGCTTTTGCCACTTAGAATTCTCTGTTTCTATAAACAAATGCTTTTACAATAAAACTGAAATGCCAGAAAAAGAGACAACCTACTTTAAGGTCACCACTGCCTCCCAGCAAGGACGTTTAAAAATAACCCCCAATCTGCCATGTGCTCACAACTCGCATTGCGCCAGCTCAGTGGCAGGCCCAGTGCCACCAGGACAGCTATGTGGAAAGTTCCGGGTGGGGCAGGGGTGTGTGTTATGGAGGAGATGAGGGAGGCTATTCTCACAACAATGCTGGCATCTGGTCTGTGGGTCCACCCTGCTGATGTCTGCGAAAGGGCCTGTGGTTGGCCCCTGTTAGACCACTTCTGGTGCCAGTTTCCAGCTAAAGTGAAACTGCTCCAGACCTGAGTGGGAAGTGCACTGTGAGAAGTCAAGTTCACCTGGAGGGTATGGATGCCAGGGTGTGGCATTGGGTGGACATCAAGCACATCCCTCAGGGAGTCCTGGGGCTATTACCTCTAGAAGCTGCTCCAGCAACTCTGCCAGACAGGATCATAAATTTTTGCTGCTGAATCTTGGGGATGAACTTTTTCAGTAATTGTCAAGCTGTGCCCCACAGATTGCTGGTGATTCTGGGGCAGTGATATGGTTTGGCTCTGTGTCCCCACCCGAATCTCACGTTGAACTGTAATTCCCAATGTTGCGGGTGGCGGCGGGGGGACCTGGCGGGAGGTCATGAATCGTGGGGGCAGTTTTCCACCTTGCTGTTCTCATGATAGTGAGTGAGTTATCACAAGATCTGATGGTTTAAAGGTGTGTAGCATTTCCCTTTCTGCTCTCTCTCTCTCCTGCCGCCACATGAATACATGCTTGCTTCCCCTTTGGCTTCCACCACGATTGTAAGTTTTCTGAGACCTCCCAGCCATGCTTCCTGTACAGCCTGTGGAACTGTGAGTCAATTAAACCTCTTTTCTTCATAAATTACCCAGCCTCAGGTAGTTCTTTATAGCAGTGTGAGAACAAATTAATACAGGCAGCTATTCTGTCCTTTACTTAAAATAATTGTGTCTGTTGCACCAAATGTGGCCCCTCCCAGGGATTGTTGCCTGTAACTAGGGATCACATTCTGAAATAGAGGAATGGAGTTCTGCTAGGGGCTCCCCACAAGCCAAGAGGCAGAGGCAGACTAGCACAGTACCGAGGGACATTGCCTTGGGACAAATGTCCCACATGCCTGTGGGCAAAACTCACCCTGCTGGCAGCACTGTCTGATCTGCCAGGCAGAGCTTGTGGACAACATTAGATATAAATCCATCTCTGCTTCCCAAAATTGTCCTGAAAGGGACCAGGAGTTTATGTCTGAAATTTCCCCAAGCAGACATGTTTAATTCCTGTTCTCCGTCCTTTCTGAGGGGCTAGTCCGAGGAGCGGAGACGGGACCAGAGTGAAGTATCTTTCTTAACTAGCACACCCACAACCCACCCTTTGCCAGTCACAGCATTAACAGAACACAAGTCCCACTCCATTCAGGATCATGCCAAGGTACCCCCGTCTACCAGGAAAGGGAGAGGATGGATGCAGTGAGGGATGAAGGAGAGGTCTCTCTCCAGCTTTCACTCCATTGTTCTTTACTGCCTTTGTCATTTCCCAGTTCCGCCTAGACTAGATCATGGGAGCAATTAAATCCTTAAAAGGTTGAAAGGCTTATGATAATTTCCACTTGCTGAGTGCGCATGTTGTGGGAGGGACCATGCTATGCTTTGTGTACTGCAGCTCACTCACTCTCACACCAATGGGGCAAACATTTCATCTTCATTTTAGAAATAAGAAAGCTAAGGTTCAGAAAGTTTGGGATCTTACCCCCAATCTGGACTTTAACACAAGGCTGTGTAACTTCAAAATCTGTCCTCTTAACTCTGAGAACAGGGACTAGAATGATGAGCAAAAACGCAGAGCAAGTTGTATTTGTTGTCAGCAGTATTCCCACAGTCCTGTTGTGTGAGGTTTCTCTTGACCCTGGTAGTGATTCCTGATCCCACCCCCTGCAGCACACATGTGTCCACGTGCACACACCCTCTACTCCCTCCCTCAATGTGCGCATGAATACCTCGGTTTCCTCCAATTTCACTTTAAAATCTCCTTGTGAGAATGGATTAGTGAAATTCATTCAACCTCAAGTTTTAGTAGATGAAAGCATTTCGGTAGGTACTGTTCCCCATGATATCAGATTTTGAGCAGTGATCAAAAACTAAACAGTTTTAGAGTTGGAGGTTAAGAAAATAGAGCATGTGTTAGCTTGGAAGCAATCAGTCCACATCCAGGAGATTTTTTATAACATTTTCCATTTCTAAGTTCAGTTCTACTAAAACCATGTTTGGAGGTGAGGAGATTCAGCACCCTGTGACTGGTGAAATCCCAGAAAACACTTCATATGCTATGGCATGTCACCAGAAGAGAAATTAGAAGGTCGTTTAGAAAAGACTTTCCCAACAGTAAAGAAGAACAAGTCAAAGCATTCTCCCTCAAGGCATGGTTCCTGTAGTGCAACTGATTGCAAAAGTGGACTCAATTATTCCCTCCTTGCATCTGTGCTCTTTTCATAGACCTGGTGGCCACCAGAAAGGCAGAATTGGTGTGCTACCACCAAACCTAGCTCTCAGGAGGTGTTGCTCATCCCCTTTCTGTTTCTTAGACCCTTGCCTAGCTGCGATAACAAGCCCAGGACAACCTGCTGGGTGAAATACTTGGGACACAGTTATATCCCAGTATCCCAGCCAGCAGCCAAGCAACCACCGTCATGCAAGTGAGCTCATCCTAGATCAACTGGCCTGCCCCATCCCACCTGTCTGCCAACCAAAGAAGCTTGAGGGAGCCCGGCCAAGGTCAGCAAACTTGGCTCAGTTCAGCAGAACTGCCAGCTGACTTGCAGACTCATAAATAAGAATAAATGTTTATGTTTTTTAAGCCACTGAGTTTCGGGGTTGCTTGTTATGCAGCAATAATGAGCTGTTACAGTTATCTACACAGTAAGTGCACTCTACCCCAAAGGCATTGTATAAAGCTCATTTCCTCTAATATCAGCCCTACTGAAAAAAAAAAAAAGAATTATCTCAGCATATCAAATCAGGCCAGGCATTAACTAGATTTTTAACTTGTCTTTTCACTCTATAATAAAATAATACTTGGATTTTGTAACAGCTGGTGAGTATCATATTTCACATAATTTAGATCTACTTAACCTGTATTTTATACATTAAAAAGAGGAAGAAACTAAAACCAAGAAACAATCTGATGTGTCTGGCAACACAAATACTCACTAAACATTGGTTTTACTTTAAAAATAACCATTTTACAATGTCAGAGTCACATTTTAAAAAGTGGTTTCTTGAAAATCTTGGTTGCATTGGAGGAAAGACTTCACTCACAGTGATTTGGAGAAGGTAATATTCTACATCTCAAGTGGTTTTGGCAAATCAGGGCTTGGGCTTTCACTCTGGTGTCTGTGGCTCTTAATATGAGTCTGGGAAACAGAATTTTCCTGCAAGGAACCAACAAGATGTGCTGTAAAATGTCACACTTCGTGCTGCTTTTAGCTTCCAATCCCAGTTCTACTCCTGGCTCTGTGATGTTAAGCACAGAACCACCCTCATTTCCAATTTTAAAACATTGTTCAAACTGTAATGATCCATCACAAAAGATTCAGCGCTGTTCAGGGAGCAGTTTCAACTGAGAGTGATTTACGCGGGCTGCAGGCTGTTACAGAATTTCCAAGGCAAAAGTCATTGTTGAAAGAAAAACAAGCCACTGGTGGGAAGTGAGCATTCTCCACCTAAACATGTTGCCGTATTTCCTCGGGATTATTTAAATAATAACACATTGAAGACATAAACAAAGCCCCCTCTGTACTTGGTCTTAATTTGTTCCCCACTCTTCCTTCTCCCTGAGACAATTAATCACCCTCTAGAATTCCCACCACAAACATAAGGATGGTTGCTTGTGGCATAAGGATGATTTTGTCGGAACTCTGCTAAAATCCTGATACATCATGGGTGTAGCTATAAAACTACCAAAATTGAAATTAAAATTAAATTAGTATAATATTCTAAGGGAACCAAATTTGTTCCTAATTACTCATCACACTGTATTATAAATAAAAATAATACAGTTATTGAATATTTACTCTGTGCTAGACACTGTGCAAAGCACTTTTCACATTTTCATTGAATTCTCACAATGATCCCTTGACATAAACATTTTTATCTCCAGTCTACAGACAATAGGACTGAGCTTGAATAAGATGCTCAAGCACTTAGAACTAAAAAGACTTACGTACACCCAGGGTCCATCTGACTTTCAAGACTGTATATTCAATCCCAAGCATCTCTTCAACATTTTCTAGATTTTTTTTCTTTTTTTTTTGAGACAGCGTCTTGCTCTGTCACCCAGGCTGGGGTGCAGGGGCGTAATCACAGCTCACTACCGCCTCTACCTCCCAGGTTCAGGTGATCCTCCTGCCTTAGCCTCCCAGGTAGCTGGGACTACAAGCATGCGCCACTATGCCCAGCTAATATTTTAATTTTTTGTAGAGATAGGGGTTTGCCATGTTGCTTAGGCTAGTCTTGAACTTCTGGGCTCAAGCAATCTTCCTGCCTCGGCCTCCCGAATTGCTGGGATTACAGGTATGAGCCACCATGCCTGGCCCATTTTCTAGATTTCTAAAATAAAGCTCAGTATTATGGCAATTGGTATGTAGTTTTGAAACATGTTCTTTTCATCTTTTTAAAATTGGAGTAATAGCCCTTGCTTTTTGGAGATCCTGACTTCTAGGTATCCTTTCCTTCCTCGTGACATTGGAGAGTGGTTCTGAGATCCCGTCTAGACTCTATCACTAAAACTAAACAAACAAAAAACCTGCTCAATTTTAAAAATTCAGCTTAACTGTCAGCATGTCTCTGGGAAACCCCTGGGTCCCCACTCCCTGTCTGCCCCACAGCCGGTGGAGCAGCCCAGCCCTCCCTGGCTCCTGCCTGGCTTCCCAGGCTGACCTTCTGCAGACCCTTTCCCATGCGTCGCCATCTCCTAGTCTCCCCGAGTCTCTCTCCCAGGACGCTGCAGTCCCCTGAAAGGCGGCCACTGCTCTCTTTAGCCATCAGCTTGCCTGGTGCTGCCATAGGCATCCCATAGTTCATGTTTTTAAACTTGATGAATGAATGAATGAACGAATGAATCACAATTGGCTCATCTGAAGCAGAGATAAGTTGAAGAGGAATCATTTTGTGGAAGGCATTTTTAAAATGGCATTAAAGGCTGGGCACGGTGGCTCATGCCTGTAATCCCAGCATTTTGGGAGGTCGAGGTGGGCAGATCACCTGAGGTTGGGAGTTCAAGACCAGCCCGACCAATGTGGAGAAACCCCATCTCTACTAAAAGTTCAAAATTATCCAGGCGTGGTGGCACATGCCTGTAATCCCAGCTACTCAGGAGGCTGAGGCAGGAGAATCTCTTGAACCCGTGAGACAGAAGTTGTGGTGAGCCAAGATTGTGCCATTGCACTCCAGTCTGGGCAACAAGAGTCAAACTCCGTTTCAAAAAAATTTTTTTTAAATATAAAAAATTTTAAAATGGCATTAAAGAAAATCTGTCCTGCATTTTAGGAAGTAGTTTTGAGTAAGTTCAGCTTCAGTTTCCTCATCTGCAGAGGTGATTAGAAATTTGTAAAGATCCCTTCTAGCTCCACTATTCCGATTCTTAGTAAACAGTATACTAATTGAGTTTATTGGCCAGAGTAGTTGCAGAACAATTTTGAAACCATAGGGCTGCAGTTAGAGTCTCGCTTGGTAAAGTGTGTGGAGGAGACCAGAGGCTGGAGGCGTGGCCCCGTCCTGGTGCCGGGCATGTCTGTAGTCCTGCCTAGCTATTAAGAGTGGCTCCGTTTCACTCACAAGCTATGTGGCCACACTAGTTGTGAAACTCTAAAGAGCAGGGTGTGAGGTACAAGGGCCCTCTAACCACAGGTTCCTTTGCCACCGCTGTGGCATGTCAGCCGTCTCGTGCCCATCTGTGTTCAGAGAGGCATACAAAAATCGAGGTCACAGCACATCCTCTTGGGTTGAGCACTGAATCTTCTAAAACCCTTGTCGGAAACTCTTTGGGAATGAAGTTTTTTGCATGTCTTGTGGAGAAGCAAGCTAGGCCTGTGAGTGATGCAAAGATGAACAGAAAGTCTCTACCCTCAAGGAGGTACAAGTAGCAGACAGTATAATAGTGAATATTTTGAAAGCATAAAAATAATCAAAGAATAAATTAAAAAGTGCCATCCATGAGGTGCAGTGGAGAAGTCAGGCATCCTTACAGAGGAGCAGTAAGGTCAGAGAAAATGTACAGGTTCTCTGGGAACTCAGGGCAGCCTGCCTGGAGGAGGCGGCATCATGCAAGCAGCACAGTCAGAGGGTGGTGCCTACTTTTACTGTGAGCAGTGGGCAGCAGTCCCTCTGTAGGGGCCAAGGCCAGGCCCCCAGTTGTGTTTGGAGGCTACTTTTGCTTCTGCTTGCTCTATGTTGTGGTCCCCTTCCTGCAGCAAAATGCAGGGACACCAGAGACCCTTGGCTGGGAGCCCAGAAACACAGTGCACTTGCTTGCTTAGCGTTAGGAAATGCTCGTAGGCACCCTTTATTGAGCACTCATTCTGTGCCAGGTCTTATGTACACAGCTGGCTCTCAGCTGCCCCTCATCCTTTAGATCTGCAGGCACGAAATTTGATTTTTCTTCCATGGCAACCGGAGCACAAAACTCAGCATCTCTTTGAGGTCCCCCCACTAAATTCCATCCACACACAGCAAACAGAGTAGGAAATATTTACAGAAGATTTAGGGAAGTCAGAGGAAGGAGTGGCCTCAGACTCCCCAAAGGCATGTCCAGCCCCCAGAGGCCTTTCTTGGTTGCACCAAGGTGACGGGGAACACGGAGCATCTTGGGCTCTCTCACTGCCAGAGTTTTGCCCCCACTGAAAACAATGCCTTGTGTACTGATGCTCCTCTCATGGGGAAAAAATTCAAGTCTAAATTGGATGGAGCTCAGTTCTGGCCTCCTGAGTACATCCTGAGGACACAGAAGGCCCTGCAGTGGTCCAGGGCCCCTGGCCTGAGGGGTCACCCATGGCAATGGCAGATTTATCCTGTGACCTTCTGAGAGGGATACGAAGTTGATGTACTAATTTGCCATCCACATTGGTAGAACATTTGTTGATCTTTATTGAGCTTCTAATACGGATCTCGGGAGACCCTCCAAAAGTGTTCCAGAGTTCCCCAGGGCAAATCGGGAGAGTGAGACGGATGGATGGAAGTGAGGTTGCTGCACTGAGGCTGTCTGCTGCCAACGTCCCCCGATCATATTCTCTAGCACTAGGGTCAGATGTTGAAGGTGTGTTCTGGCATTGAGACATTAGATACAATCAGAGACGTGGAAGGGCTCTTGCCCTCTCATCCAAGCAATCAATGGTTCAGGCTTGGAAAAGAAAAAGCCCAGGCCAGAAATTGCCAGGGGAGAAGCAGTGTTGGCCACTTGGTTCCCTTTTACATCTTTCCTCCAGGCCTGTCCAGACTCACCCCTCCCGGGAAGCCTTGGCCAGGATCCCTTGATTTCATGGCTCAATCTTGATAATACCTAGAAGGCAACCCCAGACTCCTAGATGTCCCAAGGCTGCCCTCAGTATTATCTTCTTATTGTCAGTGGTAGGAATATTATAACCTTGATGACTGCTATTTATGTTAATGACAGCTGTTATAGCCTTCTTCATCCTGCTGCCTTTTATCTTTGCTTCCCTGCTTCCCAAGGTCTAAAAAGGCTTGGCTTTAAAAAAATATGACCCTGTGTTTTAGTATTTTCAAGACTTTTGGCAGTATCCCCACCACCATAATAAACCTAAGAGAAAATGCTATAAAAGGCAGAAGAAAAACAACACTACCTTCCTTTGGGATTGTTTGTGGGCCAGGTTGCCCCACAACACAGGCTCCTGGGTTTGACTTCTTCACCCATTTGCAGAAGGAGATGACAGAGCCTACTTTCCAGGGAGAAGGAACGGGATACACGGGCCCTGGTCAAGCCTTCATTCAACCGCAAGGCTTATTATTCACCTACCCATCAGCAAGCTTGCTTATCACCATCTTCCAACTCCTCAACACTGGGCTTGAATGTGACCCTACAGCAGGCCCCCCATCTCCCACCCAATTCCACATCCCAAGAGGCTGGCATGGCCTGCCATCTCCCCTCCCCAGCCCCACTGTGTGATGGTGCATTTGCTCTGATGATGGTAATATTCCGTCACTTGGTGACCCCATTCCTGAGGCTGAGCTCCTGAGGGCATCCCAGCCCCAAATCCCCAAGGTCTAGGCCACGTTGAGGGCATCGCAGTATCAGTGCTCCGTGATGCCACATAACAGATTCTCCTCAAATTCTTATCTAGATCTAAACACACCCTCCACCGTCTGCCTGCAGGAGAAACAAAATATCTTGAATTCTGCTACTTGCCCGGAATTTTCATCTGCTGACCTCTCTTGGATGGTTGCATGGTGCAAGGTAGAAACTTTCACCTCTTCCCCTTGAAACTTAAGCCAAGGCTGAGCCAAGTCAGCCCCAAAGGTTATTTTCTTCTGAACCCTTCCTGGTCCTGCTTGGTCCTCCAGGGCTGAGAACACCCTCCTGGCGGGCAGAAGCTCTCCAACCCAGGTCCCCCTGACCAAGGTAAGGGGGGACAAGAAAAGGAGGAGTCTCTACCTGTCGAGATCAGGCTTTAAGCCTGTTTGCTCCTCCTACCTGCAGAGCCCTTGAAATGCAGAGCAGAGCTCCTCTCTGAGGGCTGATGATTGAGGTGGTGGGGTGATGTGGTGGGGTGGGAGCATGGGCGGGTCCAGCCTCACTCAGTACACATGTTGAGTTTAGCTAAAATAGTCATGAAGGCTTCACAAGGCTCAGAAACAGTGCAATGGAAATTGCCTCCAGCCTCATCCTTGGTGGTCCCAAGTATCCATGGTGATAAGAAAGCCTGAACCCTACCCCTGCTCTCCAGGGAGATCTGACAGTGGATGTTCTTAGAACAGGGGTCTGAATATTTTTGCATTTCTGACTGCATGACCTTGGGGAGGTCAATGAGTGTCTCTGAGCCTCAGTTTCTTCATATGTTGAATTAGGTTGATGACAGCTGCCTTATCTACCTCCAGGACTGTTGTGAAGTCCAAAGGCAATAATATATACGAGACCACTTTCTAAAATTTCAGGACTAGAGAAAAAAAAAGCGCTCGGAAATGAACCAGGTTTTGCTTCCCATTATTCCCCTAAAACCCCCAAAACAAGATTACTGAAGAATATGTAGTCTAGGCTGGGCTTGGTGGCTCATGCCTGTGATCTCAGCACTTTGGGAGGCCAAGGCGGGTGGATCACCTGAGGTCAAGAGTTCAAGACCAGCCTGGGCAACATGGTGAAACCCTGTCTCTATGAAAAATACAAAATTTAGCCTGGCATGGTGGCGCACGCCTGTAATCCCAACTGCTCGGGAGGCTGAGGCAGGAGAATTGTTTGAACCAGGGAGGCAAAGTTTGCAGTGAGCCAAGATTGTGCCACTGCACTCCAGCCTATGTGAGAGAGTGAGTGAGACTTTGTTTCAAAAAAAAAAAAAAAGAATACATAGTCTGGAAACAAGGACCGGGGATAATTAACAAGCTTGTTTTTAAAAATTGAGTGAAATTTATATAAGATAGAATTAACCATTTCAAAGTGTGCAATTCTGTGACATTTAGTACAGTCATGATGCTGTGCAACAACCACTTCTATCAAATCCCAAGCAATTTCATCACCCAGAAAGAGAACTCCCTACCTGTTAAGCAGTCACTCCCCATTCCCACTCCCCACAGGCTCTGGCAACCACCATTCCACTTTCTGTCTCTATAAATTTGGCTACTATCTCATAAAAGTATAATCATATAATATTTGTCTTTTTGTAACTTGTATGTTTAACTTAGTATAATGTCCTCAGAGTTCATCCATGATGTAGCATGTGCAGGATTTCCTTTTTTTTTTTTTTTTTTGAGACGAAGTCTCACTCTGTCGCCCACGCTGGAGTGTAATGGTCCTATCTCAGCTCACTGTAATCTCCGCCTCCCGGGTTCAAGCAATTCTCCTGCCTCAGCCTCCTGAGTAGCTGGGATTACCGGCGCCCACCACCACTCCCGGCTAATTTTTGTATTTTTAGTAGAGACAGGGTTTCACCATGTTGCCCAGGCTGGTCTCGAACTCCTGATCTCAAGTGATAGACCTGCCTCGGCCTCCCAAATTGCTGGGATTAGAGGTGTGAGCCATCCCGCCAGGCCAATTCTTTGTTTAATTTTGTTGTGGAATTGCCATATTTTTTTTTATAGTAGCTGCACCATTTTGCATTCCCCACCAGCAATGCACAAGGATTCCAGTTTCTCTACGTTCTTGTCAATACTTATTTTTGTTTTGTTTTGTTCTGTTCTGTTTTTGAGATGGAGTCTAACTCTGTTGAGAGGCTGGAGTGCAGTGATGTGATCTCAGCTCACTGCAACCTCCGCCTCCCAAGTTCAAGTGATTCCCCTGCCTCAGCCTCCCGAGTAGCTGGGATTGCATCACAGGCATGCATCACCACGCCCAGCTAATTTTTGCATTTTTAGTAGAGACAGGGTTTCACCATGTTGGCCAGGATGGCCTTGATCTCTTGACCTCGTGATCCACCTGCCTCGCCCCCCAAAGTGCTGGGATTACAGGCATGAACGACTGTGCCCAGCCTTCTTTTTTGTTTGTTTGTTTTTGTTTTTTGTTTTTAATGATTATAGCCATCCTAATGGTTGTGAAGTGGTACCTCGTGTAGTTTTGATTTTCATTTCTCTGAGGACTAATAATGTTCAGCACCTTTGTATGTGCTCTTTGGCCATTTGCATATCTTCTTTGGAGAAATGTCCATTCAAGTCCTTTGCCCATTCTTAAGTGGGGTTGTTTGCCTTTTTGCTGGTGAGTGTAAGAATTGTTTATATATTCTGGATACTAGATTCTTATCAGATACATGATTTGCAAACATTTTTCCCATCCTATAATTTGTCTTTCCACTTTCCTGAGACTGTCCTTCGAAACAGAAACATTTCTAATTTTGATAAAGTCCAATTTATCTATTTTTTCTTTTGTTTCTCAAGCTTTTGGTGTCCTATTTGAGAATCTATTCTCAAATCCAAAGTCCTGAAGATTTCCCCCTATGTCTTCTCTTAAGAGTTTCATAGGCTTAGTTCTTAGGCTAAAGTCACTGATCCATTTTGAGTTACTTTTTGTTTATGATGTAAGGTAGAGGTCCAACTTCATTCTTTTGCATATAGATATTGGGCCTTTGTTTTTAAAAGTTTAGCTTTATAATACCCAGGGCTGGGTTACCCCAGAGGAGGGAGGCTCTGAGTGTTGGCAGGGAGGTGCACCAGTCCATGGAGCAGTAGGATTTCCCAAGCCAGGGAGGATGAAGAGAAGCAGGGCCTGCACCCACTTGCAGGAACTGACTTGGGTGGTGGGATCTTGATGGAGCGTAATCATATAATTTTTGTCTTTTTGTGACTTGCATATTTAACTTATCATAATGTTAAAGCATATGCAGTGTAATGCCGTGGTGAGTGACTGAGGGAGAGACTGGCACAAAGGCTGCACAGCTTTTGACCCCACAAGGATCCTGAGGCCATGGGCTAGGGGAATGGAACAGGGGCAGGGACTTCCCTGAAGGACAGAGGAACCCCAGAGCCTCTTGTTCAAGGGATGGGTCACTCTCAAAGTGGAGAAGTAATGGCCACCACCCCACTGGTGGTGGGGCCAGGCCAGGTATGAAATGACTGAGAAGAATGAAGGAGTGTAATATTTCCTGCAACTCGTATGTCTCAGAACAAATTTATGGCCATGATATTACTTAATAAACACAAGACATGATCACCAGAAAATCATCAGCCTTCTTAATTGAGACTCTGTGCTTTCGTTCATGCTTTTAACTTTTTAAAAAGATTGACTTGCTTATTTCTGAATTATCAAGCCATGGGCCTGTGCTCTTGTATGTGGCTGTAACAGCAAGCCTTGGGGAAACAGATCAATAAAATAAAAAGGCCCCAAAGTCACTGGACTACTCTAGAAATGTGCAAGATGTTCTCTAAAGGAGGTGATATGATTTGGCTGTGTTCCCATCCAAATCTCATCTTGAATTGTAGCTCCCACAATTCCCATGTGTCATGGGAGGAACCCAAGTGGGAGGTAATTGAATCATATGCCGGTCTTTCCTGTGCTGTTCTCATGATAGTGAATACGTCTCATGACATCTGATGGTCTTATAAAGAGGAGTTCCCCTGCACAAGCTCTTTCTTCCCTGCTGCCATGTAAGACATGCTTTTGCTCCTCCTTCACCTTCTGCCATGATTGTGAGGCCTCCCCAGCCATATGGAACTGTGAGTCCATTAAACCTCTTTTCTTTATTTTTTAAATTTTATTTATTTATTTATTTGAGATGGAGTCTTGCTCTGTCGCCCAGGCTGGAGTGCAGTGGCGTGATCTCAGCTCACTGCAATCTGCAAACTCCATCTCCCAGGTTCAAGCAATTTTCTTGCCTCAGCTTCCCGAGTAGCTGGAACTGCCAGCGCATGCCACTGTGCCTGGCTAATTTTTGTATTTTTTTTTTTTTTTTAAGTAGAGATGTTGGCCAGGCTGGTCTCAAACTCCTGACCTCAGGTGATCCACCCACCTCAGCAACCAAAGTGCTGGGATTACAGGCGTGAGCCACCGTACCCAGCCACGTTAAACCTCTTTTCGTTATAAATTACCCAGTCTTGGGTATGTTTTTGTCAGCAGTGTGAAAACGGACTAATACAGGAGGAATCTAAAAATTTTACCCAGACAGGCACAGACAACCTGCAGAGTCGAGGTCAAAGCGCCAGCTGGCCGAGGAGGTCAAATAGGCAACCATAGCAGTCCAGCCTGCAGATGTGTGAACTCCTGAGAAGAGGCCATAGCCATGGTTACTGAAGCGCAGAGCTAGAATTGAGTCTTTGGAACCTGAATACATGATGGATTTCTCAAAACAGAAATTGAATCAAGCAATGGGAAACATAGATAGTAAATCAACTCCATATTCCTGATTATTTTTATACCAAGTTAATTTTAAATACTCTATTTCTATAGGAATCAGTGAGACTTCCACTCATCTACAGCTCCAGCTTCTTATTTTTTTCTAATTCTGGGCCCTCTCACAAGCCTGTGTTTTTTCTTTTTTAACACCACCAACTGAATCTGGGGAAACCACATTTACATCCCAGATGCCTCAGGCAGCCAGCTCTCCAACTCCAGCACAAGCTTATTTCTCTGAGTTTGGGGACATTCATCATGACTTTAAAAAAAGCCCTGTGCTTCAGTAATGCAGCCTCCCTTCTCTGAATTTCCGTTCATTTGAATACTGCCTCTCCCTAATAAGACTCCCAGGTTTTATCCCACATAAACCCACAGGGGCTGGTTACTTACGAAAGGAAGAAAGAGAGGAAGCAGACGGGAAGGAAAACCATGATTAGGAGCAGCCAGGGAGAGAACTCTCAAGAAGGCCACAGGTAGGCAGGGAGCAGAGGACCATGGGGCTGCTCCTTCTTCTAGCCGATTCTCTCTGAGAAACGTGCCTCTCTGTGATAAGCAATAGTGTTTCCTTGCAGGCCACCTGGCATGTTTCTTTGAATCTCATCTGTCTTCTCCACAGGGTCAGTGTCCCTACCTCACTCCCAGTTCTTCCTGATGCCTGCCACAATGCCGATGCTCAATATATATTTATTTAAAGAATAGATAACCTATCTCAGCCCTTTGAGAGGCTGAGGCAGGAGGATTGCTTGAGCTCAGGAGTTCGAGACCAGCCTGAGCAACATAAAGAGAACCCCCTGTCTCTACAAAATATAAAAAAATTAGCCGGTTGTGGTGGCTGTATGCACCTGTGGTCCCAGCTACTTGGGAGGCCAAGGTGGGAGGATCATTTGAGCCTGGGAGGTCAAGGCTGTGGTGAGCCACAATCATGCCACTGCACACCAGCCTGGGTGACAGTGAGAATTTGTCTTAAAAAAAAAAAAAAAATCCTCCTGCACAGGGGAGTGCAAACTTGTTGACGATTTTCAATTAAATTTTAAAAGCATTATTAAAGCCTGTTTTCTTGCTGATGCTGTGCTAAAAACTTTGTGATTATGTATGAGGCCTTGTTCTTACCAGAATATGCTGTTGGCCAATTGACTCTGCCTCTGCCTGTCATGAATTGAAATTTTCCAGAAGAAAGGATCCGATCCAGTGAGTAGTGCCCCTGGGGCCTGGTGGCAGAGTCCCTGGTTCAGAAGATGGGAATCTATGCCCACCATCCCCAGCAGGGCCAGTTTGCTGATGAGAACCCAGAAAGCCCAGGACTACCCTGAACACTCACAGGCCCCAACCAAGCAGAATCAAAGGCCCACTTACATTCTCATTGTTCTGATTAGTAACTAAATCCTCAGACAGTAACGAATATGGTGTTTCAGGGATCTTATCTGACCTGTTCAAATTGCTGATTTTATTAGGATAGCTTTCTTGCTTATTAGTCATTAAATCTCCATTAAAAAATTGGTTACATCCTGTCTGTAAATTTTAAGTAGGCTATGCTCACCAGACTGTGCTAAATTTCACCCTTTCAAGTGTTTAAAAATTTAAGCAGACTGTCCCCTTGAAGATTTTCTATTTGCCTTTTTTCACCTTTTTCTCTTTTTTGAGCTCCATTTTCGCACACCCTATCCTGTCACAATCTGAACTGCATTCAAGCTCAATGATTCAAAGTATCGAAAACACAGAGAATTGTATTTAAAGTGTATAAAACTTGAATATATTTTCATCAGAAATTAAATCGAGTGTTTTCAAAAGTTATTTTTGACTTAAAATATACAAAATCATCTATGAAAATTTAAAAGCTATGAATTGTCTGAAGTGTAAGTCAAATTTATTTAAATAAAGCTGCAATGTTTATTTACATTTTTTGAAAAAGTGATTACATCTTATTAAATATTTTTTGTTTGTTTGTTTGAGACGGAGTCTCACTCTGTCTTGCCCAGGCTAGAGTGCAATGGCGCGATCTTGGCTCACCCCAGCCTCTGCTTCCCAAGTTCAAGCGATTGTCCTGTCTCAGCCTCTCGAGTAGCTGGGACTACAGGCATGCGCCATCACACCCAGCTAATTTTTGTATTTTTAGTAGAGACTGGTTGCACCATGTTGGCCAGGCTGGTCTTGAACTCCTGACCTCAGGTGATCCACCTGCCTTGGCCTCCCAAAGTGCTGGGATTACAGGTGTGAGCCACCACACCCAGCCTTATTAAATATTTTTATAAAATTAAAACAATTTTACAGTTCTGGCATTTGGCATCCATCTAGTTGCCAAGGGTCTAGTGTTATTGTCATTGTCTTGTATATGTTAAGTTTCAACCTACACATCTATTTACCAGTTTTTGAGTACTAAGAGAGTCTGAGCCCAGCCTCTACCATGAACTGCTGCTAGCCAGCTCATGCACTGGAACCAGGGATTGGAGATGAGAGGGAAGAAAGGGAAAATGAGATTAGCTATGCAAGAATCAATTGCATTTATGCCAAGAGGGAGGATTCAACAAGTTAAATAATTAGTCTTTTTTTTTTTTTTGAGACGGAGTCTCGCTCTGTCACCCAGGCTGGAGTGCAGTGGCGCAGTCTCGGCTCACTGCAAGCTCCGCCTCCCGAGTTCACGCCATTCTCCTGCCTCAGCCTTTCCGAGTAGCTGGGACTACATAATTAGTCTTACCTCAAAGTTTCCACAGCTCATATCCTGCCTGTATCTGAAGGGGTGACCTTCTGTGGTGTCACAGATGTTTGTATCAGTGAGCAACAGCAGCTTTTTATCTGTGGCCATGAAGCAAGAGAGTGGAGAAATGTCTCCCTGGGCCCTGAATGGTGTTAGTCTTGAGAGCAGATGTTTAGGGTTAGGGCAAGCTCTGAGCCAGCACAGGATGCTGGGTTCTGAGGGGCAGAGCTGCTGTGTTCCTTACTGAATTTATATGGTGTCTGTTTGTGACTTACAGGACCCACTGAGGCACGGCTCCCATAGCTGGGCCCCTCTTGCCCGGCCTAAGAAGATGATTGCACTGGACTGTCCTGTAGAAATGCAGATAAACATGATTCTTGCTCTGAAGAGCTAGACTGTAGGAGCTTTCCAAGTCTGGGAAATCATATCTGCTACACTCGCAGGACTATAAACCTGAGCTCTTTGCATCTATATTGGTAGCAGGCAAGTTCTGCTCAGACCCTGCCCAGCCAGCTTCAGTACAGTGATAGTTATCAGGGCCAGGCAGAAGGGTTCTCAGAAAGCCACCACCCTGGAGTCAGATGTTCCATAAGACCTCAGAGAGGACTGCCTACACGCACCTAGGTTGGAAGCAGCAGTCCTGCGAGGCGTGGGATGTTTTCTGAAGGGACTCAAGAAACACTCTTGATCTTAGGGAAGGTGGTGGATAAAGGAAATTACATTAACTGTTTGACTTGAGTGTCTGGTGGCCAAGTAGGCTCATTTCATTAAAGCCATCCTTCAGTGGGTGCCTTGTTTATTGATTTGCTTAGCTATTTGTAGTTTTCCTCCTCCCGTCTCTCCAGACACTGCTGGACTCTGGGGGAGAGGCCAGAGTGCAGGCATGATCTGTCCGCCCCAGGATCCTCTACCTGCCTAAGGAGGCTTCCAGGGAAGGGCCTGGGCTTTGCAACCTTGATACAGCCCTTCAGACACGGTGATGCTGCGTGATAAACGTTGCAGAATATGTAACTGACAGCATGTAAACCTTCCCTCTGTGTCAGAAAACACCTGTGGATCCTGGCAAATCTCCCCTATCCCATCACTGACTCCTGCAGTTAATAATGGCGGTTGCAAGACTCCCTTACTAAAACCTTGCGAGGGAGGTACTTTTGTTCCCTATTTAGAGAGAGGAAATGGAGGCTCAGGGAAGATGAGCTACTTGCCCTGGTGACAGCTGCCGAGTGGTAGAACTGGGATTGGAGTCGGTCCATGTGACTCCAAAGCCATATTCTTCACACTCAACCCTTTCACTCCTGCCCCACCCTTTCCAGTTTTGTCTAGTGCCAGTTAAACCACACGTTGCCTTCAGACATCAGGCCTCCGCAGGAAGCTCCAGCACAGCAGAGGCACCGTGTACAAGGGCTCCAGGTCCTGCTGGGCATCCCCACTCTGCAGCACCTCCGTGGATCCTGACCACAGACACCCCCTCCTCGGCTCTTGCATTTGCCTCAGCCTAGGTTAACCAGGCTCTGTAGATTTGGGAGACAGAGCTCACCGTATCCTGACTGTTCTGCAGCTGGGGCACCTGCCCTGCCCTGGACTCGGTGGTGTGTGGCCCTGACCTTCCCTCCAGCTCCCCACCCTCTCCCTGCACCAGCTACTGGAAGGGAACCCGTCCTGCTGCCCATCAGAGCACCCAAGATAAGACATACTTGCTTCTCCTTACTTCACTTCCCAGCTCTGCTCCCCAAATTTAGCACTCTGAGCTAAGAAACTAGCCCCCTTACTCAAAGCTGCTCTTCCACAAGCCACATTTTGAATGAAAAGCGAAGGTGGGAACAGGATACCCAACATTTACATGATCTGGGCCAATTCCCCTGGGTAGCCGTAGCTTCTTAGTGTCCTAGAGTAACAAACCAGAGGCAGAAACTTTCTCGCTCAAATACATTTTACATTTTCCATCCTAAACACCCCCCACACCCACCGTCTTAGTCCATTTGGGCTGTGCTGCGGGATAAATATGTCCCCAAACTTTATGTATTGGAAACTTAATCCCTTGTCAGCAACAGCGTTGAGAAGTGGGACTTTTAAGAGGTGATGAGGTCATGCAGGCTTTGCCCTCCTGAGTAAATTAACAACACTATCTTATAAGATAGTTTGGATAGTAATGAGTAAGTTTGTTAGGAAAGCAAGTTCGTTTCCTTCTCTCATGCATTCTCTCTCTCTCTCCCTCTCTGTCTCATGCTCTCTTGCCCTTCTGCTTTCCACTATGGGATAACACAGCAAGAAGCCCCTCACCAGTTGCAGCCTCTCAACCTTGGACTCCCCAGCTCTAGAACCGTAAGAAAGCAATCTCTGTTCTTTACAAATCATCCAGTTTCAGACATTCTGTTATAGCAGCATGAAATGGACTAAGACAGGCTGCTATAACAAGATACTACAGAATGGGTGGTTTGTAAACAATAGAAATGTATTTCTCACAGTTCTGGAGGCTTGAAAGTTCAAGACTAAGGTACCAGTAGATCAAATGTCTCGTGAGGGCTCGATTCCTGGTTTGCAGATGGCACCTTCTTTTTGTGTCCTCATATGGTGAAGAGATCGTCTCTCTTGTGTTGCTTCATACAGGGTCACTAATTCCATCATAAGAGCTCCATCCTCCTGACCTCATTACCTCCAAAGGCCCCACCTCCTAATGCCACCATGGGGATTAAGGCTTCAATATATGAATCTGAGGGGGACACATACATTCAGTCCACAGGACCCACACACCACACATGTGTTTCCAAGCTAAGGGAGCTGTAATCAGCCAGCCATAAGCAAAGGTATTTGCAGTTTCCTGAAGTAGGCCCCAAACAGAGCAGACCCACAGTCACACGAATATATGGCTGGATTCCCTAAAGGAGAGAACTTTGAGCTTGGGTGGGGAATGAAGCAGGCGACAGATGCAAAGTTCTTCAGTTGTGGCTCCTCTTTTTTCTGTTTGAATATTAGGTTTTCTTTTGATTGAACAAGGCCTGGGCAGCATCAGGCCCCTGCAACCTTAACTTGTTAGCACTCTGAGCTAAGAAACTAGCCCCTAAATACAGACGAAAGCAGATGGTGTTGCAAGCGCTTAGTACACAGAGGGAGTCTCTGCATGCCGTCTCGCTCCTGCATTGTCACAGCACACTGGGGCTCAGCAGACAGGAGGCTATTTATGGATTCACAAGTTAAGAAGTATGTGTCTGTTGGAACAGGAAGAGTCCCAACTCCCTACTGACACCTTCCAAATGGCAACAGAGTAACCCTCAAATTGCAAGCTGTCTCTAGGCTCAGCATCCAATTTCCAGGACTCATTGACAGACAGAGGACCCTGTCTGTCAATGAGACAGACATTTATCCCTATTGAAATATTCCTGCCTTAGTGAGGGATGCCTCTCGGTCCAGATGATAGGCCATTGCTCAGACCTGAGCATATTCGGCAGTGGACAAATTCATCTGCAGACTGAAAGTTGAGTTGTGTTCAAGTTCAGGACAAATCTCGAAGCAGATTTGTAAAGCTTAAATTAACATTTAAAAGCTACAAACAAAACACTGAGTCCAAATAAACGAAGTTAAAAAAGCCTTAATCTTTTCAACTCAGTGATATATATATGTATATGTGTGTGTGTGTGTGTGTGTGTGTGTGTGTATATATATGGAGAGAGAGAGAGAGAGAGAGAATAAATCTCACTCTGTTGCCCAGGCTGGAGTGGTACCATCATGGCTCATTGCAGCCTCCACCTCCCAGGCTCAGGTGATCCTCCCGCCTCAGGCTCTTGAGTAGCTGGGACCACAGATGTGTGCCTCTATGCCTGGCTACATTTTGTATTTTTTGTAGACGTGGGTTTTCACCATGTTGCCCAGGCTGGTCTTGAACTTCTGGGCTCAAGAAATCTACCAGCCTCAGCCTCCCAAAGTGCTGGAATTACAGGCATGAGCTACTGCACCCAGCTGACAATATATTTTAAAAATCATTTCTATGTCTTGTCTATTCAATTGGCAGGTCAACAATGTAGAAGCATAAACATCAACAGGTGGAATCCAGCCCCTGTACTAGTGCAGGACAGGTGCACTGGATATCCTGTCTTTAAGCCCAGGAGGATGCGATTGGATTGCATCTTTAAGCATCTTTCTTGCTGCAGAAAGGGAAGTGGATGGGTGAAAGGCAGGGGAGGCAGGGAGATAAATTAGGTGACCCTTAAAGGAGCCCAGATGTCCTAATCTCAGACAACGGTTGTGGGGTTGAGAGAAGTGGTTAGATTCAAAGGTATCTGGGAAGTAGACACATCTGCCCATCACAGCCTCCCTGGTTTCTCAGCCTTGCCCTGATTGTGGTTCTGATATTCCCTGGCACGGAGCTGCTCACCTGGAAGGTTCTTATGCCTGTGGTTCCCTGAGTTTGCCCCCTCTTTGGCAGTTTCTTGCCCTGAGCCCCAGCCCTGCCTCCCCAATCTGCAAAGTCACAACAGGAACAGATGCATTTGTTTGTGTAAGCCCAAGACACTTTTTAAAAAAGTGCTTGCTATGCTCCAGGATTGGGCTAGGCTCTTGAATGTGTTTTCTTGTCGAATCCTCCCAATAATTGTAGAAAATCTTTATTATTCCCATTTTACCAACTAGAAACAGGAGGCTCAACTTCCTGAATAAGGTCACACAGTTACAGAGTGACGTTAGACAGAAGACAGATGTGTCTAACTTGAAAATCCTTGCTTTTCCCAACACATGGCCAGGTATTAAATTTAACTCTATTATTAAGAGACTGTATTATATCATTGCCTGCCAGCGAATGATTGTAAATTTGGGTAACCTTGAGAAGAGAGGCTCTGTCTTGATTCTCAAGCAAGACATAAACCTCACTACAACCTGGCATCAGCAAACTTAATAATGAAGACATTTCTTTAAATGTAAAACAACATGCTGAGAGAGATAACATGACCCATCTCTATGTCACCCCCCCAGCTCTCCCTATTTTTTTTTTCCTATTAGCTCATTACTGCTTGTTTTGAAACCAGCAGAAAGCTGACACTGCACCAATTTTGTTCTGCAATTTTAACATGTGGTTGATTGTTTCACTGCATTTTAACTTTCTGTCTAGCTCAAGAAAAATGTGGTTAAAAAAATACTGGAACTGTTTTTGGACACTATGAAAATGTTGCCGTTTAATCATAAAACTGTGAGCTCCTTGGGGGCAGCAATGAATGTTTTTATTCACCACTGTGTACCCACCTCGTGACAAATGGCTCGGGCTCCGGAATGCATGTCAGATGACACTGAACTGAAGGAATTCTTCACAATCACCCAGCACAGCAGCCCAGGTCTACAGCAAGACTGCATTTGATCCTTCACTGCCTTTAAAAAATCTCAGTGTGCCCTGCAGCCAGCATCATGGAGAAGCAGCCCCAAGACCCCCTGAAGAGTTAGTTCACCTTTCTCCTGAACCGTTTACCCTGACCCATGTTGCTCACTGACCTGCGATTTGCTATTGGGTCTCTCACCTTTTGACCGATCCCCAATTAGCCTCCCAAAAAATGCACTTTGTTAAGGGTTGAATTGTGCTCCATTGCAACTTCATATGATGAAGTCCTAACCCCAGTGCCTCAGCACGGGACCTTATTTGAAAGTAGGGTCATTAGATGTGATTAGTCAAGATGACGTCACACTGGAATAGGGTGGTCCCCAATCCAGAATGACTGTGTCCTTGTGAAAAGAACACCAGGTGAAGAACAGACACACAGAGCGCTGCATAAAGATTGGGGTTCTGCTGCCACAAACCAAGGAATGCCTGAAAGCCAGGAGAGAAGCCTGGAGCAGGTCCTTCGCCAGTGCCTTCAGAGGTTGCCTAACCCTGTGGACACCTTGACCGTGGACTTGGCTGCCAGAACAGTGAGACAGGACGTTTCTGTTGTTTTAGCTGCTTGCTCCATTTGTGGTATTTTGTTGCAGCAGCCCCAGCCAACTAGCACAGCTTGCTGACCGGGCCTTGCACTTCGCTCCCACCTTGCTGGCCACCCTGGCTTTTGTCCCAGCCCTTCTGCCTCTGGCTACTCTGAGTGATCACCTCACCTGGCCAGGCTGCCACACCCAGATGGTGTCCTGTCCCAGCAGCACTGACATAGAAATATAACCGAGCTGTTGTCCCACTGACAGAAATATAACTGAGCTGTTGTCCAGTTGCTACTGCTGTGTTTGATACCCAAGTGACCATTCCCCTCAGAGGTAACTTAGGGTGAGCAGGGGGTTGGGCTGTGGCTCCTCAGGGAGCATCTAGGGACCCCCGTCCTGTGCTCCACCACTTGGAGTCCACTGGCTTTAATAATGGGGATCCATTATTAAACTCAGAGAAAAATGATCAGACCCCAGTAGAAGCCTACAGCTTGTGGCTGTGTTTATGGATCCACCTGGCATCCACACCTTCCCTTCCTTTTCTGACCCAGATTAGATGGCACAGCCCTCAACAGGCAGGAGCTGAGAGGAGATGCAGGAAGACCCTTTCTCCTGGGACGCTTTGCTGCGTGACAGGTTCACCAGGATTGATATGCTCTTCCCTAGGCCTGTGATGACGAATTCTGCAGCCAAGAAAGATAGACATGCTGCAAGCATTCAGAAAATGGAGTGTCTCATTCTCGTCCAGCTCTGTGCTGCTGTTATTGTTGTTTAATCAACAACCACAGCTGTAAATCTGTGCCCCTGCAGCCCTGCAGTGCCCTCTCTGAGAAAGCCTCAAGACCTTGCTCCCATGGGAGTGCAAGACACCAACCAGTGCTCATGAATTCTTGATGAAAGACCAAAGGCCATGACCTAGTGGTCGTCTTCTGATGGGCATCATTAGGAGGCTAAGAAAGAGGAGTAGCTGGTAAAGATGTACCTGTCTTGTTAGCAGATTGTTTTTTGAAAGTGAAGAGTTATTAGTTAGATAAGAAAGCACCAGAGCCAGACTCAATGCTGACTTTCATTCTGTGAGTGCTCCGGACACCCCCATCTGCAGGGTTCCACTTGGATGGTGCCGAAGGTACCCCGTGTGCCCTGCCCAGCAAGTGGACAGAGGAAAGCATGCATCTGACCCTTCACTACGACACCTCCACATCATCTCCAGGAAGAGAACACAAAACCCCAGGACGCAGCCAAAGAAACTTGGAGAATACAAGGATAAGAATGTAAGTAAAGATTGAAATTCACCTGAGAGGTGTGCAACTGTGCTGAAATCAGTTACGGCGAACGAAAGCACAAGCAGGTGGGTGCCCATGGGCCTGACCACCAACCACCCAGCATATACCCAGAGTTCTTGGACACAAAGGGTCTCTGCCCTCAGGAAGCTTCAAAAGGGGCTGAGAAGATGGGTGTGTACATAGAGAGCAATTGGAGGGCGGGAGACCAAGGGAAGGCAAGAATCCCATCTGGATCTTCCGTTTGGGTTGGAATTTTAGGGGGCAGTGAGACAGGGAGAAAGGAAACTCCCAAGGGAGCAGGGCCCCGGCCTCACGAGCCCCAGGAGCAGAGAGAAGCAGCCAGCAGGGTGCCTGGGTGTGGAGGTGAAAAGACGTGCACTTTGGCATCAACTAGACTCGCATGACCCTGGGCAGGTGACTTCACTTCACTATGCCCTCCAGTTTTCTGCCGTAAAAAGCAGGATAGTATCTACCTGTGGAAGCTTGATCTAATAACTAAAACAAAATCATATATGAACAGGGCCTTGAACATAATAGGCCCTCAACCAAGAATAGCTATTTATTTTTAGCAGAGACAGTGTTTCACCATGATGGCCAGGCCTGGTCTCAAACTCCTGACCTCACGTGATCCACCCCCATCAGCCTCCCAAAGTGCTGGGATAACAGGCATGCGCCACTGCACCCGGCATACTAAAAATAAAAAAATTAGCCAGGTGTGGTGGTGTGCACCTGTAATCCCAGCTACTAGGGCGGCTGAGGCACAAGAATCGCTTGAACCTGGGAGGCGGAAGTTGCAGTGAGTTGAGATCGTGCCATTGCACTCCAGCCTGGGCGACAAGAGCGAAACTCCGTTTCAAAAAAAAAAAAAAAAGAAAGAAAAAAAGAAAAAGAATAGCTATTTATAAGAGAAGCTTAAAAACTTAAACTCTGCTTATCTGACAGACAATATGGGAGTGGTTTGTGTCTAAATGCCCCTCCCCACCACCCCCCAAACTTGCACACCACCTGTGCTTTCTAGAAGTGTGGCTTCAAGGAAATTCGCCAGGCAGAGGCCCGAGCATCCCCACAAGGATTAGATCACAGAGATGACACGGAGCAGGGCTTTCTGAGGCCCAATGCCTGCATCATACACTACAGAATAAAAGTTATTACAGAGAGAGAGAGAGAGTGATGAATGGTCAAATCTCCTACCTGATTATTAGATAAAGTGAAATTTAGAGAGGAAAGAGTTTGTAATCAGACGAAGCAGAGAAACTGACAAAGAAAATTGATTACGTCGCGAAATGTTTAACTTTACTGACACAGGGCTAGTTCCCTGCAGGATGCTATAAATCAACAGAGACGTGTCCTGGCTGAGCCGGCGTTGGCAACCTGGATTTGCCCAAGCAGGAGGCAGAGCTGGCTCTTATGCAAGAAGAAACCTGCTCTTACTGGAGAAGACGGAAGAATATAGTTCTTTTTCTTAACAGAATGCCAAAGCCCTGCACATGTTCTATAAGAAAGAAAATCCACAACTTCAAATACCTTCTTAATTCTACTTTAAAAAATATATCCTTTATTTATGAATATAATACAATAAGCAAAAATTCTACAGTTTCTTTGGAAATAAAAACCATTTATTAGCCATGACTTTTCCTGACCTGAAATTGGTGACAGCTCTTTGTTGGAAAGTGACATTTCATAAGATGCTGAGTGTGAAAGCATAACAGATGGTAAACAGGTTTCCTTCCAGTCCCAAGACATGACTATTATAAAAGGAATTGTGGAGTTTACTACAATTTTGAAAATTGACTAAGTTGGTTCTGTTTCTCCCATTATTGGTTAGACTTTTTTCCTCTCAAAAATATACTTTTTTGTGGGCTTATTTCTAATTTTGATATTTGTCAAACTTGCAAATATAGATAAGAAAATAGGTAGTATTTCTAGATGAAGAAGTACAATACCATTAGAAATAAAACCTAAACTGGACCAGGTGTGGTGGCTCACACCTGTAATCTCAGTACTTTGGGAGGCTGAGGCAGGAGGATCACTCGAGGTCAGGAGTTCAAGATCAGCTTGAGCAACGCAGCAAGACTCCCATCTCTACAAAAAAATTTTAAAATAATAATTAGCCAGGCATGGTGGTGTGAACCTATAGACACAGCTACTCAGGAGGCTGAGGTGGGAGGATTGTTTGAGCCTGGGAGTTTAAGGCTGTCGTGAGCCATGATCATGCTACTACAATCTAGCCTGGACAACAGAGTCAGACTCTGTCTCTAATAAATAAGTAAAAAAATACACAAAAACAAAAAACTGACAGTTGCTATAGACAATGAGCACCATGGGCCATTAGCAGGTCTCAGGAATGGGTCCATTTGGCCCCATCATCAAACTTGGGGCTTGTGCATGAGTCACTCAGCTTTACAGGTAAAGCCTCACCTGTAAATGGAGATTAAAATAGTAACACTTGCCTAGCATAACATGTGATCTACAACGTATTATAAACTCCCTACATTTGTGTTTGTGGTTAGATGTTGTCTAAGAAGACAACTCACTAAGGCCTCACTGACCACGGGGCAAGATTGGTTTCAGCTTCAGATCAGGAACTGGGTTTTGTTCAGTCTCTTAGGGCCACCTCCCACCAACCACGCTGAGAAGAACTGGAAGGGAGATCCTTAGAGAAATCACCTCCATGGGGCCCAAGAAGCTGACACCTCCATTTTATGTATTTTTCTTCTCATAGTACGTCGGTCAATCAGGATTTAGTTGCAGAAGACAGATACCACCCTAGCTATTTCCAGCATATAAGGATTTAATACAAGGATTTACATTCTTACAAAACCTTTGGAAAGTGAGAGAGTCACTGCAATACCTCACCACGGTCTCATAGTTTCTGCTCTTAGAAGATCAATGGAAAAGACTCAGAATGTCTTTCTTTCTTTCTTTGGTACCTGCTCATGCTTGCTAAGACTTGGCTGTAAGTCTCAGGCCACCCCCTGGCGGTCCCCTGAATGGTCCCCCCAGTGAACAACCCTTGCTTTGGGACCCAAGACCATTCAGAGATGAAGTACCAGGCATCGAGCAGGAGGAGTGGGGTAATATCTGCACCTTATTGCCACTGTATTTGGTCAATATAAGGGTGGGTAAAACCCTTTCTTCATCTTGTCTTTATTTACTGGAGGCTTGCAATGTTCATCCACTTGCAATCAAAGAGAAACAAAGTTAGTTTTTGAGAGGGAAGGCAACCTCCCCTTAGCAGCCCCTAGAACACCATACAGCAACCAAAATGACAAATTCGTGACTTACTGTGAGAAGTAAGCCTGCCAAATGGACTGGAGTATGCAGCCTGGGAAAAGCGGCCACGGTATTCTTTCCATCAGAGAGTCAGGTGCCTCCCTCCGGACAGCACTGGAGACACAGCCTCATTCTAGCCTTCCTACTCCCCGCATTGAAGGGTCCCATCAACCATCTGCTCCTAGTCTTTCTTCAGCTATGGCACCATGCCATCAATTAGAATTAGGTTGGCTTTCTCCATTCACTTGAAATCACTTAAGATAATCATTCTTTTTTGAAACACCTCCCAACACACCAGCTGCCAAAACCATTTCTTGGGATGTGACATTTCT
The DNA here is from genome assembly GCF_028878055.3 of Symphalangus syndactylus. Classification (NCBI taxonomy): domain Eukaryota; kingdom Metazoa; phylum Chordata; class Mammalia; order Primates; family Hylobatidae; genus Symphalangus; species Symphalangus syndactylus. The sequence goes on along the minus strand of NC_072437.2, from coordinate 92,113,123 downwards.
ATAAAAGTCTGGTTCCATCCCTTTGGTATGGATTCTTCCTAATTTTGCTCCCAAGGGGAACCCCCATTTGATGTTGACAGAATGTCTCCTCAGTCCTTCCACCATGCAGCAGACATTCACTGAGAACTGCCTCCAGCTTTCCCAGCATTCTGCAGTTGATACATGAGAAGGGTAAAGGGCTCAAAGCACACACTTCCTCACAGACAGTCAGAGGCTGCCCTTATGGGCAAAGGTAAAAATGAAGAGTAGAAAATCACGGTAGGAGGAAGGAATGCACTCTCACCAGACTGGGGGAAGGATGCCTGGGGTCTTGAACCAGGGAGAGGAATGGAGGATACCTCTCTCTGGATGCTGAAGAAGTTTGTGTTGACATAGGAAAGTTGGTTTAAAGATAAGCAGGAGTTGAGATGGAACTAAAGCTGCATTTGACTCTCCTATTCATTTATGTCTTACCTGTTTTCTTTGCTTACCTTCTTTATTCCAAGTATTCATTGTTTTGCTTTAGATCCTGAAACAGATCTTATTTTTTGTCTTTGACTTCAGATATTTATTACCTCAGTACTCTACTTATCTGTAGAATATTGGAGTAATAAATCTTAAATGGTTACTTGTCTTTAAATGGTTAAACAGTTCAGAAATTTATTTTCTATTCTACTTATCTGTAGAATATTGGGGTAATAAATTTCTGAACTGTTTTTACTCTTACTCCATTAAAAAATGTTAAATGTACTTCTTTATGTGTGTTTCAATTTTTAAAATTGTCTCAAAATTATTTTGCAAGAAAGTAAGACAACAACGTGTGAAAAAAAAAAAAAACCAAGTTACAGATGGTTATGTCAGAAGTATCTAAAAGGAGTCAGAGAGGTATGGGAGTTCGACCCCAGCTGTAACCAAAATGTAGGTTAGTTGTTTGCCACCTGCAGAGTCCAGTTTTCAAGAGCAAGGTCTGGTATAAAAAAAGTGATTTATTCCAAGGCTAGCTTAGGGGAAGAAATACAGGCATCCTGCCTTAAGTGTATTGCTTCGCTTTTGGAGCTGAAAGCGGGTACTTTTTTTTTTTTTTTTTTTGAGACCGAGTCTCGCTCTGTCGCCCAGGCTGGAGTGCAGCGGCGCAATCTCGGCTCACTGCAAGCTCCACCTCCTGGGTTCACGCCATTCTCCTGCCTCAGCCTCTCCGAGTAGCTGGGACTACAGGCGCCCGCCACCACGCCCGGCTAATTTTTTGTATTTTTTAGTAGAGACGGGGTTTCACCGTGGTCTTGATCTCCTGACCTCGTGATCCGCCCGCCTCGGCATCCCAAAGTGCTGGGATTACAAACGTGAGCCACCGCGCCCGGCCCGAAAGCGGGTACTTTTAAAAGGCAGGAAGGAAGCAATCAAGTTGGGGGTCTTTGTGTTAGCTCTGGTGCCTTATCTACTGGGCGGTTGAGCTGGTGACTGCTGGCACCTTTGTGGGCAGGACTAGGCCAAAAACTCCCCAAGTAGGAGAGAGTTCCAAGGCAACCTCCTGGTGGGTGAGAATTCTGTGCTTTGGTCTGTAAATCAACTGCTAACTCTTCAAGAGAGTTCTGCCTTGGTGCACATAATCAGGTGAACTTGTCCTGTAGGGAGTGTCTGGTGAAGGGGAGGTAAAAGGTCATATTTGCATTTCTAAAGGGCTAAGTAGGAAGTGGGGAACAGCGGCAGGAAGGAAAGAGAAGAGAAGAGAAAATTAAAAAAATAATAGTAACTCATTCTCTTTTTCTTAGAAAAAATGGGAGTACTCAGTTACACAGCCACATACACACCCAGTGAATCTGACCTGTTAGGCTGGGCCAGCTATCATAAAAGCAGCCACACTGGACTTTAGCTGCTTCTACCAGGCTTGACCATCAGCGTCCTTGGGAGAAAACTACATGAAACTAAACTGATCCACTAAAGACATCCTAAACTGTTAATCAGCCATTATCAATCACGAACTGTGCTAAAACCATCCAGTGTATAAACTCACTCTAGCTCCCTTACCAGCCCTTACAGGACCCTTAATTATTTGCTAGATCTGTGTCTCCCAATACACAATTCCTAAGACTCTGATTAAAATGCCTTTTCCGTTATTTGCTGCTCTGCAGAGTTTTTTTTCTTATTAGGTGACAAAGGTATAAATGGCAAATAGCTAAATATTTCTTTGATGCCTTTTTACACATATACTCTCTGCTGCAGTATGGCATTGGTAAAGAAGCTGCAGTGATTTCTGCTAGGGGTGCTACTAGGCTATATGATTTTATATCAATATATCACATAATGTATCACATTTATGCTTTAATTCATGCATTTATCCATTCACTCTACAGAAATGTATATTAAGCATCTACTCTGTGCTAGCACCATCCTAGGTGTGAGGGATACAAACACGAACATTACATCTGTGATGTTGTGATTTATTTTATATATTTATATATTTATATATTTGTGTTCTGTATATTTATATATTTATTGTGTGTGTGTGTGCACGTGTGTGTGTTTATATATATATGTATAAGGCCTTCATCTTTACTTGGCTCCTAGAACCCTTGGAATCTCCAAAGGGATGCATATCTGTATCCTAATGATTAACCTTTGGCTGGGGGCTCCTGGATGGCCTCAGGATGGGGTCAGTTGCCAGGGGAACCAACCATGTTACTAGAGGGTTGGGACTTTAAGTCTTACCCCCAACCTCTGGGAAGGAAGAGGGACTGAAGGTTGAGTTGATCACCAATGCGCAATGATGTAATCAATCATGCCAACATAATGAGCCTCCATAAAAGCCCAAAAGGACAGGGTTCCAGGAGCTTCTGAATATCTGAACGTGGAGGTGACACACCCGGAGAGGAAAAGGAAATCTCTGCACCTTTCCCACATGCCTTGCCCCGTATGTCTCTTTCATCTGGCTGTTCATCTGTATCCTTTGTAATATATTTTGTAATAAACCAGTACCTGTAGGTAAAGTATTTCCCTGAGTTCTGTGAACTACTGTAGCAAATTAATCACACCTAAGGAGGAGGTCATGCAAACCTGCAATTTATAGTCACTCTGTCAGAAGCACAGAACACAACTTGGGGCTTGCAAGTGACATCTGAAGTGGGGAGTCTTGTGGGACTGAGCCCTCAACCTGTGGAGTCCAACGCTGTATCCTAGTAGATAGTGTCAGAATTGAACTGAATTGAATTGAATTGAATTGAATTAGAGGATGCCCAGCTGCTGTGCATGGACAAATTGACTGCGTGCTGCATGGGGAAGTGCCCCACATATTTGGAGTCAGCAGTGTTGTGTTGAGAGTAGGAAGAACACTTTGGTTTGTTTTTTTCTATATCTCTTACAACATTTTTCATGTTTTTAAGAATTCACTGTTTTGATTAATGTTTCTTGGAATGTAGTCCCTGGATGCATCAGCATCCCTTGAAAACTTGATAGAAATGCAAATTCTTGGTCCTTACCTCAGACCTACTGAATCAGAAACTCTGCAGGTGGAAAGGAGATGGCAGGAATTTGTGTTTTAATAAACACTCTAGGTGATTCTAATGCATGCTGGAGTTTTAGAACTACTGTTCTAGGGGAAAATAAAAAGGGAAAACACAATTCTCTGTGATAAATGCCAAACTAGAGCTGTACTCCAGGTGCTATGGGGACCCAGTAGAAATCACCAGGGAAAGGCAGGGAATGCATCATGGAAGAGATGACATATTAACTGATTTGGGAGATGACTGGGACTTTGCCAGGGAAACAAGATAGGGAAGGGTATTGTAGGCAGAGGAAAGGCAAGAATATGTGAAACAGTCTGAGTGCAGTGGCTCACACCAGTAACCCCAGCACTTTGGGAGACTGAAGTGGGCAGATCACCTATGGTCAGGAGTTCGAGACCAGACTGGCCAACATGGTGAAACCTCATCTCTACTAAAAATACAAAAATTAGCCAGTCGTGGTGGCACACTCCTGTAGTCCCAGCTGCTCAGGAGGCTGAGGCAGGAGAATCGCTTGAACCTGGGAAGCGGAGGTTGCAGTGAGCCAAGATTGCACCACTACAATCTGGGTGACAGAGCAAGACTCTGTCTAAAAAAAAAAAAGAATATGTGAATGAGAAGCATGTGGGTTTGAGTAACTATTGGTAGTTCATGTAGCGAGGGTTTTAAAAACAGGATACTCAAAATGGAACGGGGTTGATTGAGATTGAGTTCTCAGTTGAAGGGGAGAAGTGGAGTCCATATCGTAAACCTATCTCACTGATTTGACTTGAATTTATCTCCCTCTTTGTTTCCTTGGTAGTGTCTTGAGAAAGTTGATATCACTGTTGTCAACGAAAAGAGTCAAACTCTGAAAAATATTTGAAGAGATGTATTCTGAGCCAAATATGAGTGACACAAGCCTGTCACTAATATGAGTGACTCAGCCCTTGGGAGACCCTGAGAATATGTGCCCAAGGTGGTTGCGGCACAGCTTTGTTTTGTACATTTTAGGGAAACATGAGATGTTAATCAAATATATTTAAGGTATACCTTGGTTCAGTCCAGACAAGTGGGACAACTCAAGGGACAGGGTGGGTTAATAATAGGAAATAATGGGAAAACACCATGTGATGGGATATCTCCAGCCCAACTCATAGAGCTAAACACTGATGAGTGCAACAGGCACCAAACCCAATGCACAGTTCAAAATCGTCCACAGTCTCCTTGTTGCTCAGCCCCCCTCTATAACCACAGCAGCCTAGGTCTGATAATAAACTGAGAGGACCCTCCACAAGAAAGTGAAGGCGTTACACCTTGGTGTTTGTTCCTAGGTTCTTGTGTAGTTGTCTCATTCTTCTCCCCTTGGCCTCTTGATCTGTGGTCCTTGGAAGCCACATCTGAATAAGGGCATGGAAACTTCCATATCATCTGACCACGACTGAGTTACAGGATTCCCTCTAGCCTTAAACAACTAGAAAACTGGGCAATATGTATGACAAAAGAGCTTTCATTCATTCATTGGACAACAGGAGGGAAGTAAATGAGGCAAACTCTACAATTGCCTCAGTTTACTGCATGGAGAGAGTTTCCAGGCTGAAGCTCAGGGACAGGGAGTCTAGATAGGGCTGGCGTTTGGCTGAGTTGAGGAGAAAGAATTCAGAGTTCAGGGATGTCAGAATTGTTGGAATTTCCAGGGTAAAATACTGGGGAGGAGGGAGCTTCACAGAGAGAAAGAGAGAGCTCCAGAGATGTGCAGAGGGGTCCCCTTGAGATTGTGGATGAGAACAAATCTGTGTGTGTGTTAAAGGAAACTCTCTGAGGCCAGGAAAAAAGCAACCAGAAAGGAACAGGCAGAACAGTCCCTGGAGATCACATAGGGCTGGGAATGATTTGTGCTGCTACCCACTAGGGTGGAAAGACCTCATAACGCAAGCGGTATTGAGCAGAGGTTTCAGAGGTAGTAGCCTCAGTAACGGCACCACATTAGCCCTAGATCTGCCTCAAATAAAAGCAAGCCTTGGAAGGATTAAATTGCTGCTCAGAACAAAACCTAACAATATACAAAGGAATACACAATAGAATCCAGCAACCAAAAGCATAAAATTTACACTGCTCAGCATCCAGTTAAAAATCACCAGGAATGTAAAGAAGCAGGCAATATAACCTATCACTAGGAGAAAAAAAAAATTAATAATCTACGTAGTTTTTTTTTTTTTGAGATGGAGTTTCACTCTTGTTGCCCAGGCTGGAGTGCAATGGTGTGATCTCGGCTCACTGCAACCTCTGCCTCCTGGGTTCAGGTGATTCTCCTGCCTCAGCCTCCTGAGTAGCTGGGATTACAGGAACAAGCCACCTTGCCCAGCTAATTTTGTGTTTTTAGTAGAGACCAGGTTTCTCCATGTTGGTCAGGCTGGTCTCAAACTCCTGACCTCAGGTGATCCCCCTGCCTCGGCCTCCCAAAGTGCTGGAATTATAGGCATGAGCCACCATGCCTGGCCTAAAGAGATTTTTAAAAAGATACAAATGGTAGAAGTATCACACAGGGATGTTAAAGCAGCTATTATAAACGTACTCCTTATCTTCAAGAAGATAAAAGAAAGCACAAACATGATGAACGACATGGAACATAAAAGCCCCCAATCAAATTCTGAGGGATAAAAAATATTGTATCTTAAATGAAAAATTCACTTGATTAGAATAACAGCAGATTAAACATTGCAAAAAAAAGACCAATGAACTAACTTGAAGATACAACAACAGAAACATTTAAAAGGAAACAGGAATTGAAAAGATTGTAAAAAATTGTAAAAAGCACCAGTGAGCTGTGAGCTAATATCAAACAAGCAATCTAACAGATGTATAATTAGAGCTCTGATGGGGGAAAAAGCAGAGCAAGGGAGATAGAAAAACATATTTGAAGAAATGGCCAAAAAAAGTCCAAATTTGATGAAAATTATAAACCCATAGATACAAAAATCTGAACACAGCCCAAGCACAAAAAATATTTTACAAATTACACCAAGGCACATCATAGTCAAATTGCTCAAAACAAATGATAGAGTGAAAGTCTTTAAAGCAGCAGAAAAAAAGACATATTAACACAAAGGGAAATAAGGACTGCAAATTTCTTATAAGAAACTATGCAAATCAGAAGACCATTCTGTCACATTATTAAAATACTGAAAGAGAAAGCTGTCAATATAAAATCTATAGTCAAAAAAAACTTCAAAAAATGAAGGCAAAATAAAGACTTTTTCAGACAACTAGAAGCTGAGAGAATTCATTACCAGAAGACTAGCATTATGAGGAATATTAAAGGAAGTTTTTGGTGTTTTTTTTTTAGGTAGAAGAGAGATGCCACTGGATGGGAATTGGATATTGCACAGAAGAATGTTGAGCAGTGGAAATAAACATGTGAGTATGTGGAAAATACATTTTCCCCTCACTTTTTCAAATATCTTTTTAATTGATTAAAAAATAGTTGACTATTTCAAGCGAAGTAACAATTAGTAATGTATTTGGGGATATATAACATATGTAGAATTAAAGTGTATGTCAATCATACACAAAGGCCAGGAGAGGGAAATGGAAGCACACTGTTGTAAGGTTCTTCAACTATACAAAAAATGGTGTAACATTATTTGAAGGTAGACTGTGATAAACGGAAGATATTTATTGCAAACCCTAGAGCAACCACTGAAACAAAACAAAGAGTTCTAGCTAATAAATCGAGATGAATTGATTAGGATACAGACATGCTCAGGGTCATTAATTAATACCCAACATTCTTATATCAAAATGAAGCAAACACAAAATTACTGCAAATATGCAGAAGCTAGAAAGGATCCATGTACCTGTCTAGCAGCCTAGTCATGACATACTCCTTCAAGTGCATTCCTAAGGTGCATATCAAGGCACTCTAAGAGAAAAGGTAATGTAGGATATCACTGGCACTACCAACCTTAGATAAAGATATATATGTTGTTTTAGAGAGGGCAAACCAAAAATAAAATTTGAAGCCCCCCACCCTGCCACAGTCATCTGAATGGACTTCCTCTTCTAGGCCAGTGCCCTCCAAATTTAATCTGAAAGACTGGTTTGGGTCATAACAAGAAGGGAGATCTTGGACATGCCTCATCATGCCCTCCTCCCTTTTGGAATTCAGGAAAAGTCAACCAGCATTAACATCAACACAGACCTTAAGTCTGATATGAAACATGTACAATCTATTCTCTCTGGAGGCTTCATCTGCATGATAAAACTTCGGTTTCTACAACCTCTTATTGTTACCCAGACTTTTCTTTCTATAGATAATAACTCTTTCAACCAACTGCCAATCAACCAGAAAATTTTTAAATCTACCTATAACCTGGTAGGTTTCAACCAGCAGGCACCCAGCCTGCATCATCGAACTTTGCTCAGTCAAACCGTTTCGTTCTCCACCTGTTTCCTGCTAGCTCCCTGATGGCTGCCAGTTAACGGGGATATTCAGTTGTCCCCTGAGATGGAAGGGGGTGGGGACTCCGACGCTTTGGAAAGACAAGGGGGAAAGGTGTCTGAAGTAAAGGAGAAAACCTTGATCAGGTTAGGTCACGGGAGAGACTGCTGTGGCTGAAACAGCCAGCTCCCAAAGGGGAGAGTGGCTGAGGTTTCTAGCAGTTTCCCGGTTGCATTTCCCCCCCTTTGTTTTGTTTGTTTGTTTGACTACTAGTTTATTTATTATAATTCTCCATTATCTCCAAACTCTCTAAGCCTTTCATAAAACTTGAAGTTACTTTGTTAAAAGCAGAAGTCTAAAAGCAATTTTCACATTTTAGGGCAATAGGGCTCGAAGAATGGGCCAGCAAACCCAGCAGATGGGCCAGAGGTGACAGCCCTACTGCCCTGGAAACGCTTTTGCCCAGGAAAGCCTCAAAGCACCAAGATAGGCACTGACTTCCCTGGCTGGAAGGGAAGGCAGCATGTAATTTTATTTAGTTATTAAAGGAAAAGATAAATCCAGAAAACTTACATTCAGAACTTAAAAAAAAAATCTATCCAAAGAACTAAAACGATAGTCAACATGAGGATGTAGGTAACCTTTGTCAGAACTGTGAAACCAATGTCCAAAAATTTCATTCCAATTTAAAATTAAACTTTCCGGTTTTTTTTTGTTTGTTTGTTTTCATTTGTTTGTTTGTTTTCATTTGTTTGTTTTTGGTGAGATAGTCTTGCTCTGTCACCCAGGCTAGAGTGCAGTGGTGCAATCGTAACTCACTGTAAACTTGAGCCCCTGCATTCAGGTGATCCTCCCATCTTAGCCTTCCAAGTAACTGGGAGCACAGGTGGATACCACCACAGCCTGCTAATTTTTAAATTTTTTGTAGTGGTGGGTTTTTGCTATTTTGCCCAGGCTGGTCTTGAACTCCAAGGCTCAAATGATCCTCCCGCTTTGGCCTTTCAAAGCACTGGGATTACAGGCGTGAGCCATGGCACCAGGCATCCAGAATTATTAAATAACCTTATATCACACACACTGGATCTGGGAAAATAAAAACAAAACCAAAATACAATAGGCGTGAAAGGTACAGAAGATAGTATATACTCAGGACCATGTGACACGTGAAGAAATCCATCATCCACCCAGAGCACACACTTTCTGGTTTAAGCAGAGCAGTTGGAAACATTAGATTTTAGTAACAGACACGACCTCATTTGCCATGGAAAGACCAAGGCTTACAATGAATTCAGCCATAAATAAGCTTCCATTTAGAATAGTTTCTAAGCAGGTACTTTTTTTTTTTTTTTTACAAAGAAGCTCTCTAATGCAAAGGGGAAACGTTTTGGATATCTACAGAAACATTTTAAGAGTATGAAAATCATGCAAAGACTACCCGAAAGGGCCTGTTTTTTATCCCTTTGAATTATATTCAAGAATGACAAAGGTTGGCAGATGAAGTGAGTGCATCAAGATCATTTGACCACTCAATAACTTAATCAAATGTTTCCTGCAGTGTGACACTATCACTTACCTACCAGCCTTTGCTTAGGAGCATTTGGTTTTTAGGAATCGTAAAACAGTGCTAGAACAGTACCATTATTCTCCTGATTCCTCCCCACCCACGCGCACACACACACACACACACACACACACACACGGAGTACCCTCTAGCACTAGAATGTTCGTGTGCAGAACAGAGCGACAGCCACCAGACCTCAGCCTGAGCTACAAAGGGCCTGCGATAGTGTTATGGCCTTTTTTGTTCTGGCCTCCACCTGCATGTCCAGCCTCAGAGGTCTCCACTCTCCCTCTCCCTGCATCCCTGTTTCTGTAGGGGAGGAAATATTGCTTCCTTCTACCCTTCTAGTTCTTTGGTTGGTCTATAAATTAAATCGGTGTAGGACAGATTAACAGGAGAAAAAACATTTTGATTATGTACATAGGCATGGGAGTCCCACAAAAATATGAGACTCAAGAAAGTGGCCGGATGGTCGAGGCTTATGTAGTATCCTGAGCTATGGGAGGGAACAGGGGCTTGGGGCCTCTGGGAGGTGGTGGAGGCAAATTGTGGGAGGGCAAGGTGAGGAAACTTACGGTGAATAAAGGTTGCCTGGTCATGAGGACAGAAGTCTGTCAGGTGATAAACATTGTCTCTTTCCTGGTACATATACCTTTGCTAATGAAAATTGCCTTTCTAGACCTACATTTCCTTTACAGAAGGGGGAACATATACTTTATTTTTAGCAGTTGAGGGTAAAGCACTTCTCTTGCATTGGTGGTTCTTAATTTATTTTATCTCAAAATAATCAAGATGACAAAGTGGCATGTTTTGGGTTGACGTGTTCTGAATACTATCTTCAAGCACTAACCTGAGCCCCAAAACACTTTTCAGGCCCTGTGTGTTCTGCCCTTGCCTAGGGCACACCTCTCACCTGTCTCCCGCTTCACCAGGTAGAGGCTTGCACCTGTCCTCCCCATCTCTGAGGGGGCTCTAAGCCCTCCGGGAAGCCATTCCAATTATCCACCTGATTTTATCTATTCACAAACAATCACCGAGTGCCAAGTGCTCCCTTCTGTGCTTACAGCTCATAACACCTCCCATGCATACTTCACTTATCTGCCCCATGTCCACCTTCTGCCAGTAGACTATAGACACATAACACACGCTTGGCATGTCATAGGCATTCAGTGAATGTAGGCAAGTGAAGGATGCATAAGTGAACACACACCCCTCACACTTCTCAAATTCACCATTTGGCCAAGAGGACAGTCTGCATTTTTTTTTTCTTTTTTGTGAGACAGAGTCTTGCTCTGTCACCAGGCTAGAGTGCAGTGGTGCAATCTTGGCTCACTGCAACCTCTGACTCTCTGGTTCAAGCAATTCTCCTGCCTCAGTCTCCTGAGTTACTGGGATTACAGGCACACACCACCACGCCCAGATAATTTTTGTGTTTTTAGTAGAGACAGGGTTCCACCATGTTGGCAAGGATGGCCTCGATCTCCTGACCTTATGATCCGCCTGCCTCGGCCTCCCAAAGTGCTGGGATTACAGGCGTGAGCCACTGTGCCCAGTCCATTCTGCATTTTTAAGCACACATGCAAGTTACTAATCCTGAATGACATTTTGTTTCATATCTGTAGGGCTAGTTTTAGGGCTAATATCCACATCATAAATATTTATTTGAACCCTCATTAGAGATGGCTTATATCTCTTTATATTCAGTCTTCCTTTAAACAGCAATACTCTAAAGACAGCCTGGAAATAACTATCACCTGACCTGGTAGGAAGGCCTGGGGATGGCCCTCAAGAGCTTTGACTCTCATCTCAACCTCTGTGTGACCAGAGGTTGTGACAAACCAGCTGTGTGACCATGGTCAAGAAACTGCCCCTCCTTGCACAATCGGCCTTCTGTATCCATGGGCTCCACATCTTCAGATTCAACCAATCACAGATTCAAAGTATGAGAAAAAACAACAATAAAAAATACCAATACAGGCGGGGAGTAGTGGCTCACACCTGTAATCTCAGAACTTTGGGAGGCCAAGGTGGGTGGATCACCTGAGGTTGGAAGTTCGAGACTAGCCTGGCCAACATGGTGAAACCGTGTCTACTGAAATACAAAAATTAGCCAGGCCTGGTGGCATGCACCTGCAATCCCAGCTACTAGGGAGCCTGATGCAAGAGAATCGCTTGAACCCGGGAGGAGGAGATTGCAGTGAGCCGAGATCGTTGTCATTGCACTCCAGCCTGGGCGACAAGAGTGAAACTTTGTCTCAAAAAACAAAAAACAAAACCAATACAACTTAAAAGATATAAATTAAAGACAAAACAGTAAGCACCTGTTTACATGATATTTACATTGCATTAGGTATTATAAGTGATCTCGAGCTGATTGAAAGTATATGGAGGATGTGTGAAGGTCATATGCAAATAACATTCCATTTTATCTCAGGAACTTGAGCATCCTTGGATCTTGTTATCTGTAAGGGGTCCTGGAACCAATTCCCTATGGGTACTCCAAGGGACGACTGTACTTCATTTTCTTATTTGAAAGAGATTAGACTAGTCTAGATGATGTTGTGGGGGGAGAAAATGTAATATCTTTTCTTCACCCATTGCAAGGTTCATGGCTGAGGCATCTATTGAAAAAAGAGAAAGATTAACAAGAGAAAAAACATCCAGATTCATTTAATATACGTTTTATGTGACATGGGAGTCTTCATAAGGAAATGGAGACCCAAAGACACAGGGAAACCTGTGTATTTTTATGCATAGGTTTGATGAACAGTGGACAATCGTGGAGAAGTGTGATTGAATAAAGGGGTGTGACCTTGAATAAACGCAATACGCAGGGGGAATTTAGGAAGGCTTGTTTGTTCAGATTCTTCTCTGTATCCCTGCGTCTTCAGAAGTAAGGATGTTCTTTTTCTCTGTGTATTGGGAGGTCCATCTCTTGGATGAGAGAAAGGTCAGAGAATTCTTTTATGGCCTGCTTTAGGGGAGAAGGACAGGAGAAGGTCTAAGAGCAACCCTCCTGCTTCTGCTGTTTCCTCAATGCCATCATACCATATTTTGGAGTAAGGTGTCCTGAACCCCATCAATGTCATTTATACAAAAATAATTATGAGATGCCTATTCGGCTGGGCACAGTGGCTCATGCCTATAATCCCAGTACTTTGGGAGGCCAAGGCAGGTGATCACGAGGTCAGGAGATTGAGACCATCCTGGCTAACACAGTGAAACCCTGTCTCTACTAAAAATACAAAAATTAGCCAGGCATGGTGACAGATGCCTGTAGTCCCAGCTACTCGGGAGGCTGAAGCAGGAGAATGGAATGGTGTGAACCTGGGAGGCGGAGCTTGCAGTGAGCCGATATCATGCCACTTCACTCCAGCCTGGGCAACAGAGCGAGACTCTGTCTCAAAAAAAAAAAAAAAAAAAGCAGAGATGCCTATTCTGTGGTAGGTCTTGGGTTGCACAGATGGGCAATACTGGAGTTCACCAGGAGAAGGGGAACTAAGTGCTGTTACAGAGGTACATGCAGCATGCAGGGAGGAATGCAGACTGGGGCTCTGAGGTTAGCTTCTGCAGAGAACTGGCATTTAAGGTGCATCTCAAAGGTCTTGAAGGATAAAGAAAACAGCCAGGTTAGTGGAGGGCATCCCAACACATTGAATTCCGTGAGAAAGGATAAGAGGCAGGAGACACTGCTGCAAACAATGGCAGAATGAATTGAAGGATGGGAGAGATATTCCAGGAAAGATGACACCCACCATAGCTGCACTGCCCTGAGTTTCCTGCATCTAGGCTTGCTCAGTCTGACAACAACTTTGTTAGGTAGGTATATACCAGGAGAGACTAAGGGGGACCCAGGGTAGCAGAGGGGGCAGTCATCCAGAAGGGCTGTCTGAGGAGATGCCATTGTTGCCACCTTCAGATAGGTGGGAGTTTGTCAGCAGAGAATGAGGGAGATCATCCAATGGGAAGGGATGGCAGCTGGAAGGCCAGGCTTGGGGATGGAGCTTGTATTAGTCTGTTCTCATGCTGCTAATAGAGACATACCCGGGACTGGGTAATTTATAAAGAAAAAGAGGTTTAATGGACTCACAGTTCCACATGGCTGGGGAAGCCTCAAAATTATGGTGGAAGGCAAAAGAGAAGCATGGCATCAGGCAAGAGGGCTTGTGTGGGGAAATTCTCATTTATAAAACCATCAGATCTCATGAGACTTATTCACTACCACAAGAACAGTATGGGCAAAACCATCCCCATAATTCAATGATCCTTCACCTGGTCCCTCCCACAACAGGTGGGAATTATGAGGGCTACAATTCACGATGAGATTTGGGTGGGGACACAGCCAAAGCATATCAGAACTGAGAGGCACTGAGGGCCTGCTGGAGAGCAGGGAGTGGACCTCACCCTGGCTTCCAGTGGGCACTGCCTCCTCCCTTCCCCATATTGCTGCTTTGTGTTCTCCAGTCCCTCCTTTGTTTCTCTGTATTATTCCTGTACATGTAATTTCCTGGAGAGGGGAGATGGGGTTTCCAGATCTCAGTAACTCTGCACCTTGCCAGTCCTTGCACACAGAGGCTGGTGCTCAGTCCATGTCCTCTGATGAGCGATGAGGTTAATTACTTGCAGCCCAAACACAGCAGCGCACCTGAAACGTAAATGCGACTAAGAAGACACAAAGGCTCCTTTCTGTTAGTGCAAACACCATTCCTTTATTTCATGATACTCTCAAGGCTGGTGGAGCAAGTTTTGAATCTGTCTTCTCTAGAAGCTCTACCTACTGCATTAAAAACCATCCCAACCCTCCTCAGAGGTAAAATAAATAGAATTACCTTGCTGGAGGAAATCTTAGGGATAAGATAGTTCTGCTCACTGAAGTGATGCTACCTCTTTTTTGTGTGCCTGAGTGCAATCCACTCCCTGATTTTTAAAAGAGGCAGTTAGTCAATGCTTTTACAAATGATATACAATATGGAATCTGCCTGGAAAAAAATGCATGCCCTCACCATCCCTTGATATTAAAAGGGTGAGAATTTTGTTATAAGCACTCTAGACACTGTGTCCTGAAAACCAAAAGGAACACAGTCATGCATTATTCCACATAGAAGTGCCATTTGCTGAATTAATCTGGGATATGGCATCCTCTGAAAGGTGAGTGCCTGATTAGAAATACAATAAGAAGAACAGAAATTTATTTCCCTTTAAAATTATGAAAATGGTCTTATCTAGCCTCCAGGCTATTTATTTGAATTGTAAAGTATTAGCAGACTGTGATGATCCAAAAAGATGATGTAATATTGTTAATAAGTTTTCCTTCAACATTAAAGGTGCATAGAATGCGTTTTTCTTTTTTTAAAAAAACGCCCACTCACTTTTGTATAAATTATATCTAGAAAGATAATTAAATGGCAACTGTGAGAGAGATTCTTCTTCTCAGAAGAATCTAGTTGCCTTTAATAAAAAATGCTAATTTTTTTTTTTTTTGAGACAGAGTGTCACTCTGTTGCCCAGGCTGGAGTGCAGTGGTGCGATCTCGGCTCACTGTAACCTCTGCCTCCCAGGTTCAAGTGATTCTCCTGCCTCAGCCTCCCAAGTAGCTGGGACTACAGGTGTATGCCACCACACCCAGCTAAGCTTTGTATTTTTAGTAGAGACGGGGTTTCACCGTATTGGCCAGGCTGGTCTCCAATTCCTGACCTTGTGATCCACCCACTTCAGCCTCTCAAAGTGCTGGGATTACAGGTGTGAGCCACTGCACCTGGCCAAAAAATGCTATCTTAATATATGGGTATATGAGTCAAATTGATATGATATTTTATAGCTAAATGGTTTCTGTCTTTTCATCATTAACTTTTTTGTTATTTTTATTATGATTAATGAGAATAAGCACTTAGTCATTAAGGTATATAACAAAATAAAAAAAATTGTTATAAAAGAGGTTTCTAATGAAATGATAAACAGGCCATAATCTAATGAAATGATAAACGTCTGTAATCCCAGCACGTTGGGAGGCCAAGGCTGGTGGATCACCTGAGGTTAGAAGTTTAAGGCCAGCCTGACCAACATGCTGAAACCCCATCTCTACTAAAAATACAAAAATTAGCTAGGCGTGGTGGCGGGTGCCTGTAATCCCAGCTACTCCGGCGGCTAAGGCAGGAGAATCGCTTGAATGCAGGAGGCGGAGGTTGCAGTGAGCTGATATTGCGCCACTGCACTCCAGCCTAGGTAACAGAGTGAGACTCCATTTCAAACAAACAAACAAACAAAGCAAAATGATTAAAAAAAAAAGCTCACTTGTAACCTATCTCGCTGTGCTCATGCAGGGAGAGCTCCAGGCCGGCCCTCAGCCCCAAGTTAGTCCTAAACCTCTGGTCCCCAGGGAAAAGCCCAGCTCTGTCAGTCCCACTGTGTCTCAGGGAGACTTATTCCCAGGCACAGTGAAATGAGAGGACTCCTGGACCTGTTCATCTGGCAGCAAACAAATATTAAGCCTCTACTACGTGCCAGGCATTATTTTAGGTCCTTGGAAATTGGCAAGAGCTAAGACACAGGCTCACTCAGCTTTAGGTGTAATAGGAAATAGAAATAAGTAAATATGGTGTGTTAGAAGCTGTTCCAGGGAACACGCCGGGTGCTGGGAGCTCTGAGGAGCAGTCCCTTGCCTAGAGTGTCAGGGCCCAGGGAGGTTTCCAGAGGGAAGTGCAGTCTAAGCTGAGAATTCAAGGATGAGCTGAATTTAGCAAGGCAAGGAGGGCCAGAGAGAGGGTGTTCTAGGCAGAAGGAATAGCATGAGCAAAGGCCTGGAGATACAGCTCCTTTAGGGAAGGGAAAATTAGCAGACGATCCCTGGCAACTGCCTAAGTCCAACCAAATATCCACTCTACGTGTTTGTAATTTCAGACCCCCTGCTTTCGGTCTTAGAGTAACAAATTGGTTGCATAAGCTGAAACTCTTTTTAAGAACCATCCAGAAAGTAGTGACAGACATATTTCTGAACAAAATGGGTCAAACTGAGTTGAGGTAAACTCTTAGGTTAAATAAACACATTTTTACAGAAACAGAGCTGGTAGCTTCAAAAGCTATGCGTTTCTATCCTACAGGTTGCTGCATCTGTTACCAAAGACAGGACAGGAGCAGAGATGAGGGAGGGACTAGTGACTAGAGCCAGGAGAAGCAGACAGGGCAGGTGGTGCAAGAGATCAACTGCCCAGGGGTGTGCAAACCATGCTACCTGTCCAAACAGGAGACAGTCAGATTGAGGGCATGAAACCTTCCCAGCCCTGTTATCACAAACCCTTTCAAGCCACCCATTGAGTTACATGAAACAGGTCAGGAGGTTAATACAGTACACAGATTCGCAAACAGTTAATGAAATCACAGTAAAATAATCCAATGACCACAATCAATTATTACTATAAAATCTGATTTAATATTGGAGAATAATGTCACTGTGTTCATATCTTTTTAAGTGATATATTGATCTTTCCATTCAGCAAGCATTTGTTGAGTACCTACTATTTGCTGCACATGATTCAGAACATTCAGCATATACAGGGAAATAAAACACAGCCCCTGAGTAAGGCAGAAATGAGTGAGCAGAAGTCACTACATGAGAAGCAATGAATAAGGCGAAATCATCATAAAAGCACGGGAAGGAAAAAAAGTCTTTTAGCCATGTTTTCTGTTTTCTTCCTTTCTATTAGTTCATTTCCAGTCTGTTCCTTTCCATCCATCATTTGCCTAAAAATCTTCCCTCATTGTCATACAATTAGACCATTTTTATGACCTAACAGGCCCTTTGAGATCACATAGCCTTGATGCTTTCAGACTGTTTGGATCAGAGTTTTCAGACTGCCTCAAGTTCCTTGGCAGTCCTCATGGGCCATCTGTTGATAAATGCTTGATGGTTCTATGGTCATTCATTCACTCATGTGGCAACAGTACGGAAGATCTACTTATGCTGGCCACAGCATGAGGCATTGAAGATATGGCAGTGAGCAAAATAATTGAGGAGCCAATGATCACAGAGGACCCTGCTCACATGGTATCTACAGACTGTGGGGAAGGGCATTGGTAAAATTCTTATCACAAATGTAAGCTCACAACTGTGATAGCTGCATGACAAATATCTATACTGAAAAGAGCTATATGCTACATTTATTTAATCATGTCAAATAAATACATGATCTGACCCATCAAAAGTTTCTGGAAAAACTGCCCTGGGGAGTCGGGGCTGACAAGAGGCCTAAGGACGGGTGTGCATTAGATGGAAGGGGAAAGCAGTCCAGGGGAAGGAAGTTGCATGCAAATGCTCAAGATGGGAGGGATTTGGGTGTTTTTGGATAAAGAAGGTAGTGGGATAGAGTTCTGAGAGCAAGATGGAGTGTGGAGCAAAATGCAGCTAGTGTGTCCTGTGAACCCCATTCTGGATTCCAGTATCTAGAATGGGGTTCTCAGAGCAATGGCAGCCACAGAGCAATGGCAGCCACAGAAGAGGGTTTGAATAGGAAGGAGCACAGGGCTGGTGAAATTAGCATGTTTGCCTTCACAAGCTCCCCCTGGATGCAGAGTGGAGAATGTTCTGGAGGGCACCGTGTGAATGCAGGCCCTCAGAGGCAGTTACGGGAAGTGGTTCAGGGAAGACACGAAGGGACTTGGACTCAGGAGCTGGTGGTGGAGGAGCAGCTGGAACAGGCACGAATTGCCGTGTGACTCCCAACACACAGAGCAGGAAGTGCTCCATTTCTTTTTATTCTAAACCAAACCAGATCTGGCTCCAAGTGGCTACTCATCCTTGGGAGCAAGTGACAACTTGGAGCCAAATTTTATTTGACAGTTGGCTCCCCAGCCCTCCCCTATTCCTTGAGTCACTCCGGTGCTTACCCAGTCAGGAATAATTGGGGAGTGATGTCAGAGAATTTTTCCTCTGCTTTCAGGCTATTTTCATGTAGAGAAGATTTAATATGAACTGTGTCTTCTCCCTGATTCCAAAATGAATTTGGATCTGCATAACCCAAAATACCAGCCATCTGTTCTTGTCTAAAAGTCAAAGCCATAACATCAGGTGCTGACACCTGGAAACATTTATTTGAACTTTTTTTGACCACAAAAAATAGATTGCTTGTAAATCGCACCTATCAAAGATTCTAGCTTTTCAGTTGCTATAAAATGTTACGATTGCCACCAAAAGAGGGCATTCTCTTATCTGTTTAAAACAACCCCACACAAGCTACCTGCAAATGTGAATGCAGTCTCTTTTCTGTAGCAGGGGCTGCTGGTCAGCAGTTCACTGAGACCTGGGCTTTTTGTCTTGCCCTTCACCGACTATTTAAAAGTGGAAATCTCTACTACTTGGACCAACTCCCTATCACTTCTAGGGCAAGGGAGCCCACAACTCTAGAACCCAAAGGCCTGGTTGTCCATGCCACCAGGAGAAGACGAAAGAATACCTTTTTCCATTGGTCAGGCAATTCCTGTAGCGACAGTGCCCACAGACCAGTCTGGGAAGGCTTGGGTGTCCACTCCAGCCCCAGCTTTCTTCTGAATGGCTTCTTACCCAGAGGGCATGTTTATACCACCTGACCCCACCTCCATGAGTAAGCTGCTGGGATCGAGAATTCACACGTGCAGGGCTACTGCATGTGCAGGTTGTGCCTTGAAGAAGACACTTGGCCCAGAGGGCAGTGAGGTCTGAAATCCAGGCAGTGTTCATCTGCCGAAAAGCATGTACTTGCTGGTGGTGCCACAGCCTGGGGAAAGGGCTCCTTTTTGAATTCGTCCACCCAGAGACGAGCCCTTTTAGAATCATCCGCTCTGGAGGGGAATCTCTTCTCCAATTTGCCTGCAGGTGATAGGGAAGTGCTGGGAAGGGAAGAGCTGGTCCGTTTAAACGATATGGAAGTGGGGAAGGGAAGTGCTGGGTAGAGGAGGGCGTGGTCCCTGGCTAGGGCTCCACCCCCACCGACCTGGGGGAGGACAGGCATTTCCTGCCCAAATGCTACGCTCCCATCCTGTGCCTGTAATAACCCGGATACCCTAGCAGGCAGACACACAGACAGCTGGATCTCCAGTGCCTGCATGCTGGCAGGCCTCCGGTAGAAGCAGAATGATGCAGGGTTTGGTTGAGGCAGAAGCAGAACGACACAGTTTGGCTGAGGCAGTCTGAGGAGAGCCCAGGCTGCTGAGCCGCTGAGTGGCCCGACTCCAGGGAAAAATCTTCCTGCTCCATCCCCTTCTGACTTCCCTCATATGCTGAGAGCTACCTCGACTCAATAAAACCTTGCACTCATTCTCCAAGCCCAGGTGTGATCCGATTCTTCTGGTACTCCAAGGCAAGAACCTGGGATACAGAAAGCTCTCTGTCCTTGCGACAAGGTAGAGGGTCTAATGGAGCTAACAGAAGCGCCTATAGACAGTGAACTAAGAAAGCACCCTCTAGCACATGCCCACTGGGCTTCAGGAGCTGTAAACATTCACCTAGACACTGCTGTGGGGTCGGCGTCCCACAGCCTGTCCACCAGTAGGCTCCCCTAGAGATTTGAGCAGCGTGGCACTGAAGAAGCAAGCCACTCCCCCATCACGTGCCTTGCGAGGGGAACAAGGGACTTCCCCTTTCACAGGCACTGCAAGAGATAGCACGGGCCATGGGCACCGGACCCAGAGGATTGAACAGTTGCTGCAAAGTTCTGTCCATTACAAATCATCTATACAAAACGAGGAGCAGCCCAGGCAGGCAGAAAATATCAGAGTGAGAACATCAGACGTAGGGAGACTGAGGTTGACCAAGGGACAGGGCACAAGGAATGCTGTAGTGAGTGGGTGTGTGAGGTTGCAGCAGCAGTGGTGTAGCTGAATCACACTGGAGACAGAGCCTGAGCCAGGTGCAGTGGGGACCTCCTGCTTGGGGGCTATGACCGCATTGCCTGAACACCCCTGAGCTGCAGCACCACCAGGCTACTGCCAACTCAAGGCCATTGCATAGGGGTTGCCATTTCCTTTTTCCTCTCCTGTATCTTAATAGTAAAAGGTATCACGTGGGGGCAACCTAAGGGTTTTCTTGGTCCTGGAACCTAAGAGTACAGTAGCTGGTGGAAAGTCTAGGAGCTAAGTGGTGAGAAGCACAGAGGGTTCTGGGAACTTCCATGGTAACGTGACTAGAGGCAGATCCATGACTAGGGGTGGAGTGGGCTTCCTTTTCCTGTCTTGCTTCCTCAGTTCCAGTGCACAGCTCCTCAACTGCAGCTTCCTGGCTCTACTACACTTACCAGACTGTCCTGCCACCAGATCACCCCTTCTGACCGGGACAGACAGTGGGCGTGTGGCACCCACAGAGGAGACATGAATCTTCATCAAGCTCCTGTTCTAACAGAA
Source organism: Symphalangus syndactylus (assembly GCF_028878055.3). NCBI lineage: Eukaryota > Metazoa > Chordata > Mammalia > Primates > Hylobatidae > Symphalangus > Symphalangus syndactylus. The sequence continues at coordinate 92,092,299 of NC_072437.2, read as the reverse complement.
TTTCTTGTCTAACAAAAATTGCCTTCACAAAACTTATTGCAATCACAATTGTTGTGTTTGTTGATTTGCTTTTTGTCACCTCCCCTACGAGGTGATGAGCTTTCATGGATGGAGGCCTTTTCATTGTGCTCACTGTTGTATTTCTTATGTCCAGAGTGCTCAATGCTTACTTACCGAGTCAAGTTAAACGTGCCTTGATACACATCAAAAGGAGTATGGCTTTCTGCAGAATAACCACCTTGGTAGACATTTTTCCCTAAACGTTTTAAAACAAGGCTTCTAGAATTGTCTTCAGGAAATTAATTTAGAGTATTCATAAGAAAAAGAAGCCTTGATGCTTTATGCATCCAAGAGTAAATGAAACACAGGGCTATATTAATATTTGCCAAATCAGCTGAAATCCAACTGCTTAGAGAAATGCTTTTCAGTGGCTGACTCGTGTTTTTAACTACCATGATCCTACTTTTCTGGCCTCTGCATATCTGAGTTTGTTAAAGGCAGAAAGCCAATTCCCTGTTGTAAGAGCTAAGGCTCCAATCTTATTCAAATGGTCATATCCATCTGTCCTGATGTAAGAAAACTATATTTACAAATATCCTCATGTTTTCCTTCTTATGAGAAAAAAAATCACTAGCAATACATATAATTCATATTATGCTTTTATTCTCACTTTCATCATCAACATTCAGATTTAATCCCATAGCCAAGCTTGCCCATACTTGGTGTGTACGTGCTTCAGGTAGCAAAGAGAATCCATCAGCTCTAGGGTCTCAAGTCCTGGCTTCTCCCACAGGGTACCTATGTGACTCTGACAACAACTTCTGCCCTAGTTCTATGGAAATGTACCTTCCATGGAAATGTACGTTCCACAGTAAGATTGAGTCACAGCCAACTGAAGACCACCGAGGTCACCTCTCAGCTCAGCCCAGGCTTTGTATGGGCTCCTGTGGGACCCCACACAACACACAGCTGTGGGAACCCCAAAACTGGAGGGGATCATTGGCTTCCCCCCAAGGAATTAATTAAATGAATTCCAGGTGAGACTACACCTTGCCATTGAACTGAAGGCCTTGGAGCCCTCTGGGGCAACCTGAGACTCTTTTCCCAGCACAAGTTTTGCTGGGTGTCAGAGGAGCTCCATCTGACATGGCACAGAAGCTCTTCTTAGCTCCACAGCACATTTCATGGGATTGCACACACCTCTGAGGCCAGTGTACTGGGGGCTCCCGGAGTGAGGCAGGTTGTGTAGGGCTGGTCTTGGAGAGGCAGTAATCATGCACCCAGCCTTCCTGCACCTTTGCTCTGGCAGGAGCTGCGTCTGCTGAGTTCTGCACCTTCATGGTCATGGTCACAGGGCCAGCCCCACCACAGGATGCGCATGAAGTGGAAAGAACATGGGCCTGAAAATCAGATGCTCTGGGATCTCTACCCTGAACTCCTGACCTTTGGCCATTTAGGCTATGAACTTTGCCATTTTGACTTTTGGAATTCTTGGTTCTTCAAGCCTGACTCCCAAAATGTAACCAGTGTCCCCCTTACACCAGGGACCTCCCTGTTTCCCAGGCTCTGTCTACTCTTGGTCCTGGCCCCTGACCCTGTTCTGCAAACACCCACTTGCTGGGCAAGGGATCAGGCCAGGGTGGCAGGAAGCTAGGAGGAAGGAGAAGGATTCCCTCTCAGCAATCACTGATAGCAACAGTCCTATGGGAGATAAGTCAGAAAAGGGCTGGGAAGGGGAGTCAGGGACTCTCAAACTGAGCCTAAATTCACAACAGGGACTAAACAAATCTTCAGCTGATGATTGCACCCAGGCTTCTGGCAAAAGTCAAAGCAAATACTCTGCAGGGGAGCTTCTGGAAACCCCAGTTTAGACCCACAATACTCACACAGATTAAGATCAATGCACTTACAATCCAAGAGAACAAGGTACTGTAATTGAGAGAGTTAGCAAAAACAACAGACAACAGATTTAGATAGCCAAATGCTGTAGACATTGGAATCGTCAGATAGAAGATATAGAATAGCCATATATTAGAGACAAAAGAAATTAGAAATGCAACCACAAAGGTTATCAAACAGCAAGAAATGATTAGAAATAATCAGATGGATTTTTAAAAATCTAAATTCTAGAAGCAACACCAAAATTATCTTAATTGAAATAAAAACTTGGTGAATGGGTCAAATGACAGATTAGATACAGTTGAAGAGACAATTGTGAACTAGGAATTGCAAACAAAGAAATTATCCAGAATATAGCCAAGAGTTAAAGATGTGGAAACTATTAAAGAAATGATAACAGATGTAGAATATTGAATGAGACCATCTAAGATACATCTAATCAGAGTTCCAGAAGGAAAGAATTGAGAGAATGGAGAGGCAGTATATAAAGAGATAATTTTCCAGAATGGATGAACAATGTGAATCCATGGATCTAGGAAGCACAATGTATCCCAATCAGGAAAGATAATTAGGTAGATAGCCAACTACTCAACAACAGGAATAATCAGCAATCTCTTCTCTTTCCTGTTCATACCCAACCACAGTTCAGGAGAACAGGAGTTAGGAAAATGAAGGGTATGCTTGGTTTGACTTATAACATTCTTTGATCCACCTTCATCCCCTTCCTATAACTTCTGTCTCTTTCAAAGTTGAGATGAGATGGGGGAGGAGGGAGGAGTATGGAGGTTATAGTGACAAAGGACCTTCATGCTTAGCCAGTGCTGTTTATACTCCCCTTTGTCTGCCATTGCCTTCTGCATTGGTAGACTTTCTTTTTTTTTTTTTTTTTTTTTAATTATACTTTAGGGTTTTAGGGTACATGTGCACAATGTGCAGGTTTGTTACATATGTATCCATGTGCCATGTTGATTTCCTGCACCCATTAATTCGTCATTTAGCATTAGGTGTATCTCCTAATGTTGTCCCTCCCCCCTCCCCCCACCCCACAACAGTCCCCGGAGCGTGATGTTCCCCTTCCTGTGTCCATGAGTTCTCATTGTTCAATTCCCACCTATGAGTGAGAACATGCGGTGTTTGGTTTTTTGTCCTTGCGATAGTTTACTGAGAATGATGTTTTCCAGTTTCATCCATGTCCCTACAAAGGACACGAACTCATCATTTTTTATGGCTGCATAGTATTCCATGGTGTATATGTGCCACATTTTCTTAATCCAGTCTATCGTTGTTGGACATTTGGGTTGGTTCCAACTCTTTGCTATTGTGAATAGTGCCTGCATTGGTAGACTTTCAAACTCACTCCTTCTTCCTTGATTTTTATTTTGGGCTCTTTTGTGAGCTACATTCTTGGGCTTATCCATTTTGGCCACTCCTGTAGCACCTGCACCTCAGCAATATACCTTTAGCCTCATTGGGCTAAAATCCCTTGTCCTAGCAGTCAGTGCTCTTGGGTGGGGTCCTCCAAGAGGATGTGAGCCTGATTTCCCTCCATGGGACCCCAAATGTGTGAGAGGTATGCACAGCATACCCTTTCCAGCATGGGCCAGGCCTGCGACTTGTTCTCACAGCTCAGCAAGCTGGCGGTGAAATGAGGCACTTAACAGCAACTCCATGTCTGTGGAGTGCTCTCCTGGGGCTCCTCTGCCCAGCTCGAGGTCAGCGGGGAGATGCACCCTCCCTGCCCTGCCATGGAGCAGAACTGCCACTGCACTCTGTGTCCACAAATCCCTGTCAAAGACTTCTCCAGAGTAAAACTCTAGCCTCCTCATCAAGCCTGAGGGAGAAGTTATTGGGCTGACCTAGCTATATTTTAACAACTTCTGCATGGATGAGTCCAGAACCTTCTTTTAGACTAAAGAGTTCTTGTCACTCAGCTTTGAGACTTTAGCCAATGTTCTGAGAGAATAGATGCATCCGTTTTGTTTTTGGAGACTGATGTAGACAGCAAAAGAGCTGGTCTTAAAATCCCCGTGTGTGAAGCGTATATAGGACAGCTCTCTAGTTTTACTTGGGATGCTGACTCTGTGCCTGCAGGCTGAGGATAAAAAGCAACCAACACACACACACTCTCACACACACATACACTTACACACTCATTCACTCGTACTCCACATTTACCTTTTATAAGTTGGTCTTCATTTCTTGGTATCCCACCAAATGACTGATTCACGTTCCCTGTCTTGCTTCTCCCTGCCACCCTCCAATTCCACACTTCCACTTCCTCTCTCCACCCCAGGGAAAAGACTCTGCTGGTCTTGAGTTGTCAGCACTGTGTGCATGTGTGTGTGCACACACATGTGTGTGTTGTGACTGGTGGGGGGGCACATATTGTCCGTGTTGGCCACACTCAGAACTCCAGGCCAGCTCAGTTTCCTTGATTATTCACTTCATCCAACACTTTGCTCAGAACTCAGTGCCATAGGAAAAAAACATACATTTGAAGCATTTCATCCAGAAAACAAGAGCAGAAGCGTATCTAATTATCATGATGTTATTTCATTTCCTAAGGAGGGAACCGCACAGATAAAACAGTCTACTGGAAGCAACCAGGCTTCCTCCTGTGCTTGTCATTTTTGGAGGCTCTTTTCTCTGCCTCCTAGGTATGCTAAGCAGATCCACAATTCCTTATCCAAAACCTTCAAGGTCAGATACGTTCCTGATTTCAGAATTTTCAGATTTCTAACATAATACGAACTTCATATTTTATATAACTCCCTTTGGAGCCAGTCTGAGACTAGTACCCCATAATTAAACTCATTAGCATTTTTGCAGCAAGGGGTATGAATAGTGTAATGAATTAAGATCTTAATTTACCTCACAAGATTTTGGGTCAGGTTTTTCTACCAAATGAGAAAGAAAAAAAAAATCTCTCAGGTTTTGAACATTGAAATTGTAAATAATGGATTGTGGGTATGTATTTCCAATTTCTTTAACTCACTTACACAGTACAAATCAGTTATTACATCTTTCTTCCTTCTGCATATATCTTCCTTCCTTTTTTCATGGTAATGGTCTGACATGGGAGCCTTATCTCTTTTCTTCCCTGATCTTACCATTCTTCTTTTTTTGAGACAGAGTCTCGCCCTGTCGCCCAGGCTGGAGTACAGTAGCACGATCTTGACTCACTGCAGCCTCTGTCTCCCAGACTCAAGCGATTCTCCTGCCTCAGCCTCCTGAGTTGCTGGGATCACAGCTATGTACCACCATGCCTGGCTAATTTTTGTATTTTCAGTAGAGTTGGGGTTTCACTATGTTGGCCAGGCTGGTCTCGAACTCCTGACCTCAAGTGATCCACCTGCCTTGGCCTCCCAAAGTGCTGGAATTGTAGGCATGAGCCCCCTCTCAGGTATAACTGACACACTAGTTTTTACTCTCAGACCTGTAGCTGCAATCCCTTTCCTGCACAGGAGCATGCAGGCACAGAAAAAAGTTGTCTAGATGGATTTTAGGCTTCTTAAAACAGTTTTGTGTCTTATGCAGCTCTGCAGACTCCACAACCTGAGAGATTTACAAAAAATATAGAGCCTCCAGCGTTTGATGGGGGAACACTAAAAAAGACATTCCAGACAGTGAGCAGCTCCCTCTTCCTTTATTCATTGGTTCAGTGAATGAGGATTATCAAATGGTTCCCAAGCAACCAATCTTGGGAACCAATCCCAAGACTTCACAAGAAATGCTTTCTAGTTGCAGATGAGTTTCTGAAGTAGCCCAGGGTTTTATATGACTGTTTATGCCAGGAAATAAAATATTCAAAACACAGTCCAGCAGAATGTAATCAGACATTTCAAACAAGGATATGAAGTCATTTTACCCATCCTGCATATGCTGACTTCATGTCTCTCGGGTGGCCTTGGCTGTGGGTCGATGCTCCACGTCTCATGCAATTCACTCAAGAATTGCCAAAGTTATTTGCACACCCATGGTCATAATGGCATTATTTACAATAGCCAAAAGGTGGAAGCAACCCAAGTGGCCACTGACAAATGAATGGATAAGCAAAATGGGGTATATACAGGCAATGGAATATTATTCAGCTTTATAAAGGAAAGAAATTCCGACACATGCGACAACATGGATGAACCTTAGGATATATGCCAAGTGAAGTAAACCAGTCACAAAAAAGCAAATGCTGTATGATCCTACTTATACAAGTTGCCTAGAGTAGTCAAATCCATAGAGATAGAAAGTAGCATGGTGTTTGCCAGGCACTGGGGCAAGGAGGAAGAGGGAGTTGTTTAATGAGTAGAGTTTTAGTTTTGTAAGATGAAAAGAGTTCTGGAAATGGATGGCAATGATGGTTGCAAAACAACGTGAATGTACTTAACATACAATGTGAATGTACAAACCAAGTAGTGATCCATCACGGTGCACCAAGTTATTTTCCACATGCATCTCTACCGAGTCCAATTCATACATTTAAATATGGTTAAGGTGGTAAATGTTGCATGCATTTCACCACAACTGAAAATAAAAGCTAAAAAAAACTGCTACGAAAAAGGGTGGGGGGAAGGAAGAAAATTCTGACCCATGCTACAACGTGGATGAACCTTGAGGGCATTATGCTGAGTAAAATAAGCCAGTCACACACAAAAAGACAAATACATCATGATTCCACTCACATGAAGTATTTAGTCAAATTCCTAGGGGCAGAAAGTATTAAATAGAATGGTGGTTGCCAGGGGCTGGTGGGAGGGGGAATGGGGAGTTGTTTAATGGATATAGAGTTTCAGTCTTGCGAGATGAAGAGTTCTGGGGATGGATGGTGGAGATGGTTGTACAACAATATGAGCAGAGTCATGCCACTGAGCTGCACCTTTAACAACTGTTAACATAGCAAATTTTATGTTATGTACATTTTTCCACAATCCAAAAGAAACTGCTAATGTTAACAAGGATAGCTCTTGTTTTGCAAAAATGCTTTGTGCCTCAAGTACTAACATAAGCCAAAAATAATAGAATAAGTCATTAACATATACCTAATACTAAAAAGCAAGAGAAAATAATGAAATCAATGACCTCAGCTAAGAAATCTTCAATTTGGTCTTGTGCAATTTGTTTTTGTCTGTGCACATTTTAAATTTGTAGCAGTAATGACTTTGAAAAAGGGGAACCAAGTGAGTCTCAGCTTGGAGAAAACTAGGGCACTGCATCATTTATAGAAACAGGTGCAACTGGTTTTATTTGGACTTTTTTCTCAACTGTCTGGTTGATAAATAAAAGCAGACACTATGTCAAATGAACCGGGGAACTTTGCTCGCAGCTGTTGGCAAATTGCTAAATTCCATGAAGATTAAATTTACCTCAGGTGTCTGTATGGCCTGACTTCTTGGCCCTTTTGGTGGTGTCTGCAACAGCACCTGCATCTGCTATGCAGGTAAGCCGAGGGATGACACATCACAGTGTGCAAAGTTGTTTCCCAGATGCATCTCTGCTGAGTCTGATTCAATTGTCACACCCTTCTCACCTTTTATAGAAGTGGTTCTAAACCTTGGCCACACATGGAGTCACCTGGGAGATTTCTAAAAATCCCAAGGCCCAGTTTGACCCTCAGCCCCACAAAATCAAAATCTGTGAGGCTGGGACCCATGGTTGGGAATCACGGTTTTAAGGCAACTCTATAATCCCCTATATGATATCTGCAAGAGTAACAAAAGCTATATAAATGTTGTCCTCAAAAATATATTCTCTATTATATATTTTGGATGTTTGTCTCCCCCACATCTCACGCTAACATGTGATCCCCAGTGTTGGGGATGGGGCCTGGTGGGAGGTGCTTGAGTCACAGGGGTGGATCCCTCATGAATGGCTTCGTGCTGTCCTCGTGAGAGTGAGTGAGTTCTTGCGAGATATGGTTGTTTAAAAGTGTGTAGGACCTCCCCGCTCGCTCTCTTGCTCCCACTCTTGCCATGTGATGTGCTGGCTTCCCTCTTCCCCCATGATTGGAAGCTCCCTGATGCCCTCTCTGAAGGAGATGCCAGCACCACACTTCCTATACAGCCTGCAGAACCATGAGCCAAATAAACTTCCTTTCTTTATAAGTTATCCAGTCTCAGATAAAGAAAATGTGGCAATATACACCATGGAATACTATGCAGCCATAAAAAAGGATGAGTTCATGTCCTTTGCAGGGACATGGATGAAGCTGGAAACCATAATTCTCAGGAAACTAACACAAGAACAGAAAACCAAACACCACATGTTCTCGCTCATAAGTGGGAGTTGAACGATAAGGACACATGGACACAGGGAGGGGAACATCACACACTGGGGCCTGTTGAGGGGTGGGGGGCTAGAGGAGGGATAGCATTAGGAAAAATACCTAATGTACATGATGGGTTGGTGGGGGCAGCAAACCACCACGGCACGTGTATACCTGTGTAACAAACCTGCACGTTCTGCACATGTATCCCAGAACTTAAAGTATAATAAAAAAAAGTTATCCAGTCTCAGATATTCCTTTATAGCAATGCAAAAAAATGGCCCAATATACTCTATTTTCTGAATGTGTGCCCAGCACAATGGTGGTAGGATGGGGTGAGAAATGAGGGCAGGAGGCTGTGAAGATCTATAGTCATCTAAAATTCACAGATGAGGTTACTCAGTGAATTTCTTTAAACTGATGAAAGATGCAGTAGAAAACTCCTTTGATTTCAACCCTCACAATAAATTTTTCTAAAATGGTGTCTTAGTCCGTTTCATGCCACTATAACATGATACCACAGACTGGGTAATTTGTAAAGAACAGAAATTTATTTCCCACAGTTTGGGAGGCTGAGAGATCCGAGATCAAGGAGTCAGCATCTAGTGAGGACCTTCTTGCTGCATCATCCCGTGGTGGGAGGCAGAAGGACAAGACAGAGCAAGAAGAAGGCAGCCGATTGCTTCTAGGCTACGAATCTGTCCAGCATGGTACTATACTGAGTACTTCAGGCAATTGTGACACAATGGTAATTTGTGTATCTAAAAGTATCTAAACATAGAAAAGGTAATGTATTGGTTACAATGGCTACAGAGCCAGGCTATAGGAATTTGTGAGTTTTATTATAATCTTATGGAACTACCTTCTTTTTTTTGAGACGAAGTCTCGCTCTTGTCCCCCTGGCTGGAGTGCAATGGCGTGATCTTGGCTCACTGTAACCTCTGCCTCCCGGATTCAAGCAATTCTCCTGCCTCAGCCTCTGGAGTAGCTGGGATTACAGGCACCTGCCACAATGCCAAGCTAATTTTTGTATTTTTAGTAGAGACGAGGTTTCACTATGTTGGCCAGGCTGGTCTCCAATTCCTGACTTCAGGTAATCCACCACCTTGGCCTCCAAAAGCGCTGGGATTACAGGTGTGAGCCACTGCCAGCCAGAACTACCTTCTATATGCAGTCCATTATTGACCAAACATTGTTGTGTGTATGACCAATTTTGACTACACCCCAAATTTGAGTTGCTTTCTACTCAGGGCATTCATAAATATAGTTGTATGTTTACGTAGAATTGAAACAAAAGTTTCATGAAAAATGCTTGCTCCTTTGTGATGCATTCTTTCATTTTAAATTTAATTTTATTTTCTAAGAAATTTGCTCACTGATATTATGATCCATGAATGGGGGTCCCAACAGCAGTTTGAAAACACTCATTGGGTGGCTTCTAAGTACCACCCACACCTCAGATTAATCCTCATGTTGCCAGGCACGGTGGCTCACGCCTGTAATCCCAGCACTTTGGGAGGCCGAGGCAGGCGGATCACAAGGTCAAGAGATCGAGAGCATCCTGGCTAACACGGTGAAACCCCATCTCTACTAAAAATAAACAAAATTAGCTGGGCGTGGTGGTGGGCGCCTGTAGTCCCAGCTACTCGGGAGGCTGAGGCAGGAGAATGGCGTGAACCTGGGAGACGGAGCTTGCTGTGAGCCGAGATTGTGTCACTGCACTCCAGCCTGGGCGACAGAGCCAGACCCCGTCTCAAAAAAAAGACTAATCCTCATGTTAGTGTAGGGTGACAATAAATGGGCTGTGGCTAAGGAGCTGGTGGCTGAGCCACTAAAAGACAATACGGAGCCCTGGTCTTTGAGACATCCAAGATATTCAGTGATATACAAACCTGCCAACTGATTTTGCTTATATACTTGGAGTCTAATCTATATCAAACAAGCTTGAAAATGCTGGGGTTGGAAAACCAAGGAGCTCAGCCTGGCTCACATCACAGTAGGCAGCACAACCACATCAATTCACTATCAGTCACACATGGTGCTTTTTCCAACCTGGAGAGATATTGCTGCCTCTATAGATCAGAAACTTGAGACTCAGAGAGAAGGTCATGGCCTAAGTCACCGAGACAAAGCTAGGACCTAAATCCAAAGCTGGGTCTTTTGGTTGCCTGTCCAGTTCTCTAGTATTTATTCCTTGTGCCTGAATAGATGGAGACTTTTAGGAGTGATATAACTAATAATGTCTTGCTGTTGTGCACTTCATGGACATCTATTCTACGCCAGGCTTTGCTCCAAGGGTTTCAAATGCGTTGATTAATTCAGTCTCAAAAAGCAAACCCTAAGAAACTAGCATCATTTTTATTCTTAAGTAGACTAAAGGTGGGAGATAGGGAGTTTTTACTTCCTCCAGGCCTGGACTAATTTTAAAGTCCACAATAGGGAGTGCAGAGCTAAGTGTGTCTTATTGAATGAAACCAAGATGGCCTTTCACCAGACTCCTCTGAGTAATGGATAAATACATTAGCGAAGGATGTGAATTCAATTGAGCTAATTCAAATCTCATGCCACTTAATTTTAATAGGAAGAATATTGGCCTATAAATAACCCTTTAAAACAGTTGGAATATGAATATGTGCAATTCAGTGTTGAACTGAAGATATTATTTCAACATCATTTAATCGGATTCATCTCAGGGGAAATGAAAGAGACATTTTTAGTGTCCACAGAGGTGGTTGACTGAAATATGAACAAATCCGAAAACAGAATAATAAAACAGCATCCCATGGCCCAACTGAAGCATCTCTGCAGCATCTGGAGGCTCAGCCTACGGTGGGATATGACCCCTTCTCTTTTCCATCATTAATGTGCCAGGAGCCAGTAGCAGATCACATATGACACTGGTCATAGCCTGGGCTACTCTACTGGAACTGCTGCTATTCCTTTTTCTCTCCGACTATCCCAAGAGCCCCAAGAGGGCAGGAATCAAGTCCTTTGAGGCTTTGTGTCAGGAACATCTAGCCCAGTGTGTTTGGATAAATGACAAATGCAGGTGCCCAGGATTGCAAAGTGCAGATCCTAACAGCCCTGGAACCTCTGTTCTTACACACATTCCTCCAACCTAAGAATTCAGCAGCCTCCAGGTTCACCAGCCTCACCCAGCAATAATTGTGAGACAAATCAATTATATGCATGAGTCTCTACTAAAAATACAAAAATTAGCTGGGCGTGGTGGCACGTGTCTGTAGTCCCAGCTACTCAGAAGGCTGAGGCAGGAGAATCTCTTGAACCCGGGAGGCGGAGGTTGCAGTGAGCCGAGATCATGCCATTGCACTCCAGCCTGGGCAACAGAGTGAGACTCCACCTCAAAAAAAAAAAACAACTTTCTGGAGGACTTCTTGGAACCTATAGGATGCTAGAATGTGCTATCATTTTTCTAGGAGGAGATGCAGTATTCAGCTTTTCTGCATTTGGGTTCCCAGAGAAGCAGACCCTGAGCAACAAAGATCCAATGGAAGTAATTTACTTCGGAGGTCATCCCAGGAAACATTTGTAGAGAGTGGAGAAGTGAGAGAGGAAAGAGAAAGCAGCAATTAGCAAGAGTTTGTAAAGCAAGTTACCTGTTATGGGCTAGACATTTGTATCCCCTTGAAATTCATGTTGAAGCCCTAATCCTCAGTATGGCTGTATTTGGAGATAGATCCTTTATGGCAGTAATTAAATGAGGTCATATAAGTGTGGTCCTGGTCCCATAGGATTAGTGTTCTTACGAGACAAGACACAGAGAGCTCACTCTCTCTGCACTCAGGCACTGATACAAGGCCATGTGAGGATTTGGGGAGAAGACAGCCACCTGCAAGCCAGGAAAAGAGTCCTTGCCATAAACTGAACCCTGCCAGGACCTTAGCATTGGACTTCCAGCCTCCAGAGCTGTGAGAAAATAAATATCTGTTCTTTAAGCCACCCAGTTTGTGGTGTTTTGTTATGGTGGCCTGAGCTGCCTAGTACATTCCCTCTGTGGGTAACTGGGGCTGAAACCTGCCAGGAGTCAGAGTAAAGCATGCACCAGGGACTTGGTTAAACCACAGGAAATAAACTGGAGGCCTTGAGTTTGAAACCTTCAAACAATAATAGGCTATAAAAGTAGTGTGCTAGGATGCTTGGCTGTAACTGCGTGGGCAGCACAACCATAGCAATTGACATGTCCTCCAGCCTGCAGTGGCTTCTTCACTCTGAAAAGATGACGGCAACTTGTTAGTCCATGTCACTGAGACACAGAAAGGAGAGAGGAAGCTGGGGTGTTTATACACCAATTCTACTGCTCCCAGGGGTATAACTTTCCTGGCACTTCCAACCTGCAGTGCAGGTGGCAAAGCAGGCTCTAGACTGGAGAGTCCTCGGGCAAAGGAGGCTGACTGCTAGGAACTGGCCACGATGCCCTGGGAGGGAAGGGACATGCTAGGCATAAGTGCCAAGCAGGTACATTTTCCCCACATGTGCTGTCAAACTGTGGAGCAGCAGAGCCCCTTGAAACACAATTTGGCAATCCATCTGAGGCCCTCCCAGAAGAATTTGACATCTTGCCACAGCTGTATCCGCCCACTCACAACAGAATACCTATGCCTGGGGGCCCTAAAACACCAGAGGGTTATCATCTCACAGTTCTGAAGCCTGAAAGTCCAGGATCAAGATGTCAGCAGGGTTGGTTCCCTCTGAGGTCACTCTCTTTGACTTGTGGGTGACCGTCTTCTCCCTGTGTGCTCACCTCATCTTTCCCGTGTGTTTGTGACCTGATCTCCTCTTACAAGGACACCAGTCATACTGGATTAAGGCCCAGTCCTGATGGCCTCATTTTAACTTAATCATCTCTTTAAAGAACCTGTCTCCAAGTACAGTCCCATTCTGAGGTACTGGGGGTTAGAATTTCAGCATATAAATGTCGGGGGGACACGATTTAGCTCTTAACATGATCTGTGCCTTTGCTGGCACTAAGGCAAGTCACTTAAAAAAGACAAAAGACGCAAGCAGGACTTGCCTCAAACCTGACCCTGTAGATTAGCACATCCAACTCTGACATGACTTCCCCAGGCGTGGCGGACACCCCAACAGAGGCCCACCCAGCTGGTCCAGGGAGAGGCTCTCAGGGCCACCAGATGCTTAGCATCCCAGGCCCTGGGAAGGGCCCGCCCTGCCACCAGGCTCGTGCTGCCGCTGGCTCAGGCCAACCTGTCAACAGTCGATTCTCCTAGCTCCCTATTCCAATTTCATTGACCCATTCATCAAAAACAAGGCCCTTCTATCTGCCAGGCAGTGTTCTAGGGCCTTGGAGTTACAGTCGCATACCAAATAGACAAACATCCCAGCCTTTGTCAAGCTTGTATCCCGGTGGAAAAGTGGAGGGGAGATAAGAGAAAGAAATAAAATAGCACGTACCTCAATGGTGGTAAGTGCTAAAGAGAAAAAGCTGGAAAGAGGACTCATGTGTGTTGGGGTATGCAAGTTAGACGAGGTGGCTGAGGCAGGACCCACTGAAAGTGGGATGTTTGAGGAAAGACCCAGGGGAGGTAGGAGCCAGTCGTGAGACACGCAGGGGAAGAGGCTTCCAGATGGAGCGACAACCAGGGTGCTGAGAGGAAAAGGGACAGGAGGGGTAGAGGTGGAGGAGCAGGAGGCCCAGGTGACCAGGAATGGCAGAGGACTTCAGCACCACTTTCAGGGAGACGGGATCTCATTGGGGAGTTTTGGCCGAGGAAAAACATTATCTGACTGAGGAGCATTAAGCAGCTGGAGGAAGCCAGCAGGAGAGGGGAGCTCTTGGGGTAATCCAGGTGAGCAGTGACACTCATTTGGACCAAGGTGGTCGCAGTGGATGAGGTGGGATTCTGGAGCTATTTTTTTCATTTTAAATATTTTTATTTGATCACTTTATGGTTGATTCATTATTTGAATTTATTTTCTACAGTGTTCCTCTACTAGTTATTTTTAAAATTGACTTTACTTTTTAGAACAGCTTTAGGTTCATAGAAAAATTGAGCAGAAAGTACGGAGAGTTCCCATATAACCAAACCCCCGTCCCCTCCCTCCCCACACTCACACACATAGCTTCCCCCATTATCCACATCCTCCATAGCGTGGTGTGTTTTTTACAACTGATGAACTTACGTTGACACATCGTCATCACCCAACGTCCGTAGTTGACATTAGGGTTTACTCTTGGTTTTGTACATTCTGTGGGTTTGGACTAATGTACAATCACATGGACTTACCATTGTAGTACCATACAGAATAGTTTCACTGCCCTGAAATCCTCTGTGCTCCACCTATTCTTCCCTCCCTCCACCCTAACCCCAGGCAACCACTCATCTTTACCTTAGAGTACCTGTCTCCACTGCCTTTTCCAGAATGTTCATAGGGTTGGAATTGTACAGGATGTAGCCTGTTCAGATTGGTTTATTTTACTCAGCAATGTGCATTTAAGTTTTTTCCGTGTCTTTTCATGGCTTGACAGTTTATTTCTTTTTAATGTTGAATAATATTCCACTGTCTGAATGGACCACAGTTTGTTTATCCAGTCACCAACTGAAGGACATCTTGGTTGCTCCCACGTTTTGGCGAATTTGGATTCTGGATGTATTTTGAGGGGAGAGTTGATAGGATTTCCTGACAGCTTGGATGTTTTGTGAGCAGTGACTCCAAGCAGAATGCCAAGTACTTGGCCAGTACACCAGAAAGAAAGGGATTCATGTGTGTCTTCACTTGCACAGGGAGACAGGAGATAATGCACTAGAGATAGTGACAGCAACGGTCATCACAATTGTTTACTGAGCCTTAGCTTTGTGCCAGGCTGGGATGAGTATACTGTGTGCCTTAGCCCGTATAATGCAGTACTAGCCCTAGGCAGTAAATGCTGTTAATATTCTCATTTTACAAATGAGAGAACTGAAGCGAGTTGTTTACTTGCTCAAGGCCACATAGGTCTGCTCATATCTGGCTCTCAAGACAGTAAATATTTATTATATAATAATTGGGTTAATGTGAATCTTCCCTTCAAACATAAGCAATTCATAATGTGCTGACATAAATGATGTCTTTGAGTGTGTAATGTTGAAGATGAGGGCCTAAACCAAAAGAAATGAATGTTGCCTCCTGAGGCTTCTTGGGAGGCGGTTGGCCAGCCATTTACCCCAGCAACACCATCCCAACATGCCTTTGGCGGCATGAGTATTTTCCGATTCCCATAGAGGGTTGAGTTTGTTGCACGGGGCTCAGCACACATTAGGTGCTCCATAAACACTGGCTATCAATTCAGAGAGGTAAGGAATGCTCATGAGTTCGTAAGAAAACAACTGCTTATAATCTGCAATTTTGCCTGTGCATTTTCCCTATTGATTTGACAAAAAGTGTTAAATCTTTTCTATGATCCCTTTGAGTGGATGCAAAAGGTGCATCACCACAGCCATCAGTGGTTCTCAAGAGCCATTCCCTGGACTAATCTGAGCCATGGCAGTTTCTACCCATTTGGGGATACTGAGAATAATCAGAACAATACAGTGAGTTTTCACAAAACCAGTTGTATTTAATGTAAGCACTCTCCTTTTGTGTGAGATATGTCTGTGTGTGTGTGTGTGTGTGCTAAAAAGGTCTCCTTTACTGTGAAATGATAATGAAAGCAGCTAGAAGTGTGCTCAAGTGAGTGTGTTTAGCAAAATATAAGTTTGGCAACTCCATGTTGGTCTCTCCTTTTTGTACTTGGCTGCTGTTGGTGAAATTTACCAATGCATGAAATCCAAACATCAAGGTACCACTGGTCTTACATGATCATTGTAAACTCAGTTATGTGCAAGCCTCAAGTGTAGCATGTAGAATCAAATGTAGAATGATGAAGAGTTAGGATAGATGGGTCATCTTTATTACCAACCAAAATATGTGCTGATCACTTAGCCGCATATGACCCTGGCCTGGGTAGGCAACATCTGGAGACAAAACAGAGAACTAACAATTCTTCACTGTGAGCAAGACCATGGTAGAGCTCTTCTCGTCACACATTGTCACACTCTGGGTACATACCCTGCAGAACTTTGGGTGTAAATGTAGTGTCCCCAACCTCTGTGTATGGCTAAAGGAGTTGAGTAGAAGTGAAGAGGAGGTGCGTCCTTCACAAGCCAGGGCAGGGCCTTGCACCCACACCTTGGGACCTTGCCATTCCTTCCTTTCCCATTTCATTCAGCAACATTTCAAGCCAGTATTTCAAGAGCTACAGAATGTGGACATGCTGAACCATCATGTTTTGGTTAAAATTTATTGATTATAGTTGGCCACCTAAGTCTCCTAATATAGTAAAAGAAAATTTAGAAGCAAAGTAGCACATCAGCAAAATACTCCACTTCCCTGCTTGTAGTCACCCTCGGACTATCCTTCCATTTTCTCTTTTCAAGAAGGCACATCCAGCAGGAGGGCAATAGAATCTAAAAATCCCATCAGAAGAAAAGGCTGTGGCTTTGCTCACAGTACACATTTCCTTCAGACCACATAGCATAGTGCATCAGGTACAATTAAATGTAGGTCACAAGAAAAGAGAGAGATTGCAAACACATGATTCACAGTGCATTAAGTGATAGATCCCCCAGGATTGCTCCTTTGCAGAGAAAGCATGTGTTGTCAAGCTGGCCTGCAGACGTTTAACCCTTCAACTCAAATATAAAGCATTTTGGTTGCACAAACAGTACTCCTAAGTCATTAGTGATTCACAAAATCAATACCATGCCTGATCACTGGCTCCTCTCCTCTAGTTCTTGCCCAGACACAGCGAGGGTGTCAAAGCCTGAGAAGATAACTTTCTAGCATCCCTGGCCACAGTGCATTCCAACTCTGAGCTGACAGTGCACTACTGATCTGAGCGACACTGCCCAAATCAGGGTTAATAGTCTTTATTACAAGGCCAGGCAAGAGCAATCTCTTTTTTTACAACCTGATTGAAACTCCAGGTGAACACTCCCTTTTTACTCCCAAACAATAGTGGCCCAGGCTGCTATTATTGGAAGAAATGTGTACTGTAAGCAAAGCTCCAGCCTTTTCTTCAGATGAGATTTTTAAATTCTGTTGCCCTCCTGCTGATGTGTCTCCTGGAAAAGAGAAAATAGAAGAGTAGTCCAAGGGTAGCTGGAAGCAGGGAAGCAAAGTATTTTGCTGATGCCCTTGCTAATTTGCTTCTCAGTTTTCTTTTACTATATTGGCCAATTATTCATAATTGTCCAAACTTGGAAACAACCAAGGTATCCTTCAGGAGGCAAAAGGATAAAGAAACTCCACTGGTTTGATTGTTAAAAATTAGATGCCTTTAAACTGTCTTCCAGTGCTTTCAAGAAGTCCCCAAACAGTTATCTCCAGATGCCCAGAAACCAGTCAGTGAGTTCAGCCTCTCCTCATTGCACCTTTGGAAATGCTGGTCAACACCTCCCTGCTGGCCTTGGCCTTCAGGGCACTGGTGCCCATCTCCTGGTGCTCTGATCCGTCTGATATTCAGGCTAAGAGAGGGTCTCAGGATTCCACCAAGAGGCACAGTCAACAGCTTCTCCCCATGCTGTTGCGTGTGTCCAGCCTTACCCGAGCATCCCTGAATCGTCCAGCCGGCTTTCAGCTGTCATCCTTTGCCCATGACCTCGATGAATCTGCCATGACAGCTGTCAGTCAAAGTTGGTGCAAGGAATCAGCCAGGGATCAGTCACCCTCTCCTTTGGATGTAGGGCCCAGGCCTAGAGCAGCCAGCAAAAGGCCTTTGAGAATATTTGCAATGACATCAACAGGAAAGAACTCCAGAAGCAGATTCCTGAGGTTTTACTGAGATCCTATTAGACTATAAACAGGTTTCAAAATTGAAATGATAATGGAGTCCTAGGGTAGACTTGTGTAGGACAAGCTCCTGTCTTTCTAAAAGAGATGCAAACCTGGGTCTTCAACCTCTTACCTGAGAAGGGACATTGGATGGATGTAGGATTTCCATAAGCCCATTTTAAAGCTTACTGTAAGTGGCACTTGCTCTCTAGGTGGTGTAGTGCAGTGGCTCAGGAAGCAGATCCTGGCACCTGACTGCCTGGCCTTGAGGGCAGGTATAGTATCTCACTGTGTGTCACCTCCCTAGCCATACATAAGGTAATAGAGGTGCTCTACCTTGTAGGGTTGCTGGGAGGATTAAGTTAGAGTGTACTTGGAAGGCTCCTAGCACAGTGCCTGGCACACAGTGAGTATTAATAAATACTGGATGTCCTGTTGTTGGCAACTAGAGGTCTGGCCCTGCGGGGCATGAGTGAGGCGGTTAAAGTTTGCAAGGACCCGTGGGCAGCCCAGGTCTCCTGGGCTCATGACGAAGGCCTACATTCCTTTCCCATTGCTGCCCTCACACATTACCTCAAACTGTGTGGCTTAAAACAACACAAATTATTCAGCAACAATGGACTTTTGTATTTACCCAAATGAGTTGAAAACTTATATCCACACAAAAACCTGCACACAGATGTGGATAACACTTTTTATTCATAACTGGCCAAACTTGGAAACAACCAAGATGTCCTTCAGTAGGTGAATGGATAAAGAAATCCGGACATTGGAATATTACTCAGCAATAAAAATACATGAGCTATCAAGCCGCGAAAAGACATGGAGGACCCTTAAATGCATATTGCTATGTTCAAGAAGCCAATCTGAAAAGATTACATACTGTATCATTCCAACTCTATGATATTCTGGAAAGGGCAAATCTATGGAGACGGTAAAAAGCTTAGTCGGGGATTAGGGAGAGGGAGGGATGAATAGGCAACCATGGAGGATTTTAGGGCAGGAAAACTATTCCGTATGTCACTATGATGTTGGATACATGTCACTGCAGATTTGTCAAAACCCATAGAATAGACAACACCAGGGGTGAACTCTTATGCAAACTATGGATTTTAGTTAATAATAATGTATCAGTTTAAAAAACCCATGCATTTGTTCTGGGGGTCAGAAGTCTAAGGTGGGCCCACAGACCAGCATTCCTTCTTGAAGTCCAGGGAGGAATCCCCTTGATCTTCCCAGTTTCCAGAGGCTGCCAGCACCCTGTGGCTCCCGGCCCCTGCTCTGTCTTCACAGCAGGCAGAGCAGCATCTTCACATCTCTGTCTTTCTCCCTCTGCTTCTGCCCTCACATCTCTTACTGCTGACCCTAATCCTTCTGCCTTCCCCTTGGAAAGACCTTCATGATTATACTCAGGGCCCACCTGGATGATCCAGAATGTCCTCCCACCTCAAGATGTCTAATCACTTCTGCAAAGCCCATTTTAACAAAAGTAACAGTCCCAGGTTCCTGGATTTAGGCCCTGGATATTTTTGGGGGTCATTATCCAGCCCGCCAGAAGGACCAAGAGAGTTGGAGTCGGGTTAAGGGTTGGGGGCAAGGGGAAGATGCTAGGAGAAGAGAGGGGTGGATGAACATCTAAGAGGGAGCAGAACGGTCCCTGTCTGCTGTCCACACCATAAAGCACAGACAGCAGACTGATGGGTAGCTCGAAATCCAAAGAAAAAGAAAAACAATTGCTCCATGCACTCTTGTGAATAAAACATTTCAGAAAGTAACACCTCATTACTCTGCCTCCTCCTCTCAAAAAAATCCCAACTAAATTTATTAAAATATATATTAACAAAAAGTTTACAGCAGCTTTCTCTGTAAGAGAACATGTCATATGACACTTTAATTTTACTTGTAGGCTCCAAAATTTCTGCAATAAGTATTATTAGTTTATAGTCAGAAAAAAGATATTTCTTAAAAAAAAACACTAGAATGTACGTAGAAATGAAGCAATGTTAGTGTTGACAACGGAGCTCTCTTTTCGCACACAGAACCGCAGACTAAATATTATCTTTGTGTCGTATGTCCCTCCCTTCTTTCTTTCTTTGATATTTCTATGAACTACCTTCGTCCTCTGTTAAAATAGAAGTTTACAGTGAATTTTAAAAGGGGAAAGGAGGGATGTGTTGTGATTTTTCACAGTCTCCTCCCTCTCCTTAAATAGCAGCATGGTATTATTTTAATGGAGAACTAATTATTAAAATGTACTTTTGAGCCAGCATGCATCACGTGGCATGTACAAGAATGTTTGTCATGGTTTTGGTCACGATAGCCAAAACCAGAAAACAACCCAATGTGGATCGATAAGAAATAGATGAAAAAATGGCAGCATATTTGTTGTGGTCTGAATGTTTCCCCCCAAAATTTCTATGTTGAAACTTAATCCCCAGTGTAGTAGCATCGAGAACTGGGGTTTGGGGAAGTGATTAGGTCTTGAGAGCTCTGCCCTCTTGAATAGGATGAGTGCCCGTGGGAGCTTGCTTGCTCCTTCTGCCAGCAAGGACACAGGAGGAAGGTGCCATCTGTAAGGAATGGGCCCTCACCAGACACTGGATCTGCTGGCACCATAATCTTGAACTTTCCAGTCTCCAGAACTGTGAGCAGTAAATTTCTTTGGCTTACAAATCACCCAAGTCTGATGTATTTTGTTATAGCAGCCTGAACGAACTAAGACAATAGTCCTATGATAGAATTCTATACAGCAATGAAAAAGGTTGGACTACTGCTCCTTGCAACAAATGAATGTCTCATTAACATAATGTTGAGTGAAAGAAGACAGACATGAAAGTGTACATACTGTATGATTCCATTCATATAGAGTTCAAAAAGAGACAAACCTAATCTGTTATATTAGAATTCAGAATAGTGGTTTCTTTTCAGAGGATAATTATTGGGATTGGGCAAGAGGAAGGCTTTGGGGTACTGGTAATGTTCTATTTCTCAAGATGGATAGTGGGTACATAGATATATCTATTTGATATATCTTCATGGTGCTGTATACTTGTGAAATATGCACTTATCTATATGTAGGTTATACAGTTATAAAATTTACTGTCAAATGAAGAGATCAATAAAATCAAATTTAATTTGGGATTATATTGTATTCTTAGGTGTGTTATAGACCCTTGGCTGGACAGATTAAAGCATGGTCAATATATGGTTCAGATTACTGCACCAATTAATCAGATCTATGGAAATTGGGTAATAATCATCAACATAAGCAAGAAAGAAGCTGACTAGTAAAATTTCAATACAGACACAACGTGCTGTGCAGTACTGGCTCAGTTTATGACTTGCTCCAGCCAGTAATCTGTGACAGTCTCATGATTTACAAATACAGTTACAAGAAGGGGCTAATAAATGTGCCCTCAGAGTTTAAGTTGGCAAAGATGCCATGCGTGATTACGACAGGCACAGAGCCTTTCTCACATAAAACAGTCATCGTTACTATAGGTTGTGAAAATGCCAGATCATGCTTGAAGGTTTACAACTTCTTGCTGAAGTTATTTAAAAAAGTGACAAAAAAGGTAAGTGATGAAAAGGCAATAGATGTCACACTTCTAAGGGCATCTGCGGCAGTGTCCTGTCACGGGCGGTGAATACATCAAGAAGACAGCTTTGCAGACAGCTGCTTTACGGCCCTTGTTACTGAGGCTGTGCAAAACGTCCCCACTGGCCCACCCAGGTCCAAGCTGGGGTGAATCCTGACCTCCAGACCTGGAGTTGGTGTGCCTGGTGTCCCAACTCACTTTTCCTCTCAGAAATGCCCATTTGGTGAAGTTCAGAGGGATGCCCATCACAGGACACCACATGAGATCCAGGCCTGGCCAACTGATCCACTCTTTCCCTTTAGCTGCCATTGTTGGTTGTGAGCAGGGCACACAGCCCAGGCTGGGCCAGAGTTCTCCACGGGAATTCCACTCAGAAGTTAAGAATACAGTCTTAGAATGCAAGCCCAGGACTGCCTGAGGCCACTTTCCATGACTACCTGGAAGAAACTTGTCTGGAGTAGAGAAGTTTGAGGCACACAGACACAGAGAAGCAAAGACAAGCAGAACTAAATCAGGGCAGGGCTGACTGCCAGCCACCTGCTTCCTGCAGCTTCTCCTTCTTTCATGTGAACCACTCCAGATCTTTCCTAGTCATGCCAGACAACAAAACGCCTTTTTTCCTTAAACTAGTTTGAATTGGATTTCTGCTCCCTGGCAACAAAAGTCCTAACAAATAAACCAATGAACATAGAATCCGGAGTACAGGGAAGTTACAAGTAATCATTCCAAGGGGGAGTGGGGACAGGACTGTGAACACGCAGTTTCTGTTATCATCAGGGGAGCTGAGTGTCCACATCACTGTTGGCAGCTAACTCCTGGGCTCTCCCCAGTGACGGTATCCAAGCCCCAGGTGTAACTTGCCTCAGTTTCCTCCTTTGACTCCTCCTAGGTTTTACAACTTTTTTTTTTTACAAAAATCCGTATACCTCTACCATTCACCTCAATACATTTTTTCTCTCCTCCAACACTCAGCGCTTTTTTTAAAAAAAATTCTCAAACACATTAACGACTGAATTAAAAAGTCCCACCCCTTTAAGCTCCGTGAGGTCAGGGCCATGTCAGTGTTATTGGCTAGAATAGTGTCTGGCTAGCCCTATGCATTCGCTTTCCCTAAACTGCAATGCCAACGTGAGGTGTCTAAAATTTTGCCATGTAGGTTGAGCTATATTATGCCAAAACTACTACATGTTTGCTAAGTGACTGTTCATTTTTCATTGCTTCATTCTAAAATTCTTTGATGCATCATGCAGAATTGAGAAGAAGATTACATCCCTTCATGACAGCATTTGCTGCTGGCATTATCGTTGATTTGTGTGTGTGTCACTACCAGACTGAGCACACTTGCGTGCAGAGACCGTGTCTTACTGAATTTCTATGCCCAGCCCTTGGCCCGGTTCTTGGGACACACACGTGTCTGACGCCTCCCCACCATGAACAAGCCACTCTGAAAACTCCATAGAACCTTGCTTCTCAAAGTGTGATCTGTGAACCAGCAGCAGCAGCAGCAGCACCACTGGGGAAGAGGCTTGCAAATGCAGAAGCTAGGCCCACCCCAAGAACTACTGAGCAGAATCTGTCGAGGTAAAAGGTTCAGACTATTCTGGAGGTAGCAGGAGGTCTTGGACATCATGGAATAGATGTGCCAAATCGAGGAGGTTGGGAAAGGAAGAGGCAGGTGGGTACCAGAAATGCAGGTGAGGGGGATGAGGGCCTCAACCGGGGAGCTGAGGATGATGAGAAGTAGCATGCAGGGAGAGCTGGAGTGACCTTGCAGAGCCAGAAACTGATTGATGGAAGAAGGGAAGGAGAAGCGGGAAGAAAGTCAAGGGTGATTGAGGCTCCAAATCTGTTGGGCTGGGGTAGAGAAGACGTGAGCACCAGGGGAAGGCAGGCTGGTCAGCTGATGATGCCCCTGTAGGGTCCCTTGCCTGCTGACCATCTCCATTCATACAAGAGCCCCTGGGCAAGTGGAAGAAAAGCAGTGGGAAAACCTTCACCTCTGATAGGGCAAGACAAGACTATCACACTTTTTCCTTATCCCACCTTTAAACTGGAGGATCATCTTGGAACTTAAGATCTATGAGGTGCTCTGGTTTTTATATCCAGAGGAGGCATGGGGTCATAAAAGCAGACAGCCATCAGGTTCTTCATCTTAGAATCCACTGATGTGACAAAATGAAAAAATAAATTAATAGCGCCACTTCAGTATCTAAATGAATTGGGGTTTGGCCAATGTCTGCAGGAAGCTTCTACAAGAACTCAGTAAATGATTTCCATTTGAAAACACAGCTCAAAGAGCACTTAATAAGTGCAATTTGGTGATGATAATGGTGATCCGCAGAGCAGCAGCATCTATCCAGTTAGGCAAATGTTCCTGGGGAACAGTGATAATGAACCGGGTCCAGGACCATGGGCAATTCTAAAAAAGCGTGCTGGGCATTTTGTTGTTTTAAAGATCTGCTTCCCTAACCTGTCCACCCCGCACCCCTGCTGCTGATCGTGAATATCATCCTAAGCAATTCTTTTGGCCCTGAATGTTGCGGTTTAGGTAAAGGCGTGGAAAAACCAGGACTGCAGAGACTGGAGCTCCCCAGGGAAACCGCAGGAACGAAATAGGTCACAGGGCTCCCAGGCAGCTCCCCTGCCCCGCCCGGTGCAAGCCCGGGGCCGCCGGCTGTGGTGGGGCGCGCAGCGCGGCAGGCAGGCAGCGCGACCGTGCAGTTCTCAGCCTCCTGGCTCTTTTCGCCCTGCGCCCCGGAGCCGCCCTCGCCTGCCCGCACCCTAGAGCAGCCCTGACCCGTGGGGGCGCGCGCGGCCTCCCGGGGATCCCGCGGGCGGGCGGGTGGCCGGGCGCGCGCGGGGCGGGGGCGGCGCGCGCGCGGGGAGCGTGTGGGCCAGGCGGGCGCGGCGGCGAAAGCTGGGCGCGCGAGCCTTGCCTGCTGCTCACCTGCAGCCGCGCCGCTCACCTGCAGTGGAGCGCGCGCCCGGCGCCCTCCCGGCCCGCTCCGGATCCCGGCCGCCGCCCCTTGCCACAGCGGGCACCTGCGCCGACATGCGACACGAGTAGCCCGCGCGCTTCGGAAGCACCGGAGGAGCTCCCTCGGCCTGGGCGCGCCAAGGTGACCCCCTCGATGACCCCTCCGCCCTCACGGGCCGCCAGTCCCCGCACCCTGTCTGTCCCCTTCGCATCGGACTCCCGTCCCCGCCGCCAGGGGAGCGGCGGCGGTGCATGGGCATCTGTCTGTCTGTCTGTCTCGGTACTTCCATTGCACACATCTCCCTCTCGTGGCCCTCCCGACTGCCCCGTGCGCACGGGGGGAGTCTGGGAGCCCCTCTTTGTTCCGGTCGGGGGTGCGTTTGAGGATGTGCACGCGCGCGGGGGATGCGTTTGGAGGGTGGGAGTTCGATGGAAATAGTCGATTTAAATATTCCATCGAGGGTGGCGGCCCCTGGCTCGAGACCTGCCGCTGCCGCGTGGTTTTCTCGGCAGCAGCCCAGATGTCAAACAGTTGTTCGTTTTCAGCATGCAAGATGTGATTTTCCAATGTGCATTCGCAGCGCTTTTGCAAACAGACCGCCGCGAGTCCGTGTGTGCCTGTCTCGCTCACGCTGGTGTTTTGAAGTCCTACCCTGTGTTTTCCCCAGTGCCAAACGGCATTTTTGTTGTGGGGTTTAAACCACAGAGACTTTGGCTTTTGTTTCATTTCCCAACAGTTCCTCATTCCCGAAGCTTGTGGCATTTGGTACTGGTATCTGAGCAGGGGCTGGCTTTCTGTTTGTCTGTGTGTTTTTTGCATGATCTTGGATTGTCACCCTGCTGTATTTAAACATTAAAAAGCCTGTCTTTTCGTTGAAGAGGACAGGGGTTAAAATGAATGAAGACCTGAAGGTCAATTTAAGCGGGCTGCCTCGGGATTATTTAGATGCCGCTGCTGCGGAGAACATCTCGGCTGCTGTCTCCTCCCGGGTTCCTGCCGTAGAGCCAGAGCCTGAGCTCGTAGTCAACCCCTGGGACATTGTCTTGTGTACCTCGGGAACCCTCATCTCCTGTGAAAATGCCATTGTGGTCCTTATCATCTTCCACAACCCCAGCCTGCGAGCGCCCATGTTCCTGCTGATAGGCAGCCTGGCTCTTGCAGACCTGCTGGCCGGCATTGGACTCATCATCAATTTTGTTTTTGCCTACCTGCTTCAGTCAGAAGCCACCAAGCTGGTCACGATCGGCCTCATTGTCGCCTCTTTCTCTGCCTCTGTCTGCAGCTTGCTGGCTATCACTGTTGACCGCTACCTCTCACTGTACTACGCTCTGACGTACCATTCGGAGAGGACGGTCACGTTTACCTATGTCATGCTCATCATGCTCTGGGGGACCTCCATCTGCCTGGGGCTGCTGCCCGTCATGGGCTGGAACTGCCTCCGAGACGAGTCCACCTGCAGCGTGGTCAGACCGCTCACCAAGAACAACGCGGCCATCCTCTCGGTGTCCTTCCTCTTCATGTTCGCGCTCATGCTTCAGCTCTACATCCAGATCTGTAAGATTGTGATGAGGCACGCCCATCAGATAGCCCTGCAGCACCACTTCCTGGCCACGTCGCACTATGTGACCACCCGGAAAGGGGTCTCCACCCTGGCTATCATCCTGGGGACCTTTGCTGCTTGCTGGATGCCTTTCACCCTCTATTCCTTGATAGCAGATTACACCTACCCCTCCATCTATACCTACGCCACCCTCCTGCCCGCCACCTACAATTCCATCATCAACCCTGTCATATATGCTTTCAGAAACCAAGAGATCCAGAAAGCGCTCTGTCTCATTTGCTGCGGCTGCATCCCGTCCAGTCTCGCCCAGAGAGCGCGCTCGCCCAGTGATGTGTAGCACCCTTGCACCCAGGAGGACTCTGCATTTACCAAGCACTTCCACTGCCTGGCCAAGGTTTGAGATGCTTCCCTTGAATTCCTTGCACTGGATTCCCTCTCAAGCCACAGGAGCACTTAGCATTCGTGGAACTATGACATCGTTTAGATGAGTTAAGTGATTGAAGTGAAAATAATGTTACCAGTGTTTTCACCATTAAAAAAAAATTGTTGAGCTCTTCACTCAATATTATTTTGTTTTGCTTGGGGGCAAGGGTTTCCTTTTATATTTTGTTTGCAGGGCTGATTGGGGGTAGGAAAGGAAGGGATATGATACGCCCGTGATGTTATAAGAAGTAAATGAGTTTCAGAGTTTTTACCTGGACTTTAAAATAAATTTGAATGATTGAGGAAAATTGAGAAAGACTTACTTTTTCCAGGCTATTTTTTTTACATGATGGTAGATTTTTTTAATGCTGCATGTGTGTAACAGAATATGACCCCTTTCAATCCAATACAAATAGTTTACATAATTGTGTTTGGAAGGGACCTGATTTTGCTAACATGAACTCAGTAATGTCACCGACACTGAAACCATGAACCCATTCTTATCCATTCTTTCTTTCCTTTCGGCAATTACTGTTCACAAGAATTCCTTCTGTGTTTCTATAAATGTTGCAACTCCTTCTGCATGGTTGACTGTGTTAGCTAGGCCACTTGTTTCAAATGTTGCCATGTCAATCTAGATTCCAACGGGTCATTTTTCAATATAGTTTTTCAATATGTACTTTCTAAAATGAATCCTGAAATAGGTTTCGATTTTCATATGAAGTAGGATTGATTAGATCCACCATTGCAGTCTCCTAAGCTATTGTCTGATTGTTTCCAGAAAACAAAAGGAAAAAAATATTAATAATAGCAATTGAAAGTAGATTAAATTTATTTTAATATATTCTGAAAAAAACTAATGCGACATTATCATGAAATTAAAAAATCACCTTTCCTCTCTCTCTGAGAATATATTAGTGGTTATTCTTGATTGAGATAATTAGAACAAATATTATAGGCCAAGTTTTTCTGGTTCATACTGTCTGTGGTGCATAATGCATTTGAAACAGGCAGTCCCCTATTTTAATGATTAGGTTTGTTTGTCAGTGCACAGCATCCGTCTATGACTGTGATATATACCAGCTATATCCTGTAAGGTCATAAACAGAACGACCATTGGCTGTTGATGAAAAGTTAAGTTTGAAATCTTTTAACTCCTTTTCACCAAAAACCAATTTATACACAATAAAAATCATATTGCCTGTTTTCAGAGAGCAAGAATGTAGTCAGGAAATTGCAAAGAAGAATTCACTTTAAACACATTGTAAAATCAATGTGTCTCAGGTTTCTTTTCTGTTCATGCAGACAAATGTAGACACAGGTACCTTCCCTCCATTTGCAATGGATTTATAGTTATGTCTATATAATCAGTGGAAAAAATTCTTGGCAGCACATCAACTTAGCCCATTCAGATGGCAGCAAAAGCAGTATTTCAGGGTCATTGGGGAATCATTTGTAATAAATTAACCTCATTGGCTTGTCCCAGATGTGATGCCCAGGGTGGTCTCAAGACCATTCTGGGAGCCTGCATGCTGATGCCTTCTCTCCAGAGCCTCTTCTAATGTAGCACACGTGTGAATAAATCCTCTACTTGAATCTGTGTCTCCTCCCTGAGGTTACTTATGGAAGCGAGAGAGGGACTGAAATACTTAAGAAGTGAGAAAGAATTTTCAATACATATCACTGTAAGATCAATCTAATTAAACTTATGCCTTTAAAGCATTTCTTTTGAACATTTGATGGAGTTAGTAGGTTGAACATGATGAGTCTGTTTTTAATTAATTAAAATTGAATAGCATCACCATAGGAGACTTGACAAAGGTAAGTTGGTTTTGAGAGGGGCTAGGAAATATCCATAATGAGGTTTTAAAGGAATAAAAGATGATTTTATAAAAATAGTGGCTCCATTTGCATATCTCCAATAGTCAGAATTATAATGAGAATAATATGTACTTGTTGTGACCACGTGTGCCAGGCCCCATGCTGTGTGTTTTACTATAATTACAAAACTACTACTTTTATAAGTGAGAAAACTAAGACTAAGAGAGGAGAGGATAAAAAATGTGCCCGAGGCCACAAAGCACAAGGATAGAGTCAGAATTTGAAGCCAGGTTTTCCAAAGTCTAAGTCTTGCTCCTTCCCTGTACCTTGCAATCTTTCATCCCTCAGTGGATACCAGGGCTGAGGAAACTGATTTGTAACATGTTCCTGTCATAGAGTTTTGGCTCTACATTTAAGACATAAAACTTGGCCTGGCGCAGTGGCTCATGCCTGTAATCCCAGCACTTTGGGGGGCCAAGGCAGGTGGATCATCTGAGGTCAGGAGTTCGAAACCAGCCTGACCAATATGGCAAACCCTGTCTCTACTAAAAATAAAATTTAGCCGGGCGTGGTGGCGGGTGCCTGTAATCCCAGCTACACAGGAGGCTGAGGCAGGAGAACTGCTGGAAGACAGGAGGCGGAGGTAGCAGTGAACCAAGATCGCACCACTGCACTCCAGCCTGGGTGACAGAGCAAGACTCCCTCTCAAAAAAAAAAAAAGCTATAAAATTTCCTGTTTAAAATTACACTAGTTACATGGTTGCTTTTGGCCCATGTTTTAAAAACATATAGTTTCAGTTAAGAGATTTTTCAATTCAACTAATAACATGCCCTTACTGTTTAAATTGTGAAAAATTTTGGAGATTTATGTGGTTTTCTACAAGGTTTCTTTTTTCCTGTGGAGCTAATTATTTTTAAATGTGCACACATCTCAATGTACATATGTGTATGTATGTATTTATGCACACGTATACCCAATAATATTAACTTTGCAACAGGACCAAAGACCTCATGGAAAACTGTCTTATTTCCAACAGTCTTGAGGTAGCAGGCAATCTTTTACTCCACATAATTAAAATTTCTAGCTACCAAGGAATTGATATTTTTCCAGTAGAAACAGTTATCCTTGTAACTAGGACAGTTCCACTACTTTACCAGAATCCTGAATTAGTCAAAACTAGTCATCCAAGTTATGACTATCTAGCGTTTTGTTTCCTTTTATTCCTTTAACTCTGTATTTCTTTCTATAAGTGAAGTTTGTTTTTAAAGGTACCTGGGGCGGGGAAGCAGGGTGGAGGTACAGCCCCTCCTTGCCTGGAGCCTACATTAAGGAGCCAGGTTCAGGACGGGTGGATTCCTTGGTTGACTTGGCCGAGCAGAAATAGTCTTAGACTCCCCAGGATTTAAAATAGGATTGAAACAAGAAGTTTAAAAGAGCAGATGAGGAATAGAGATACTTAGTGCCAATAAAAATATCGTGGAGACTTCTTAGGCTTTTTTAAAAAAATGCTTAATCCATTATTAAAATAATGATTGACTTTATTTTATAGTAATATATGATAATATGAAGTTAGGATGACTTGCCATTTCAGATTTGAAATACATATTAAGTGACTACTATGTTGTGATTTTGAATAATGTTTAAGTTTCTATATTGATTGTATGCCTGGTGTAATAAAGGAAAAGACTGCCTTATTATCCCCTTTAAAATTTGTCATAATTATTGAATGTTTCGATATATGGTTAGGACTTCTAAGTCTGTTTAGAATTCTAAGAATCACAAACTAATAGGTTTATACATCACGGCTTGAATTCACAGACAAATCTGTCTTCTAAAAAAATTACAGGCTGGGCGCAGTGGCTCACACCTGTAATCCCAGCACTTTGGGAGGCCGAGGCGGGCAGATCACGAGGTCAGGAGATCGAGACCATCCTGGCTAACACGGTGAAACCCCGTCTCTACTAAAAATACAAAAAATTAGCCGGGTGTGATGGCGGGTACCTGTAGTCCCAGCTACTCAGAAAGCTGAGGCAGGAGAATGGCGTGAACCCGGGAGGCGGAGCTTGCAGTGAGCCGAGATTGTGCCACTGCACTCCAGTCTGGGCGACAGAGCAAGACTCCATCTCAAAAAAAAAAAAAAAAAAAAAAAAAAAAAAAAATTACAGAAAAAATATTGGTAATTTTGGCTAGAGCTCCTCAAACTTTAACTATCTGAAGAGTATACAAATCACCCGAGAATTTTGTTAAAATGCAAATTCTGCTTCAGTCAGTCTGGGGCATGGCTGAATTTCCAACAAGCTCCCGCGATGCTGATGTTGACGGTCTATAGACAACACTGATTCACAATGATATGTGTCACACTTTTAATATAACGTACAAATACATATATATAACATAAATATAACATATAAATAATATATATTTGAATATATATAACGTAACTATAACATATAAATAATATATATTTGAAGTGTTTATTTTTGTCAGAGGTTAATAACTAGTCTGTATTCAATGGAGATGAACTTTGAACTTTTCCTACAGCTTCTCAGGGTCTAATAAAGACCCATAAATGTATTTTTTCCATGTTAATGAACTAACTTTTTAAAATCCTAATGATCATTATCTTAATTTAGTTCTTTCAGAAGCTTTATGTAGATGCAATGTGTTTCTCTAGGTGTGTGTATGTATACCTGACAGCAAAGGTTTTCACCTCCATTTCTTCAAGGACAGTTTTCTTTAGGACATGAGTGGCTTGTGTTTGGGGGCTGCATGTGTCTGCATGAATTTATCTTGAGATGATTGAGATGAAAACCTTTGTTCTCTGAGTTCTAAAATTCAGCTGAACTTATTCCAAAGCAACCTTTTCTAGACAGGTACATCAGAGAAATTTAAAAATAGCTCACCTTCATTTGACACTTATATGTAGCCTTTTATTTTTCAGCATCAAAAATACTATTAATGTTAATAGTTACCCTGGTCACAGGTACTCTGCTACCTTTCTGCCCAAGGAAGTGAGAACATTTTTTTAAACCAATACAAGCATATTAAAGTACATAGTTAAAGTGGATTTTAATATATAACTTATATATGTCCACTGTATAAGATACTTACAGAAGACATCCAGGAATTTTTTAATCATAAAAAATTCAAATACTAGCATCAAGCACGAGTGAACAAATTTCAATTGAAAATAAGTTTGGGACATAAATAAAAACATTTACTAGGGCACAGATTCCCTTGGTAGTTGACTATTTGAACAGACAGTTACCAATAGAATACTTTAAAAGGCAAAAGAGCATCTTATGGAATTCTCTGTATGGCTTGGATTTGCATTTCTCACCAAACAAGATATTTTGAATCTACGGGATTCTTACTTGGGTTGACGAAAATACAAACCTTCCACATAAGGAGAAATGAAGGCCTGTCTTTTACAGATATATGTGGTTACTGGGATAAAACCTAAGGGAAAATGTGTTCTGGTCCAACTATATCCTTACTCCTTCCTAGACCCTTTTGAAGCATGAACAAATTTACTCTGGGATTCTATAGAATCTAATAATTGGAAGAAAACATATGAAGTAGAATTTTCTATATCAAATCTAAATCACCTAAGCCGAGATCTCTTTGGAAACTGAAGTTGTACACTTTTTTCTCAGTGCCTTGCAGTGTTTGGATATTCCAAATCTTGATCTTTCTTATTATATTGTAATTCTATTTTTGTCTTGGCCAAGCCCCTGGAGGTACAGAGAACCCCTTAATCCCAGTCAACATTGATATATTGAAAATATTCATTAAACAATATTGTTCTCTTCTTCTTCAAATAAAACTCTCATTTATGTCATATGTTTCTGATTTTATTTTATATCCTTTTGATCATTTTCCTGATCCCTTTTTCCATATCATTTACCATTTCTCTGCATACCTTTTCAAATCTAGTCATCAGAATGAGGATACAATAATCTACCAAATGGAGCAGAATGATGGATTATTCTCTGCTTCTGGTTACTAGATGGCAGTGGTTCTTTAAGTATGGGCCCTCACCAGCAGCACCAGCGTCTATTGGGAACGCGTTAAAAATGCAGTCACCCAAGATTTAATGCTGAAAACTCAGGGTATGAGGCCTAGCAATAATAAGGAGTTTTAGTAAGCCCTCCAAGTGATTCTGATGCACGCTAGAGTTTGAGAACCATGCCATATAGCTTTGACTGAATCCTAAAGTCTTCTTGACATTACTAATAACATTAATATCTCAGCAGTACTAGGACCTCTCAGTTTTTCTGCTATGTCTATGCAAGGCAGTCTTCACACTGTACTGTAGCAAATTATAGACGATTTTTGTTTGTAGATGTGCTGCCTTGCACTGATTTCGCTGGAACTTGTTGCTCTTTTCAAGGTTATTTTCTAATTCATCAAGTTCAATTAAACTTCTGCCCCTTCCGTTAAAGCCATATCACTGTCATGTGCCTCAGACAGAAAGACAATTCAGTGAGAAGAAAAAACCCAATCAGACCTCTTTTTTGGCATCATGGAGATAAGTCTTCCTGTTCGTATTTGTTACTATCTGTAAATTGCCCCGAATATTCCACAGTTGCAGCCTCAACCGTCTAGCAGTGCATCAACTGTCCATCCATTCCCCCATCTGTGGTCTGTGGTTGTGCATAGACACACACACATACCCATGTGTACAATCACACCCTTTACCTTCTTCTGTCATACTTCCACACCCTTCCATTGTCCTTCTACAATCCCAGACCAGAAATCTTCAGTGAGGAAGTCCAGAGAACTAAGGTAGTTGATGGAGGGTCTCATTTTAGGCTAGTTTTGTGGTGTTGATAGGCACAGCTTTGGCAAGCCTAGGTCAGGATAAAAACACTTCTGTGATTCCAGACCGAGGACAGTTTCTACGATACAGGTTGGTTTACATCTCACCCCGCTTCTACACTAACCTCATGATGCTGTGATTCATAGTTCACAAAGTTGAATAAATAAAAGCAATAAACACATTTTACATAAGAGTTTTCTTAATTCTAGGGATTGACTTGAGGCTAGAACTATGAAATAGTTGCATCTACGGACACTTAGCACAGAGGGATGTCATTTTTTCTCTTTTTTCTTTTTATTTTTTTAAGACAAAGTCTTGCTCTGTCGCCTAGGCTGGAGTGCAGTGGCACAATCTTGGCTCACTGCAACCTCCACCTACCAGGTTCAAATGATTCTCCTGCCTCAGCTTCCTGAGTAGCTGGGACTACAGGCGTGCGATACCACATCCAGCTAAGTTTTTTTTTTTTTTTTTGTATTTTTAGTAGAGACGAGGTTTCACCTTGTTGGCCAGGCTGGTCTCAAACTCCTGACCTCAAATGATCCATCCGCCTTGGCCTCCCAAAGTGCTGGGATTACAGGCATAAGCCACCACGCCCAGCCTAGGATATCATTTTCATGAGTGCTCTTTAACCTTTCAAATTACTAAATCAATTCCATCAATTTTCTTTAGGAATATTTGAAGCTAAGAAAACATAGTTGAAGTGCCCAAAAATATTTCTTACTAAACACACTCTCTTTTTTAAGTTCAAGATCCAGTTTAAGAAGCAGCAAATCCCACAATACAGGCTACAGAGAGGCTTTTCACCTATTAATGAAGACTATAAATCAGATATGGTGGCTCGTGCCTCCAATTCCAGCTTTTTGGGAGGCCAAGATGGGAGGATAGCTTGAGGTCAGGAGTTCAAGAACAGACTGGGCAATAAAGCAAGACCCCCATCTCTACAAAATATTAAAAAATGAGCCAGGCATGGTGGTGTGTGCCTGTATTCTTAGCTACTTGGGACTTAGGTGAAAACTCTGAATGGGCTTTGGGACAGAGATGGCTACTCTCCCAGCCCAATGACCCAATATTTTTCAGATGTAAATGCATTTTCACTTGAGACTTATGAGATGTCTCAAGTGAGGATCTAGCTGTTTCTGAAACACCTGAATCCAGAGTTGATGATAACTAAAGTAACTAAAAAGACTGAGGTTTTGCTCTCCTAAGCCCTAATCCAAGAGCTAAAAGCCATGAGACGTGCCCAATGGGCCTTGTGTCCCCTCCTGTTTGCATTCCTCTTGAAGTTTGTCACAGGGATGAAGGTTTCCTCCCCACCCTCGCACTCCAGAGAACGGAACACAAACAAACCGTGCCCAGATGGTGAAAAAGCAAAGCTGCCCAGGGCTGTGGGCAGCCTATTTCAAGCAGTTCTTATGGAAAAGTCTTCACTCTGCATGAGGTAATTGTTTCAGTCCAGGAACACTTGACAAACCCTGACAGTGCTTCTCAGATAGTATGCTTTGAAGCTTATCCACTCTAACCAGCTTACTGTTCATATGAAGACAGTTTCTTCCACTTTTAGACACTTTTCCCCCTCTAGTTACTAGCTGGCTCTCAGGGACTCATTCCAGGATGTCTGGAGAGGTTGAAGAGGTTTGGAAAAGAAAACCTGATGGCTTCAGGCTGCCTCCCTCAACCTGCAGACCTTGATGGAGTGATATGGCTTGGACAAGCAATGTTGATGACGGATGCCATTGCGATGTAAACTGACAGTTCCATAGTCTTTTTATTTATTTACTTATTTAATATTTTTAGAGATGGGGTCTTGCTCTATCACCCAGGCTGGAGCGGAGTAATGTGATCATAGCTTACTGCAGCCTCATGCTCCCAGGCTCAAGCAATTCTCCTCCCAAGTAGCTAAGTCTACAGGCACACAACACCATGCCTGGCTCATTTTTTTATTTTTTATAGAGATGGGGTCTTGCTATGTTGCTCAGTCTGTTCTTGAACTCCTGGCCTCAAGCTATCCTCCCATCTTGGCTTCCCAAAATGCTTGAATTAGAGGCATGAGCCACCATATCCAATTTATAGTCTTCATTAGTAAAAAGATTAAGAACACTCGCTGCAGACTTAGGCTGCCTGGGCTCATTTCCCATCTCTGTCACTTTCTACTTGACTAGCCTTGGGCAAGTTCCTTAACTCCTCTGAGGCTCCATGTGTTGGTTTGCTAAAATGAGCATGCTGCAAGAACCTTCCTCATGGTATTGGTTGAGATAAGACATACGGACGGTTTAATATAGTAGTTGGCACATACCTACTTGGATGCTACTTTCCAGTAGTAGTATTATCACTACTGTTGCTGCATTGGTATTATTATTACTGCTACTCATCCAAAACCTGTCAATTACTAATATTGCTTCCACTAGTTAGTGAGGTAGAAACCTAGATAAAAGCTTTACATACATAATCTCATGTAATCTTTTCAGCAGGGCTACGAGGTCTGCATTGATATTCTCCATTACAAATAAGGAAACTGATACACAAAGAGGTTGATTGGCTTGCCTAAAACCACACAGCCTTTATGTAGCTCACCGTGAACACTTAGAAACAAGCAATGCCTGCTAAGAAATCCCCAGTCAAACCAGCCTGTGCATAAAAAGGTAAGAGGAGTCTTCAAAGACAGCCCAAGCTCAGCTTGAGAGGCGTGGCCCAGACACACCCCGGCACTCGGGGGCCTGCCTTGTGGGCTCTGGAAGGCAGATTCCCTGGAAACAAATGGGATGCTGATGGATCTCAAAAGGCAGACTGGACCTAGGTAAATGTATAGAAGACCGAAGAGTTTTCTGGGAGAAGTAATTGTGATGGGATTCAAAGGAGTGAAGAGGGAGTAACTTTAGCTTATTTGAAATGGGGCAAAACTGACATTTTTTTAAATGACATTTTAATTTGAACCAAGTCTCAAAAAAAAAATCCTGCAAACTATATTTATATGAATTTCAGTGTAATCACTAAAAGCTCACACTTAGGTGCTTTGTAAACTTTATAAATGTAAGATTTTTAAAAATTTATTCATGTTTATTGAAATCCATCAAAGTGTGTGTTCCAAAAAAGAGCTTAGAGATCAAAAGTTTGCAGTTGTATAGACATGGATTTACATAAATAAAAAATATTTATTTTTAGAAGTCAGCTATTTTATGTGTACTTTTCAACATAAAACATATCATGCTCAGAATTTTTCATTTTAAATAAATCTGTTAGATGTACTGGTAGAGTCCACATTCTCAAGCTGGAAAGGACTTTGCAAGCATTCACTTCACTGACCAGGAAGCCCAGGCCCCGGACAAGCTCTGACCTGGCAAAGTCATTAGCCAGGGAGTGGCAGACCCAGAACATGAACTTGGAGTCGTGATTCCTTGTCCAGAACTTTGTTCTCGGGCAGATTTTCATTGACAAGGAAAAGCTTGAAATGTGAAAGGCTTTGTCTAGTATTTGCTTTCTAGGTTTGAATAATTTTTTTCTTTTCTTTTCTTTTTTTTTTTTTTCTTCAGATGGAGTCTCGCTGTCACCCAGACTCGAGTGTAGTGGCACAATCTTGGCTTACTACAACCTCTGCCTCCTGGGTTCAAGCGATTTTCCTGCGTCAGCTTCCCGAGTAGCTGGGACTACAGGTGCGCGCCATCACACTCAGCCTTAAGTTTGAATAATTTGTAATTACTACTGGCTATAAGAAATTCTTGTTATAGTTGAATAATAATTATCACTATAAGGGCTAACACTCTGCCCTCAATTTATTCCAGGGGCCATGCTAACGACTTTATGTGTATTGACTTTTTTATTCTTCACATCCACAAAGATGATATTTGGTAGCATTAATTCTACTATTTAAAAGGAGAGTGTTCACATATGCAAATTGAGAGTGATTCTTATAACCCTTCATTTGTGTCTCCTAATCCTGTGTTGTACACATCTCTGGAGCTTAACACACTTTCACTATATCTGGGCCAAAACTCTTCAACAATTTATTGGCTTAATAATCAAGGTTGCATTTCAGAAGCCATTGCATTTAAATACAGATTGTATTATGTTTTTGTGCCTAACATATCAGTACAAAATTTGACAGACACAGTAGTCATTGTGATTCTTTGTCATATCTGGCAAGCTATGAAGAGGGGTAGGCAAAAGTCCAGAACCCATCTCTATCCTGCCAGAGTGTGTAGCCCTTGCCAGACCTCACCAGTGTGTCTTTCTTGCATTTTTGAGAAGGGGCAGGGAAACTCCACACATGGCAGAGTGATGAGCTTGTGGAAATAGTAATGACACAACTAGATTAATGTGTGCAAATATAGAGTTAGATGGAAGAGATGAGACCTGGTGTTCAGATCAGTAGGATGCCACAGTTAGCATTAATCACTTGTACATTTCAAAATAACTAGAAGAGAATACTTGAAGTGTTCCTAGCATAAAGAAAAGATAAATGTTCAGGTGATAGATATGCCAGTTACCATGATTTGATTTTATGAATGTATGAAATTATCACATGCATCCCTAAAATATGTACATGTATTTTTTTCAATAAAGAATTAAAAAATAAAATGAATGACAAAAAGTAATGACACTATTATTAAAAGTCACAGCAAACAGCACAATGTATTGAGTATTTGCTGTTCCAGGCACTGTCATAGGCGTTTTACATAAGTGAATTCTTTTCATCTTTACAATGACACAGCGACATTTAGGTACTTTTATTATCTCCCTCTTACAGATGAGGAAATTAGGGATTGAAAGACGAAGTAACACACCAAGATATCCCACCTGTTAAGTGGCTGGTCCATCCAAGCCTACAATCGCCCTCTTTACTACTAGACACACTTGCTTCCTGTTTGTCCTTGAGGATTAACCTGGTGTTTGTCTCTGAGGCCCAACTACATGATATTCACACCAACTGCAATTCCTGGAAGACATGATGCTCAGAATTTCTTTGTTGTATTGCCTCTAAATAGGAGGCTATTTTCCACCAACATTGGAGCCAGATTCCTTGCTTCTGCTTAAACACCTGAACACAACTTAAGTCAACTGCATTAAAGGTGTGGACAGGCCGGGTGCAGTGGCTCATGCCTGTAATCCCAGCACTTTGGGAGGCTGAAGTGGGCGGATCACGAGATCAGGAGATCGAGACCATCCTGGCTAACGTGGTGAAACCATGTCTCTACTAAAAATACAAAAAATTAGCTGGGTGTGGTGGCAGGCGCCTGTGGTCCCACCTACTTGGGAGGCTGAGGCAGGAGAATGGCGTGAACCCAGGAGGTGGAGCTTGCAGTGAGCCGAGATGACACCACTGCACTCCAGCCTGGGCCACAGAGCCAGACTCCGTCTCAAAAAAAAAAAAAGTGTGGACAGAGGATGGCTCCACCTCCACTTCCATCTCACTCCCCCTCCACTGGGCCAGTGGGACACTGGTCCTCTTGATACGAGATTATTTCATGAGTCTCAAACAATATTTTTTTCAAAGAAAGCATAGAAGACATCTGAAATTACAGAATTATAGATAATCTGAAGAAATTCTCAAAGTAAGCTAATCAGTAAAAATAGGATTTTTTTTTAATGGAAGGCAGTTGCTTTCTTAGTTCCACTGAGTGAGAAAAGACATAGATTGGCTATTTTCCAGTCTGCCAAGTTTGCGAGTTTTTTAAGAAGATGACCTACACTTTATATTTGATGACAGATTTCACTGAAAGCGATGGATTTGGAAAGTCCATTTCAATAAAGCAATCAGCTGACTCATCGACCTTGAAGTCCAAGAATAATAATCCTTACAGCAAGCGACATCTAATAAAGGTGTACTTCAGTAATGTGTGTGTGGTTGTGTGTGTGTGTGTGTACACACATTAGTGCAGACATCTAATCTATGCATTCACATTTAGATTTTGGCAATGAGAAACTGTTGAAGATATGTAAAATCAAGCTTG
Source organism: Symphalangus syndactylus (assembly GCF_028878055.3). Lineage (NCBI taxonomy): Eukaryota > Metazoa > Chordata > Mammalia > Primates > Hylobatidae > Symphalangus > Symphalangus syndactylus. Next base: position 92,053,166 of record NC_072437.2, on the reverse strand, counting down.
CTTTTTTCTGTAAGAGATATGAAACAAAATAACGAGAATCACACCAAACAAACACCTACTGAGTCATTCCAAACTTGTGTTTTTATATAGTTTTAAAAGTACACAATTCAGTAAGTAGGGAGTTTTTAAAATTTCAATGTTACTATACATATTTTGGAATATATAATGTTAGTTGGCAAATATTTAGTATAGAACTGCCCAATGTAGGTGGTAACTTATTTAAAAAGCTCTATCAACTGTATTATTATTTATTATTATTTGATCACTGTGGCAATTGAGCATTTGAACTGTGACTAGTGCAACTGAGGGACTGAAATTTGAATATTATTTAGTTTTAAGCGACTTAAATTTAAGAAGGCATACATGGCTGGTAGACACTGTAGTAGGCAGTAAAAATCTAGATATAAACAATTTTCTCATGGAGACTACTATAACTACAGGTCCTATTTTCAGAACTCCGGTCCCTGCCTTGTGGTCCTCCTTACTGGTCTACCAGCTTGAAATTAGTCACCACAAGAAGATATTTAAGAAAATCTAACGTTAGGGATTTCAAAACGATAAAACTAAAAAAATCAGGAGTGATTATCACTTTGGGCAAGAATTATTACTTCAGAAGATTCACCACTATCCTTTTAAAATAATATGCTTTTTTTCCTTCCACCTTTAAAATAAAAATCATTTTCAGAAAATGAGGCAAAATGTAACAACTCACAGAACCCCACGGAGCATTCCAGTGACAAAAGCCAGGCTGCGTGGGGCTCCAGGCCGGCGTGTGCCTGTTTTCGCCTGGGTCACGGGTCTAGGCTGGGATTCCGCGTCTGTGCACTGCTTGTCACAGTAGTGTGAGCCGAGGAGACGCTCGTCAAGGTATGTAGGGTGGGGACCAGGACAGGGCACACCCTGTCTCTCCAGACACACACTGAAGGGACTTCCCTCCCGTATCAATGTCTCTACAAAAGACAGTTTTAGTTCGAGCTTTTGATTTTCATTCCTCCTTTTCGAAAATTTTAAAAGGCTCCTGTCAATGTTTGCCACAAAAAGACTCCGTGATCGGCTTTGTCCGCATTCTTGTGTTGATTAAGCCTCTGTCACCTTCATGTGCTAGGCAGACTCGCTTCTCATCCACCAAGCGAGTTCCTGGAGACAGCGGTGGCCTCGGGCTCAGATCAGGTGGTGGGTGACAGCTCGTGGGGGCAGGGCAGTGGGGAGCTGAGGGAGGTTAGAATTAGAAACAGTGCCATCGGTCACGAAACATCAGTGTCCAGGACTGGTGGGCGAGCTGGCACCAGAGAGGGAGGACTGCAGTAAAAGTGGGAATAGTCAGGTTTCTGCCTCCGGGAGCAGTAGACATGGAAGCAGATGAAAGGGTGACGGTCACCACAAACACAGCTGCCTTCAGGCTCACTTGCCAGATCACCTGCAATGAGGACATTTTCTTGATTCTAATAAAGCACTTTTATCTTGGAAATTGTGCATGTTCTACATTTCCCTCCCTTATCCCCATGGAATTAAAAAAATAGTTTTCTTTTCTTTTCTTTTCTTTTCTTCTTTTCTTACTTTTTGAGACGGAATAGGGCTCTATCACCCAGGCTGGAGTGCAGTAGTGCGATCTCAGCTCACTGAAACCTCCGCCTCCCAGGTTCAAGTAATTCTCCTGCCTTAGCCTCCCAAGTAGCTGGGAATATAGACATGCACCACCATGCCTGGCTAATTTTTGCATTTTTAATAGAGACGAGGTTTCACCATGTTGGCCAGGCTGGTCTCAAACTCCTGACCTCAGGCAATCTGTCCACCTCAGCCTCCCAAAGTGCTGGGATCACAGGCGTGAGCCACCTCACCCAGCCCCCCATGGACTTTTGAGTGAGAGAAGGAGGAAAATGTACATCAATTTACAGTAGTCTTCCTTCTATGTAATTTTTCAAAAATCACTTTTCCCAGGGAATTTAATTTGCTTTAATCTCAGCAGGTGATTTCAGCACAAGATGCCCACAATATGAGCCCCAATGCCTCTAACGAAGGCAGACCGCATTAACTCCGCGGTGTGACTGTGTGTGAGCTCTGAGAGGCTGCTGCTCTCAGTAATGTTAACAACTGACTGATTATGTGAAGATTCTGTAATTAATTTTTATATGGCCTCTTAAAAAATTATTGTGACACAGAAATCTGATCTTTAAAAAGTTGAAGACCGAAAATATATTAAATTCTGTCCTCAACGTCAAGATTTCAATTGTGGATTAAAATCAGATTTATGTGATTTGCATAATAGGTAATGCACTTTAATATTTAAAACGGAGTGAGTAATTATTTGTCAAATATCACAATTGCACTGTGTTGTAACTCTTGCTGAATTGAAAATATACAGCTTTCTAGCTCACGTTGTAATAATAGCTTAGTTAAAAGCAAAACAGTTGTCTGAGTTTCGTGACATTTCATATGTGGCATATATGACAAATTTTGCTTTGTAAGAAGATTGTGCATTTCTTAATGTTGAATAGATGCATTGTCATTGTTTTCAATTTACCTAAATATGCCGTTTAGAAACAGGGGATTACCTATGTCTCAAATGCAGAGGGTGACTCAGGAAGTTTAGATCCGAGAAAAACAAAACCTTGTAAACGTAATAAAATTTAATTACATTTCTACAGGATCCTGATTACACTGATTTTTGCATAAGCTAAAAAATTTTAGAATGTATAAAAGTGCAAAGGTTGAGCCATAGGTTAAGCAGCAAATACATATTTACATGTACCCAAAATAATGAATTCTGAATTTGCTTTGAGGACTTGCTTTGTTTTAAGAATATTTCTACGGCAGATTCGCATTGCACTCTTTTCTTCTGGGCTGGAGAGAGCCCGTGAAGTCTGACTCCGGCAGGCGAACCTGTGGCCTGCCCATGGGCTCTGGGAGGGAGGTCACCAGCCCTCTTCCCCATCTCTCTGCCGGGCCACCGCAGCCTGTGCTAGGGACATGTGGTTTTAACTGGAGCATGGCCCAGAAAGGGTGGGTGTGGAGAAAGACCAAACCGGGAGAGCGCACCTCTCCTGTAGGTGGGAATTTGCCGCCCCTCCCCTCCCCGGGTGTCTGTGCTTTATAGTCTGTACCAGGAGCTCCCTTGTGGCCCCGCCGGCTCTTCTGCGTGGGACAGGTGTCAAATGAAGGCCAGCACTGGGTTCTAAACAGGCCCGAGGCGGGGATGCAGCCAGCTGCCAGCACACCGCCCCACGACGCATTACAGAGTTTTTCCTTGACCCTGAGTTTTAGAGTAAGATGGAGAGCGGTCAGGCCACACCTCCTTCTTACAGACAAGGAGAGACTGCGAAGGATTGGGGGAGGAGCAGGGCTAGGATCCCCTCTCCTGTGTCTGGGCTCAGTAACTCGCTAAGCAACAGCGCGTCCTTTTCTTTCTGTGAATTTGGGGGAGACACACAGGCGTGGTCTGGGCAAAGGCTCTCTCTCCTGTTGGTCAGGACATACTCGCAAGTGGTGCCCCCTTTCTGAGCAGGGCTCAGGGTGTCGTCTTCCTAGCACGTCTAGGGTGACCGCTGGGGATGCTGAGGAGCAGGGAGGGCCCACTCAGCCCCACCTCAAAAAGACAGCAACTGTCTCCCACTGAAGGGGTGCGGGAGGGGAAAAGAAACAGCGCAGAGACCTATTTCTCTCTGTTTTGAAAACTTTCGCACAAGCTTAGGGTGGAAGCATTGGGGTTGTCCAAAGCTTGTAATCCAAAGGAAGGCTGCCAGAACTGATAGCTAGATGGGGCTCCCGTGCTACTGTCCAGCTGGGACACAGGAGTGAGGCCTTTCCCCAAAACGGACCTTTTCCGTGAGCGCGAGCTCCCCGCAGCAGGGGCATCGGCTCCCTTTGTGTATTATGGTCTAGAATTAAGCGAGGTGAGGTGATATCAGTTGGATTTAGAGAATGCTGACCCAGACAATTTTCTGGGATGAGGCTTTCGGGGGCATGGTTCAGCTTTACCTAGAACACATCTGCTTGAGCCTGTCCCCTGGGCTTGGCAGCAACTCACAGAGCCCATGGAAAGAGCCCAGGTGTACTCCACATCCTCCCCAGACACCAGCTCAGGGCCCTCAGCTTCCCAGCCCTCAGGGTCAAGTGGCTTTCGTGAGAATTCTTCCTCACCAAAGGCCAGCAATGAGGACCTCTCCCTCTGAGGGAGAAATCTCACCCAGGACCAGCCCTGGGCTGCTCCTCTATCCCATGTACGGATGCCGAGGTCTGGGGTTGACTGGGGACACTAGATGCACTTGCTGCCTTACTCTCTCAGGCTCCAGAAAGCCATAACCCCAAACTCCTACCGTACCCCATCACACACTTTTCTTTTTAGCCCATCCTGGATAGAAGTCACATGCTTCAGCTGGATTGCAAGAAAAATCCCCTGGGGTTAGGTTCCTGTGTTAGCAAATCCAGAGAAGCCGCCATGCTGCTCCCGTAGCTCTTGCTGAGGTCCCTGACGGTTTTGCTGTTGCTAAATCCAATGGACATAATACATTAATAAATACGTAAATCCAATGGACGTAATACGTTACGTCCATGTGTCGCCTAAATTCACTACTGCTTTTGGCACATTGACCACAGTCTCCATCCATCGAGCTGCTTTAAACCTGAGTCCTGAATCCAGGCTGTGGCTACAGCTAACACCTATGAGGTGATGTTGAACAGACTTTTCAGCTCTGACCCATGTCCTCCAAAAACTTACTGCTGTAAAGTGGGACTGATAAATGTACCTATCTCATAGGAGTTATTCTTCAAGTATCTTTTGAGCACCTAGTGCCCGACACTATTCTGGGTACAGGGGACACAGTCACACAGCAACTTAGGAACAAACTGATCTCACGCCTTCCAGGGCAGAACTTAGTGTTGCTGTCGAAGTCCTTCCATTCCTTTTCAAATGGTCACCGGAATAGACTGGTGGGACATAGACAGCCCGAGTTTTGCCCTCATATGAAGGAAGACATTTACCACATGTTACCCTAATATGTATTTGGAGTCTTGCCCCTTCTAGCCCCTGGTTTCCCCCCATCACAGCCCAGATGACACTTGGTTGTCCTTAGTTGGTGACATGTCTGTCTCCCAGAAGACTGTGAGTTTTGCAAGGACAGAGAGCAGAATGTCCTGAGTGCCCAGCCTGATGCATGGCTGGTGTGCCCTGTACTGCTCAGACCCACCACTGAAGACTGAGGCTAGCATTCCCCAGCTACTGATGGCCGAGTCTCTCCCCGGGAACTGGCCTTGCTCCCTGGGTAGCCCTCATCTAATGACTGGTCAGTGGGAAAGGGTAGGGACCAGGGCCCAGTGCCTTGCCTCAATTCAGGATAATTTGGAGAGGATAACTCTCTGCTCTGTGCTGCTCTCTTCACAGGTACTGCGGCTCAGAGAGCTCTTCTGCAACATCCTACATGCAAACCTTCCCTCCAAAGTCCATTTCCTGGAAGTCTGACCTGACCAGTAGGCATGCAGGGAACATCTTTGAATAATAAGGCCACTTCCACCACCCAGCAAGTCCCCCTCTCTATCCTGTGGACAGATTCATAAATGTGTGAAGTTGTACAATGATACTTATTCCAGAATAGTTTGCAATTATTTAAAAAGAGTGAAGGGGAAATAAACTGCATGCCCACTAGTAGAATTAGGGCTGAATACATTATGTTCTTTCCATTTGATGGGCTGAAATGCAGCCATCAGAGTTTAAAAGGGCAGCTTTTACGGAAAGATGTAGAACAATCACAAGCCTGTAGTACTGAGAAATGTGGAAATCAATGAAGACCAACAAAGGAGGGCAGGCAAAGGCCATTTATACAGAGTTTGCTCCAGCAAGGAGTCGGCCACCATCATTTGCGATTGGCTGAGACTCAAAGGCAGGCAGAGGAGTGGGAGAGCTTCACAGTGGGGAAAAAGGGAAGGCTTTGGGTGTGCCCTGATTGGAGGCTGTTGGTCTGAGGAAGCTGGAGGCAGCTAACTAGAAGGGGCATCCTATGAGATTAGTCAAGGGGGCCAATATTTGGCTTTCTCTGGTTGGTCCTAAGTTGAAAGCAGGGACAAAAATTGGGGAAGCTGCCAGTCATTAATCAAGTCCTGACCACTTGGGACCAATGGCGATAGGACTTATTGTTTGGCTTTCTGGGCTGTTTGCTAGGGACAGTGGTCTGAATTCCTACAAGTCTGACTTGTAGACAGCTGGCTTCCTGGTTTGGTTACTGTGGATCATGGGCTGGTTTCTCGGGCTGGTTTCTGCACATTGTGGATCAGAGTTCCATTTCTATACATGGTCTATCCATTGTCTGCTTGTATATTTAGTCTCTCAGTAAAAGAAAAAAATCAAGGTGTGTATAAAGATCCTCCACGGTCCACCCACACAGCCACACAAACATGCTAGATGTGATGAATCCTTTGGAGGCAATTCTGCAAATGCTCTGTGAATCCCCTGTCTTTGCCCTTGAGGAGTTCATGTTTAGTATAGCATGACTGGGTAGTCATAACTGTAGTGTTCAACACAGCTAAGGGAGTAGCAAGGAACTCTTCATTCAATAGCAAGACAGAGCTGGGCCTGGTGGCTCTGGCCTGTAATCCCAGCACTTTAGGAGGTTAAGGAAGGTGGATCACTTGAAGTCAGGAGCTTGAGACCAGCCTGGTCAACATGGCGAAAATCTGTCTCTACTAAAAATACAAAAAATTTGCTGGGTGTGGTGGCACATGTCTGTAATCCCAGCTACTTGGGAGGCTGAGGCACGAGAATCACTTGAGCCCAGGAGGTGGAGGTTGCAGTGAACCGAGATTGTGCCACTGCACTCCAGCCTGGGCAACAGGCATTTTTTCCCGTCTCAGAAAAAAAAAAAAAAAAAAATGCGAGACAGAAAGTTGTAAGCTCGTGTAGCTGGAAAAGTTTCTGAGAAAAGGTGATAATAAATGTATTTGCTTAAAATGAGGATTTTAATCCCCTTCCACCAGGGACCTCTGACAAAGCTGGGGCTAACTGCACTTTAATTTTTCTGGAGCCTTTCAGCTGGTCTTATACATACTCCCTAGGGGAACCCATGGGGCTTTCAAACAGTCACTACCTCTGGTTGGTACAGTGTCTGAGAGTCTCTATATTCTTCACACTTTTGGGTGGGTCCCCCTATAATGTCTTTAAAATGCAAAGAACCCCGGGAAGCTCTATGTCAGAGACTCAAGTTGATGATGCCTGCAAGAAGTTATAGGAGAAGGTAAAGTGATTTTTGTTTGTTTTTAAATACACAAAATTATGGGAGAAACCTGAACATTTAAAAATGATGGGAGGCTGGGTGCAGTGGCTCACTCCTGTAATCTCAACACTTTGTGAGGCCAAGGTGGGAGGATCGCTTAATCCTAGGAATTCAAGACCACTGGGCAACACAGTGAGATCTCCATTTCTACAGAAAATAAAAAATTAGCCAGGCATGGTGGTGCACCTGTTGTCCCAGCTACTCGGGATGCTGAGGCAGGAGAATTGCTTGAGCCCAAGAGGTAGAGGCTGCAGTAAGCCATGATCATGTTAATTGCACGCTAGCCCAGGCAACAGATTGGGACCTCATCTCAAAAAATAAGTAATAGTAATAATGATGGAAATGAGCCAGTGAGAGGAAGGGCTGAAGATACAGGGGAAGAAATAATTAAAGGAACAAGTTTCTGGAGAAATCAGAAGGTGAGTGAAAACAGAACTAAGACATGCAGTAAGGAGGATGAGGCGAGAAATCTGTTTGTAAAATTGTATAGCAATAATAATCATCATAATTTTTCTAGGGCTGGGTTTTGACATGTATAATCGTCTGGAGGAAATCTTTTTCCCTGCAGAAAAGTCTCCTCTAGCATGAGAGCTGCTTCGGTTTTGTGAATGATTGCCTGTTCAGAAGCCTGTGGATGCCTAGATTTAAAAGGTAGACAGAGTAAACTATCGCAAGGACAAAAAACCAAACACCGCACGTTCTCACTCATAGGTGGGAATTGAACAATGAGAACTCATGGACACAGGAAGGGGAACATCACGCTCCGGGGACTGTTGTGGGGTGGGGGGAGGGGGGAGGGACAGCATTAGGAGATACACCTAATGCTAAATGACGAGGTAATGGGTGCAGGAAATCAACATGGCACATGGATACATATGTAACAAACCTGCACATTGTGCACATGTACCCTAAAACCCTAAAGTATAATAAAAAAAAAAAAAAAGGTAGACAGAGGCACTAGAGAAAGGACATCCTTTTCAATAAATGGTGCTGGGAAAATTGAATAGCCATATGCAGAAGAATAAAACTGGACCCCTATCCCTCACCGTATACGCAAATCAACTCAAGATGGATTAAAGTCTTAAATATAAGACCTGAAACTATAAAAATCCTAGAAGATAATCTAGGGAAAACTCTTCTGGACATTGGTCTAGGCAAAGAATTCAAGACTAAGTCCTCAAAAGCACAAGGAAGAAAAGCAGACAAATTAGACTTAATGAAATTTAAAAGCTTCTGCACAGCAAAAGAAATAATCAACAGAACGAACAGACAAGTTGCAGAATGGGAGAAAATATTTGCACATATGCATTTGACAGGAAGTAATACCCAGAATTTACAATGAACTCTAACAACTCAACAGCAACAATAAAGAAAAAACCACAAATAATCCCATTTAAAAGAGGGAAAGGACATAAATAGACATTTTTCAAAAGAAGAGATACAAATGGTCAACAAACATGAGAAAATGGGCAATCAATAGAGAAGTGCGAATTATAACCACAATGAGATACCATCTTACAACAGTCAGAATGGCTATTATTAAATGTAGGTTAGTACAACCTTTATGGAAAACAGTAGGGAGATTTCTCAAAGAACTAAAAATGAGGCTACCATTTGATCTTACAATTCCAGAAGATACTGAGTATCTACTCAAAGGAAAAGAAATCATTCCATCAAAAAGACACCTGCACTTATATGTTTATTGCAGCATTATTCACAATAGCGAAGATATGGAATCAACCTAAATGTTCATCAATGGATGACTGGATAAGGAAAATGTGGTATATGTACATATACACAATGGAGTACTATTTAGCCATAAAAAAAGAATGAAGTCATGTGTTTTTGCAGCAGCATGGATGGAGCTGAGGGCCATTATCTTAAGTGAAACAATTCAGAAACTAAAAGACAAATAATGCATGTTACCATTTATAAGTGGGAGCTAGAATATGTACAAACAGGCATAGAGTATAAAATGGTAGACAATGGAGACTCTGAAGGGTGGGGTGCTGGAAGGAAGGTGAGGGATGAGAAATTACTTAATGAGTACAGTGTCTATTATTCAGTTGATGAATACACTAAAAGCCCTGACTTTACCACGGTACAATATATCCATGCAAGAAAACTGCACTTGTATGCCATAAATTTATACAAAATTTTAAAAAGTAAGCAGAGATGTGTTTCTATGCATGGAGGGGTGGGGCTTAAAATATAAGTGGAAGAAAGGGTTAATGCAGAGAGAGTGAGACCCAAGAACTGGCCCTGAAGAACAACTTTGAGCGAAAACCAAAATCCCTAATGGGAATTTAATTAAGCTGGCTGCCATGATGTATGCAAGGTTCTTCTCATCTGTCTTCCTGGGAATTCTTAAGCAGAATCAAAATGCTCAGTCATGCTTTATGATATGGGCTTGCTTTAGGGAGGAGTCTCAATCTTCAGGGTTGGTGTGGAAATAAACTTGAGGCCATCATGCGGAAATAGACATGTAAAGTGTGCCTACATATCATTTTTTCATAAAATCACCCACGCCTTTTTAGAATTTTATCTGTGCTACATCACTCTATTTTCCAAAGGGTACCTTTGTAGTTTGGTTTTCCGATAACCATTTTCATTTTGGTAAGACAGTGGCCATAGAAAAGAGCATTCTTTAGAGGTAATGTGGGATTAGAAAATAAAGGAATCAGCCTTAGGCCGTATCTTTTCTAAGCCATATTTTTTTTCTAGACATTCAATTGTTAGGCATCAGCCTTTGAAGATGATCAGTTGCACAAAGTGTCCAAAATGATGAATAATCCCCAAACCTCCTCATCCACTGTGACTTTATTTGGTCTCACTTGTACTGTGGGTCAGCCTTGTGAACATGGATGAAATGGGCCTCGTGACATCCTCCACACCTTTTTTTTAATAATAAAATTAAGGCCGGGCACGGTGGTTCACGCCTGTAATCCCAGCACTTTGGAAAGCTGAGGTGTTTGGATCACCTGAGGTAGGGAGTTCGAGACCAGCCTGACCAACATGGAGAGACCCCCGTCTCTACTAAAAATTCAAAATTAGCCGGGCATGGTGGCGCATCCCTGTAATCCTAGCTACTTGGGAGGCTGAGGCGGAGAATTGTTTCAAACCGGGAGGCAGAGGTTGCAGTGAGCCAAGATTGCGCCATTGCACTCTAGCCTGGGCAACAAGAGGGAAACTCTGCCTCCAAATAAACAAATATAATATAATAAAAATAAAATTAAAATTGCTCCAGATCCTGTGACAAGCTTTTGTTCCCCTAATACGAGTTCTCCCCTTCCATTAGTATTAGACCTCACATTTTAGCTGAGTACATAACCACTCAAAATAAAAACCATGCTTCTCCACATCCCCTGCACTTAGTGTGGCCAATGGAATATAAGCAGAGATGGTTTCCAGAGCTACTTAGAAATTTAGTTTACTTGGAAACACACCCCATTTCCTCTTCTTTATTCTACCTGGCTGGAATGTATATGTGATATGGAGCCACAGCGTCCATCTTAGCCGTCAAATCCCCATGCTGAGAACTGTCAGAAATCCCAGATCCTTCTCCCTTGAGTCAAGCATAAGTACAACAAGCATGCTTTACAGAGCAGACAACCATGTGAAGTGTTGCTGAGAATGGGCAGAATGAGGCAAGTGAAAAATCAGAGGCTAACCCCCTTGAGGGGAAGGCCTCACTGACCTCCTCCGCCAGGCTAAACAATCCTGAGAGGTGCAAAACACGTCAGCCCTACTACGTCAAGCCACACCCACCCCAGTTTTGAAACCTGTGAATCACAGCTAAACTTGAACCTGGACTTGGCTCCGTACTCATCCACAACTGTTAAGTGTGGACCTACACTAAAGTACAGCCCCAAACAGGGAAGCCGGAATTCAGGGCCAATATGTAGCCAGACTCCAAAACACCATGTGAGTGGGAGAAGGGGTGAAAGACACATGCAATAGACAATATTGCTCCTTTTGACGACAAATTCCTGAATGTCTCTTCACTATTTGGATGAATTTCCACCTCTCAGTATAAAACCAAGGATGCTAGAATATCACTCTCCTGCTGTGGTGCTGAGAAGCAAGGATCCTGTTGAACCGGGTTTGGCAGATTTGTGGGGGCCAGGACAGCTTCACTCAGTTTCTGGCACAGCAGGTGGACCAGCAGGGCTCGTGACACCACGGGGCTCCTGCAGCGTCGTATGCCCAGGCACAGAGTTCTGCAGAGCAATTATGGGCATTTTCCTGCTACGCAAACCCTGAGCCTGCCCCTCTGGCTCTTTATCCGCCTGCTCCTATTTCTTGAAGTCCCAGAATTGGGCTTTGTGATGGTTTTTATGTGTCTGTGCCACAGAACATCCAGACATCTGGTCAAACATTATTGTAAGTGTTTCTGTGAGGGTATTTTTTGGTGAGGTTGACATTTAAACCAGTAGACAGAGCAGGGCAGATTTTTTTCCCCCATTGTGGGTGGATCCCTGGGTGGGTCCCATCTAGTCAACTGAAGACCTGAAGAGAACAAAAAGGCCAACCCTCCCACCATCAGTAAGTAAGGAGTTCCTCCTGCCTGATGGCATTGAAAAACACTTGTTTCTTTCCTGCCTTTGGACTTGAATTGAAACATCAGCTCTCCTGGGTCTCAAACCTGTTGACACTGAGACTAGAACTGTACCATTGGCTCTCTTGGGTCTCCAGCTTGCCAGCTAGACACCTTGAGACTTCTCATCCTCTAAATTTCATGAGTCAATGCCTTATAATAAATCTCCCCCCTCACCTTGAACTAATACAGGACCAACCGGACTGGTTTCTGTTGCTTGTGACTAACTACCCTGCTTAACTGAGAGAGAGATTGGCACGGGGAATGGTTGCTGGCATCAGGCTCTCAGGGAAACAAAAAAAGAAGTCTGGAACTATAAGAAAAAGGCAAGTTATTAAAAAATGGGCAAAAGTCTTTGCATAAAGGATATCCAAATGGACAACAAGCATATTTCAAAAGTGTTCAACCTAGAAAAATGGAAATTAAAGTGAAATGCAAATTAAAGCCATAATGAAAAAGCACCATACACCCAACAAAACTGGTCCACTGGAAAGGATGGAAAATCCTGGTGAGAGTGTGGAGCAACCAGAATGTTCATGTGCTGCTTGCAAGAATGTTACAATTTTGGAAAACTGCTTGGAATACCTACTAAAGCTGGAATACACACATTCTGTGACCCAGCAATCCCATCCCAAGCAATACAGCCAATACCCACAAGACATGCCACAGAATGTTTATAGCAGCTCTACTCACAGTAGCCCCAAAGGGGATGCTACCCAAATTCACACCAAGAGTACAGTGGATAAATAAACCATATTTGCAGGATGGAATACTCCAGGGATTAGCAAGCTACAGCTCATTGCCTGTTTTTGTACAGCTTGAGAGTTAAGAATCATTTTTGTATTTTCAAAGTGTTGTAACTAATCTCTGAACCTCACGGAAAAGAACAAGAAGAGGAGGAGGAGGAAGAGGAGGAAAATGTGACAAAGATCACACGTGGCTTGCAAAACCTAAACTATTCATTATTTGGCCCTTTATAAAGTTTTCTGACTTCTACAATACTCTACAGCAAGCTTGTCCAGGCCGCACAAGGCCCAGGACGGCTTTGAATGCGGCCCAACACAAATTCGTCAACTTTCTTAAAACATTATGAGATTTTCTTTCCAATTTATTTTTAGCTCACCAGCTATTGTTAGTGTCAGTGTATTTTACATGTGGCCCAAGACAATTCTTCTTCTTCCATTGCAGCCCGGGGAAGCCAAAAGATTGGACGCCCTGCTCCATAGCAATAAAAATAAGCAACAAACATAATGTTGAGAAAAGCTAGACACAAGAATACATACCTTATAATTATATTTGTAAAAACTGCAAACCCAGGTAGAACTAGTCTGAGCTGTTGGAAATTAGGATCGTGGCTGCCCTGAGGGCAGGAGGCAGTGGCTGGAAAGGAGGCAAAGGGGTTTCTGGGGCCTTGGTACTGTGCCATTCCTTCATGTGAGTGTTAGTTACACAAATGTGTTGTTTGAGAAAAACATTTTATTTCAATTTCTGCAATTTTCTGTATGTTCACTGGGCTTCATTAAAAGGTTCAAAACAAAAAAGCACATCACCTTTTCCCACCACACTCAAAATCACTACACAGGTGTAGCCTCTATGGTGGGGGGAGAAGGGAGGGGCTTCAAAACCAATAAACAAACAAGAATGGGGTTAAATACCTACTGAAGTGAGGCTGTTTTAAAGAGCAAAGTGGAATCTAAATTGTCATTTCCCTACATGTCAGGAAACGGGCGTTCAACACAGCCCAGAAATAGGTCCACACAAACAGAGTCAACTGACATTTGACAAAGGAGCAAAGGCAGTTCCATGGAGCAAAGACAGTCTTTTGAACAAATGGCTCCGGAACAACTAGACACCCACATGCAAAAGAATGAATCTAGACACAGAACCTCACAAAAATTAACTCAAAGAGAATCATAGACCTAAATGCAAAACACAAAACATCTGTGGGATACCAAAGGAGAAAATCTAGGTAATCTTAGACTTGGTGGTAAGCTTTTAGATACACCACCAAAAGCATAATCCATGAAAGAAAAAAATTGTTCAGTTGGACTTCATTAAAATTAAAAACTTCTGGCTGGGAGCAGTGGCTCACACCTGTAATCCCAGCAATTTGGGAGGCCGAGGAGGCCGGATCACTTGATGTCAGGAGTTTGAGACCAGCCTGGCCAACATGGTGAGACCCCGTCTCTACTAAAAATACAAAAATGAATCAGGTGTTGTGGTGCGTGCCTGTAGTCCCACCTACTTGGGAGGCTGAGGCAGGAGAATCACTTGAACCCAGGAGGCAGAGGCTGCAGTGAGCCAAGATCATGCCACTGCGCCTTAGCCTGGCTGACAGAGTGAAACTCCATCTCAGCAACAACAACAAAAATTAAAAACTTCTGTTCTGCAAGAGACACTGTATGTGACTGAGTAGACAAGCCACATGTGTCCAAAATATGCAAGAAACCATCAAAACTTAACAATAGGAAACAAACAACTCAGTTTAAAAATGAGCAAAGGACATGAACAGACATCTCACCAAAGAAGATACGCAGATGGCAAATAAGCATATGAAAAGGTGTTCAACATCACACCATAAGAGAATTCCAAATTAAAACAAGATACCACTACACATCTATTAGAATGGCCTTAATCCAGAACACTGACATCACCAAATGCTAGTGAGGATATGGGGCAACAGGAATTATCATTCACAGCTTGTAAGGATGCAAAATGGGACAACCACTTTAGAAGACAGTTCAGAAGTTTCTCGCAATGTTAAACATAATCTTAACATATGATCCAGCAATTGTGCTCCTAGATGTTAACCCAATTCAGCTGAAAACCTATGTCCTTACAGAAACCTGCAAACAAATATTTATAGTAGCTTTATTAATAATTACACCAAACTGAAAGCAACCAAGATGTTTTTCAGTAGGTGAATGATAAGCAAATGGTGGTACAACCAGACAATTAAATAGTATTCATCAATTTAAAAAAATGAGCAATCAAGCTACCAAAAGACATAGTGGCTTTCTCTTTTCAGGAGGAAACTGAAAAGCATATTGCTAAGGGAAAGAAGCCAACCTGAATGATTCCAACTATAACACATTCTGGAAAACGCAAAACTATGGAGACAGTAAAAAAGTACAATGGTTACCAGGGGTTGGTGGGAGGGAGGAATGCATAGGTGGAGAACAGGGGATTTTTAGGGCAGTGAAGCTGTTCTGTATATTATAATGGTGGATACTTGTCATTATGTGTTTGCCACGACCCATAAAACGTAAAACCCCAAGAGTGAAACCTATGAAAACTCTTAACTCTGGTTAATAATAATTCGTCAATATTGGCTCCTCAATTGTAACAAATGTATCACACTTGCAAGATGTTAATCACAGGGAAACTGTGTGGGTGCAGAGAGTGTATATGGGAATTCTTTGTACTTTCTGTGCAATTTTTCTGAAAACCTAAAAATACTCTTTTCAAAATTCTATTAAGAATTTAAAAAAAGAAAGTTGGTGAAGTGATATGGAATCTGGCCAAGCTGTCATTTCTTGAAGCAGTAGAAAACGGAGGTTCACAAAGCACAGTTAGAGGGGCAAATAAGGAAAGCAAGACCCTCTTGTTTAGAGCTCATCCAAGATTGTAACTCACTAAAGCAGTACATCCATCCGTTGCAGATGAGCAAAGTGGTTTTCAGAGCCTTTGGTGATGCATCCAAGGCCCCACAATAGGGAGGTGGCAGAGGCTGGATTTCAGTGCAGCTCTTCTTACTGCAAAGATCTGTATCATGCACCACTCTGAACCCACCAGCCTCCACTGATGGAGGAGGCAACCCTGGATGAGGAGATATAAAAATCAGGTACTTTGATATGACTTGCACATAGCAGGTGTTCCCATATTACTGTTTTACATGAACTGGAAAAAAAAGAAAAGAAAAGGAAAAAAGAAAAGAAAAGGAAAAAAGAAAGTTTCGTACTAGAGTGAGCGTTTGGGAAAGAATCAATACCCCTCACTCACTATGGAGATGAAAATAAAAGGTAGAGGGCTGTAAAAGCAGACCAACTATGACTACGGTGGTTTAAATCCTGTATTTAGGGGAAAATGAAGCGTAGTCTAAAAATAGTCCCCTTCACGGGTGGGTGAGTGGCAGCGAGGACCACCCACCCCTCCTGACTGCCAGACCACAGTAGCCCCATGAGTGAGGGTCCCATTGTTCAGCATTAATTTTTACTATTAAGAGCAGACGCAGTTAAAGGGCTCATTAAGGCTGTTAGGGCACGGTCTGCTGTTTTTCTGAAAACATCCAGTACAAAAAGTGCGACTTGAGGCTGAATGTGGAGCTCGGGCCAGCAGCTCTGCAGAGCGCCTCCTCCCACCACCACCAATGCGCCCTGGTCGTCCTATGCGAGGAGGGGAATCAGCCGGCGCACAAACGTGGGCTCATGGTCGCCACGCTGAGCCCGCAGGGACTGCTTTGAATGTTTGCTTTTTGCTGAACAGCAAGAGGTCGCTGCCCTGGACTGCACCGCTCTTTGGAGAAACACGGTGTCCCGGTGGCTTCCAGTTCTGCACTCTGCAAGCTGGCATTGCGCTGGGGCCTACACTCTAACAACCAATTCCGAAATGTCTGAGGCCACCGCGAAGGAGGCTGTGCAGAGGCTCTGTGTAAACACAATCTGGAGGCACGTGACATTAAACTGCGTGAAGGTGGGCGAAAGCCCTTGCCCCTAGGAATACAAGCCTCATTCTAGGCAGTTTCCCTTGTTCTGTAAACTCTGAGTTTAGATATTGATGTGAGAGGAGTATACGGACGGATCATGCTCCCAGGTACCCCCGAGCTCCATCCGGGGAGCGGCAGATGCAGACATGAGGCCACAGGGGGCAGGGCAGATGCCCCCTCTTGCCTCTAAGCCTCCTGAGGAGCTTGTCCTATGGTGACCACGTCCCTCCCGCCAGCTGAATTTTGCACTAAGCTTCTCTCTCTTATGCACATCAGTCTGGCATTTCCAAGACTGAGTTCCAGAGGATAGCAATACAGGGTCTAACCTGCTAAGGTCTCAATCGTAATAAACATTGCAGAACCCCTGCTACGAGTCTAGGACTTTGTCCATTTCCCCTAAATTTTCAAACCTATCAGCATAATTCACTTATCTTTTTAATGATGGTAAATAGTGCCTGCCCACTGATTATTATTTTAGCTTTTTAGTTCCTTTTTTTCCCATAACAGGCTTGCCAGGGAGTTGAGTTTCATTCACCTCCTAAAAGAACCACTCTTTGGCCCCCTTGGTCCTCCTTTGTGTGTTAATTTTTCTAAGTCATTATTTTTGGCTTGTATCCTTGTGTATCCTTGCTTCTACTTTCTTTGCTTTATTTTCCTGTTCTTCTCCCCCCAGACTTTATGATAGATTCTTAGCACATTGATTTTTAGCCTTCATTCTTTTCTAATATAAACTTTAAGGCTATAATTTTTTGCCAAGCATGGCTTTAACTGCATCCCACAAGTTTTGATATATAATATTTAATAATAATGTATTTTAAAATATTTTCTAATTTCCATTATGATTTCTTCTTTGTCCCATAATGTTCTTTAGAAAGATCCTGCTTAATTTCCAAACACAAAATAATTTTCTGGTTATCTTTTTCTTATTGTTTTTTAGCTTAATTGCTTTGAAGTGAAAAAAAAATCATCTAATTTTTATCCTTTGAAAATTTTCCAGACTTGTTTAACAGCTCAACATATGGTCAGCGTGTCACAGCGTCCTTAAACAGATGTGTGCTCTGCAGCTCTTAAATGTGGTCTTCTACATATGTTCATTAGTTCAAGTTTGCTGATTACAGAATATTATTCATTCTGTATTCCTCTATATTCTTAATAAATTTTTATCCATTTATTTTATCAATATCTGATAAAAAGATATTAAAATATCTCACAATGATTGTGAATTTGTCTTTTTATCCTTTTTATTCCACAACATTTTGCTTTATACATTTTGAAGCTATATTATTCTGTGTACATAAATCATGAGAATGATTGTATCTTTCTGGAAAATTAAACCTTTTATTATTATGAATTGTCTGTCTTTATCTAGGATAATACCGGTCATGCTTTTTATCCTAAAGGAAAAGATGTCTAATATTAATAGAGCAATATGAGCTTTCATTTGGTTAGGGTTTGGATGCTGCATCTTTTTAAATTCCTTTCTTTCAGCCTTTCTGTATCTTCCTTATATTTTAGTTGCTCTCATAAAAAGTATATAGTCTGACAAACTTTGTATTAATGAGAGCGTTTCATTTACAGTTAATGAAATTGTACATTTTAGATTATTTTTATTATCTCATTTCCATCTCTATTAGCTTAGAAATTGCACATTTTTCATCTTCATCTAGTGGTTACCATAGTGATTATAATAACAGTCTAAAGGTGTGAAAGTCTGATATTAATTGGCTCATCTGCTGACTCCTGCTGTGGCCTGTTTCCTGTTCCTTTTTTGTCTAGAGCCCTGGAGTGTTGAGTGTGTTTAACCAGACGTCCTGGCTGCGCCAGATCTGAGGCTCTAATTGTCCAGCAGGTGGAGTCTTTGCTTTCTTAAGGATCTATTTGTACCCACGATTTTCTGTTGGTGAGTGCATTCAATCTTCATCTACAACTTGCAACCAGATATCCACAGATCATCACCGTGATCTGATACTCATGATGCGGATGGCAGAACAGTCAGATTTCAGGAGAGAGCTCAAGGCTCCTCAAAAAAAAAAAATGCACCACCCAGGAGAAGGGGCTGGACTAGGGTTAGAGACCGTCTCTAGGCCAAGGTTCTAGAGGGTGCTGGACTTGGACTTGTCCAAGTGTGGACCTGGGTGGATGTGACCTGGAAACATGTGGATCCACCTACTAGCGGGGACCTCCCAGGGTGGGTGGTTTCTCTTCCCTTTGCAGGGCATCACTGACAAACCCTCTGTGGTCAGAGGAAGATCTGAGCCAGCAGGAAGGGCAATGGTAGTCCTCCTAGTCCTGTGCAAAGGGCAAGTGGTCACCTGACACACCGTGCAGAGGTGCCCAGAAATATTCGGGACGGCACCATGAGATCTGTCAGTGCTCCTGTGATTGCTTTTATCCCAGTGGATAATCCAGACACATGAGTGTCTGTGCAAGAAAAGGAGGCCATGATCTAAGTTGACAAGATCCACGTGGGGATATTTTGTCTCCCAGATTGTAAGAAAGGGGTATGGGAATCCCCAGGCAACAACAGCTCCTCAGCTCGCTGAAACAGACCCAAGGCTATGTTCTAATCCAACCTTCCAGGAATCTCATGGAAATTTCACTTAATGTCTCTCCAGGCGCTTTTCCCAAAGCCCCCGCCTTAGGGATGTCTTGGCTGAGACATCTCTCATGGTATCCACAGCAACCCTGATGAAGCTCATCTCTGGAGAAGAAGAAGGTCTCTCAACACCTCTGCTAAGTCATCATTCTCTCATCCTCACTGCAGCAGTTCCTGGAATCTCATGAAGGGAAGCTGGGACCCACCGCACACCCTCTGCAATACCTCACAGTAACTTGGAAATGCCGACTCCATTCACAGGCGGCCATGGTGGGAAAGAAAAAACTCTAAGCTCAGGTGCTGGGAGGGCAAATCCCATCAGTCACAACCTTTTCCTGAGAAGTGAGAAGTAGACAGGGCCCTGAACAAAGGGTCACGCTCCAGTTGTTGAGAGTTGACGCTGAATGGCTTTTAAGCCTCACGCCTCTCCCCTATGGCTGGTCAGGAAGCCCAGAGCTCTCATCCTTGGTACCTGTGGCAGACTTAAAGCATGCGAGCCCCTGCCTGCAGGACCCTCACTCACTCTGACCGGCTCCCTAAACACCACCAAAACCCGACGCCAGTCTCCTTTCTCTGCTCTGTCAAGGCATGTGGGGCCTGCTGGGTGCCTACCCTGCTGTCCCCAGAAAGCCTCATTATGTGCGTCATAAATCTCCTCCCGGACCCTCTTGGTGTGTGTGTGTGTGGCGGGGGGGTCTCCTTGGTCTCCACATCTGGGCTCAGCTTTGAGTGGGGGTCCCTCCTGCTTCTCGAGTGCCCAAACAAGGTCACAGGGACTGGCCCACACTGGGTTCTGAGCCAACATGTCAGCGGGAATGTCTATCACTGACCCCTAAACCCAGGGGTGCTTGCTTGTTCATTTCGTGCTATACTCTGGGGACCAAGGGGCAGTGGGGGCCAAGCAACTGGCAGCTTTCAGTGAGAGAGGGTTACTCAGAGCATGCAGGGTTACTGGAGCCACCTGTGCTAAATGTCACAAAGCTGAAAAAATGGGGCCAGGTGTGGTGGCTCACGCCTGTAATCCCAACACTTTGGGAGGCTGAGGCGGGTGGATCACCTGAGGTCAGGAGTTCGAGACCAGCCTGGCCAACATGGCGAAACTCCATCTCTACTAAAAATACAAAAATCAGCCAGGTATGGTGGTGGGTGCCTGTAATCCCAGCTACTCTGGAGGCTGAAGCGGGAGAATTGCTTGAATCTGGGAGGCGGAGATTACAGTGAGCCACGATCGTGCCATTGCACTCCAGCCTGGGTGACAGAGTGAGACTCTATCTCAAAAAAAAAAAAAGAAAAAAAGAAAAAAATGGCCCAGGTGCAATGGCTCACACCTGTAATCTCAGCACTTTGAGAAGCCAAGGCATTTGAGCTCAGGAGTTTAAGACCAGCCTGGAAAACATAGGAAGACCCTGTCTCTAAAAAAAAAAATACAAAAATTAGCCTGGCGTGCTGGTGCACGCCTGTGGTCCCAGCTACTTGGGAGGCTGATGTGGGAGGATCTCTTAAGCCTAGGAAGTCAAGGCTGCAGTGAGCCAAGATTATACCACTTACCTCCAACCCGGGTGACAGAGTGAGACTCTGTCAAAACAACAACAACAAAAAGATGAAAAAATGAGTATGTGGCCACTCCCACTACCAACTAAAACATCCCCCAGAGCAGTTTCCTGGCCCATGGCTAAGATCTAGACTCTCACCACCAGGACTTCCCCATGTTCTCTACTCTGGCACACACAGCCCTGGAGCGGGGATGCCCCTACCCTGCCTGCTGCCCTCCTGAGGGCTGAGGGAGGTTGGGCTCAGGTCCCTGGGATCCTCACCACTGGGAAGCCCTGGCATGGCTTTATACTGGGAAAAGCACAAGACAGGAGGTGGAAAAACAGGCAGCTGAACCCAGCCCTGGCGTTTGCTGGATGTATGATTTGCCAACTCCTTCCCCTCTCCAAGTCTATTTCCCCATCTCTAACGAAGACCCAAGGAGGCAACGTGTGTGACAACACCTGAAATTTAGCACATCATACGTTCTCAGTTACTTCCTCCCTATCACTGTTTTGAAAGCTAGATCCAATGCTACAGGAGACCTTTCCCTAATAGTCCCCCACTTCCAGGCAGTCCTCCTGCTTCCCTGGGGCCCTTTCCCTGCCAGGGCAGAATTACTCATTGCTTTCCTCAGGAGGCAGTTTGGGATGACACACGTGGATTTTTTGCAACTGGAAAAAGCAACATACGGCTTTCAAAATACTGTGCAAAAAATGTTAATGGCCTCTTTAAGATCTGGGTTCTTGCTAGGCATGAAAAAGAATTCTGAACAATATCACCCAGTCTCCTTACCCTGTTTTCCGGGAAGACGGGGAGGATGTATCTTTCCGCAGGAGGAGGTCCTTGAAAAAACTTGTCTAGGTCAAGGGGCTGATGTAGAAAATGGAAGACTGAATTCCAGCGCCAAGCCAGCCCTAGACTATGAAGTTGACTTGAAAGTAAAGTACGTCGATACTGCAGGTTTTCCCCTAACTCTCAAATGAACTCAGATCTACAAAACCCTGCACTTAGGTACAGCATTTACTCAACTGGCGAGACCAAACGAGCCCTCCAGGAAGGGATCCCGGGGCATCTTGGCCTGTGGCTGTATTAGTAGCCACCGTGAAGGAGAAATGCAGCAGGAGACCCTTCTCACCCTGCTCCCCTCACACGGCCAGGACTGCAAGGAAGCAGACCAAGGACTCCTCAGATGGGATTTGCATAATACCCTTTAATTAAATCTGCTGGCTAATAAGTTTATTCAACTCAGGCAAGGAATACTGCTGTCAGGCCTTGAAGGAAATCAATTCCAGCCCTCAAGACATTTGAGTCTTGTGGCAGAGCGCAGCGGCTCACGCCTGTAATCCCAGCACTTTGGGAGGCTGAGGCGGGCGGATCACGAGATCAGGAGATCGAGACCATCCTGGCAAACACGGTGAAACCCCGTCTCTACTAAAAAATACAAAAAATTAGCCAGGCATGGTGGCGGGCACCTGAAGTCCCAGCTACTTGGGAGGCTGAGGCAAGAGAATGGTGTGAACCCGGGAGATGGAACTTGCAGTGAGTGGAGATCACGCCACTGCACTCCAGCCTGAGCGACAGGGCAAGACTCCGTCTTAAAAAAAAAAAAAAACATTTGAGTCTTGTATTGACATATTCATTTGTAAGGGTTGTCATAACCTTAACATGACCACAAACCAGGTAGCTTAACAACATTTGCAGGCCCCTGGCTTTAGAGGCTGGAAGTCCAAGATCAAGGTATCAGCAAGGCCATGCTCTCTCTGAAGGCTCCAGGGAAGAGTCCTTCCTTGCCTCTTCCAACTTCTGGTGGCTCCTGGTGTCCCAGGGCTTGTGGCAGCTCCAGTCTCTGCCTTTGTCTTCATGGGGCCTTCTCCTCCGTGCCCAGAGCCCGTGGGGAATCCGCCCAGGAAGATGGTTTTTCATGGGCCCTAACATGCACATAGCTGAGAAGGGAGTATCAGGCCCTCCCTCCTGCTCCCTTCTTATCTGACCCACACGATTTTGCAGAATCTTGACCTAAGACTCAGGCCAGGCCAGCCTGGGTGCCCTGCTGGCCCAGGCCCATCCAGGGGACTCTTACTTTGCTACTCTGAGCCCAAGTCCTTATTTTAGCAACTTCTACTTTCAGTCAGAGTTCCTATTTACAGAAACAGAAGCCCACTCGAACCTGTTCCAGCAGAAAGGAGATTTTTTTTAAAAGGTATAAGGAAGCTCCAGGAAGGCCAGAGAACCAGGATGAATGCTACACAACGTCATATCCTCCCGCAGAATTGCTTCAGGAGAGGCACCCACTGGCCCCAGACACAGACCTCATCTGCCGTCACTGGCCCCGGAGGCTGCTGTTGGACCTCTGTCATTCTGCCTGTGAGCGATGAGGGCGCCGCCCTGCTTGGCCCTGTGGGAGTCTGTGCCATCTCCCTGCCTCCCCGCGACAGGCTTCCCGAGTGAAAGCCAGCGCAGGCCTGTCTGATTGGCAGATGCAATGCCTGTCTCCTGAGAGGGAGTCTGGGAAAGTCTCTGTTGTCTTCTCCCTTGAGGAGGAGGCCTCCTAAGGCAGGAGACTGCCCGGATCTAGGAAGGGTACTGGATGGCCCTGGGTGTCAAACAAAAGAGGCCACATGCCCAGGACATCTGCCTATGGTCCAGACCTGCCCTGGGCAGGGCCCTGCCTGGCCCTCCGGCCTCTCCCTCAGGGATTAGTATTCCCAACCCCGCTCCATGCCTGGGACCCCACTGCCTGCTGGCATCTCAGTGTGTCGCCTTCTCGCCTGCTGGCCAGAATCTCTCCGCTCTCCCTCCTCCCCCGGATGCCTTCCTCTTGGGAGTCACCCGTAGGAGTCTCCTGCTGTGGCACCTGGAGCCCTACACTGACCCAGGCCAGGATCTGAATCAGCCCTTGGTGGGGCTTTGGGAGGCTGTGCGGGGCTTGCCAGGCTGGGAGGTATCTCAGCACTTCCCCGTAATCCTCCCTGTGGCAAATCTTTCCACAGCCACTGCCAGCCACAGCTGTAGGGCCTTTCTGCTGTTTCTATCAAATCCATTCTAACTTGACCATGACAACTTCTATGTGACCCTTCATCCAATTTCACAAGAAAAGATTCCCAAACTCTCTGTGTTGCTAGGTATGAATATATTTATGTTGCCAAAACAGCAAAGCCATTCTTTATCAGCACCCTTCTCTTCAAGAGAGCACAGATTCTACTTATAAGGGCATATACTCTTTCCATGAATAAAGCTACGGTATTTTGATTTTGAATCAGGAAAAACATGCCAATAGGCATTTCAATTTTTCCTGAATTGGCCATTGTGCAAAAATTTTTAAATAAATAAATACAACAACTATCAGCCATTCTAGACCCACTGGCGTAGACCCAAGGAAAATGTACTGTTTTCAACTGACAATTTATATGGAACATTTAGTGTGCAACCTGAGATCAACAATTCCACTTCCAAGAATTTATCCTAAGACAGTAATCAGACAAGTGTAAAATGATATAAACCCAAAGATATATGTTATAAGCATTGTTTAATAAAATGAAGCAGAGGAGTCTTCAATGTCTGTCAAAGGGAGATTGATGAAATATTATGCAACTCTTTAAAATATCTACATTTATTTACATGAAAAAGATTCCCATGGCATATTATTGTGTGATAAAGCAGACTGTCATTGTAAATTGAAGTATTTAATGAATATAAAATTGTTTGTGTATGGACATGTGCATGGACATTTTTAAAAAATCTATATGACTATCAAAATATTAACGGAAAAATATTATATGATCACATTTATATGAGATATCTAGAACAGGTAAATTCATAGAGGCAGAAAGTAGAATTGAAGTTACCTGGGGTTGAGGAGATGGGGAAAGGTAGTTATTTCTTTTTTTATTTTTTTTGAGTCAGAGCTTCACTCTTGTCACCGAGGCTGGAGTGCAGTGGCACAATCTCGGCTCACTGCAACCGCCACCTCCCAGGTTCAAGCAATTCTCCTGCCTCAGCCTCCAGAGTAGCTGGGGCTATAGGCACCTGCCACCACACCCAGCTAATTTTTGTATTTTTAATAGAGACAGGGTTTCACCACATTGGCCAAGATGTTCTTGATCTCCTTGGTGGCCGGCCAAGGTAGTTATTTCTTACTGGGTAAAGAGTTTCTGCTTGGGATGATGAAAAAAGTCTGGAGATGGGTGGTGTTGACAGTTGCAAGGCATTGTGAATGTACTTAATGCCACTAAATTGTATACATAAAAATGGTTAAGGGCCAGGAGTGGTGGCTCACGCCTGTAATCCCAGCACTTTGGGAGGCTGAGGTGGGCAGATCACAAGGTTAGGAGTTCAAGACCAGCCCGACCAACATGGTGAAACCCCATCTCTACTAAAAATACAGAACAATTAGCCGGACATGGTGGCATGTGCCTGTAATCCCAGCTACTCAGGAGGCTGAGGCCGGAGAATCGCTTGAACCCGGAGGCGGAGGTTGTAGTGAGCTGAGATTGTGCCATTGCACTCCAGCCTGAGCAACAGAGCAAGACTCCACCTCAAAAAAAAAAAAAGGTTAAAATGGTAAATTTATATTATATATTTTACCACAATAAAAAGAAATTGATAATTTAATTGAACCCCCTTATCGTTCCCGATTGTAATTGATTTTTCCTTTTTGCTACCGAAAAATTCTTGAAATAAACATTGTTGAACATTTTTTAAAAAGTTAACCATGGCTACCTTGGGGTGATGGATATGAGATGAGGCTGAGTAATATATAAGGAAAAGAGGTTTATTTGGCTCACAGTTCTGCAGACTGGACAAGAAGCATGGCGCCAGCATCTGCCTATGGCAAAGCCTCAGGCTGCTTCCACTGGTGGGGCAAGGGGAAGGGAAGCTGATGTGTGCAGATCACATGGTGAGTGGGGAGCAAGAGAGAGGGGCGGGGAGGTGCCAGGCTCACCAACAACCAGCTCTCTCAGGAACTAATAAAGGGAGAACTCACTCACTCCCCCACCTTAGGGAGGGCATTCATCTGTTCATGAGGTATCCACCCCCATGACCCAAACACCTGCCATCAGGCCCCACCTCCAACAGTGGGGATCAAATTTCAACCTGAGGTTTGGCAGGAACAAACATCCAAATCATAGCAGAGGTATTTTTATTTTTATTTGATATGCCCTTTGTATTATTGGTAGCATCTTTACAGTCAGAAAGAGAAAACCAGTTTCTTTTGAGGGAAACAAAACAGCATACCTGCTGTGTGTCCTGCATGTTCAGTGCTGTGTCTACATCATAGGCA
Organism: Symphalangus syndactylus; assembly: GCF_028878055.3. Taxonomy (NCBI): domain Eukaryota; kingdom Metazoa; phylum Chordata; class Mammalia; order Primates; family Hylobatidae; genus Symphalangus; species Symphalangus syndactylus. The sequence continues at coordinate 92,027,195 of NC_072437.2, read as the reverse complement.
CTCAATGAAGGGGAGTGGCCTTGAGGAATGAATGATTACTTGCAGAGAGAGCCTGTCTGCAGACAAAAGCCACACAGACATGAACAGAAAAGAGACAGATTGAGAGAGGAAGGACAGGCTCTGAGATACTGACTCCCCAGTTCCAGTCCCTGAGGCCTGGTTTCTGTAGTTCTTCCTGCAGTTCTGTGGCCCACTGGTAGCCTTCCCAACTAATCATTTCTTTTTGCTTGAATTAGTTTGAGTTGGATTTGACTCTTGCAACCACAGAGATATTGACTAATAATCCACATAAGAAACAGGAAGCCATCATCTACTAGTTTCTTTATTATAAAGGAGGCCTCTAGGATGGCCCAGGGGTTCTGATGCCTGGTCAGTGATCAAGGCTCCTGGCTATATTCTCTCCAGAGCTCAGTAATTCAGGGGAAACTCCAGCCCCTAACTTTGGGAACTCCAGAAGTGTCTGGGCACAGGGCAGAGCAGAGCAGTGTGAGCGGACAGCTGGAGACAGCTCCCAACCAAGGATGTGACCGTCCTACAAGGTGGCTGCTTTTGTATGTGCCTCCATTAGCTCTTGTGTAACAGCTCATCCTCTTTAGGACTGCTAGGGCATTTGTTTCAACCTGTTCTCAACTGGACAGCAGTGTGGTTTGGACACTACAGCTGAGATTTGACCTGGACCTCAGAATTGCTGCCCAACAACCCCTCCACCACAATAGAATTTGCCTCTCTTAGAGGGTCAAGACAAAGGAGATTCTTTAAAAATGGGCACTGTCACATGTGCCTTCCTCCCCATGCCAGCCAAGTGTAGGCAGGACAGGCTAGGACACTGGCACAGAGCTAAAGGCCAAATCTACCCTTGGTGTTTCCTGGGAAGCTCCAGTGCATTCTCCTAGGTCATCTTCCTCCCAAAGAAGCCCTGGCCCCTCTCTCTGAGTCTCCTTTCTTTTCCATAATTCCTAGCTCCCACTGCTGCCCAACTCTACATTCTGCCCAAGGACCACTCTCCATTTCTTAAAATCTAAGACTCCAAGCCGACTCTCTACTACCATCCAACTTTTTATTACTATTCTTATGGAGAGATTCTAGGTTGGGGGAAGCAGGTATCTCTAAAGAATCACTAAGTCTCATACACACAAGCTGATGGGTGATGGCTTTGGTGCAGTGTATGGGAGACAGTTTGCAAGAGGCTTCAAAAGGACATCAAGTCTCAGCATGCTAGAAACAGAGGGGAACTTCCTGAACTGGATAAAGAACATCTACAAAAAAACTGAAAACTAACATCACACTTAATGGTGAGACACTGAATGCTTTCCTGCTAGGATCAGGAACAAGGCAATGGCATCCCCTCTCACCACTGCTTTTTAACATCATGCTGGAAGTCCTGGCTGTTCACAGATGACACAATTGTCTATGTGGAAAATCTGAAAAAAATCAACAACAATAAAACCTTCCTGGAACCAAAAGCAATGACAGAAAGGTTGCAGGATACAAGATTAATATACAAAAGTCAATTGCTTTTCTGTATACCCACAATGAACACACAGAATTTGAAATTAAAAACACAATGCCATTGACACCAGCACTCTCCCCAAAATAAAACACTTAGGCATGATTCTAGCAAAATATGAACAAGATCTAGATGAGGAAAACTACAGAAGGACATGGGGAGGCAGGGCAGTTGGGTTAATACTGGGACTTGAGCAGGGTTCTCAACATTGCTCCACACTGGAGTCACCTGGGGCTTTAAAAAATACTGATGCCAGTGTTCAACTCCTTCCCCTTGAATGCTGATGTAATTGGTCTGGTGCACAAACTGAGCATTAGGAATTTTAAAATCTTCCCAGGTGATTCTTGCATGCACCAAGGGTAGGGACCACCAGCCCAGGACACCTGGGTTGTTCCTTTGTGATTCACTTCACCAAGGCCTATTACCTGACGACAGGGAAATAACCACAGCCAGCTTTAAATGATAATTTCTTTCTTTTCTTTCTTTCTTTCTTTCTTTCTTTCTTTCTTTCTTTCTTTCTTTCTTTCTTCTTTCTTTCTTTCTTTCTTTCTTTCTTTCTTTCTTTCTTTCTTTCTTTCTTTCTTTCTTTCTTTTTTAGATGGAGTCTTGCTCTGTCACCCAGGCTGGAGTGCAGTGGTGCAATCCCAGATCACTACAACCTCCTCCTTCTGGGTTCAAGTGATAAACCTGCCTCAGCCTCCCAAGTAGCTGGGATTTCAGGCACCCGCCACCATGCCCAGCTAATTTTTGTATTTTAGTAGAGACGGGGTTTCAAAATGTTGGCCGGGCTGGTCTTGAACTCCTGACCTTAAGCGATCCACCCACCTCAGCCTCCTAAAGTGCTGGGATTACAGGCGAGAGCTACCACACCCGGCCTAAATGATAATTTCAAGTTTGCATTATGCTGTGAAATTCAGCTATCTTGCTATTTTTCCTGTCCTAATCATTAGAAAATTGTACTACGTGGCATAATTTGGAATCTTAATGAGAACTGCTTTCTTAGCCTTAATTGGATTCCAAGTTACATTAATCCTTTATAAAAATCTCTCAATATATTATGCTTACTATGCCAGAAATATTTTGTTAGCACTGCATTTTAAACAAGAGAAGAGAAAAAAGAACAGAGCAGATAGCTCATTTTAAAAACACTCTCAAAAGGCAAAAAACAGTCCTTCACACATACCACACTGCAGACGTGGAGGTAGTCCAAGCTCACTTTGTAAAAACAAGACTTCTGCTTGTAGGAAACAGAAAACGCCCACCCAGGAAGCGGCGAGACCCTGCTTAGGTTACCTAACCCTTGTGCCTCAGTTTCCCCGGTAGGGAAAGAATAGAAACCTAACTAGCTTTTCACTACCTTAAATGGGTCAAGGGCTTTATGTCTGTTGTCCCACTTAATCCTCCCAGCAAGTTTATGAGAGAAATAGTATAAGACTTGCCTTAGTTCTGGGGAAACTGAGGTCCAAGAGACAGTAAGTAAATTGTCCAAAGTCATATAACCAGAAAAGGTGGAGACAGGATTCAGATGCATGTGTCCAAAGCCCATGCTCTGTCTACACCAATCTGGTATCACAATTCGGACTGAGATCAAAAACTGGTTCAGCTTTGAAGACATCAGGCTAAGTGAAATCTGCCAGACAAGAAAAAAAAAAAAAAAAAAGGACAAATATTGCATGATTCCACCGAGAGAAGGTACCTACAGAAGTCAAACTCACAGAGACAGAAAGTGGAATGGTGGCTAGGGGCTGAGGGGAGAGCAGGAGAAGAATTATCACTCAATGGGGATAGAGTCTCCGCTTGGGAAGGTGCAAGGCGTTCTGGGGGTGGGTGGTGGTCACGGTGGCACAACAAGGTACTTGATGCCCCTGAACTGTGCGCTTAAAAATAGTTAAGATGGTAAATTTTACGAGTATGTTACCACCATAAACAAATGAAAAATTATATTTTAAAAATTTAAGAAGTTTAGAGAAATAAGCAAATAAAGGGGTTATGACCCACTTTACAGCATGGAAACTGGTGGAATTTTGAAGCCTGAGACTGCCAGTCCCTCAGTTGGCTCCTCCCACCCGTGGGCGATAGAGAGAGAGGGACAGAGCGAGCGCCAGTCCAGAGCACCTGCTGTCCTGTGTCAGGTGACCTGCTACGACTGCTCAGTACCAGACCCCACCGGGAAGCCCATCGCATAACTGCCATGAGGCCAGGAAGACGGGTCTCTGTGTTGGGCTTGCCCCCCTCACCTCTGAAAGGGACTCCTCTCATGCTCGGATGGGAAGAAACACAGTCCCTGAGGGCAGAAACGCTCCCGCACACGCAGTGGGGCTTCCAGCCAGAGCCCCAACCAGCAGCCCCAGCTTCCCCTGGGGACTTGTCAGGAAGGCACATTCTTGGCCCCACCCCAGACCTTCAGAAACAAAAACTCTGAGTGCGGGGCCCAGCAATCCGCATTTTAACAAACGCTTCAGGTGGCTCTGATGCCCGCTGAAGTTTGAGGCCCACCTGCATATATCACTCCCCATAAGGAATACACAACCACCCCTGCACTCACAGGGCCTTTTGTTCAAAGCAGTAGAGGTGAAGTCCCAACCACCGCTGCATATGGGAATCGCTTTCAGAGCTCTAGAAAATGTGGGTGCCCAAGCCCCACCCCCAGAATCCTGACGTACTGGATGTGAAATGGGAGTTCCAATGGTGACAAGGGGTGTCCAGACCACTTTCTAACTTGCCCATGCCCTTTAATCCTGGCCTGGTCTCCTCACCAGCCACAGTGCTTCCTGGCCCTTCTTAGAGCAAAGGCAGGCTGAGGTCCCGGGGAGGGGTGAGAGAGGTCCAAGAGACGGTAAGTAAATTGTCACGTTGGTGGTTTCCCTCACTGCTGTCACACAATTCTGGGCATACCGTGGGACACTTGACTGAAGAAAAGCAGACCCCTGAGAGGCACGGCTCAGAAGCGAATAATATAGTTATGCGGCCTCAAGGGAATGGTGAACAAGCTTGTAGCACGTGGCTGCAAAGATCGCTGTGAGCTCTATAGAGACAGGGAAGTTTTGAAACAAAATTAGATCGTTGGTTTCCAGGTGGAACGGTCTTCCAAAGAGTTGCCTTAGACTTCAGTTTATTCTACAAAGACACAGACATTCCTAGGTGTAAACTTGCTATGAGGAATTAGAGGAAGAATATGAGAGGTCTCATGGCAAATGCAGACTGAATGCAGATGGTCTTGGTGGCACAGGCCACATTGTCAGAGTCGCCGGGGCAGCCTCGGGTAGAATCGCCCTCAGTAGGCTGACAGCGGTGTGCTGTGAATTGTCCTGCTGTAGTCTTACTCTGGATCCTGTCAGCGAAGGCAGAGCCTTTCCTCTGTTTTCACATAGAATTTAAAACTTGAAGGACAGGACTTCTGCTGGTGAGAATTGGGTATTTAGGAGTTGTTGGGTCTCATTCTCTTGTGAAGCTTCTAGACCTGCTCTTCTGTGCACCCCTTTGCAGGAGAGGGTCACAGGAGGGCTGTGAATCTGAGCCACCACAGGAGTTCCAGAAGCTGGGCAGAGGGGCACGTGAGGTCAAGGCAAATAGGTCATCTCTTGTACTCCGGAAAATCTAATTTCATGTTGCACTCTGTTTGCGTCTTTTTGATCTTCCTTGGGCTTAGGTAGAGTCTTCTTTGAAGTTCAGCCTAGTCTTTATTTTTAAATTTATTTTTTATTTCAATAGGTTTTGGGGGAACAGTGGTGTTTGGTTACATGAATAACTTCTTTAGTTGTGATTTCTGAGGTTTTGGTGCACCCATCACCCAAGCAGTGTACACTGCACCCAGTGTGTAGTCTTTTTTTTTTTTTTTTTTTTTTTGAGACGGAGTCTCGCTCTTTCACCCAGGCTGCAGTGTGTAGTCTTTTATCCCTCACTCACCTTCCACCCTCTCCCCCAGGTTCCCAGAGTCCACTGTACCATTCTTATGCCTTTGCATCCTCACAGCCTAGTCTTTCCACACCCTGGGGATAGGAAGATAATAGTTGTAAGTCCCGCTTTGCCGAAGGAGGAGTAGAAATTCCCAGAAACCAGTGGAAGCCAGTTTTTTTTTTTAATTGGGACCCCAAGAAAGAGATGACTAACGAACAGAATAAGAGGAGGCGATGAGAAGCTCCAGGTATGAGAAGCAGCCGCGAAACCCTCTCAGCACTCACAGATGCACTGCGGGTGAACTTTATTATGTCTCTGGGGTTATGTATATATGTTTCTTCCCGGCTAATTCCGCTTATTAAAGTCCCCACCAGGATTATTCAGAGAAAATACAGAAGAACCTATAGGGAGTCGGGAGTTAAACAGAGATTCTGGAAGTCAGACAGTGCTTCCACAAAAAACCTTCCACCTGCCTGCCGCCCCTACAATCTCCCTCTCCCAAGCTCCATGGAGGAGACATTCCTTCGGGTAGGAAGCATGTACTTTCAAACAAGGTCAGTCTTGGGAAGCCGTAGTTTCAGAATGAGTCGCTCTAATTATATGCCCTTCATGAGAAGGCCCAGTGGTGGTGTGCCCACCTGGGGACTAAAGCCAGGTAACCTGAGGGCATGGGGGAGGCAGTGGCAGGGGCAGGGGAATGAGGTGGGTGGGAAGGCTCCAGGCACCACTCTTGGATCTGCAGGGGAGCTGAGAGGCCCTGGTGATACCTGATATCTCCGAACATCTTATCCTAGTTCTTTCAAACATGCTCAGACACAGGGAGGCCTCCAAGGTACCCTAAGCACCACTGACACCCAGTGGAAAGCCTTTGAACTTCTCTGTAAGTTGGCTTCCTAGAAGGCCTGGCAGGATGATCTAAACTCACGACAACATGCATCACAATGGTAATAAAACAATACCTGGCATTTGCTCCCCAGCCCCCAGCAAGCTAAGGAAGGGTCCTCATTGTCACCGAATTTAGATTCACTGATGCTTGTAACACACTCTAAGGGGTAGGTGCCATTCTTAACAGGGACCAAGGCTCCCAGAGGTGAGCGACCTACCCAGGACTGTGTAGTAAGTGAGGGGCAGGTGCATGACTTGTGTGACTCCAAGGTCAGTGCCCTTCACTTTCTAACGCACTCCTCCACGCCCCAACCCCAGCAGGCGGGCTGCACACAACACTGCCTGGACCTTTCCCATCGGGCCTCTGTGCTGAGTAATGGGGCAGGTGGGATGCACGCATGCATACACACACACACACACGAACGCACACAGAAACACACATATGCATGCACAAATGCACACACACGCAAACACACGTGCATGCACGCACACAGTGCACGCACGCACACACGTGCACGCATACATGCATACACACACATGCATGCACACACACCTGCACACACTCATGTACACACACGTGCATGCATGTGCACACCCAGGCACACTCAGGGCTTGCCCCTTTGCTGGACTCGGGCCCTACTTTGAGCTCTGTTCTGAGTGGCCCTAGGCCAGCCCACCTTCTCTTCTCTAGCAAACCTGTGGGCTGGAGCAACAGAGCCACAATGCTGCACCTTTGTGAGCAGCTGTCCAGATGGAAATGGCTGATGACGCTGTTAGTGTTCCAGTTCAGGATCACGGATGGCCTGAACGTATCCCAGCAGCTCAGGGTGCAGGACGGGAAGCAGCCCTGCTCAGGACGCCATCCCATTGCGGGATGCACCCACACACCCACACTCACTCAGACCGGGGCAATGTAGACACACCAGCAAACCTAACATGCACAGCTCTGGGGTGTGGGAGGAAACTGGAGTACCCAGAGAAAACCCACAAGACATGGGGGCGACTGCACACTCCACACAGACAGTGCCCCAGCTGGGAAGCAAATTTTTTTCTCATCAAACATAATGAATGACGTTGATCAAAATGACATTATTCAAGGACTTGCTGTACTTCATTCCTTCATTGTCCTCCTCGCACTAGAGGCAGTAGCTGTTCTTTTGCAGCTACTAATTCTGGACTCCTGTGGGTCTCCTTTTACCTCTTTTCATAATGAACCACCTTATCCTGTTCTACCTAATAATTCTTCATATTAAAATATTCCTATTTAAATAACAGGTCCAGGTTGTCTCCTGCTTGGAAGCTGACTGGCCGAGTCCCCTACTGGCAGGGTCACACAGGGGCTGCTGGTGAAGGCAGGAAGGCAGGGGACAGGGTCCCAACCTGGTGTCAAGGCAGGGTGTGGAGGAGGACGTTGGGGCTAAGAGACTCCGTAACTGGAACAGAGGTCAAATAAAGATCTTTTCAGGCCAGGCCTGGTAGCTCACGCCTGTAATCCCAGCACTTTGAGAGGCCGAGGTGGGTAAATCACCCGAGGTCAGGAGTTCAAGACCAGCCTGGCCAATATGGTGAAACCGTGTCTCTACTAAAAATGCAAAAACTAGCCGGGCATCGTGGTGGGCACCTGTAATTCCAGCTACTCGGGAGGCTGAGGCAGGAGAATCGCTTGAACCTGGGAGGCGGAGGTTGCAGTGAGCCGAGATCACGCCATTGCACACCAGCCTGGGCGACAGAGCCATTCTGTCTCAAAATAAATAAATAAATGAATATCTTTTCAGATGAGCATAATAAGAGCTTGCCACCAGCAGATCCTCACTAAAGAAAGTTCTAAAATAACATACTTCAGGAGAAAAGGACCTCAAATGGAAGATCTGAAATATACAAAGAAACGATGAGCAATAATAAAGATAAACATTGTGATAAATCTAAAAGAACACTAACTGCATGAAACAATTCTATCTTATGAGGTTAGGATAAAGAGAAAAAAACATGTAAGTCAGACAAAAAAAGATTGCTATGAGCTGAACTGCCTCCCAACCCCCAGAAATTCTATGTTGAGGTATTTGGTATTTGGAGACAGAGGCTTTGGGAGGTGAGTAGTTTAGATCAGGTCAGGAGGGTGGATCAGGTCAGGAGGATGGGATTACTGCCCTTAGAAGAAGAGCCTCCAGGGAGCTCTCTCTCTCTCTCTCTGTCTCTCCCTCTCTCGCCCTCCATGTGAAGACACAGTGAGAAGGCTGCCATCTGCAAGCCAGGAAGAGAGCCCTCACCAGACGCAGAATCATCTGGCACCTCAGTCTCAAACTTCTAGCCTCCAGAACTGTGAGAATATTAATCTGGGTTGTTTAAGTTACCCAGTCTGTGGTATTTTGTGATGGCAGCCTGAGCTGACTAACACAGAGGCAAATGGGGTAAGGCCCGTGTACCATCCCAGAGGCACGTGAGCACAGGGCTGTGTCCTGGTGGTGAGCACCCCTGCATCCCCCTGCATGACCTGGCTGGTGTGTGTTCTGATTGATCTATGTGTGTGCCACACTGGCTGTTAAAAATCTTTTTTTTTTTTTTTTTTTTTTTGAGACAGAGTCTCATTCTGTCACCCAAGCTGGAGTACAGTGGTGTGAATTCAGCTCACTGCAACCTCCACCTCTCAGGTTCAAGCGATTCTCCTGCCTTGGCCTCCTGAGTAGCTGGGATTACAGGTACTTGCCACCATGCCTGGCTAATTTTTGTGTTTTTATTAGAGACAGCGTTTTACCACATTGGCCAGGCTGGTCTCAAACTCCTGACCTCAAGTGATCCACCCGCCTTGGCCTCCCAAAGTGTTGGGATTATAGGCGTGAACCACTGGGACCAGCCTAAAAATCATTTTTTATTACCCCTGGGAAAAATTATTGGTTAACTTTAGACTTTGATACATTGTTTCCATATTGTAATTCTTAGAGTAATGATTTTAAAAAATATAAAAAATAAAGGAAAGATTAGAGTGATTAAAAAAATCAATCCAAATGAAGGCAAGAAAGGAAGGGAAAAGAATGAAAGAACAGACAAAGAAAAAGTACAACTGAACCTGTTAGCTCTAAACAACAGATATAAGAAGTCATATTAAACTTAAGTTTTTCCAACTAAAATACAAAAGCTGTCAGAATGGAAAGAACGAAAGTATTTGTTGTTAACAAGAGACATATCTAAAACATAAGGATGCGGAATGTTGAAAGTGAAAGGAGAGGAAAAGATAAACCAAGAAAATGTGAATTTTAAAAAGTCAGTGGAGCATTATTAATAGCAGAAAAAATAGATTTCAGACAAAGAAAATTACTAGAATGTAGTTCATGTCATAAAGTCAGGAGTTCACTCCAGAAGGATACACACATTTGGTTAAAAGAACAGAGTCCAGAGTCAGCCCGCCTATCTCAGCCCGGCTCTTCTCCTTTCTGTGTGTGCGATCTTCAGCACGTTACTTAATCTCTGCTATTTTCACTGTCCTCCCATGAAAATGGGGATAATACTCATACCTCCCTCTAAGGGTGGTTGTGAGGATGTAATGGAGCTGGTATGTAACGAAGGCAGTTAGAACAATGCCTGGCGTGCGTGTTCATAGCAGGCACTACATAAACAGGACACGAAATTACAAACCCTAATAACAGGTATCAAAGTATGTGAAGGAAAGGTTGATAGAACTTCAGAAATAAAGAGATACTAGTCCGAATTCTTTTTTTTTTTTTTTTTTTTTTTTTTTTTTTTTGAGACGGAGTCTCGCTCTGTCGCCCAGGCTGGAGTGCAGTGGCGCAGTCTCGGCTCACTGCAAGCTCCGCCTCCCGGGTTCACGCCATTCTCCCCTCTCAGCCTCTCCGAGTAGCTGGGACTACAGGCGCCCGCCACCACGCCCGGCTAATTTTTTGTAGTTTTAGTAGAGACGGGGTTTCACCGTGGTCTCGATCTCCTGACCTCGTGATCCGCCCGCCTCGGCCTCCCAAAGTGCTGGGATTACAAGCGTGAGCCACCGCGCCCGGCCCGAATTCTTTTTGAGACAGAGTCTCAGTCTGTCACCCAGGCTGGAGTGAAGTGGCATGATCTTGGCTCACTGCAACCTCCACCTCCTGGGTTCAAGCGATTCTTCTGTCTCAGCCTCCCGAGTAGCTGGGATTACAGGCACGCACCATCACGCCCAGCTAATGTTTGTATTTTTAGTAGAGATGGGGTTTTACCATCATGGCCAGGCTGGTCTCCAACTCCTGACCTCAGGTGATCCACCCGCCTCTGTCTCCCAAAGTGCTGGGATTATCGACGTGAGCCACACACCTGGCCTGGACTTTTTTTTTTTTTTTTTTAACAGACATCCTCTCAATGATTAAAAAAAAATTCAGTAAGAATATAGAAGAGCTGACAATACAAAAAAACTTAAATCAATGGACAGATATAAAACACTGCATCCAATAACCTCAAATACACTATTTTCTAAAACTGGCTATATCCTGGATCATAAAGTAAATCTCATCAAATTTCAGAGACAGCATGTATGCTATCATGCAAAGTGTCTTCTAAAACTACAGTGCAATGAAGTGAGAACTAAAATCCAAAAACCTAAGCAGAAAATCCTCATCTGTTTGGAAATTAAGAAACCTGCTTCTGAATCACTCACACACGCAAATTAGAAAATATCTTGAACTGAATGTTAATTAAAAGACTTCATATCCCAACTTGTGGAATTTAATTAAGCAGAATGTAGTAAAACTATAGCCATAAAATGTGTATGATGGAAGAGAAGATTGAAAAATAATGAAGAGTCCATCTCATGAAGATAGAATAAGAATAGTAAAATAAACCTGAAGAAGTGAGAAAGAAATCATAAAATTCTGAGCAGAAATAAATAAATTTGAAAACAAACATAATAAAGAGGACCAACAACACTAAAAGTTACTTTCCTTAAAAAACAAACAAACAATCAAACAACTAATAAATTTGGCATAGCACCAGTGAGCCGGACTCAGAGGCAAAAGACAGCACAAACTGCTTTCAACAGAGCATCACGATAGCGGTTGCTGGCATTAAAAAGATGACAAGAGAATATAACAGATAACTTTTTCCTGAAATTTAGAAGAAATAGTCTAATTTTTAGGTAAAGATAACTTATCAGAAATGACTCAAGAAGAAATAAAAACCTACAATCGCCCTACAAACAAAAGAAATTGAATCAGCATCAAAAACCGAAAGAAAAGCCCAGCCTCAGATGGCCTCACTCTTGAGTTCAGTCAAACCTTAAAGACCAAAAGTGCCAATCTAATAAAAGCTTTTCTACAGAATAGAAAACAGCAAAAATGCTTGTTTGCTTATTTTATAAAGCTGACACAGCCTTGTTCCCAAAATAAAAATAGTTTTAAAAAGGAAAATTGTAGACTAATCTCACTCACGAAAATAAATATAAACTTCTAAACAAAATAGTAACAAAATAATGTAATCTGTAGTTAACGGGTTAAGGGAGAAAAGTCACTGAACATCTGAATAAATATAGAAAGTCATTTGTAAAATTCAACACCTACTTGTGATTTTTTTAAACAAAATTTTAAACTAGAAATGGAAAGAAACTATTAATCTGATGAAGCTATTTTAAATAAAGATTAGAAAAGAAAGCTATTCATTACATAGATGTACGAACATGTGTATGTATGTGAAACATATTTAAAATGAAAGGATATGGAAAGTTTCTTTTAAGTTATTAAACATATCCCAGGCAAATATAAACAAAAAGAAAGCTGTATATCAATTTTGGTATCAAAACTGTTTTAAGGCCAAAATTTTAAAAATCAGAAAGAAAAGGAAAGAGTATTAAAAATTAAAATATAAATTAGACATTTTAAAATATTCCTTTGAAGCTAACAGATCAAGCAGGCAAATAATAACCAAAGGCATAGAAGCTTCAATTAATATTTCGAATAATCTTGGTTAATTAGAGATTAAAGAAAGAATGCACGTTGCCTCTAAGTGCACACAGAACAGTCATGAACACGAGCGATACATAAGCCCATGAAGGAGGGCCCAATGCATACCAAAGAATCAGCAACGTTCAGCCCATCTTCTCTAGCCTTATATAAAATGTTAAAAATCAATATCAAAAGTGGAAGGCTGAGGCAGGAGAATTGCTTGAACCTTGAAGGCAGAGGTTGTTGTGAGCCAAGATTGCACCACTGCACCCCAGCCTGGTCAACAGAACGAGGCTGTCTCAAAAGAAAAAAAAATCAATATCAAAAGGATCAATGTATATAATCCCATATGGATGAAAACCAAAAACAACACATAAATCATCTTTGTAATAAAGAAGAAAAATAAGGAAAATTATTAAACATTTCACATTGAATGACAAGAAAATGACCACATGTCAACATTTGTAGGACTAAGAAAGCTATATTTAGTGGTAAAACTATAATTTTAAATGCATTCGTTCAAAAACAACAAATGAGGTAAGCTCTGATTCAATAAGCTTCACAAAGAAGAGTAACCCCAAGCAAGCAGACAAAAACCCCAGAGATAAGGGCTGACCTGAACGAAAGAGAGAATAATACAAAAAGAGAGAAGATGAATCAAACCAAATATTCATTTCTTTGAAAAAAGTTAGAACATAGACAAGCCAGTAGTAAAACTAATCAAGAAAAAGAAAGAAGCAATTCAAATTAAAAAATATATATAAAAATAAAAATAAAATAAAAAGAGAAGGAGAAATGGACACATTCTCTTAAAAACTTGAAACGCTGGCCAGGCACAGTGGCTCACGCCTGTAATCCTAGCACTTTGGGAGGCCCAGGCGGGTGTATCATCTGAGGTCAGGAGTTCGAGACCTTGTCAACGTGGTGAAAACCCCATCTCTACTAAAAACACAAAAAATTAGCTGAGCGTGGTGGTGCGCACCTGTAATTCCAGCTACTCAGGAGGCTGAGGCAGGAGAATCGCTTGAACCCAGGAGGCGGCAGTTGCAGTAAGCTGAGATCACACCACCACACTTCAGCCTGGGCAACAAAAGTGAAACTCTGTCTCAAAAAAAAAAAAAAACAAAAAACTTGAAATGCTTAATTGACACAAGAATTAGAAAATCTGAATAGCTCAACAGCCAATTACCAAAACCTGAATAACCCTTTGAGGTAAGCACTATTACTCCCCCACTGCAGAGATGAGAAAACTAGAGAATTGGTCATTTGAGTACCTTACCCAAGGTCACAGAACAGAGCCAGGATTTGAACCCAAGCAGTCTGATTCTGTGACTTTTCTCTACCCCATGGTGGTGAATTCTATGTGTCAACTTGACTGGGCCACTGGGTGCCCAGATTAAAGTCTTTCTGGGTGTTTGCAGATGAAATGAGCATTTGAATCTGTGGGCTCAGTAGAGCAGACTTCTCTTCCTAATGTACGGGGAGCTCAGCCAATCCCTTGAGGGCCTGAGTAGAACAAAAGGAGGAGGAATCCACCCTTTTTGCTTCCTGCCTGCCTGCATGGGCAGATCTCATCTCATCTTCTCCTGTCCTTCAACTAGGATTTACACCTCGAGGCCCCTTGGTTCCCAGGCCTTTGGACACAGACTGGAATTGCACTACCCACTCTCCTGGGTCTCCAGCTTGCAGATGGCAGGTCGTGGAACTTCTCAGCCTCCATAATAGTGTAAGTCAATTCCTCATAATAAATCTCTTCATATATATGTTAACTTGACTGGGCCACTGACTGTTCAGATTAAACATTACATTATTTTTTTATACATACGTATATACACATCTCCTACTGATTCTGTTTCTCCGGAAAACCGTGAATAATACAACCCCCCATTGCTTTACTGTTTTGCCTCGATAGTAGAGCAATAAGGTAAATTTTATGATAGTGAGTAGGAGCTGTGTCTTTCATCTCAACATCACTCTGCCTAGCATATCAAAGAAGATTTTTACATTTTAAAATAATTAGGACTTTTTTTAGATAGGTAAACACTCACATGATGAAAAGTACTAAAAAGGTCTGCAGTAGAGATCTCCCCGCCACTTTACCCCAAGATAGTCAGGGGCTCTGCCCCGAGGTAATGCTATGACTGTCCTGTGGATCATTTTAGAAATATTGTATGCACGTGTAAATGAAGATATATATTGTTTTTTCCTTTTTTAATCTAACAGATAGCATATTATATACACATTTTTCTGCTCCTTGCTTTTTTTTACTGTAACAATCTATCTTGAAGATCATTTTAATTCATTGAAAATGGCCTCATTCTTTTTACAGCTGCAGTGTATTCCAATGTGCATAGACTATAATTTAATCAATATTCTGCTGCAAGAATAGTAAGATGTCTCCTAATCTTTTGTTATTTCAAGCAGTGCTGAATTGAATATATCTTTTTGTTCATGTGTGAATAAATCTGAAATGTGTATCTGTTACAGTTATGAAAGCTGTATAATGAATTACCCCAAGTCTAAGTAATCTAAAATGGAGACCATATTTATTTTTGCTCAGAAATCTGCAATTTTGGCAGACAGAGCTCAGTAACGTTGGGCCCTGTCTGTCTCCCTGCAGTGGCTAAGACCCTAGCTGGGAGCAGACCCTCACCTGTGGCCTCTCTATGCGGCCTGGGCTTCCTCACAACATGGCGGCTGAGTTCCAGAGGTAGCATTCTGAGCACCAGAGCCAAGCAAAAGCCTTGTTACCTTTTAGGGTGTAGCCTTGGAAGTCAGGCACTTTCAAAATCCCAACAGCTTCAAGGAAAAGGAAACAGGGCACACCTCTTGATAGGGAGTGGCAAGATTCTGGAAGAGAATATAGGTCCAGAAATATTGTCATCAGCATTTTTGGAAAATCCAGCCTGCCTCACATATATTTCTAGAAACGAAATTGCTCGGTCATGGGTATGCACAGTTTTAATTTTGATACAGGGTTGCTAAATTGCCCTCCAAAGAACTCGTACCAGTTCACTTTCAACAGCAGTGCATGAAAAATACATATTTGTTTAATGAAGGAATGAAGGAAGGATTGAGCAAGGGAATAGGTAGCTGAACTGTGAGCCTGGTCTTCAGAGAACGCACTTCATCATCTGACCACCGGAGGGCGGTGTTTCCCCACAGACGCGCAGAAGGGCGCCCTCGGAAAGGAAGAGCTACTGGCTCTGCAGCGATATTAACTAGCTTCCAGGAGGCCGAGGCCTGCTCCTCCCTACATCCCCGTCTTGCTATTAAACCAAACGTCGATGCCCTTGATAGACTGTTAAAGGGAAAGTAGGAATCGCGCTTTACACTTCAGCTGCTTCTTACAGTGCAGGGGCCTCTGACATTTGTGTAAAATCCACCCGCCAGGAACCGCAGTCCCAGAGCTCAGAGGCGCCCTGGCCTCTTCAGGAGCCGGGGGGCTGACGCCACTCCTTCGAGGGGGCCAAGGCTGAAAAATCAGCTGGCAAAAGGCAGATTAATTGGAGAAAAGGCATACACGTTTATGTAACGTATGTACACAGGAGCCTTCAGCGTAAAGAGCGAAGGTACAGGGGAAATTGTCCATTTTTATGCTTCTGTCCAACAAAGTATGGACGGCCGGGTAGAATATGGTCGGACAAGAAGAGTGTGATCTAACGCTGAGACCGAGTGAGGACACCCAGCAAGGCCTGTCCGGCTAGATTCTGCCTGGCCTCTCTGAGCACACATTCCTTCCTTCTGGAATGAGGGGGTCTTATGACCAGCAGTCAAACAAGGTAGGTCAGATCATTTCTTTATGACCAGTTTTTACACAGAAAGGCAGAGAAAGAAAAAGAGTAACAGGTTTTATGGCTGGCTTTGGAGAGAAGAGGGTCTGGATTCTATGACCCATCTTGGGGAAGAGGGATTCTGGTTTCTATGGGTAGCCTTGGGGGAAAATGGGACTAAGAGACAGGAGGGTGAGAGGAGGTCAGGGAAAACCTTTTTCTTCTGAGGCTGCTTCCAAGACTTTAATTTTGGGGTACAATTTTCTGAGCCCCAACACTTTCAAAGACAGATTTCCAAATGGTTTTAGTTTTAAATGTTCAAATACCCAGGCCTGCACCCCAGCCCTGGGAGAAGCGGGCACACAGGTCTGCAGAGGCCAGGGACACGGTGACGCTGCGTCCCCCGCATGTCCTCCAGAGTGGTCACAGAGGCCACCGCCACCCCACTCCACCTTCATACAGCTCACTCCTGAGGGGGCTCTGAGCCACAACCCTGAGCCTGGCCTGCCTCCTTCCTGCTCAGGGAGCCTTTGGGGCTGGGGTGTGGCATCCCGGGGTTTGGGGGGTGTCAAGCAAGATTGCCTGGCCCACGCCCACATTGGCAACCCCACTCCGCTCTCTGTCCACGTGGTGTGCAGGCTGACCTCCACATCCTCAGCTCCCAGGCCACTCCAAAGCTAGCCTGGTCACACAGCTGCCTGTTCCCCGACACTCCCCAGCTCCCTTCCAGCAGCTGCTCTCCAAGACAGCCACTCCTCTGTCCCTACTCCTCTGCCCGGTGTAAAACCACTGCCCCGTGCATGCTCCTGGTGTAGAGCCAGTGCCCCGTGCATGCTCCTGGAGGCCTGTGCAGCGCAGGGCTGCTCTTGAGGAACCCCCAACCCTCACCCCTCACCCCTCACCCATGGGGCCAGCCCTGCTTCCTGCCTCCCCAAACACCCTCCTTCAACGTTTGCGGGGAAAAAGGCAAGACAGTTCAACAGTGCGGCTCTGATGTCGGGAGGATTCCGTCGTGGGTAAACTTAAAAATGAAGTGAGCCAGGCAGATGTCCCCTATTCCATCCCAGACATTTACTTCAACCCAGACCCAGGGTGGAGCTGGGGAGGGTGGGCGTCAGGACTAGGAGCAACCTACAGCTCTGGGAGTTTAACTACTGGCTTCTAGGCCAAATCTGGGGGCAGGCCACACTCTGAGGCTAGCCCTGCAGCCTCACATTGAAAGAGGCCACATTGTTCCTTGTTCCTCCCATCAAGCTCATCTGCTTTTGGGCGTACATTTGGGCCTCCAGCCATCACCCTCCAAGTGGCAATCAGGGCCATGGCTTCCAGGCACAGCAGCTGAATGACTGCAAGCTGACCAGCTTCCTCCTGCAAAGGGCCCTTGGGGAGGAGCTCAGAGCCAGGGATTCAGGTCTGGCATCAGAAGGGCTGGGCATGGAATACAACATAGCAAGACCCCATCTCTACAAAAAATAGCGAGGTGTGGTGATGCACACCTGTAGTCCCAGCTACTCCGGAGATTTGAGGCAGGGGGATCCCTCGAGCTCGAGACTGCAGTGAGCTATGATCGCACCACTGCACTCCAGTCTGAGCAACAAATGAGACTCTGTCTCAAAAAAAAAAAAAAAAAAAAAGAAAAGAAAAAGAAAAAAGAAAAGATTGCTCAGCCCAAAGCTTCTGCTTCTTCATCTAAGCGGGAAATGCCACAGAGGATGTCACCACGCTCCAGCAGAGATGCACCAGGCTGAGGCTCAGACCTGCTTACCCTGCAGGGCCCACAGCTTCCCTCCGGCAGCTACAGCTGTTCCTTCGGCGGACGTGTGGCGGTCCTGGGGATGCAGTAGTTGATTTTCGTGTCATCTGCCCCTCTAGGCAGGGTCAGGTACAGAGGGGTCCCCAGTGAGGGGTCCACACACTGAGTCACGCTAAGCTGGAGGACTGGGGACTCCAGGCTCCACTCACCTGCTCCCTCCCCACCGCCCAACCCGGCTGTCAGCGGCCCAGGCCCCAGAGGGCGGGACTGTCCTCCTTTCCTGCTCTGGCTGCACCTCGCACTGCTCCCTAGTTAACACCTGCTGAGCCGCTGAACTCAGGCGGCCCCACCTCCTCCCTCACCAGGCCTGAATCAGGGAGACACTCTTCCTAATCGCCTTCCACAATCTCTTCCTTCCAAGGCCCTTAGCACAGACAGCGCTGCTCCCTTTCCATGCTAGGCTGGGAACAAGTCCAGCTGGGCGACAGGGAGGGGCAGGCACGGACCGACTCCAGTCTCCTGAGCCACCAGGCTCAACACAGATGTGGCCTTTGTCAGAACAAGGTTGGGGGCCCACCAGGTGTCAATCAGTCTCTGGCCCAGGTCTTAGCAGAAGGCAGATAACCAGGATTCCTAGGTATGGGGGTCACCCAAGAATGTTTACTCTGTTTCCCATTTAAAGTCAAGTAATATGTTGGAAAGTGGATCTGGGGCAGGCCCCACGGGTGGCCCCTGCAGGTGGAATATTTGAGCAACCCCAAGGGAAGCCGGTCAGGAAGAGAAGGGGAAGAAAGCTTCCTTCTCCACCTAAGTGTGAAAGCCACAGACAGCCCCCAGCAAAACATCTTTGTAAAAGGCGTGACCCAAAGAAAATCAGTGCAGGCCTTTGCTGTCTTAAATGCGTCCTCTGATGCTGCCTGTCCCAGCTGGGGCCAAGGGGTGGGGTCCTGCTGCTGTGGTACATCGTCTCTTAGGTCTCCACTGCCTGCTGGAGGAGGAGAGAGGGCTGGCCACACTGCACAGGAGATGCATCACGCAAACAGCCTAGGGCAGAAGTCAGGGGGCAGGACACAGGGGCCATGCAGGGACACGTAAGAGTGCCAGGCTGATGTCCACGGCATCCGGTGGGGTGAAGCTAGAAGAGGCCATGCTTTCTCCACCTGCATGCAGTGTGCCAGCCCCTGTGTCTGCCACAAGGACCCAAGCAGAGAATATGACCCTCTCCCCACTCCAGCCCGGGAAAGCCATCCAGTGAGTAACATCAGTGGGCACAGCCCACAGGCAAAGCTCAGGCCCCCACCTCTCCTCCCTAGGCCCTGAATAGGAAGGAGCTCCTGAATGACCTATGCCAGGACCGTGGGCTCCCACGTGCTTTGTGCGGCCAGCACCGTTGACCAAGCAAGGCTCAGGGGCGTGCAGACAGCAGGGGCTGTGGAACAGGGAGAGCTGCTCTGAGAGGAACATGGGAGTTAAGGATGGCAGCTCCGCATCTTTGCATCTGGGGTCCAAAGATGAAAACGACTGGGTCATAACCCAGCTCACCTTCGTGGGCAGGGTTTCAGCTGCTGCCAACCAGACACCGGAGGAAGGGACAGCCCCTGATGGAGAGGGCGCTGGGTCCCCCTGGAGTCCATGAGGCACCATTAGTCGTCCAATAGCCCAGAACATCGCAGGTGGCATCTTTGGGCTCCTGTCAATCATTCCAGGTCAGCGCAAAGGGCAAGGCCTAACTTTGGTGTGCCTAGTAAGAACCACTCCAGAAGGCTACTGGGTAAACTGTGGATTCTGGGTCCTGTGCTCAAGGTTTTGATGTAGTAGGTTTGGGATGGGGCCTGGAATCTGCATTTGAACACGCATCCCAGGGGAGTGGGTGAGTGGAGCCCGGAGTCCCCAGTCCTCCAGCTTAGCGTGACTCAGTGTGTGAACCCCTCACTGGGGACCCCTCTGTGCCTGACCCCGCCTACAGGGGCGGATGACACGAAAATCAAGCCCTTCTGATGCCAGACCTGAATCCCTGGCTCTGAGCTCATCTCACAAGGTTCCTTGTGGGAACGAGCCTGGGAGGAACCCAGGCTCAGCTGAGAAGGCACTGAAGGGGACTCCTTCCTGGTGCCCAGGGGCATCTCGGCTCAGACATGACTTCTAATCTCTGCTGAGAGGGCCAGCTCCTTTATTAACTTATGTGGGCTTCTGCACCCCCAAAACCCAGTGTGGCAGGATCTGACTGGGCTGGCAGTGGAAGCATCAGGGGAGGACAGGAGAGGACAGGTCACCTGTCGGAGGAAGAGGGAAGGACGGCAGGAGCCAAGGCGATGTGGGGTCCACAGGGACCCACGGCGTCCGTGAGGAAGGAGCCTGGCAAGGAAAGTCGTGCTGGTGGAGGGAGGAGGGAGGCTTGCAGTGACAAGGCGAGCCAGAGACCAGGGACAGAAGAGACACAGGGCTGCTGCAGCCACAGCAACACTGAGACCTGTGCAAATGGAAATGTGGCCAGGTGCCCTGGGAGGAGGCAACCTGGGTCCCTTCATGGTGAATCATCCAGTGCTGATCACCATGCTGCTTCCTGCCCCGACCTCAAGTCGTGTCACTGAAATTCCCCAACTGGAAAACCAAATGAACCATTGGCCCACGTCTTTGATTCTTTGGTGTGTGTGTGTGATTTTTGTTGTTTTTTTGTGAGACACAGTCTCGCTCTGTCACCCAGGCTGGAGTGCAGTGGTGGTATCATAGTTCACTGCAGCCTTGACTCCCTGGGCTCAAGCAATCCTCCCATCTCAGCCTCCTGAGTAGCCGAAACAGGAGTGAGCTGCCATGCCCAGCTAATTTCTTTTTCTTTTTGGAGCAATGGGCTCTTGCTATGTTGCCTAGGCTGGTCTCAAACTCCTGAGCTCAAGTGATCCTCCCATCTTGGCCTCCCAAATTGCTGGAGTTACAGGCATGAGCCACTACCATGCCTGGCTAGGTCTCCGAAATATTAAAAGACATTTTCAAGGAGCTGAAAGCTGCTCCCCTAACTTAATTACCAATATCTTCAAGTGTGGCTCTCAAAAGAGAAGATACACCTCAAACCACCGTCACCTACACACATGCAAAGAAACATCTTCTAAATGCGGATGCTAAGTCATGTTCACAGGTTCAGGACGTGCCAGCTGCAGAGTCAAACTGCTGTTTAAACTGGTTTTAGGCCACAGCAGCTGACGCACATCCTCGAATATGAAATGCTTTTAAATGTCACTTCACGTTAAGTACCACTTGGTAGGTTTTTAAATTACTCTTAAATGGCATATTTTCTTAATTTTTCTTTATGGTAAATCATTGGCCAATTCACCACCTCTAATCATGGTGCTGTATTTAAAGCTAATTACTCACATCACAAGTACACAGGGCAAATGCAGTGGGGCAATTAAAAGATCGCACGTACAGATATCCACAGGACAGTGCTCATGTGTTTTGGCAAACCAACGTCCAGGTGCCAGGCCCGTGAAGAAAGTATACTCAGGAAGCAAATCTCTTTCTCATCTAGTTCCCTGTTGGGACACCTCTACAAGTTACCCACACCTCCAAATTAAATATCCATGTCCTCGAAAGCTTGTGACACAGCTCCGTATTAGGACTGTCTTCACAGAACACAAAGTCTGAGTACAGTACACGGTCCCATAACAACGTGAACCCTTACATAGTGGTGATGCTAGGCAGTGGTTACGAACTTTTAGGTAGTGGAACCCTTCATTCAAATGAATCCCAATAATTAAAAGTAAATATTTTATGTGTATAGAT
Source organism: Symphalangus syndactylus (assembly GCF_028878055.3). Lineage (NCBI taxonomy): Eukaryota > Metazoa > Chordata > Mammalia > Primates > Hylobatidae > Symphalangus > Symphalangus syndactylus. Next base: position 92,005,688 of record NC_072437.2, on the reverse strand, counting down.
TTATTCCTGAATCTAAATTTATAAAACTCAGTGAAAATATTAAAGTTATTTGGTGAACATAAAAATGGAGACTGGGGGTAAGGCTGACGATTTGTTAAAGTAGTCTTAATGCCCATGTGACTCACATACTGTTCTGCTTGCATGGTTTAAAGAACATTCTAGGTTTGGTTTTTTTTTTTTTTTTGAGACATAGTCTCTGTCTCCCAGGCTGGAGTGCAGTGGCGCAATCCCTGCTCACTGCAACCTCCACCTTCTGGGTTCAAGCAATTCTCCTGCCTCAGCCTCCCGAGTAGCCGGGATTACAGGCACATACCACCATACATGGCTAATTTTTGTATTTTTAGTAGAGACGGGTTTCACCATGTTGGCCAGGCTGGTTTCGAACTCCTGACCTCAAGTGATCCACCCACCTGAGCCTCCCAAAGTGCTGGGATTACAGGCGTGCTACAGCACCCGGCCTTAAAGAACATTCTGATTGACAGATAAGAAGACGCAGACACGTGTTTCCTATCACATCATGCAATACTTGGATACCACTTTGTTAAAGAACTATGTCACCAATTTTATTGTGGGGTCCTTGCAAACACAAGCTTGCTTGGCAGAAAAATGGAGACACTGATCATTTGTTGTAATTGGGTATTAAACATCAGTTTACATTTTTAAATTTACATTAACATTTTTAAAAATAAATGTTGCATCAAATATTTATAGAATGAGGCTTCTGGGACTGGAGAACTAGCTCATTTCAGACCAAATCACTACAGATAACAATTATGAACTGGACAAAATATACCTCACAGCCATTGAAGGCATATCACAGAAATCAAAACCAGAAACACACGAGAGGGGAGCTGATGCTTGGCAGAAAAAGGCTTTGCATATCTGATTGTTAAAGGCGTTTTGGTGAAGGCAGTCCCTGTTCTGCCAAGCAGGCAGCTAAGCCTGAACAGAAAATCTGCAGTCTTGGCTGGCTGACTTAACCCACAATCTTATTGGCTTAAAAAAATGAGAGGGCTGAGTTCAGAGCGATCAAAGAAGATTGAAAGTGAAGTGTTCCTACAAACAAGAGCCCGAGGGAGATCCAAAAATTCTGCATAAAACTGCCTGAGTCTCTGATTCTGTAACCAAGTGTGAGCCAAAGAAACTCCAAACAGCCTGGCTAAGGTTAAAAGATCTTGAGAAATTTCTGCTATTATCCATTGTGTGTGTACTGGGTGATGGGGGCAGGGAGGAATTGAGAGCTTAATTCTAGCCATGTTAACTGTCTTCCTTTAAAAAAAAAAAAAAATCAGTACTTTTCGGAGGAACGTAACAGAATCCAGAGTCTCTAAAATATATCATTCACCAAGTTTACAATACAATCCAAAACTATTAGGCATGCACTGAAGAGTGAAAACAATAGCGACTGATCCTGAAAAAAAAAAAAAATCCAGATGTTGGAATTAGCAAAGATTTTTTAAAGAGCCAGTATAACTATGCTCAAAGATGTAAAGGAAAATAAGCATATAATAAGTGAACAACAAAAAAGAACCATTAGGACATTCTAGAGTGAAAAAATCCAATGTCTGAAATAAAAAATTTACTAGATGGGCTTAAGAGCAAATTATTCTGTCAGATGACAGAATAGAGTCAGTGAACCTACTCTAAATATATTTTACATTATAAATATTAAACTCTAATGATATGTATGCTGAAGAATTCAGGGGTGAAGTACACACATTACTTTGAAATGCATAAAAAATAAGAATTGATGGATGAACAGATGGAGAGGGGTATATGAGTGTTTACTGAACAACTTTATTGTAGATTTTAATTTTTTTATAATGAAATGGAGGGTGAGGGATATTTACCTAACTCTGAAGGTGGAACAGGAGGACCTTGAACTCTTGAAAATTCAAGTCAAGAGACCAAGCTTTGAGCCCCCATCAATGGAAGCAATGGCCTTTTCCCCATCTTTAAAGGTAGGGGCTAGACTAGCAGAGCACTAAGATGCCTTCTAAATATATATACATAAAATGGACCTAAGATCCTTTCTAATATTAATGCCATCTAAGGCATGAGGCTATCAAGATCAATAAAAAAACAATAGGCTGTAAATATGAATATTTTGATAGGTGTGCAGCTATGGCAAACATGTCATCATGGTGGGGTTTGTTGGTTCAGAAAGCTCCCTAAATCCTGCATGCTGGGCATGGGAGGTTTCCAGCGTCTTTGTATCCCATCTCATGACACTTCTTCCTCTAAGTGCTTCCATTCCACTGATACTTTAGTTCCATTCTCACCCCATACTGTCTTTCCCATCTTAGGGAATGCACATGCTGTTCTCTCTACTGAAAAACTCCTTTCCCTTCCCTGAGCTAACTTCTGTTCATTCCCAAATCTCAGCTTCTCTTGGCCCACTGAGATTGGGCACTTCTCATTCTGCCCCAAACTACAGCACATGTCAAATGATCTAAATTACTTATTCGACAATATTTAATGTCCTTTTTTCTCTTAGATGAGCAGCCCCATGAGGGCAGAGCCCAGCCTGCCACTCTTTTTCAGCCAGTGGCTTGTAGACGAAAGAGGCAGGTCACATCCACTGGCTTAGCACCAGGCACTCTTCCAAGTGTTTTACACATATCCATGTATTTAAAATCTTATTAGGCTCACAAATAGTTGTTGAAGAAGCCTCCCCTTTTTCCCTATGAACAACAATCCCTGAATAACTATTTGAAACCTAGAAAGTGCCAGGCACTGTGCGCAACACACAGGAAACGGCAGAACAGGCCCCTTCCTGCCTCCCAGAGCTCAGTCTGGTGGGGAATACACAGCATAAAGAGGGAACCACACATCAGATGACAAGTACTAAGGAGGAAATGCAAGGTATTTGGTAGAATTTGCCATGTTTTAAAAAGTTGCTCACACTTTACTTTTTGCTATCAGGAAACCATCCACTCATCTAATCATGCAATTGTCATGCGTACTGCTCATTGTCATGCAGCTGCTCATTGTCTAGGAGACTGGGTGCTGTGCCAAGGCTCTCAGGATGCAAAGACGACTTAGGTCTACAAGGAACACACAGTCTAGTGAAAAGCTACACACAGAACCAGCCATCATACCACATGATGTGTGCCATGGTAGAGGTACACACCGTGTGCATCAGGAACTTGAAAGCAGCTTCTACAGGAAGCCTGACCTCCAGTCTGGCTGTCTCTGATGTATGTGGCCACACTCACCCACCCAATCTTGACTCTCATTACCCCCACATGTGATTCTGCCCCAGAACTGAGTTTTCTATTGACCAAGGTCCCTGAGAGAGTAACTTAGCTTCACTCTAGTTTTCCCACATATGAAACAGAATGTTAGGGATTACTGTAAGGATTAAATGAAAACATCTCATAAGCAATACATACCTACTACAGCGTGTTACTCACTTTTACCGTTGAGAGTAAATGTGGTTAAGAACCTCTTGCCCCAGGCTCTATCCTCTCAACAGGTGGCTGCCCTTCTCCCAGCATGGCCTTTTCTTTCTAACCAGACTAGTGCTGCCCCGAGTCACTCCGGAATTCAGTATGAACTCTTGGTGACACAAAAATTACGTAGAAATTTAAATGGAAACCAAAGTAGTGTCTTCTGTTGTCTAATAAGGAAAATGCTAAACAAAAGCAAAAACAAACAAAAAACCACTTAACACCAAGGTCTCTTCCAAAAAAGCCAAACATACAACACTGTAATTAATAAGCAAAACCTCTTAGGGTTAAAAGTGTAATTTTATTTAGATGTTACTTGTACATAATCTATAGTAAGATATACAAACAGATAAAAATTGTTTAACAGTTTTTTTTTAATACCACTTTAAATTCAATTTACAACAGATTGGTAATACTGCAAGATGACAGATACTATGATTTATAAAACAAAAATTGCTTGCTACTCTGGCTGATACATTCCTACTAGTCTTTAATGGATTAAAATGTATCATGTATTTTAATTGCAAATTATTATAAAACTTTTACAACCTAGCCACTTGGAGCTCAGAAAACATTTTGATGTTCTAAAAATTTACTGAGATGAAAATGTTAATTTTTGAATAGTATCCTTAGTAAAGAAAAACGTCAGTGTAGCCAACCTTATGGTCTGGGGCTGACAGTGCAAACTCACTTGCCTTGTGCTCTGCCGCCTCCTGTGTGCGCAGCCATCGGGGACTGGGCAATCTTCCCATCCCTTCCCTAGGTCTACGCTATGAGAGAAAAACTTAAGAGACATTAAACTAAAACAGACATGGAGAAATAATACGAGGGACAATTTAAAATTACCTTACAATTTATAACTGTAATTTAAAACATAAAGTTTGTAGAAATGAAATGTGCTTTTGGAAGTTTCTTCTCCATTTGTTTTGGTAAATAGTTTTTGAAAATGAAACTGGAAATTCAAATCTTCTCTTTATTCTTTTCATGTAATACCATATTAGAAAAGATCTGGATTTAAATTTCAGAATAAATTGAATTTGCTGGAAAAATACTCTAAAAATAATCTAAATTGGATTTCAGTCATTTTCCATTCTTTTAAAGGTTATGGTACACAACAGGGCAAAAGCTTTTTCACAAGTCATAAAATTGAGTTGAAAATGACTTGTTGATTCAACTACAGGAAGACAACTGACAATTAACAGGCTCATGAATATTTATGAATAAAGTGCCACTAATTTTATTGTAATAAGATATAAATAGAATAAATCCTGACATGGATAGTAGCTTCTGTGTTCTCTCCATCCTGAGAACAGAAGGGCCATAAAAACCAAGGAAGCATTACCAAACGGGAGTTCTAGACCCACACGGGGACTCCTAATACAAAAGCAACAAGAAAGACGAGTAAGACTTTAAAAGTTGCAGAAGTCCTAAGAATAATGTCAATGTAGTAGGCCCTTTTTAACAACAACAACAACAACAAAAAAGAGAGAAATTAGAAATTTAGAAGTTCATTAATAACTGTTACTTATATTCAAGGAATTTATAGTGACAGCCTAGTGGTGACCAGCTCTAGGAAGAGACGCTGAAGAGGACGCTCCCAGCACCTGGGAGAGGAGAGAACAGACACGCCAGGGAAGCAGCCTTGGAAAGGGGATGCAGACATGAGGCTTTTCAGGGCTTCAGATCTACATGCCTGAACCCAGGCTCTGTACAATCACTGCCTGCAAGCCCAACGGGTATCCACTCGAGACACACACACTGAGGGGACTTCGGGGCTGGCTGACTTGCTCAGATGCATTAACAAAAACCCCCATCACCATCCTGCTCACATTCCTACTGTCACCTCAAACATCTCTGCTTTTAGCTCCAGATTCTTCTCATCATAACTGAGTAACCACAGTGGATATGAAATAGTGTTGAGTAGGTTAAAGGCCTTAGTAAGTCAAGGGTCTTAGCATATTTTTGAAGTCGTATCTATAATCAAAGCCTGGAGCACCTGTTTATTCAACACAAACAGTTATCTTTCATCCAGAATTACAAAATATAGAAGGTCTCATTCTTGAGTTTCCCCATGGGTCCCTGGTATTGCCCACGTGGGAACAACAGGAAGGGCAGAGGTGAGGGCACAGCACTGTGCTACAGCTGCAGGGCTGATCAAGGGAATCTCATGAGGTGCTTTTTATCATTTAATGTGCCAACAACAGGAGAGAGGAGAACCGTGTGCTTCTAGGACAGGGTGAAGGCCCTCCTCACGGGAGTGATCCCTAATCTGGCCCCAGCACCGTGAAAGGTGAACAGCTGTCAATATCTATTTTCACCTAAACCTAAGCTTTTAAAATTCCGACCAAGTGGCGAAAGGTGCCATCTAAAGCGCTCTCTGTTGCTCACTGAGGAGCTAAGAACTCCTGCGGCTCACTCAGGACACAGCTGTCAGGAAATTAAAGAAGCGGGGCTCCTTTGCAGCCCAGGTCCTGTGCCGCAGCTCTGCCCAGCTCAGCGGTGTAGCTCCCAGAGTCGTGGACTGCTCACATCTGTTCTGGCTGGCTGGTGCCCACACTGGAGAGGCTGGCAAGTATCTTAAGTGTCATCCCCAATGGCCCCAGGAAGGAAAAAGGACTCTGTTCTTCACTTTCATTACCGTTGAGCTGCTGAACTCTCTTGCAAAACTATCAACCGGCATTTACTAAGCAAATGCCCACAGGGAACCCAGCCTGAAAAGGGCCCTTCCAATTTCCTATTTGACAGGAGTGTGCAGAGTCAATGAAATTATTCAGCAGAGCATTCAGATTCACTCAGAAGCTACCAAGCCAAGAAACTGAAAGCAGAAACACTGGATTCTCCCTATCTGTTGAACCTTTCCCTCTAAAACCAACTTCTTCAGAAACACATCCTTTAAAAAAAACAAAAGGAAAAACCAAAGCGGTGAAACAGTATCACTTACTGGTTGGAAGACGTCACTCTGACATAGTCATTAGTCTTGCAGAGACCTAACACCAGGCAGCTTCACAAACACACAGCAAGTCTGCAGAGTTATATTGATCAGTAAGAGTAAACCCAAACTGCACTAAATACTCTCATGGCCAAGAGGAAAGCAGATGCTGTTTTCAGGACAATGTGATAGTGACAGCCTATTTCCTCATGTGCAGCACAATTTGCTATGTTTAGTGGCACTTAAGTATTACACAGTAAATACTGAAAAGACCCAGAATTTTTGGATGTGCAGAAGCAATATCACATTATTTATACAAAAGGTGCTATGCTACGGGATTAGAATACTACTATTTGGGTGTAGAGACCACTTAAAATCTTTAACACGCTCCCACAGGCGGCCTCTCCACCGGCCTCCGCTCAGTCGGACCAGTCGTTCTCGTCGAACTCTGAGTCGTCGTCAGAGTCGCTGTACTCCACGGCAATGCGCCGGGACAGGATCGTGGCCACATCGTTCCCCACCGGCTCCCGCTTGGCCTCCTGCTCCCGCTGCTCCTGCACCTTTTTCAGCTGAATTCCTGCAGACACAACACGTGGTTCAGAATCACATTCTTTTGCTGGCTCCAAATTAAAGATAGATGAACAAATACGTCTATTGGACTTTTTTTTTCTACTGACACTAAGGACAGAAAGTTTTAGAAATTTGAGGGGAGAAAAGCTCAGGGAATATTACAAGTTTCATGAGCAAAAACATGCATTCAAAGTGAGAAATTTTTTGTAACAAAGTAATATGTTAAAATATTAAAAATTCCTAATTTCAGTGTACATGAACACCATTAGAGAAAATTCTGGAGCAGCACCATCCCAGACAGCAGCCACTAGGCACATATAGCCTTATAAGCATGAACTGACATGTAGCTAGTGACTACTCTCTGGGATGCTGCAGGCTGGAGCATTTCTATCATCACAGGACATCTACTAGGCAGCACCGGCATCCAGAGCCTTGCAAACAGTGTTCTACGCTACTCACTCTCAGCTAACCCAAGAAGTAACTGAGAAACCTTTATTTCAACAATTACTGTGGAAACGAACATAAAATACAATCATCTACTTTCTAGCTTAGTAACAAAGTAAGATATTTGATGATTTAATGTTTATCCTTTTTTTTTTTTTTTTTTTTGAGACGGGGTCTCACTCTGTGACCCAGGCTGGAGTGCAGTGTTACGATCACGGCTCACTGCAGCCTTGACCTCCTGGGCTCAAGCAATCCTCCCACCTCAGCCTCCTGAGTAGCTGGAACCACAGGCGCATGCCACCATGCATGGTTAAATTTTGTATTTTCTTTTTTGTAGAGATAGTCTTGCAATGTTGCCCAAGATGGTATACATTCATTTTTCTAACTGTTTTGAAATAATTTCAGATTTATAGAACAGCTATGAGACCAGCAGAAAAACATTCCCATATACTTGGATTCCCCAACTGCTAACATCTGACCACATTTATTTCCCAATCTTCCCCTATCATCTTTACACAGACAGACACAGACACTTTTCTCTGGACCATTTGAGAGTGAACGGCATATAATGTCCCTTTACCCCTAAAATAGTTCATGTGTTACCGCCCCTGCCCCGCCCGCCCAAAAAAGCAAAATCACAAAATTAGTTTGGATACACTACTACTATCTATCCGACAAACATTATTCAAATTTTGCAAAAAGACCCAATCTAATTGCAAATGGAAAAGATTATCCCCTGGTTCAGAATCCAGTGGAAGTTATCTGTGACATTGGTTGTCAAGTTTTGTTAATGTCCTTTAATCTGGATAGTTCTTCACAGTTTTTGTGTTTTACAACCTTCTCATCTTTGAAGAATATAGTAAGCTATTCTGCAGAATGTCTGTCGACTTGGGTGTATCAGATGTTACCTCAAGATTAGATACAGGTTATGTATCTACTTTTGGTAGACAGGGCTTATAAGGTGTTAAAAAAAAAAAAAAATCCAACACTGTCCTACAATGACCCCGAACTTGATATTCATGAGCTAATATACCTCTAGGACTTTTTTATCTTGACAAAATAAAAGTGTGTCAATGATGTCCAGGTATACAGAGGACCCTGGGGTCTTTAGAAGGGTGCATGGGCCACACTGGGGGCCTGGTTCATGGGCACACAAGAAAAACGCAGAGGCAGCAGCATCACAGCTCCTCTGAAGGACATCCCTGATGCTGAGCTGGTGGGCTGCAGCTAGGCTCCTTGCTCGGTCACTTCCAGATGAGATGACTAAACTGTGACCAAGTCTGTGCGGCTCCCCACAGGCGAGAAGCTCTTGGATATTCCCATAACATGTCAAGGACCCCCGATCAACCTGGGTTGGGACCTGGTTAAGAATCCATGGTGTGGGCTGGAGGTTCCCAAGGGCTCTCTGGGCAGCCCAAGACAGGCGAGGGCAGACTCCCCACCCAATTCCACTCAAGATGCTCTGTTTCCATGTTTCATGGTCAGGGGGTCAGTGCGGGACTTTCATCTCACAGAAGGGTTATGCTGTTGAATATTACAGATTCTGAAAAACCACTGGCTTAGGACATCAAGCAAATATGACAGGTCCAGGACAAACTCTTTTTTTTAAAGAAATCATTAGTATGAGCTCACTTTCTTTCATTTATACTTTTCCCCTTAGAGTAGAATGCAGAGAAGTGATCCAATTAATTAATCGATCACTTCAGTTATTGGGTTTCTGGTTGCTAGGTAAGTAAAGACTTCCTAACTTCAATTCTTTTTTTTTTTTTTTTTTTGAGATGGGTCTCGCTCTGTCGCCCAGGCTGGAGTGCAGGGGCGTGACCACGGCTCACTGCAGCCTTGACCTCCCACACTCAAGCAATCCTCCCACCTCAGCCTCCTGAGTAGCTGGGACTACAGGCTCAGGCCAACATGCCCAGCTAATTTTTTTTGCATTTTTTGTAGGGATAGGGTTTTGCCATGTTGCCCAGGCTGCTCTCAAACTCCTGGGCTCAAGCAATCCACCTGCCTTGGCCTCCCAAAGTGCTGGGATTACAGGCATGAGCCCACCGCGCCTGGCCGTTTCCCAATTCTTTATCACAATTTGATTACCTTACACTGGACAAAAACACATCTACTATTCAAAACAAAACAAAAAAATCAAGTAAGACCCGTTTAATTCTATTTTAAAAAATATAGTGAGTAGTCATTTGAAGACAAGGAGGCTGTAGCTGGCTGGAGACATGAAGAAACCTCTTGCTGAGAAGGCAGGCTGTGTGTCTGGGGGCTCCACTTACCCATTCGAATAGCAGCGAGGAGGTCGCTTCGAGCATCACTGATTGGTGGCTGTGCAGGCTCTTGCCGCTTCGCCTCAGCTACTGGGGGGCCATGCATTGGGGATGACGAAAGAGAAGACCCGGGACCAGGAGGGCCTGGCGGGGGAGGTGGTGGGCCCGGGGGTGGTGGGGCTGTGACCAGGAGCCCGGTGGAGGGTGGGTGAGGAGGAGCTGCGTGCGTGGAGCCGACTGATGCAGGGAACGGGGGCTGCATGGGCATCTGGAGAGGGCTGACGAAGGCAGTTTGTGCTGAGGGAATCACAGGAGGAGGTGGCGGAGGAGGTGGTCCTGATGGGTTGTAATACTCAATTATCTGCGCTGGGAGCATCCTGAGAGAGATATGAGGCACACAGTCACCAAGGGAACAAGAGAGGGTCACATCTTGGGAGCTCTTAGACACCTAACAGAGCCATCCCCAGACACAACACGTATTGTCACCTGAACTTCAATCATGGCAGGATGCAAACATGCACACCTTGGGTCAGTTATTTTCACAGTTTGACATTATTCATTATGACAGAAGTCAAGACCTGCTACTGAAATGTGCCAAAAGGAGGACCACTCTAAAAGTGCAGCACTTCCTGAAGAAAGGCAGAATAAAGCAGCTGACTGCAGAGGCCAGGACGGCAGCTTCACACTGGGATCTCAAGGCGGTAGCTCACAAACTTGTCTTTTAAGGGTCCTAAGGTCAACCAGATTGGGAGCTTTCTACATTCTCTAGCCCACCTCCATGGAAATGCCCCATGCCTGCAGTGCCCAGGTGTGTATCAAAAGCTTCGAAAAGTCACACAGCCAAGAAATCTGCTGAATTCTATTCAGTCAAGGGTCTTCCAAACTAACTGGACCATGGGCCCTCTCTTGGCCTGACACAGCCTCAAGCCACTCTGGGGATCCTGACTTGGCATGCGTGGCCAGGGAGAGCACTTCTGAGAGCAGGACTGTCATTCAGACAGCGGTGCACAGACACGTGTCAGCAGTGGACACCAACACACGGTAACTTTCCTGGGCACCAACTCTGAGGAATGAAGTCTTTAAAGACTAGGGTAATGCCAAAAAAAAGAGAGGTGGGTGCCTAAATTGATAAACGCCTGAACATGATGGTCTCTGAATTCTACTTCTCAGGAAACAGGAGGGCCTGGGGCAGAATGATGTCTGGGTGGTCAGAGGTCACGAAAGCAGATTTTGGTCAAGTCTGAGAAATGAGGCACAGGAGCTGCATGGTGTGGTCTTCTCGTCTGTGATAACAACTTTCTGTGGTCCACCCAGGATATGTCCAGAAACTTGAGGGTTTGGGACAGGTTCACAAAATCAGCACTTAATACCCTTTATCAATGCCTTGGCTTAAAGAGCCATTCAAACACCCAGAGTGTGTGTGAGGGAACACACATGCATGCAGTGTGGCTTGAGACTCAACTCTAAGTCTGAGCTTATGCTGCACCTGCTTTATTTCACACAGAATGCTAGAGTTGCTAGTATCTACATCCAGTCATCCTTGACTCTATCCTGGCCTCTAAAACACCAGAGTTAAAATTCTCCTATCACATAGAGCAAGATTCAAATGCAAGGCCAGTAGGGATTAGGGTACAAGGCACGCTGAGTTACCCGTAGTCTGCTGGAGCCATCGGTGCAGAGGCCTGGGACCCCTCTGGGGCCTGAGGGGGAGGCGGGGGTGGCGGCTGCTGAGGTCTGTTGAGGGCCATGTGCCTCGCCGAGGCAGATGGGGGCCGGTACTCATGCTCCGCAGCCTGGCTTGCAGGCCCGTGTGGTGGCACGTCACCAGCTGCGTAGGAAGGGGTCACCGGCTGGGGGTGCAGAGAATGGTTGGGAGTAGCCGGGTAAGAGTAATCCGTAACGTCCGACGCATGTGACCTGGCATTTGAAAACAAGAGGTGGGGGAAATTTAAATTAAGTTAAAAATTGTCGGCTAACAGGCACATGGATGTATTTGAATAATAACATTGCTAATACACAAAAATCAGATATTAATTTGCTTTACTATCAACTAGGTCTAGCCCTGTGAGATTCCAAGCAACAACATAATTATTATAAGTCGGCAGCAAGCCCCAGTGTTACATGGATTCAGATTCACAGCTTTGAAGTGAATAAGTCAGACAGACCGGCAAGCAGGAAACAGCAGAGCCTCCTTTTCACAGTATTTCAGCATATGTTTTCTCTAAGAAAGAAGGCTACGAGAGAAACCATTCCATTTAGAAACAGGATATAAGACAGAAGATTTCAGTGGCAATGAAACTGACAGCATATAATTAGAAAATATAAAATGGCAGGTGAACTGGATAAATATTAACAGTAAGAACAGGAAAAGAAATCGAGAATGCAGTAGAGTGAATCATATTTTTCTTAAACAGAAGAAATGTATTTAACAAAAAGGGAAGAAAGCAATGCAGTACACTATGGAAAGGCCTTCTTTCCATAGTTTTCTTTGCACACACACTGGGTGTGAAACTCCAAAAGGGAAGAGATCTTGGATTAGTGGAGCAGAGCTGAGTGAGACATGGGGTGCAGGGACGGGATTCCTGTTAAGCCCTCAGGAGGAGAGGAAGGACCCAAGTGCGGCAGCCCGGCAGCGCCGTGGGCGTTAGTAAGACAGTCACACGCTCCTGGCTCAGGTTACGGGACATGTGGCCAGGAGGGGCTGTACATCCTCTCATGGCGGCGGAAGCAGGGGCAGCCTGAGTCTGGGAACCCAAAGAAAGCAGAACAACAAACCCGCTGGGCACTCTGTCCTCTTTGGCGCTCCCTGCCTGCTCCAGTTTCTTTGCATCACTCATAAACTCAATGCCCATTTTCCTTCTCTCCCATTCTTCTTTTCTTGTTCTGACTTTTCTCACATTTACTTGCTGGTTTCTGTTAGGGTTCAGCTTGTGTTTCTCTCTCTGAAGGAAATACCAAACACACATTGGGGGTGCTGAGGGAGCAGGGAAGACGCATGCTGCATTTCCATCTTTGGGATTCCAGTGGGTAGCTTTTCTTAACTGGGGCACCGCGTGGCACAGAAAAGCCTTCTAAATGAGAAGAGACAGCTTCTTTTCCTTTTTCCTTCCTTAATTGAAGTGTAACAATTAATAACTACTCATTATTTTCTTCCCTAATTGCAGTATGAATTCTGGATTATGGTGCACTTCTGATTATGTCTTTTGAACTAGGTGAGCTGCTAGCAAATGACTTAAAAATATATTTAATGGGGGAAGGACCTGACCTGTATTTAGATTTAGAGTATTTTAAAAATGTAAACACCTATAACCCTTGGAGACACTGATGATGTGTGCTTGACTCCGTGCATGACTACGAGTCACTGGCTTACAGTGCAACCTTTTAAAGGAAACAGAGTTCTCCAGCCAAATATGGACAGCTTTCTGATGAGATGAGGGCAGGAAACTATAAATACTGAGGCATAACTGGCGGGCTATCCCTGTCAAGGAGCCTTGCAACACAGGGTAGAAAGGAAGCAAGGAAAAGGGGCTAACCAGATGGAGGCAGAAGTGAAGGACGACATAATAAATATCTGAAGTAGAAGCCAGAGATTTCTACAGGGCAGAACCCTGATGAAGGGTGCCCATCAGGAGGACGGGGGCTGGGGGAAGAGGAGACTGGTCAGTTGAAGAGGGAAGGACCACAGAAAAGGGATGTGCCAGCAGGCAGGAGGAGGAGGGAGGAGCAGGCAGCTGCTGGAGATGAGCCCCACTCCCAGTGGGGAGGCAGAAACCAGCTGCAGACGCACGGCCAAGGTGGAGGTGAGTGGAGATCCCGAGGCCTCATGATGGTCAGTGATCACCTATTACAGAAAAGAGGACTGGGAGGGCCAGAGGCGACACTGACACGGGAGGAAGAGCACTGGGAGGGCCGAGGACGATGGGAGGAGGAGGGCCAGAAGGGCCAGAGATGACACCGACACGGGATGAGGAGGAAGAGGGCTGGGAGGGCCGGAGACAACACTGACAGGAGAGGAGAAGGGCCGGGAGGGCCAGAGACGACACCACACAGGAGGAAGTAGGCACAGCAGCAGAGACTCAGTGTGAGAGGCCAATAAATCCCCCAGGGTTTTTTGGGTAGACAGGCGGGCAGCCAGAGATCTGCACCAGGGCCCAGAACTGGATGAGAAAAAAGGACAATCGGGCATGGAGGTGTGCAACTCCCTGAGTGGCAGTGACAGAGAGCTGGTCATACAGCAGGCAAGCACTTCCCAGCGCTCATCTTAAATTCATGCTCAAGAACAAGCCGTTCCTAACAATCTAGAGAGAGAGCAAAAATGTAAGATGGGTTACAGTATTATTACTTATATAACAGCATATACACACACCACGAAACCTGGTATTTAAACTTCCCTCAGTATCTTGGATACACTCAGATAAGCGGATACAATCATTAAAAATCATGTTTCTAAATAATACCTAAAACATGCGATATAATTTCTAAAAGTCAAAAGAAAGAAAACATGGCATGACTCCAATTTTCTAAAAGAAAAAAGAAACACATGTATAGAAAAAGACTAAAGAGAAATACACTAAAATGCATACAACGGTTTCTCTGGATGGTGAGACTACAGATCATACTTCATTTTAATTTTTTCCTGTAACTTCCAGATATAATAAGCATGTCTTATTTTATAATAAAAAAGTGACACACTGTAGTAAAAAAAATAAAAATTTCTAAATTAAGGGTTATCATCCAATACAATGATGAGTTATAATCTATTTATCTGATAGTAAATAATGTATGCAAATAGTAAGAAGCCATGGGAAATAGTAGGAGACAACAAAAGGAATTCTGAAGAAATGCAACAATCAGACTTATTTTTTGAAAATTAAGAGAAATGCAGATGTATGTAAGCAACATAAATACAAAGGCAGACTATATCTGAATAACCATCCATTTTATACCCAACATGGAATAATCTTAGATGCTAGAAGGACTATCATTCAACTGATTTTTAAAAATCCATCATTTTCCCATCTGCACCTATTTTTGAAAAGTCTATATAGGATAAAAACAAAGTATACGTTTTGCACGAGTAAACAATCATAGCTAAATTATTTAGAAAAAAACAAAAAAGCAGATTGACATCATGGGAGCTATTATGTTCATACATTCCTCCCCACCCAAAGAACTATGAGCAGAACTGTGTTATAATTTCTACTTTCTATAGAAATAAACTCACACTAAAATTCAAATGAGACTAAAACTCAGTTAAAGCTCCAATAATTCTCTGATATTTAACAAATGAAAGTTTGTACAGAAAAATTACCAGAACTTGCCTCACATCCTCCCAGTGACTTACAGACCTTCTGGGGTGGGAACACTGAAGGCACGTAATACGTTAAGAGTTTGGGCTAAACACTGAGTTGTACAAAGGTAGAAAAAAAGGACACAGATATAACCCAAAGTCCAGGTTACTGCTGTTTTGAAACATTCTTGATCACATACCGTAAGAATTCTCTATTCAAATTTTTAAATGCCGATGAGAGTTTATGCAAATGAAAGACTACAACTTTACAAAAGCAGAAACAGAAAACTGAATCAAACTTAGTTAAAATTGACTAGTCATTTCCTGTTGTTCAATGAATGCCTTTGGTGACACGTGTGACTTAATGACCACATCATTCACGCCTGCAAGAAATATTTTTACTTAACTGCTAATAAATTTTTAAGTAAACGCCAATAGAATTCTTCTCCTGAAATTATAATATATAAGTTATCTGAAATAAGAAGTAAATCTCTCTTTTGTTCATCATTTTTTCAAAGGGTTACTAAAGGGAACAATGAAGGTACTCCTTAGTTACTTTACCACCTACCAATCATTTTTAGATACCAAGTGGCAAAGGAAATTCAACATTCCATGCTAAGAGAAAGGATTAAATGATTATTAAAGTAAAAACTTAAGTCATAAGCAAATACCCCAAATTCAGAATCAGTGTTACAACACTACATCTAGATGAACTCAACAATACATTTTAAGTCAGAGAGATTTTCTAAAATCAAAGGAACCCAATGTAAAATAACACTGTCTTCAAGTATTATTTCAAAATCAAAATACAGATAAACAATTTTTAAGGAAAATCTTAAGACATCGAGGGCCATATAAACCCTGAAGCTATTGGTGCATTTCAAATGATAATAAAACCAGGTAGTACCCAGTGGCCCAAGCATTGGGGCTGAGGGAGCAGTGACACACACACACCTAGTATCTGGGGACAGGGATCCCTCGGAAGACGCTCCGTGGTACACACTCTGAGACAACCTGTTGTCGGGTCTAAGCTCTTTGTCATATGCCATCATATTCCACTCCTGGCGCCTGTTTCTGGCTTTTCTAACCTTTTTCACCTCACGGGTGGTGCCATCTATACGCTTTTGCTCCTGATGTCCAGGAAAGGAAAGAGAGCATGCCAAGACAGAAGGGAAAGGAAAACAGCTGGTTAAATGCAGTTATAATGCACAAGGCCCATGCCTGATGAACAGACAAGACACATTCGCATTTCGATTACCCTAATGTTACAGAAACTCTAAAGCAGTGTACTCCTCTTACCCAACAGAACCAACAAAACAGAATCAACAAAAAGTTACCCTGCTACAACTGTTAAGAGCTGCTTACCATCGTTTTCATTAAAGTAAAAAAACTGTCACTTGAATATGCTTGTAACTTGTTTTAAACCTAAGCAAGGTCTTTCAGATCTATATTATACGGGTGAACGACCTGGAAACATCATAAAGAGAAATTATTTCCCGCCACCACACAATTTTGACTGACTTCTTAACATACAATTATCTTTCAAAGAAAATAATTCAAAACATTCTGTTCCCAATTTCTAAAAGATTACAGAATAAGTGAATCCTGTAAATAGTTTAACACAAAATTAAGCAAGATAAAAACTTACCTGCTCATAAAAAGCACCATTCTTCCTCTAGCCCTACCTGGCCAGAAAATGTTTCACTCAACAAATACTTAGTTCTTAAACAGGTGCTTCTTGAAAGGTGAGAAGTTATTCCTATGTGTGCCTGTAAGTTTTTCCTGCCTCCTTCATAAAATTTTATGATCTTTAAGGATGAGAATCATGTGTCTTTATTTCCTATGTTTCTCTCTTGTCTTATGGTATCTCAACATACTGTTTTTACACAGAATACACACTCAATACATGCTGGCTAAATGATCAAATCCACAGCCAGGCAGCAAGCATGAACTTCTAGTGCTATGCCCGAGGTACTGCGCCAGGCAGTGACAACACAAATGGCAAATAAACAAACACACACACACACAGACATGGCATCTGCTCTCATGCAGCCTGCAGTCCCCAAGAGGACACAAATAAATGTACTATTATAAATGTATTATAAAAATAAATGTATTTATTTTTACAAATATATTTTTATGTTTAAATATATACGTGTGTGTGTGTGTGTGTGTGTCTAGTCTGGAAGTCAGGGAGGCATCCTGGAATGACTGAGAGTATTGAAAGTGTATTGAAAGTGGCATCAATTCTGCAGAGGAGTATGGGTCAGGTGCATGCCAAGAGGAGAGGACAGACTGTGCGAGGGCTCTGGGGAGGAGGATAGCACTGCACTCAGAAAAATAAAAGAAGGTAAATGGTACATTGGGGTGAATGGTCCAAGATCTGAAAGGCAGGAAGACCTTGGAGGCCTTTATCCCAACAGCAATGCGAATCCATTAAAGAACGAGAAGGGAAGGCTGACATGCTGAGAAGGCATTGGAGAAGATCTCTCTGTGTTACACAAAACAAATTAAAAGAGGGAAGATAGGGACACAAGTGAGAAAGCTACTAAGTGGGTATAGGGTGAAAGAACAGCAGGTGGCCCAAGGGTGTGGTGAAGACAGAAAACTGGACCGTTTTCAGAGGCATCCAGGAGGCTTTAGTCATGGATCCACAGAGGATGTGAACATGAAATTCACAGAAGATAAAGAAATGGTTAATAAGCATATGAGAAGATGTAACACATTCAATCTTTCATCAAAAAGAAAGTAATATCCAGGACTGGAGAAGACCTGGTAAGAATATAAACTAGTTCTTCAGTCTTTTAAAGATTAGGGGCAATATAATTCTATCTTTCAAAATTTAAAATTCACATTCTCTTCAATAAGAGCAATTCAACTTCTACAAATTTATCCTGAAGAATTATCTGCACCTAAGTAGAGGGATAACCACTGCAGTACTGTAAGAGCAACAGTAATGGGTAATTTATGAAGCATTTATGTTTCAGACTACACAACTATTAAAAAGAATGAAGTACATTTTTAATAATGTCAGTGTGTGTACGTAAGTCATATGTAGTACAACTATGTATACACAAATACTTTGTAAAATGTTTATGCACGTATTTATGAATGCTAAAAGGTCTTAAAAGATGCACACCAAGCTGTTAACCGTGGCTAGGTACTCCCAGGGAAGGGAGTGCTATTTGAGCATTTTACAACCAGCATGTATTGGGTGTGTACTTTGAAAAACCAAAGGAAAAAAGTGGGGGAGGAAGATTTCAATGTGATTCCAATATGCATCCTGATTAAGAACCATCGTGTTAAAAATAATGAATAACTATTCCCCTTACTTTTTAAAAGATGCATGCTGACAAATTCAGGGATGAAGTGTTATGATATTTGCAACTTTCTTCACCATGGTTCAGCCTCCAAATCTACCTATCAACATGCACACAGGACACACAAGCACATGCGAACCAAACATGAAAGAATATGAACAGTGATGAATCCAGGATCCAGCTACACTGGCCTACATTAAAATCCTTAGAAGCTGCCAAACTGGTTCCTCCCCCAGCATGATCCTAGACACTGCTACCTAGAAGCCTCCTCAATTCGGAAGCACACCACCTCATCTGCCCCCAACCTCTCCGGCCTCCCCGTAGCACCCTCCCACAGTTGAGCTAACTTCTGCTACCCTCTCTTGGAACCCAGCCTGCATGACACCTCCTTAGAGAGGTCTTCCTTGACCCCTCACTGCAGGTACACTGTCACACACCAGGTCATCTCACTCAGAGTGCTCTGTATTTTTCCTTCACTACACTTACCAATAGTGTAACTACATATTTAAAACTTCTTATTTATTTGTGTAATTAAGTTTTTAGTGTTTTTAAAGCATCAAACTAAAGGAAACAAAGTTCAAAAACGTGGGTTTTTTAATCCCCAAATTTTCTAAACTAATTTTTCCTTCAGATTTGTCAACTGCAAATTGAGCGTGATTTGGGTTTCTGAAATCCTGGGAAATAAAGAATATCTTGCCTCATTTTCTACTTCCATATGAAGCGGACCTATATGAACATTTTGAAACTTCTCTCCCTCTTTCTGCATTTCCGAGGGCTGCATGACTATTTAAGGCCTGTGTCCCTCACTATACTGTCCTCTCCATGAGGGTGGTAATCCTGTTTTTTTCGCCACTGTTTATCCAGCATTTAGAAGGCATTCAACATCAAGTCATTATATAAGTGAATGAAAGAAATTCTTATCAGAATTTTATGTGTTTGAGGAAGGTAGAATGAGACAAAACAGCCCAGGAAATAACAAGTGATTTTAAAGACACAATATTCATACATAAAAATTGTTTCCCCTTCAAGAAGAGTGGCAAAAAATTAAACAGTTTTGCCAAAAGCATCATTGAGAAAGGAAACCTAGAAGGCCTTTTAAAAAAACGGGTACATTTTAAAGGCAAGTAAGCCCCAGCATTTTCCCCTGTAACTATAAAAAAGCATGAGGATTAAGGTAAATATGCTTTTTAAATATTTGTTCCTTTTCCACTCAAAAGATTGGTATCTTTCTTTTTTCTTCACTTGAATACTCTGCAAAACCTAGCAACTTTTCCAAGATATATCCCAATTAAATCTCCCAAAGCCATGAGCACAAGAAGACTGTGTATGACCAAGTCCTTTGCATCCTCTTTCCTGGAAGCAGCCGTGGTGTCTTAACAACAGCACAGTCTGCAAACTGTTCTCATGTTCCCCTCCCTTAAATGCTGTTTTTGATTTTCAAATTCTCCTCCAAACCAAACTGTCACTCCTACCGGGCCAACACAACTCAATGCCTCAAAACCCTAAGGCTATGAACTCACAAAATGCCAAGCATTTCTCCTAAATAAAGCGCTCTAATCTGTCAAGCAAACTGGATGGTCATTTTTAAATACAGCTGACATATAAAAATATTAACAAATACTTGCCGTTAGAGAATTATTCCTCTCAGTGGCCTAAGTCTAATTTCTGGGCCCAAAACGAACAATTTTCAAAACACAAATCCCTTAACCTGAGTAGAGTGGGCTTCTCCTTTGAAGACTGCTTGCAATGCATGCAGATATTTCTCAACCTTCAGACTTGCAATTCTCTTCCTACCCCTACCCCTTAAAGGGAGGTTCATTTTCAGTAAATCCTATCCCCTGAACGTGCAAATCATATATGCCTCTCAATCCCATGTGAACATCTCACCAAGATTTTAATTACAGCTAGAAGGCAACCCAACAATTAAAAACGTTAAAAGACAAAAGCACATCATTCTGCTGCATGATCATTGTATCTGATATGGAATACTGACTGCTTTACGAAAATTTGAGAACATAGGAGAGGAGTTACTAAAACATGGTAACAAAACAAAGTTTAGGAACTACTTTTGTTAAAGCAAAGCAAGTGCTGGAGAACAAATCGGTATTTACTGAAAACAGTATTATTGTGTTAGACTGAATTGTCAGGATCTTTTGTGACAAATGCAACCTCTAAAAAAACTTCAGCACCATATCCAATATCTCAACCATTTAAATAACTTACTATTTCTAAACAAGAATCTCCTTTAAACACTGATATGCACATTTCCCATACTGAAATTATTTACCTTTTGACGCCTTTTCTCTTTCCTTTTGTCTTCTGTGTCCTGCAGCATTTTTTCTTTCCAGAGGTCAAAGAAATAGGAAGGATCAGTATAGAACTTCAGCCCATCCTTCTTGTCATCTCTACAAATCAATGTATTGTAAGTCAGGGAAGAAAAGATTGTTAGAGACTTGTATATGTAGGTTAACGTTAACTTGATTTGAACTCATGAGATTATAATATCTACATGGGGCACTTAAACTCTCCTACACATATTAAGTCTTTAAGTTTCCTTATTTGAAAAAATGTGAAAACATAAATAGCAACCTGTTGTAGAATAACCCGTTGTAGGTTAAAAGTACTCTTGCAAATTTAGAATCGAGCACAGAAAATTGCTCAGAAAAAAAAAATCACAACATGGCGCATATTCAGCAATTTATAATACCTCAATTACTTCAAGAAATTTTTTGCTTATTCCAACATGGAGCTATACATGGAGATGGAAGGATTCTTCGTAAGAACACATTCACCTCTACACTGGAGCTTCAATATCATTAGGATAAAAATTAGTAAGTACTCTATCCCTTTTTCTCAATAAGGTTTGCCCAACATCTGTAAGTTCAATTAGGAAAGAAGCAAAATGTTTATGGGGCATCAATGTAAGGAAAAACAGTGATGAACTATGTATTTTCAAACTGGAAGTAACCTACACAGAAACTTTATTCACCTGTGGCCATTTCGTTTTAAAGCACTGTCACAGGCAATTACTGTGGTCTAAAGAATATTTTAAGTCTTCATATAAGTAGCTCATTTATCATAAAACCAATGTTGCAGCTAGCAGAGGTCCAAAGCTGTCATATAAATCAATAGTCATGATCAAAACCATCATGATACAAAGTAAACACTGTTTTCTATTAATGCTTTTGAAGACTACCTTCAAAAGGAGGCAGAACTTTTTATACTATTTCATATCAGTATTTCAATGAGTCATTAAGGAACACAGGGGAAGCAAAATCAGTTAAATGAGTATAGGAGAGTTTATGCCCAAACAGTCAAAGAAAGCTAATTGAATTGTTCAGAAGAAAACAAAGGTCTGTCATTAAAGCCCCTGCTATGCCATCTCCTGTTAAGTGTCTTACCATCAAATACCAAGGCCTGGGTGCCTATGGGGCTATTCTAGTCGCTAGGTCTGAAAATCACTAAAGAGCCATTGCAACTCACACTATACCTTAACCTTTGACTATTAATGTCCTTCCTTTCTTCTCCTAGTTTCCTAATTGATAGGCAACCTGCATGACAGAGATTTTATTAATAACATTATTGTGAGAAAGATAATTTGTTTCCCTGAGATACCAAGGCCTTGAATATAGGTAGAGGTCTAGAAAAAGCTGCAAAATTTAAGACATATAATAGATGTACATTTCTTTTTTAAAAAATGGAGCCAGTACCCTAATGAAGGCAGGAACTCACTTAAGTAAGCAAATGTTAACCTTGACAAGAATATAAACAGATATGTTCTTTTTTATTATTATACTTTTAAGTTCTGGGATACATGTGTAGAACATGCAGGTTTGTTACACAGGTATATGTGCCATGGTGGTTTGCTGCACCCATCAACCCGTCATCTACATTAGGTATTTCTCCTAATGCTATCCCTCCCCCTTGTCCCTCACCCCCCGACAGGCCCGGTGTGTGATGTTCCCCTCCCTGTGCCCATATGTTCTCACTGTTCAACTCCCACTATGAGTGAGAACATGTGGTGTTTTTCTGTTCCTGTGTTAGTCTGCTGAGAATGATGGTTTCCAGCTTCACCCATGTCCCTGCAAAGGACATGACCTCATTCTTTTTTTATGGCTGCATAGTATTCCATATATGTGCCACATTTTCTTTATCCAGTCTAACACTGATGGGCATTTGGGTTGGTTCCAAGTATTTGCTATTGTGAATAGTGCTGCAATACTGCATGTGTCTTTATAGTAGAATGCTTTATAATCCTTTGCGTATATACCCAGTAATGGGATTGCTGGGTCAAATGGTATTTCTAGTTCTAGATCCTTGAGGAATCACCACACTGTCTTCCACAATGGTTGAACTAATTTACACTCCCACCAACAGTGTACAAGCGTTCCTATTTCTCCACATCCTCTCCAGCATGTGTTGTTTCCTATAGCTTCTAAACACTTAATTTTTCAGTCACTTAGGCTGGGCACGGTGGCTTATGCCTGTGATCCCAGCACTTTGGGAGGCTGAGGCAGGTAGATCACCTGAGGTCAGGAGTTTGAGATCAGCCTGACCAACATGGTAAAACCCCATCTCTACTAAAAATACAAAAATTAGGCAGGCTTGGTGGCACATGCCTGTAATCCCAACTACTTGGGAGGCTGAGGCAGGAGAATCACTTGAACCCGGGAGGCAGAGGTTGCAGTGAGGTGAGATTGCACCATTGCACTCCTGCCTGGACAACAAGAGTGAAGCAAAACTTCGTCTCAAAAAAAAAAAATTTTTTTTTCAGTCACTTTGTACTTCTTACATTAAGACAATATTGTTACAGTGCCATATTTAAGTTCAAATGTGAAAGTTTATATGTTATATACCCCAAACATTGTTATATTAATGAAAAAGCAAATTTGGGCTGGCACCACTATCCTTAAACACACTATTAAAAAGTCAAAGATACTCGGGAGGCTGAGGCAGGAGAATCGCTTGAACCCGGGAGGTGGAGGCTGCAGTGAGCCGAGATCATGCCACTGCACTCTAACCTGGGCAACAGAGCGAGACTCCATCTCAAAAAAAAAAAAAAAAAAGGTCAAAGATATGCTTTATTTTCCATAAGACTGAATACACACACACACACACACACACACATATATATGTGAAAGTCAAATCAGTTTTCATGCAATTAAAAACTATAAATCACTACAAATATTTTATCATGATCTAGATTAATCAATGTAGTGGTTGATTGGGTTATCTGATTTTTTTCCTTTAGAACAGAATTTCCAGTGAGGTTTCTTAGTAACAGCAGGTAGAAAGTTTTCATGAGCAAGCCTACATGTTACATTGTGTTTGAGGCTTCAGTGCTAAGTAAAAATGAAACTGCCCCAGGAAAATGCCTACTGAACAAATGCAAAGCCATAAATTAAAATATTAGGCTTATAATGCTATATTCATACATATCCTTAATTTGTTTAAATAAGTGTGCTAAAACCTCCAAAAAAGTCTACTTTTTCCATAAAAAGCTGTGGCATCTCGCTCCTCTGCCATCAGTTTGGCCTGTTTTTCTGAGAGCCTCTCCCTGTCTGTGCAGAAAGAAAGTGGTGCAGTTTGAACTGCATTTTCCTAGCACAGCTGCAACAAAGGGTGGCTCCAAACATCTCCCTGTGGACCCTGAGAAAGGACAGGAATTCGGACCAAGAAAAATTCTATGCATTCCCTGAGACGAGCCAAAGGGCCCCTGAGGGCAGGACTGCTGGGAGGGTAGTAACGGAAGTGGAGAACTCGCAGGCTCCTGGAAGGTTCTCACAGGAGAATCACCAGAGAGCTGGCCTGGGGCTGTGAGGACCACTAGTCACCACAGCCTGTGCTTGTCAGAGGCCAAAGAATGAGCTCCACAGGAGGGCACAGAGGTGGGGAGAGGACAGGACATACCACAAGGGACGGAGAGACAGTGTATGAAAGAGGGATATGGGACAGGAGGTGACAGCAGGTATGGGAAGAAAGTGCTGAGCTGGGAGAAGGCAGGAGGGGTGTTTAGAAAGAGCATTTTTAGTTAGTCTCTTCATATTATTTTTTTGCACTATTTATCTTCCATTGTTTTTCTTGGAAGTCTGGTCCTGATAACAAGTCCTACCATTTTCCAGTAACAGAAGGTTAATTTGTTGACTATATTTTCACTCTTCAAAACTCCTAACACTGCAGAATACGTTTTTTTCTGAATTAAATAGCAAATGTCTCTGCAGTGCTGAGACAGGTATTTTGCTGCATTATAAATGAATTATGCAGTTCCTTTCAAATTGACTTTGAATCTAAAAACAACAACATAACCACACACAATACTGTTATGCAACTTACTCACTTCTACTTAAGGTAGCTACATCTAAAAGCTAAAATCAGAGCTCACATTTCTACTGTTAAACGTATCAATATGCTGAAATGCTGTAACTTTAATAATTATTTACCATATGAGTAGTTTCATTGTATATAATTCAATTATTATTTTCAAAGTTTGAAGCAATTCTGCATTTTAACCCAGATGAACCATCAAGGACATTCCCACACAATGCATAAGCTTGCTCCCAGCTCTGCCCAGCTCTCCCCTCATCTCAAGGAAAGGCTCTGGCACGCATGAAACTATACCTGTACGGTGTCAGGATGTTCAGAGGCGGTGGCTTATCACTCTGGTTGTAAATATCAGCAACAGGATTAGGAATGCTGTTCTTTGAAACCACCTGCTGGTCTTGGACTGTGGAACTTTTGAAAGCTTTTTTCATGTTGATATCCTGTAGTGAGACTATTCAGAGAAAATCCCCCAAGTTGAGTTATATAGAAATATTTTTAACTGTTTAGAAGTAAGTACCATTTGGCTCACAATTAAAAACACCTCCTAGAACAACCAAATAATATTTTTTATTGTCCATTTAAAACCATGCTTAAGAGCATGTGCATTCCTTTCCTTTCACAGATAATAGCTATCACTATGAAATAAGGTCAAATCATGGCTTTTTTTTTTTTAGTAATCTAATTATTTCACTGAACCTAATACTAGAGTAACATTCTTTATTTAAATAGCATTTCTCAGAAATCACATAGGAATATAGTTATGAATGTAACAGGCATGTAAATACACAGATTTGAATATCCTAAGGAAAACACCATTCAAACAACATTAGTTTAAATATAATGCATGTGGGAAATACTTCTGCAAAAATTACACAAATGGAAATAACACATTAAGTTTTTCTGAAACAAACATTAAGGAAAGATGGCAAAGCTTTTCAACATGCATCTAGTCCTAAAAATTAAGTAGCTTGATCGATGATACAAAATTACACTAAGGATTCAGAAAATCGGGGCTGGGTAAAGTTCTTTCTTGTGCTTGTACAGCACTTTACATTTCACTTATTAACTCATCTGACTCTCTCTCTTTTTTTTGAGACGGAGTCTCGCTCTGTTTCCCAGCCTGGAGTGCAGTGGCGCGATCTCTGCTTACTGCAAGCTCCGCCTCCCGGGTTCACACCATTCTCCTGCCTCAGTCTCCCGAGTAGCTGGGACTACAGGCGCCTGCCACCATGCCCGGATAATTTTTTGTATTTTTAGTAGAGACGGGGTTTCACCGTGTTAGCTAGGATGGTCTTGATCTCCTGATCTCATGATCCGCCCGCCTTGGCCTCCCAAAGTGCTGGTATTACAGGCGTGAGCCACCGCACCTGGCCAACTCATCTGACTTTCATCAAACTTTTTGAGGTGGACAGACTAGGCTATTAACCTACTTATTCAACCACTGAAGCTGAGCTTCAGAAATGTTAAGATTCCAAAATCTCCAGCAATAAAGTGGCAAGACCAAAATAGAATACAGACTTCCTGTCAGTCAAGTATTTTTTCTACTGTAACATCCATGGCAAGGAAAGTAGTAAGGTAAAATCTTGTTTGGAAAAGGATTTTAAAGACATGACATGTACTATAAAATCTCATAAAATTTAATTTACAGATTAATCTTTTCCAGGGTAAGATTTATCATAAGCATTCTAATGGCAACAGCCAACAAAAAGTTGAAAAAAGATGAATAGCTAATTTAAAACGTGAATGACTGGTTTAAGATGTTAAGAATTCCTTACCTGAACAGACCAATTAATACTTATTGTTGGAAAAGTAAGAATGCTTCTATAACGGATATTAAAATCAATGTTCTACATTTTTGTTATATTTGTAATTCAGTAATCAAATTCTGACCTTTGAAAAACACCTGAACATGAGATAACTTTTTTTTTTTTTTTTTTTTTTTTTGAGACCGAGTCTCGCTGTCGCCCAGGCTGGAGTGCAATGGCGCGATCTCGGCTCACTGCAGGCTCCGCCCCCCGGGCTTCACGCCATTCTCCTGCCTCAGCCTCCCGAGTAGCTGGGACTACAGGTGCCTGCCACCTCGCCTGGCTAATTTTTTGTATTTTTAGTAGAGACGGGGTTTCACCGTGTTAGCCAGGATGGTCTCGATCTCCTGACCTCGTGATCCGCCCACCTCGGCCTCCCAAAGTGCTAGGATTACAGGCGTGAGCCACCGCGCCTGGCCAACATATATTTTTTAAATGATGAGAGATGAATTCCACAACTACTTTTTTTTAAAAATAAAAGCATTATTTTTACCAATACTACTCTATAGATATAGCGCAAAAATCAGACACTAGGATCTTTTCAAAGCAACAAGAGAAATTGTTAACTGCCATTATTTAAAGGTAAAACTAAATTTTAACCTAAATATTTTTCTCAAAATAAATATGAAGTGGTATATTTTGTACTTTTTTAGCACATTTTCTCCAGCTCAATCTCAGTCTTTCATTCAAGATACTGAAAGTAAAATTTCAAAAAAGGGATCGTTGATAGTTTCAATTTTGTTGAAACTGACAATTTCAGGGTGTATCATCAAATGACTATCAGTTAACTATACGATTCTTGTCAATATTAACATTATTTTAAAGCCTGCAGCCTAAAGGCCTTCGGTAAATGCTATATCTGAGAAGGTTAATAAAATTTTTAAATCAGCAGAATCACCAGGATTTTACAGGCATCAATCCTAAAAACACCAGGTGCTTGTGTCACACAAGGTATGTGTAACACTGTCTCGGTTGGACCATATCTCTAGAGTGGCTCTGTAATTTTTAGGTAAGAAACTATTTTTAAAGTAACTGTCAGTAACCTAAATTGGGGCTTCTAACACCGACTGTATTCAAAGAAGCCTTTAAAACAAATACTGTATTTGTAATTTTTTAAAAAAGAGTATAGAGTTATGAGGTAGACCAGATATGAATCTTTTCATCGTGAATTAACCCAAAGTTGTAGGTTTTTCCCCCTCACTATTCTTCTAGGAAAGACAAGATGAAATACCAGCATGCCACCCCAAGGAAAAAGCAGTAATTACACTGCAATTAATTACTACCATCGTGTCAACATCACTTCTAGCTCACTGCTTTCAGGCAATTACCTACCCTCTTCCACTGTTGAATCCAGCTGGGTGACTTTGACAGCAAGGCGATCAATTCTGTCTTGAAGAGAATTTGCTCTGATGTAGAAGTTGTTAGCCTCATTAAACAACTCACCAAATATGTCTTCAGCATGTTTGCCTGTGGAATAAAATGAATGGAGAAGGCCATCTGTTAGGGAGCTGATGAAGCGGCCCTCACACATCCTCACCAGTGATTATTCCTGTCAACATGTGGGATTTTGTGCAAACGAGTACGAAAATAAAGTGTCACAGTCCAAGGCCTTTAGAACTTTTGAAGTTTATTAGAGATACTCATATAAATCTGAAACTGACTCAATGTTGTAGAATTTTAAAATATCCCAGATAGTATAGAATCTTTATTGCTATGACCTATCTCTCAAGTTGCTTCCCACTAACTGCAACTTAAGTTCTCATTTTTCATGCTTTAAGTGTAAATACAATCTCAGGAACCAAACTTTCACTTATTCCCCAAGATAATTCAATTATCATGTTGGCCTTTAAATCTGGGATTTTATCTCATTCACAATCAGAAACATTAGATATCTTATTTGTGCCTAACACTTTCTAATGGCATTAAATTCTTCTAATTAATATTTTGAAATCTAGGTATATAGTGCTGACTCAGGCACTCTCTATAAACCAAGATTTTGAATTCTGAGTTAAATTTTTCTGCATGGCTCATTTCTACATTCCTCTGAGTGCTAGATATAACTCCCACTTTTCTTAAAATGTAACATTTCTGAAAATTCAACAAGCAAGATAAGAATCATTATCTGCTTACACTGAATTTCCAAATCCTAACACCATTACTTTATCCATGCAACAAATATTAAATAGCTGCCTACTCTGAGTGTGCAAGGCACATCTCACCTTAACTTTTCTGACAGAGATACCTACCACTTCTTTTTATTTTCATTTTCTACTGGTTTATCACTCAAATGAGGAAGAGAACCTGAACCTCCCAGGAAGAAAACTTCATTAGAGTTAAGAATAACCCTAAAGTTCTCGTGGTGCTTTAGAGTTTATACGTTGCTTTCACAGCCGCTTTCTGTACTCTTTGCTATAATCCATGAGACTGTGAAATCCGCCTGTTCCATGTTTCAGCCCTAGCCCTGTGTGATGCCTCCTGCACACACCTGTGCAATGAATAAGTGAGCCTGGGAGGTAAACAGGAAGTTAATGTTTTCATTCTCCGGCTGACTAAACGGAGGATCAGAAAGGTGATCCGTCCAAATCCCATGGCTAGTACATGGCAGAAACAGATGAAACAAAAATATGGTCTTCTAACTTTTAGTTCTCTGCTTTTATCACATAGTTCCCTGGACTCCCTTGGCTGCAATCTTCATGAATTATTTCATGCCATGAAACACTCGATAATTTCTTATCTACTTAATGAAATGGACTAAAATATTTTACTGCTTAAATGGTTACACCCAGACACTGGGAATGACTTCTTATGAATTTAAAATTAGTACAATTTCATAGATTCTGTGTAACTGTTTTAACAAGAAGAATTTCTCTTAGAAAATAAGAATAAATCAATAAACATGTACCCCATCCCCCACCAAAAAAGGAGAGAAAAACCCAGATTTCAGCTTTCAGCTAAGGATTAAATTGCTTCTCTTAAAGCTCAATATCCATAGCATGGTCTTCTGTGTTCACTTAAAATTCTGTCAACAGTTCCCATTCCCATAATATGCAAAATGGTTCCACAAAGGCAAAAAAATAAAGCCTTCACACAAACTATATACATTTTAAAATGCTGTATCTGCTGTGGCATCCAGAATTAATGCTCATTTATTGCTTTATGAACTCTTTCCTGAGCTCCAGACTTGTTATCTAATTAGCTACTGAACATCTCCATATTGATATCTGTTAAGATTCTCAAATCCTGTACAAGCTGAAATATAATTCCTTTTCACCTTACCTCAAATCTGCATCCCCATGTTGAAAAGCACCCACCATCCAAAATGAAGCGAAGCCAGAAATGCTGTCATTGTGACAGCTCCCTCTCTCTATGGCTAACTTAACACCAAGTCTTGTCCCTTCTACACCCACCACCATCTTGCCCCAAACCCTCATTTCTCTCCTGAATTACATCAATAGCCTTTAGATTCACCTCCCACCCCTGAACCCATGCATCACACTGCTGCCAGATGATCTAACAGAAGGAAGTGACTACGTCATTTCTATTTAAATTCTTTACTGCTCCCCGTCATTTCAAGATAAAATCTAGTAAGCCCCTCAGTATGACACAGAAGGCCCTGTGCACCACAATTCATTTCTTTTCTTCCCCAGTTTTTTAAAAAATAATGTCAACTTTTATCTTAGATTCAGAGGGTGCATGTGCAGGTTTGTTACATGGGTATCCTGAGTGACACTGCAGTTTGGGGGATGAATGATCCCACACCCAGGCAGTTAACATAGTATCCAAGAGACAGTTTGTCGGCCCTTGCCCCCTCCCTCTCTCCCCATCCAGTAGTCCCCAGTGTCTATCGTTCCCATTTTTATGTCTATGTGTTCCCAGTGCTTCGCTCCCACTTATAAGTGAGAACATGGCAGTATTTGGTTTTCTGTTCCTGTGTTAATTCTCTTACAATAATGGCCTCCAGCTGCATCCATGTTGCTGTAAAAGACATGACTTCATTCTTTATTATGGCTGTGTAGTATCCCATGATGTACCATATTTTCTTTATCCAATCCACCATTGATAAGTACTCAGGTGGATTCCATGTCTTTCCTACTGCAAACAGCGTTGTGATGAACATATGAGTGCATGTGTCTTTTTGGTAAAATGATCCATCTTCTTTTGGGTCTATACTCAGTAATGGAATTGCTGGACGGAATGGTAGTTCTGTTTTAAGTTCTTTGAGAAATCTCCAAACTCCTTTCCACAGTGGCTGAACTAATTTACATTCCCACCATGTTTACAGTAAGTAAGCATTCCCTTTTCTCTGAGCATTGCCAACATCTGTTATTTTTTGACATTTTAATAGTAGCCTTTCTAACTGGCCGCACCTCATTTCTGCCCTTGCCTCGTGCTCCAGCCAGAATGCCCTACTTGAGGCCCCACACTTCTCCCACTTCCTCACACTCTGTGCTTCTGCACAGCTGCTCTGTTCCCTCTGCCTCATGCATGGGCACCCCCTTCCTCACAGTAGTAGCTGACACTCCTGAGCACTCACAGGGGCAGACCAAAGCCCAAGTGTTTTACCTACCATTTCTCTTCTTACAAATCTGCCATGATTTCAATCATTTTAACAGTTTTAAGAATGACTGAAATCCCTCTCACCACCACCTCTCATACCCATTAGGATGCTACTATTTAAAAAACAAAAACGCAAAAAAGTGTTGTTAAGAATGTGGAGAAATTAGAACCCTGTGCACTGTTGGTGAGAATGTATAATGGTACAACTGCTGTGGAAAACTGTGTGGTGGTTCCCCCAAAAATTAAACATACGACCCAGCAACTCTACTTGAGTATACACCCGTAAAGAAGTGCAAGCAAGGATGTGAAGAGACGTTTGCATACCTATGTTCACAGAAGCATTATTCACAGTAGCAGAGGTGGAAGAACCTGAGTGTCCATCAATACATGAACGGATAAACAAAATGTGGTACACACATACAATGGAATATTATTCAGCCTTTAAAGGAAGGAAATTCTGACACAAGCTACAACATGGATGAACCTTGAGGATAACATTAGGCTAAGCAAAATAAACCAGTCACAAAAAGACAAATACTGTATGATTCCACTTATATGGGGCATCTAAAGTAGTCCATTTCATACAGACAGACAGTAGAACGGTGGTTGCCAGGGGTCAGAGGAAGAGGGAAATGGGGAGTTCTTTAATGAGTGCAGAGTTTTACTTCTGCAAGATGACAACATTCTGGAGATCTGCTGCACAACCATGTGTACACTGTAGTTAACATTACTTGCTACAGTTTGGATGCTGGTTGCCTCCAAATCTCATGTTGAAATGTGATCCCCAATGTTGGAGGTGGGACATAACGGAATTTGTTTGGATCACAAGGGTGGATCCCTCGTGAATAGACTAATGCCTTCTCTGGGTGAGCGAGTTTTTGCTCTAGTAGTTCCTGTGAGAGCTGGCTGCTAAAAAGAGCCTGGCGGCACCTCCCGCTACTTGTTTCCTCTGTTTCTCCATGTGACCTCTGCACACACAGCTCCCCTTCACCTTCCTTCATGAGTGGAAACTTTCTGAGGCCTCACCAGAAACAGATGCTGGTGTTACACTTCTTGTACAGCCTGCAGAATCATCAGCTAAATAAACTTTTCTTTATAAGTTACCCAGCCTCAGGTATTTCTTTATAGCAACACACAAAGATGCTACTGGACTGTACACCTAAAAACCGTTAAGGTAAATTTAATGTTATGTAAATTTTATCACAATTTTTTTTTAAAAACCTGGAGAAGAAAATCATAAAAATCTAGAATTCTGCACTGAAAAAACCCTCCCTCTTCCCCTGCTCCTCACCCTACACTCTTACTCTCTTCCCTTCACAGCAAAGCTTCCCCAGAGTACCCCATGCTGCTCTGTCCTCGCCCCTTTCCCCATTCTGCCCAACCCCACGCCAGTCCTGTTTTTGCCCTATCACTCTATGAAAGGGCTGACCCAACTCAGCAGACCATCTCTCCCTGCTAAGTCAAGGGCCAGTTCTCAGGCCTCATCCATCCGGCCTCTCCGTGGCACGGCCCAGTGCTGACCATGATGCCCAGGCCAAGCCTGCCTGCCAAGAGCCTGCAGGTGCCCTCCCGCCTTGCGGGCCCTCCGCTCCCTCTGCTGCTTCCTCCCTCCCCAGAATCAAAACTCCACAGGAGCCCAGGGCACAAGGTCTTGGCTTTTTCTTTTTATTTAACAAAAGTTCTTTTTGCTTAAAAAAAAAAAAAAGCTAATTACTTCTGCTTCTAAACCTAGTGTTTTAATATTTCCAAAAACTCCACTTTTAAAAACTACTGAAATAGAAAAAAAGATCTGTGTAAATATTCCAACCTCTTCTCTTTTCCATCAACATTCATTTAGGCGTCTCATCCGGTCTAATGGCTATAAACACTTCCTCTATGCTGATGATTCCTAAATTTCTACCTCCAGATGGACCTCTTCCTGAGATCCTGACGCATGTATCAAACTCCTTACTGGCAGCATCACTGGGTGTCTAATAACTGAAACATAACTTGCCTGGAATGGAGTCCTCACACCCCCTCATAAGCCTGCTTCTCTCCCATCTTCCCCTCTTGCAAGAGCCAGCTCCATTCTTCCTGTTGCTCCAGTCACAGACTTTAGGGTCATCCTTGCCATCTCTCAATCACTCACACTCCACACTGGCTCTCCAGCAAACTGTCATACACATCCATTTTCAGAATATATCCAGGGTCTGACTGCTCTGCACCACCTGCCCTGATCCTACCCTGCCCCAAGGCGTAATCACCACTCGCCTCGACCTCCCTAACCGCCAAGGGATAGGTCTTCAGCAACCTTGCGTCTATCCACGCCCCTGCTCAGTTCACTCTCAACCGAGCAGCCCCAGCCATCTTGTCCAAACCAGCCTCAGATCCTGTTACTCCTCTGAGTGTTCAAATCCATTCCATGCCTTGCCAATTCACTCAGAATAAAAGCTAAAGGCCAGATGACCACTTATAAGCTCCTACATGATCTAGCTCTGTTCACCTTTGGGCCTCATCTCCTATAAACCTCTCCCTTGTATGTCTCACTCCAACTACCCTGGCTTCCTCACTGTTTCTCAGACATGCCAAGCATCCCCCTTCTCCCCAGGCCTTTGCATTTTCAGTTCCTTCTGTGTAGACCACTTCTGCTCCAGAGACTCACATGGCTTGCTCCCTCACTTCATCTAGCTCTACACCCAAATGTCACCTTCTAAGTGAGGCTTTCCTAGCAGCCCTGGCTAAATGCCATCACCTCATCACACATGTGATCACACACCCCTCTTATCCCTGCTCTGCTGTATTTTCCTGATTAGCACTAATCACCAAGTAATAAATTATGCACTTGTATGTATTCATCTTGTTTCTCATCTGTCTCCCACCACTAGAACATATGATCCACAAAGACAAGGATTCCCCTTAGCTCTGTGTACTGCTGTATCAGTCTCCAATGTCTAGAGCATGCCTGGCTTATAGTAGGTTCTCAGAAAAGATTTCGGAATAAGTGAATAAAAACACAAGAACTGAGTCCTGGCTAACTCAGGATGCAGGCTGGGCTCTGTAAGAGCATTTGCCCCCTTCTGTGCTCCACAATGCCCTAAGCTGACCTGGATCACAGGACTCGTCAGAGAACTCTAATCTTGCCTTCATTCATCTAAACTCTAGGAGAGTTGGAGATCTGCCTTTCACCTCTGCACTGCTTATGCTCACCCACTGCTCAACAACTATCAGCTGAATGAAAAACACATGATCTATGCCAGTGTTTCTTGTTAACAAGCACAAAGCCAACAAAATGCTTCCTGCTCAAGGCAGGCTGGGCAATGAGGAGCTAAAAGGATTAAACATGTTTCTATGCCTTGGGGTGTCTCAAAGTCAGTAATAACCTAATGTGCACTGGCAATCTGCAAGAGAAGCATCTAACATATAATGTTCTCATAGTGACTGGGCCTGGAGACACCTAATAACATCTTTCAAAACTACTGTTTTATAGAATCCATTTGGTGAAATGCTGGGTGATTTGTAGATGAGCACCATGTTCCAAATGCTTCATATTCAAGTCTATCAGTTTTTTATTTCTGAATGTCTGACATACTCACAAAATGAAACCAATTCTTGTGTTTCTGCTTGACAATTCACAGTTTAAAATACATTTATATATACACATATACTCCAGTGCAACTTCAAAAGCTCCATCCCATCCCCTTCGGCTGTACAGAAAACTAATTAATGGGACAGCATATACACCAAGAATACGGGAGTGTACACAATAGCCTCTTGCAAAAGTGACAGCAATACTCTCAAAGCACAGCAACTATTGTTGAGAACAACACCATGTACTCTCAGCTCGATGCTGAATAAGCAGAAAAGGACAGGCAACATTTGCCTCTATGTCCGATGCCTAACCCTATTTGAAAAACATGGGGTGGGGGGAGGGGGGAGGGACAGCATTAGGAGATACACCTAATGCTAAATGACGAGTTAATGGGTGCAGGAAATCAACATGGCACATGGATACATATGTAACAAACCTGCACATTGTGCACATGTACCCTAAAACCCTAAAGTATAATTTAAAAAAAAAGAAAAAAAAAAAAACAAAGGAAAATGATCACAGCATATTGTTAAATTGAAAATAAAAAACAAGCTATAAAACAGAAAAAAAAAAAAGGAAGCTTATAAGTGCTCCCTAAAATTTCATTCTGGTGTGACAACCATAGTGTAAAGAGAAATGGGCCTCAGTTTTCTTCCTACTGCTGTAGACTTTTCGAAGTAATAAAGTGATTCCTGAAAAAAAAAAAAAAAAAAAAAAAAAAAAAAAACATGCAACTGATACTACATTTCCACTCAGAAGTTCTCAATTTATAAAGGGACATAAAATTTAAAGACTTGCATAATTAATATTTTGCCAGCTGCTGAAAGCTGACAAGTGTCTGAAGAGAAAAAAATGGAAAGAGCTATATTTTCTGATGAATAAGAATAGTGTTATAATTACAATCTTCAGTTTTGCAAACAGTAAATGATTTGAAAAGCTGAATTCTACTCACTCTTTCAATGGCAAGTCCATTAATAGCTAAACTAATTCTGAATTATGGAGCACACTGAGGTAAATGCAATTTATTCATTCTTTGTTGACAAAAGTTCCACTTCTGGACTTATTAGTACCACATGAACTCATGTCCAAGTACATCAGGTTGAGATAAATGCCTCTGTCAACTAAAGAAAAATCAGGCTTTTGAAGAATTAAACTTGGCTTTATTTGTAAGTCTTACTGAGGAATGTATGCCAGAAGAGGCTTCTCAAGAGTTGTTAGACTATTTTAAAGTAGTATTTTGGCCCACAGTTTATATGTAAGTGATGGTGGCCTACCTGTGTCTAGCAGGTATATCAAATGTGTTTAGAAGTTATATTAAATACTTTTGCACCAACCTAATACAAGTTACAATAGAGTAAAATGTGAGGATACATCTGGTTACAGATGATAAAAGCAAAATCCTTAGACATTATCTTCTGTATAGGAAAAGATGAGGGCTAGGATTATTAATTCACCTTTTTTGGAAAATGCAGTGATTTAGGCAGGAGATGCAGGAACCTGCGCTCTACCCCCTGTATCATCTTTAGGGCATTCTTCCAGAGGGCTGCTCTCAGTCCTTGAGTCAGGTACTTTGTGAAGTTTTGTTGACAAGGGATTTTGTGAAATTCTGCTGGCAAGCCAAGCGAATGACCAAAGGGCTTCTTACTTTTGTTACTTTGTCTCACAAGTTCCCCCTTCTGGTCATAATTCAACCCTCTGGTTGTATTTACAAGACCAGCAGTGATTGTATTATGTAGTCAGGAAGGCTCTTCTCTAGGAAAGTCCACAGTCTTTAGTCACAGTTGTCATAGTCGTAAGGAATGAGTATTGGGCTTGGTGTGTATACTTGTCTATTTATTAGAAAACATGTTTGGGACTGTATTTTTTTAATTAGTATGATCTTGTATTTTTCTTGATGTCATCTTTTTCTGTACCTAATCTATTTTAATGGGACTATTACAAGGAACTACAGATTATACATGGTATTTATTTAAAATAAATAATTTTAAATAGGATGAAAGTGAGTTATAGATCAGAGAAAACATAACAAAACTGGGATATATTTGTATATTAACTGTACTTTTAAATTAAAAATTTTTATGGAAGTACTGATGATTAATTTTTGTTTGGGTTAGAATGATAAGACTTTTTTTTATTTCTTGGTGTTGGGAAGGTTTATTACCAGGAAGTCATGTTTCTTGGTGGGGGAAAAACAATTTTGTTACTTATTGTAGGCTGGACAGATTGTTAGTAACATGGGGTCAGTCACGACATGAAATTATACGTTATTTTTTGAATAATGAATTATTTTTAGTAACTAGGTGACAATTATTTTGGCCTTAGCCACTGATAAATAGTTTCTAAATTCTGGAGAGTTTTAGGTAAAAAGAATTTAGGTAAAGAGAGTTTTAAGTAAAGAGAATTTAGGTAAAGAGAAAGGTAAATGTTTTCATTTGTTTATGAAACTACACTTTACTCAGTTGTTTTAAGACATGAATAGCTTAAAAGAATTTTTTTTACTTTGGAAAACAAAGTACAAAGAAAATCATTAATGTTTTGACTTTGTCTCACATCTCTAAACTGCCAAAGCATAAGAACTGTACATGGATTTTCAGCTGTATTTAAAAGTGGAGATTTACTGGAAACAATCAAGGTATCTTGTATGAGTCCTTTCTGGGAACAAAAGAGCAGTCATAACTAGGGCTTTCATAAATTTTAGCACACACACTGGCACCTAGATCTTGGTTTGTCAAGATTTTGGCTTTTTGTTCTCCACTAAAAGGAATCAGGCTTCTTGGAAAAATGACTCCAGGGCTGAGGGTAGAAAACCACATGAGCCTAGAATGTATTGCTGTGCTAGAAAGAGTAAGGTGCTCAAAGGACTTTACTTCTGAGATTGGTGGGGAGATGTCAAAAGGACACAGAAGCCTGTCTGAAAGGGCTCCCACCAGACAAATGTGGAGAAACGTAAGGATCAAAATAAGTCAATGGATTATAAACCACAGAATAAAATAATCCATCAGTCCATACTGATATAAATGAACAAGTAAATAAATAGGGAAATAAGTGAAAACATTTGCAGCAGAACGCTAACTAACTAATGTTGAAGAAATTATGGCATGACAAAAAAATCACCATTCTGCAACCGCCACAGCAACTGTTTCCGTCAAGGATCATCAGTGGATGCTGAGACTAGTGGGTTCATAGAAGGATGAGAAACAGAACATTTATATAGTCTCAAAGTGTCTCCCCATATACTTTTTAATCACATAGGGAAAAAAATCTTTGCATTACAGAAACTTGGGGTAATCAATCCACTGATGAAAGTCAGTACCACCAGTTATGGCACAAGCGGACACGAGCTTCCTAATGAAACGCACAGGGGAGGACACATCATCACCATGTGATATTTCTGTCAATATCCTAAATCTAGTCACGAGGAAACATTAGAAAATCCAGACCAACGGACATTCCATAACATAAATGCTGGTTCCCTTCTAAAGTGTCAAGGTCATAAAAGTCACAGAAAGACTGAGGAACTACTTCAGATTAAAGGAGACAAAAAAGAGATCTTTTTAATATATATGCATACATGCATATGTACAGTGGAAAAGTGGAAGAGAAGTCTGAGAAAAAGAAGAAATGTAAAACAAAATCTGGGAAATCTGGGTGAAAGTTGATGGAAATTCTTTGTACTGTTTTTGATCTTTTTAAAGTCTAAAATCATTTCAAAATGAAAAGTTAAAAAAGAAACTATTATAGTATCTGTAATGTCAGTTCCTATTGAATTCCATAAAATAACGAGTCATAATATTGGGCTTAAAGTTTTTTTCCTCTTTTTTAAATCTATTTTTTCTCCTATAAAAGCAATGCATGCTTATTGTAAGAAATACAGAAAATACAGGAAAGTAAACAGTAGGAAAAATGGCCCAAAGTCCAATTAAAGACTCTACTGCTACAGCCCTGATTATAAAACTAACACATGCTCACGACAGAAAATGTGAAAAATTCAGAAAAATAAAAAGAAACGTCAACCATAATTAACTACAATGAACTTTTAAAATACTTCTTTATAATATTCTTTCTAAGCATTTTAAGAACTTAGATAACAGACATTGATTATTAAGCAAATTCGTTTTTTCAGCAAATATTCAAGCATCCACTGTGTATCAGGCCTTGTCCTTGTTGCTTGAAGAAATACACTTGTGGACACAGCCCCTGTTCTCATGAAGGGTGTATTATGGTTGAGGAAAACAGACAATAAACAAGCAATGTGTCTGGTGGAAATAAGTGCTATGGGGAAAATAAAGCAGTATTTTTTACAGAGAACAGAGTGGAAGGAAGTGGGTGGTGGTATTTCAGTGGTCACAAAAGGCCTCTCTGATAGGATGGTATCAACTGACTGAAGAGGAGGAAGATGAGTATCTAGGGCAGGAACCTTCCAGGCAGAAGACAAATACGTGCTTAGTGTATGCGAGCAACATCAAGGAAGCCAGTGTGGCTAAAGGCTAGTGAGTGATCGGGAAAAGGACAGAAGAAGAGGACAGAGAAATAGATGCCCTTTCCTTTATGTTGGGGTGGGGGTCTGAGGGAGTGACTGGAAATCTGACAGAAGGCGATAGGCATAGTGACTTGGATTGGAATAGTGACATCAGGGCAGCTAACAGGCATACAGATTTGCTACACATTTTGAAGATGACTGACCTCATTCACTACTGGACTGGATGTCTCTGATATGAGAGAAAGAAGACAATCAAACGCACTGTTAAAAGGAGAGCTTCCACTTGCTAAGACATACAGGGGATGGCTGGGAAAGAGAGAAAGAAATCATAAGTGCAATTTTAGACATGTGGGATTAGAGATATGTATTAGAAATCCAAGTGAAGATACTGGGTGGACAGTTGCATAGTCGTATGTAAGTTTGAAACTAGGAGATAGGTCAGAACTGAAGACATACATTTGAACATCATCAGCATAAAGATGCTATTTTGAGCCATGGGACCTGATGAGGTCACTTAGTAAATGAGAACAGGCAGAGAAGAGCCAAGTGGGGAAGATCATTGAGGAGACAAAGAACAGCTTGTGAGGTAAGAAAAACACCAGAGTGAGGTGGCGGACCACTGTGCAGGTGAAGAGAGTTTCTCCAGAGGAGGCAGTTATCTGTGAGTCGCATGCCAGTAACAGATGATGTAAGAAGGCTGAGCCTGGCCACTGGATTTTAGCAGCATGCAGGTCACTGGTCATGCCAATAAGCACAGTTTCAAAAGCGTGAGTGTGATGAAATCTCAATGGGGACAACAGACAAGGTGGGAAATAGAGGCCATGGAGATACGAATACATCCTTCAAGGAATCTTGCTGTGGGAGCAAGAAATGGGATGACAGGGAGAGGATGATCTGAAATTTACTCAAATTGGGAGATTTCTTTACATATTTATACTTGGTGAGAATGACACAGAAAGAGGGGGAAAAGATAATACAGAGAAGAAAGAAGGTGCTGTAGCCGGGAAGGAGCCTGAGGATATGGGATCCAGTGCTCAGCTGGAGGAGACAGCTTGGATAGGAGCAAGAACAGCCCATCCATTTAAGGGAGGGTGAACAGGACACATGGATGCAGAGCCTATCAGTGTGCAATGTGTCAGAGGGAGACCTTTACTTCTCCTCTCACTGCTTTTCTTTTACCAGTGAAATAAGAAGCACAGTCATCAGCAGAGTGGGGAGGTGCGAGGTGGAAAGATATGAAATAGGCAACTAAGAGCACAAAAACTAATTAACACAGAGATTACAACGGGAGTGCTGAGCAACACCAAGGGCCCACCTGAGGCATGGGCTCATGATTTTAAACCTTTCTTCTTTTCTCATATAACATTTAAAACTACAAATTTTTCTCTATACACTTCTTTAACGAAATCCCACAAATACACTGGCATTTTGTGTTCATTACCACATGTTTAGCAATAGTTTCTAATTTCCCTTTTGAGTTTTTCTTTGACCTAAGGATTATTTTTTAAATACTGTTTGATTTTCCAATATTTGAGCATTATCTAAAAAGATTATAATCATCTCATTATCATCACTCTGTATATTAATCTTTTAAAACTTACTATTTTATGGCCTACCAGACGTCCCGTTTTGGTGTATGTTCCATGGGAAATTAAAAGAATGTGTATTCTCCAACTTGGGAGTTTGGTATACAAAGATGAATTAAGTCATATTGGCTGGTATATTGTTCAAACCCCCTATATCCTTACATATTTTCTGTCCACTTGTTCTTTCAGTTACTGAGGGGTACTTGTTAAAATCTCCAACTATGATTTTGAGTTTGCCTACTTCTCCCATCAGTTCTATTTTTATTCCATGTAGTTTGCAGTCCTCTTATTAGGTACATATACATTTAAAGCTCTGTGTTCTTGACTCTTTTATCACCATTAAAGGTCCTGGCTTATCTGTTTTGTAGTCTATTTTATCTGACATTCACGAAACCACACCAGCTTTCTTATACCTTGTGTTTGCAGGGCATGTTTTTTCATTAACTTTCCTTAAATCAGTGTCTTCATCCTCAAAATGCATGTATTTTAGTCTCACTTTTTAATTTAGCCTGATAATCTCTGCCTTTTAAGATGAAGTTTAAAATGTTTCTATTTAAAGAAATTATTTATGTGGTTAGGATTAAATCTATCATCTGACTGTTTTCCACTTGGCCCTTCTGTTCCTTCTTCCTTTGTTCTTCCTTTCTTGCCTTCTGGGATAATCAAATCATTATTTTAGGATTTCATTTGATATCTATATGTTATTCTTGATGGTTACTAGAAATTATACTATGTACCCTTAACTCGTCTCTACTTTCAAATAACATAGTACTTCATAAACAATGTAAAACACAACAGTGTAAGTCTATTTATCACTTTCACACTCAACATTTACTGCCACATATTTTACTGTCACATAGATTATAAATGCCATAAATTTTCAACAGTTACTAGTCTTTTAAGCAGATACAGACCTAATTATTGATGATATTTTCTATTTAATCCCATATTTACTTTGTCTGGTAATCTGGACTCCTTGCAGATCCAGGTTTCCAAACGTTATCATTTCCCTGCAGCGTAAGATTTTTTTGTAGTACAGGTTGCTGGAAGACTAATTCTCTGAGATTTTTGTCTGAACAAAATGTCTTTCATTTTTAAAAGATACTTTCACTGACTATAGAATTATAGAATGACAAGTTTCTTTCTTTTAGCACTTATCCACTGTTTTCTGGTCCAATGTTTCTGATCAAGTCAGCTGTCATCCTTAACATTGTTCCCTTCTTTTGCATGATGTATATTTTTCCTCTTGCTTCTTTTAAGCTTTTCTCTTCATCTTTGTTCCTTTAGAAAAATTTTTGGTTTTTTGTTTCTGTTTTTTGTTTTTTTAGAGTCTCGTTCTGTTGCCTACGATGGAGCCTCGCTCTGTTGCCTATGATGGAATGCAGCGGTGCAATCTCAGCTCACTGCAACCTCTGCCTCCCAGGATCAAGCCATTCTCATGCCTCAGCCTCCCAAGTAGCTGGGACTACAGGCGTGCACCACCGTACCAGCCTAATTTTTGTATTTTTAGTAGAGGTGGGGTTTCATCATGCTGGCGAGGCTGATCTCGAACTCCTGGCCTCAAGTAATCCACCTGCCTTGGCCTCCTTAGCAATTTTATTATGACGTGGTTTTCTTTATACTTTCTGGACTTTGCTGAGCTTCTTGTGTCTGTTAGTTGATATCTATCATCAATATTCAAAACTTATCTTCCATTACTTCTTCTGCTCTATTCCTTCTCTTTTTCTCCTTTTGTTCTAAGATTCCAATTACGTATGTGTCAGACCATTTGATATGGTCCCATATTTCGAATGCTCTAAAATTTTGTTGTTACTTTCTAAATTCATTTTCTCTTGTGAATCAGTTTAGATAATTTCTATTAACTTATCTCCAAGTTCACCAATCACTTCTGCTGTGTCCTATCTGCTGTTAGGTCCATCAAGTGAATTCTTTCTTTCTGATACTGTATTTTTCAGTTCTGGTATTTAAAAAAATGATTTCCATTTCTCTTCTGAAACTGCTATTTCCTCACACATTGTTCACCTTTTGCAGTACATTCAATATATTTTTCTCGATTCTTAGAATTTCCATCTCTCTGA
The DNA here is from genome assembly GCF_028878055.3 of Symphalangus syndactylus. Classification (NCBI taxonomy): domain Eukaryota; kingdom Metazoa; phylum Chordata; class Mammalia; order Primates; family Hylobatidae; genus Symphalangus; species Symphalangus syndactylus. The sequence goes on along the minus strand of NC_072437.2, from coordinate 91,963,021 downwards.
CATTACCTATCTGTCCTTGCATGTTATCTACTTTTCCATTAGATCCCTCAGCATATTAATCATAGTTCTTTTAAATTCCTGGTCTGACAAGTCCAACACTCCTCCCATGTCTGAATCTGGTTCTGATGCTAGCTCTGTCCCTTCAAACTGTGTTTTTTGCCTTTTAGTATGCTTTGTAATTTTCTGATGAAAACCAGACGTGACACACAAGGTGAAAGGAATCCCAGTACACAGGCCCTTAGTGCTATGCTGGTAAGGTGTCGGGTGGGGGGCAGTGAAAAGGGAGTGCTCTACAGTCCTATGACTGGGGTCTCAGTCTTCTAGTAAGCCTGTGGCCCTGGGTCTCACTCCCGCTTCCCCTCAGGTTAGGCAGGAAGACCAGAAGGGACTGGAGTTGGGTATTTCCCTCCAACCAGGTCTGTTAAGCTCTGGTAAAATCTCAGTCTGTTAGGCTCTGTTGAAATAATTTCTTTTGAGAGCAGGCATGTTAAAAAGAGTCAAATGTTTTGAGCGTTTTTTTTTTTTTTTTCTGTTGCCCAGGCTGGAATGCAGTGGTGCAATCTCTGCTCACTGCAACCTCTGCCTGCCAGGTTCAAGCAATTCTCTGCCTCTCCCCTTGAGTAGCTGGGGTTATAGGTGCCCAACACCACACCTGACTAATTTTTGTATTTTTTTTTAGTAGAGACGGGGTTTCACCACCTTGGTCAGGCTGGTCTTGAACTCCTGACCTCATGATCCACCCGCCTCGGCCTCCCAAAGTGCTGGGATTACAGGTGTGAGCCACCGTGCCCAGATGTTTTGGGCTTACTTTAAAGTCCATTCCCCTCTCCTGAATGGACTAACAAAGAGATTTTTCTCCAATCTTCAATGTAAGAACCTGGTAAGGTTGCTAGCAGTAAAACACACAAGTGTGGAAGCCCCTCTGACTGGGCCCCTCTGGAGCTTCTAACTCTCAAACTTGTCCTCATTGAGCCTCCAGCAACTCACCAAGTTTCTGCAACCCTGAAATGGTTCCCACAAGGCTTTCTGTCCATGGGTTTCTGTCTTTCCAAATTTGGGGGCATCAGTTTGTCCTGTAACTTCAGTTCTTTGATGGATCTTTCAAAAGGTTGGTTTTCAGATTATTGAGCTTCCTCTTACTGTGTAGACAGGAGTGACTTCCAAGCTCTTTAAAAGCCAGACCAGAAACTGGATGCCCCCTCAATAAATTTTTCGTAACTACTTGAAAGTACTTATCAGTTATTTCCAAAATTGGGGTCATCTGTGGATCTTGCTTCTACTGACTGACTTCTGTTTCTCTTGATTACAGATCACATATTTTTCCTTTTCTACCTATCTCATATTTATATTTATATTTATATTTATTTTGCCAGATGTGTGTAAAAGAATAGTAGATTAAAACAGCAAATGTTTACTCCCATAAAACAGCATCTTTTAAGGAAGACTACTACTTTAGGCTGCTGATAATCACAATCATGTACCTGATATGAGATACAATTATATGACATACAAAGAAGAGAGATGATAAAACCAGACAAATTTGGTGACAGCCACAACTAAAAATTCAGATTTGGCTGACTCTCTAACTTGTGCTCCTAAGAATTACGATGCATTAAATTCTGCTATATTAAAATCCATATGGAGGAGGGAGAAATAAAAAACCTAACTAATAATTACTTCTACAATACCCTTAAGAAAGTATTTCTGACATCCCGGGTCAAATGGTGGGTAATGAGAGTCTGTGAATCCCCTATAATCCTGCCTTTTGTTGGGGTGGTGGGCTCTTATATTTGCCATCAATTCTCCTGCTGACAGAACTTCTATCTTCTAGTTTCTTAAGCATACACTACTTTTTACCTACCTGCACTGGCTTTCTTTGTTCATGAGAGATGCAAAAACTAAGCTTGCAGCATTAAAAATTATTAAGTTCTTGCTGTGTTCCTCCCAGTCAACTTCTGTCCAGATACCTCAATATATTTTATCTTAACTTACCCACAACCCTAGCCTCAAACTGTACAGAAATTTACTTATAATCTAGTTCCTTCATAAACTGTGTTTTATCCTCCTCACCTCCCCAAAAAATCTTGTTTGGCTAAAAGCATCCAAGAAATTTATTCAGCGCATGCCTTTAAAATACTTAAATCTCTATCCTGAGTAGAACTGCACTTATGTCAATTAATACACCTCCAAATTTCAGATCCAATTATATAAAGCAACTGTATTAGAGTGCATTTGGTTGACTGGGAAACACAATGTGTGTCTTAAGGAGTATTAATAAAAACAATCACTTAAAAACCTTTGAAAAGAAAACAGACTTCCTTTCTCATTTGTACAATTACTCCGCACATGAAAATAAAAAATAGATTTTATAATGATTTGTAAAGAGAGAAGCATATTTAAAATTAATGGAATCACAGAATTTTGGGCCGTTTGTGACGACTATCTTTGCTCATTATGAGGAATCCTGATGACTCCTAAGAAATAAGAAATCTTTTTTAAAAAAATCAAAAACAACCAGAGACGTATGTAATTATTTTGAATAAGAATTTATAATAGTGTTCCCCCAAAAATAAACAACTATATGTCCAACATTAGTAAAATGGTTAAATAATTATGGTGTATCAATATAATAATCTCCAGCTATTCAAAAATGTGTCTTATAAGAATCAATACAGATGTTTACTGTACAGTGAGTATGGGCTATAAAACCATATGTACAATGAGATACCATCCGTATAAAGATATGTTCAAAGTATTACAAACAATTTTTTCTGATTGACGGAATTTTGTGAAGCTGACTCTTTTGTGTGTTTCTATGCTAAATTTTCTATATTATCTTAATAGTACCATTAATGTCACCAAACTTTTTTTTTTTCAGCAGGGCTCACTAAAGTTCTAACTCCTTTCTTTGTGACATCCTGAGAAAAATTTTAAGGAGGAGGAGGGAAAAACAGCTATTATCACAAGAACAAAGAAAAAAAAAGTAGCAAAACCAAACACATGAGGTATTAAAAAGAAGCTTTGTCATCCTTGGCACAAATGTCATCTCCTTTTTAAGCAAATTATATTGAAACTACATCATAATATCAGTAGGAATTTGATTACAAGATACTGTGATTTTAATTGACCAACTGGCTGACAGGAACAAGAGCATTCAGATTATTAATCAAGGAAAATGATGAAAAAGCACTCCCGGTTTAATGTTAATTGCTACACTAAACTGTCATTATTTGAAGGAAAAAATATCGAAATTCCCTAGCTGGAAAACCAAGTCACACACCTAAAACTGTTTGGCAAGCGGCTTTCCTCCCCCAGCCACTGGGATTGCTCACACTGTACTGTATCAGAAGTAACACTCAAAGAAAAAAATCTGAAAATTAAAAAAGACTTAAAAAAATTATTGGACAAACCTTTGAATGTGGTGATCTTTTTAAACTATATGGTCATTCATGTTACAAATTTCCTCTCTTTCATTTCTATGACTGTTACTAAATTCAATATAGTCTCACTGGAAAGATTTCAATTCCCTAAAAAGCCTGTTAAACCCACCGTTAAAAATTTAACGGTGACAAAATTTCTGACCCTTGAAGTGTCTGATTTGGATGTAGTAAGAGCATATCCAGAGCTAAAAACCTACAGATTTCCCAAAAGTTATGTAAAGTTGTAGGGCTTTCAGAATTCCATTTGCTATCTAAGACCAGATTCTTTTCTTGCTTTATGCAAAGTTATTTAAATCCTCATGACCCTGAACTGTCTCCATAAATGTGACAAGAATCAGAATGATCAGGTAACTCTCTTCCTATTTAGAAAAGACCAAAGAAACTCCCTGTGGAGTCCTGGTCTGTTTTTCCTTCCCTAGAACAATTAGTTGCCCTGGGTTTTCACAGTAGGTCTCCAGGGCAAGTCCCTGCTGCTCAAGCAGGGATGACCACTGCAGGCTCAAGGCAAATCCCTAAGTTGCACTGGTGTTTTCCCTAAGATACATATGTAGAGAAAGTCTAGTCCCCCTCTGTATCACTTATAGGAAGCATATAATTATACATCATCTATCCAAATCTGTACCTGAAAATGATTTTCTGCTGTGGGGAGTGGAGGTAAGGGTAGGAGGGGAGTGACACAGGTGTGGCGGGTGAGCAGCAAAGTGGGGAGGATTAAGACAATCCATTCTCATTTGGACCCACTGAATAATGGCTGGGTAGGTACCCAAAGGAATTTAAAAAAAGATTATGTTTTGACTTTGTCACAGGAATGAATACTCTTAAAAGAAGACTTTTAATACTATAGGCCCATACATTCCTACAATTTTTAAATACCTGGTGAATGATTACAAAATTTAAAAATAACATAAAAACATTCCTTTACATTCTCTTATTCTTCCTAACAACTTTAGCTCATATATATTTGCATATAACTTTCCTCATCCCCTGTAATATATTAATATCCAGTGGCAAACCATGAACAATTAAAGATTGAGGTAAAACATTGATGTCATTTACTATGTGCTAGTGTTGTCTTGTAGCAGGTTGTAATAACTGCATATCTGTTTCCTACTTTATAATCATGTTGATGTGACTTATCAATTATTTTTAAAATTATAAATGTGGCACTTTGGGAGGCTGAGGCGGGCGGATCACGAGGTCAGGAGATCGAGACCACGGTGAAACCCTGTCTCTACTAAAAATACAAAAAATCAGCCGGGCGTGGTGGCGGGCGCCTGTAGTCCCAGCTACTCGGAGAGGCTGAGGCAGGAGAATGGCGTGAACCCAGGAGGCGGAGCTTGCAGTGAGCCGAGATTGCGCCACTGCACTCCAGCCTGGGCGACAGAGCGAGACTCCGTCTCAAAAAAAAAAAAAAAAAAAATTTATAAATGTGGTTAACTTCTAAGCAGAACCCAATTCAAAGTTATTTGCTGTCCCCTGTACTTACTTTCCAAATTTGGGGGCATCAGTTTGTCCTGTAACTTCAGTTCTTTGGTGGATCTTTCAAAAAGTTGGTTTTCAGATTATCGAGCTTCCTCTTATTGTGTAGACAGGAGTGACTTCCAAACTCTTTAAAAGCCAGACCAGAAACTGGAAGCCCCCTCAATAAATTTTTTGTAACTACTCTAAAGTACTCATCAGTTATTTCCAAAACCGGGATCATCTGTGGGTCTTGCTTCTACTGACTGACTTCTGTTTCTCTTGATTACAGGTCACATATTTTTCCTTTTCCATTTGTCTCATATTTGTATTTATATTTATATTTATTTTGCCAGACAATGTGTGTAAAAGAATAGTAGATTAAAACAGAGAATGTTTACTCCCACAAAACGGCATCTTTTAAGGAAGACTACTACTTTAGGCTGCTGATAATCACGATCATGTACCTGATAAGAGATATAATTATATGAAATACAAAGAAGAATGAATGAATAAACACTAATAAACTACAGATAATCTACTTTGATATTCTAACACCAATCAGTAATTCAGTGTCACAGGCAATATGAGCTACTACGACAGAAGACCACAGAGTAGGTGGCTTATAAACAATAGAAATTTATTTCTTACAGTTCTGGAGGCTGGGAATTCCAAAGTCAAGGTACCAACAGATTTGGTGTCTAGGGAGGGTTGCTCTCCCTTCTTCAAGACAGTGCCTCATTGCTTTGGCATCACTAGGCAGAAGGGGCAAGGTGTCTCTCTCAGGCCTTTTTAATGAGGCCACTAATCTTATTCGTGAGGACTCCACCTCATGACCTCTTACTTCCCCAAAATCCTAGCTCTAAAGAGCATTACAGTGAGGATTAGGATTTCAACGTGGAATTGTTGGGAGACACAAACATTCAGTTTATTGCACTCAATTATCTTCGTTTTCCAAAATTATATCCTTGGCAGTATATATTACTGTGCTCCTCTTTCTGTAAGGCTCTTTGGGTTGTAAGCCCCAGATGCACTCAACGAACCTCAAGTGAGGAAGGGTCACTGTGAGGACACCCAAGCCCTGCACCACAAATGGGAGGGGAAAGCCATCCTGGGCAGGTCTAGAAGCAGCTGCTGCCTCCACCTTGTGGGCCCTGTGGTCTCGCTCATGTTTTTGCTTCTCTTTGTACACCCTTCTTTTGCCTTTCCTTATCAACTGGCTTCCTTCTGCTTCCTCCTGGGTTCTGCCCCCTCCCACAACTCTGCCTAACAGGTGGTCATTATGGCTTTTTCATCCCCGGATGACATTTTAGCAGCAGGTCTCATAAGAGACTAGCAAATTCACTGCATTTCTTAGTTCAAACTTCCTGAAAGGATCTGACTGACCCAGCTCATCTTTTCCATCCAGACACATGGGTATCTAATTTTGTGGGTCATCTCTGGTGCTTACTGGAAGCACAATCTCTGGGGTGATTCCTAGCATCCTGTTTTAAAGCTAACCCAAGTGATTCTGATAGAGAAGCCAGGTTGAGATGCACTGCAGTAGCCTAACTCAGAACTGACTATCCACTAGGCAGGTTCCCATTCCTGGTCCAATCATGAGGCTACAGTGTATAGGGTGGTACAAAACACAACCAAAACTAGAGTGGTTTCCTATTGCTGTTGTGTCAAATTACCACAAACATAACAGCTTAAAATAACACAAATTATTATCCTACCATTCTGGATGTCAGAAGTCAGAAATGAATTTCACTGGGCTAAAACTAATGTATGGGCAGATCTGTGTTCTTTCTGGGGACTTCAGGAGAGAATCAATTTCCTTGCCTTCTCCAGCTTCTCGAGTCTGCCTGCATTCCTTGGCTCATGGCCCCTCTTCTTCCATCTTCAAAGCCAGCAACGGCAGTTGGGTGTTTCCCACATGACGTCACCCTGGCACTGATTCTTCTACCTCCCTCCTTTCCCATTTAAAGAACCCTTGTGGATTATACTGAACCCAACCAGATAAACCAGGGTAATCTCCTTCTCTTAAAGTAAGCTGACTAGCAACCCTAATTCCCTCTTACACGTAACATAACACATCCACAGGTTCCAAAGATAAGGACATGGACATATCTGGAGGGGCTATTATTATTCTATTTACCACAAGGGCCACGTAGAACAAGGCATACTGTGTGGGCAGATTCACTTACAGGAGACTGTGGCCAAGCAAACACCATAAACACAACTAACACAACACTCCGCTGATTATTACAGCATGAGATACAGATTGATTATTAAAACTCTGACAGTTTATGTTGGCTTTCATCACTTACACTTTGCGCCAACAGGCATTTCAGCCATAAAAACAAGAGACTAAAAGCATTCCTACAAAAATAAATACACACAAAAACAATTTTACCCTTCAATAATTTACAAGGAGTCTTCATGTAATTATGTGAATTTGTATATTTTTATCAATAACCACTACCAAAAGTCAATCATAAGAGCTTAGATTCCAGAAAAATTTTATTTTAAAAAACATTTTATGTAATTTCTTTACATACTTTTGCCTTAGCTAATGATTATAGATATTATTAAAAATATATCAGTAATAATACAGTACAATTCTATTAAAGAAACCAATACTTACCTGCAGCGTTTCTTCAAGATAAATAAAAGTAGTTGAGTTAAAAAAAAATTTGCCCTTTGCTTGAGGCTACCAATATGGGACATTTCATGGAAGATTTTCTAGTTATTAACAGAGTTTCTGAAAAATTTAACTGTGAAAACCTGTCACCAAAAATGCCGCATAAACCATCTAAACTGAAAAGGAGTAGGATGAAGTGAGAAAACAAGATCACAAAATAAATGTAAAAGTTAGGGGTAAAATAGTGCAACTTCAAAAAGCTTTGAAGGAAAAGGCATTTTCATGCATATTTGAGTCTTATAAAATATTCTTCAGATATTTAATATTAATATTCAAAATGAGAATAAGCAGCAGCCTTTTCTTCCTAGCTTGCATTTGCCATACATCTATGCATGCAAATATATACATGGTACCATATACATATAATAACCAGCTGATCTGTTCACCTCAATGTGGAAGTCAGTATCTGCATTTTAACTTTTAGTAGGTTAAAATCAGCAAATCTATTGTTTGGCTTTATACTATGGTTCATTTGGGATGTTATTCAATCAACAAACATTTATTAAGTAGGTACTATGTGCCAGGCATATTACAGGTGCTAACTAGTTTTCAATCTATTACACTTAAAAAACAAAACAATTGGTCCTATTCAAGTTTAACAAAATAATTCATAATAATTGATAGTTTTAAAAAAACTACCAATTATCTTCATTTTCAAAAGCTTTTAAAAATTAACACTTTTAAATCTGCACATTTGATCTTTCTAATAATTTGTGAGTTGGTAACAGCATCACATCTTCATTGCCTAAAGTTAAGCATCACAAGCCCAGTACGGGTGCAGTGGTCAATTTCACACTGGGAAATACAGAAGGAGAAAGGATCTTTTCCTTAAAGCTGCAATCTCTTCTTTGGACGATCATTTAACTATTAAAATCAATTTGCTAACAAAAAGTTAATGTCATTGGTAATCAGAAAAAAGATGACTTACTCAGACTGCTCAGCTGGCGTATGATAGCGGCAAGAGTACTATTGGTTACACATTCAAGTTCGCTGGTAATCCCTTCAGGCAGAGCTCCCCGGCACAAGTGCCGGGGCTCAATGTTCCTCTTCACTAAAGGCATGGCTCACAATCTGAAAACTGAAAACACATTCTTCATAAGCTCATATTCACATTTTAACAAATCTGGAATTTTAATTGCCTTGAAAATTGGCTATTTTCCAGGAATTTTCATTATCCTAAAATTTCTATGTGACAGAATCAGCTAAAATGCAACAAATAGTGAATTACTTTAGTGAGTTTTATAGATCCTGAAGGTATATGTATAGTATAATCTCACTTTATAGAAAAATAATATATTCCATATTTCTGACCTTTCTCTTCACTGAAATGCGGAGAGGAAAGGCAAAAAGTCCACATGTACCAAGAGCAAGAGAGGAGACAAAAGCCACAAACCTGAGGACCACTTAACCAGATTAAGAGACAAGAAGGGCCACCATTATGACATCACCCCAGCTGTCCCACAGAACTGGTGTTTATGGTTTCTTTGAATAAACATAGAAATTGACCCTCCAAGTCTTGAAACCCGAGCAAGTTACATTTGTCTTATCTGAATTGCTTTCTCAGGCAACCATCCATCAGGTCTTCCAGGTAGTATTAAAAAACTAAAACTTACTAGGATCATCTCATCTGGACCATGAGAAGTCAGACTCCTCACCCATCATGACTGCTTAAGACCACCTGTTTCCTGTTGATCAACTCCTCTTCCTTATCTCTCCCTAATTCCTGTTTTCTCACATATAGTTACCTTTCTTCCTGCTATATAAACCCCTAATTTTAGTAGGTCAGGAGGATGGATTTGAGGCTTATCTCCATCTCCTGAGCTATAGCACCCAATCAAAGCTTTCTTCCCTGGCAACACTCATTGTCTCAGTGATTGGCTTTCTGTGTGGCATACAACTGGACCTAGACAAACCTCTGGCATTTTGGTACACCTAGGCTGCTAACTGGGGGCAGCAGATGAATGTCCCCATTTACCATCCCAAGCAAGTAAGCCCACCTGAGCCACAGAACCTTCTCCCTCCCTACAAAAGGGTCAGGAGTAGGAGGCACCAGGTAAGTGCGAAACGGGAATTGAGGGTAGATAAAACAGGAGAGGTGGCTTTTAAAACTCCAATTAAGAATGCCTTCTCCCTTCCTGGGCTGTCTTCCTCCACCCAACTCAGGATGTTTTACTCTCTGGAAAAGAAAGGTAAATTAAAGAATTTGAACTTGGGACTCTAGGCATAGCTAAAAGTAGGGGGAGGAAATGTACTGGAAACAGGAATATTAAAGTCTACAATGACTGGTGAGACAGCTCCCCGACCTCTTGTTCCACTTGGCTCCTAGAACACAGGCAGCCTGGCTTTTACTCCCATCCAAAAACACTAGAGCATTCCTTCCTGGGGAATGTTTGAAGAGAAAAGATCTACAAATATCAACACTGCGGGGGGAGGCTTTCCCCTGTTGAAACTGCCAGCCAGGCAGTAACACCTGTCAAAATCTCCCCAAGCACCCAGAGTGCACCAGCTTTTAGTCCCTCAGACTTAAATAAGAGTCAAGGATCACCAAACACTTCAGGAAAGCCTTCTCCAACATCCTAGGCATCCCTTCACCCCTCTCTCACCCCCCTCCTCAAAAAGGAGATGATGATAGGCCGGGCTCAGTGGCTCACGCCTATAATCCCAGCACTTTGGAAGGCCAAGGTGGGTGGATCACTTGAGGTCAGTAGTTCGAAACCAGCCTAACATGCTGAAACCCCATCTCAACTAAAAATACAAAAAAAAAAAAATTTAGCCAGGCGTGGTGGCACATGCCTGTAATCCCAGCTACTTAGGAGGCTGAGGCAGGAGAATCACTTGAACCCAGGAGGCAGAGATTGCAGTGAGCCAAAATCGTGGCACTGCACTCCAGCCTGGGTGACAGAGTGAGACTGTCTCAAAAAAAAGGAGATAATAAATAAAAACTTTCTATTTAAGGAGTTTATACAGTTTCAAACCTCGTAATCATACAACCAACCTCATCTTCATACAATACTAGAAAATCCAATGACTGGAATATATTTTCATTTTGACAAGATTATTGACATAGTTTGGATGTTTGTCCCCTCCAAATCTCGTGTTGAAATGTGATCTCAAGTATTGAAAGTGGGACCCAGTGGGAAGCTTTTGGATCATGGGGGTGGATAGCTTGGTGCCATCCTCCCAAGGTTACTAATTCCAATAGATGGAAAACAACTCACCCAAGAGGGCCCTCTTCAAATGCAAACCAACCAATCCAGAGCCCACACACCTATCACCTCCTCGATGTGGCTCTCACACTCCTAGCCACTACCCACCTGCACATCATCCCATGACCAAACTACTAGACAACTAGAAACAGCCCCCAAGCTGAGAGCCCACTGAAATGATTCAAACCCACCAATCCTGACTCTGCTTCCCCTGCTTTGTCCACTCCTTCCCACAGAAACCACAAAAAATGCTCCGGCCCACAGTTACCCCTCCCGCTCTGCCTCCTGAGGGACCCTGTGCTTCCTATGTGGCCCTGCGTGGTGTGCTGTGACCCCCTCCTCTTGGGAACTGTAACAAGCTATCTTTTCTATGGCAATTGTCTCCTAATCTGTTGACCTCACTACACCTCACATTTCCTATAAATACACACTATTTTAGAGCAACAGGGAGCTCTGAGAGGGATTCGGAAGGGACAACATATTGGCACTTCATTCATTTCCCCATTAACCATCCCAAGCAAACTGTAGGGGTCTCTGTGCCTGGCAGAGGCAGGACTCACAGCTGTCTTCTTCCCAGATGAACTATAAGCTGCCTGAATTTGGGACTGAGTCCATGAATTCTGTGTTCACCACAATGCCCTGAAGAGTCCTCGACACAACCTGATTATTCAAAAAATGTTTGCTGATTGTACAGCCATAGACATTTACATATATATTTCTCTTTGGCCTTCCCCTGGGGTACTTCATATATTGTTGTTCCAGTATTTCAGCTTTGACTAATTAATCCCCAGCCTTCATTTCTCATGTTCATTAAATCTCTATTTGGAACTCTTATGCCTGTATAAATACAAAAGACAACAGAGAGAGGCCATGCTACCTGTCTACAATTTCAGAGAAGAGGGCTTTGCAGCTCTTCTTTAAAGTTCTAATAATGTAGTAATGATTTTTATGGTTTTAAAATTCAGTGTCAATTACTTGTCTTAGTTTAGTGGTGCTATACAGAGTACCTGAGACTGGGCAGTTTATAAAGAAAAGAGGTTTATTTGACTTATGATTCTGGGCAGCTGCACCTGGTAAGGGCCTCAGGCTGCTTCCACTCATGGTGGAAAATAGGAGGACAGTGGGTGTATGCAAGGAGATCACATGGTGAGAGAAGAAACAACAGAAACCAAGGAAGCCAGACTCTTTTTAACCACCCACCCTCACAGGAAGTAATCCATTCCCACAAGAGTGAGAACTTATCACACAGGGAAAGCACTAATTGATTCATAAGAGATCCCACTAGGCCATACCTCCCAACATCTAGGGGATCAAATTTCAGTATCAGTTTTGATGGAGACAAACCACATCCAAACCATAGCAGTACTCTAACAAATGCATTCTTCTCCCAGACAGCTTTTATCTTCTCTAACACTAATTTAGTTTTGAATAAATTGAAGAGCAAGGAAGAGTCAAAGGAAAAAATGCTGGGTCAGTGATTACCCTTGAAAATACTTTGCAATTACAAAAATAAACATTTAATGAACTAATCCAGTTAGTCACCAACAGAATACTTAAGTACGCCTCTTGATTCCTTTATTGGAAGAACTATGACCCATCCGAATCATTCTTCAAAGTCAGTCTGTCTGTGAAGAATAAAACAATGATTGCTAATAAAATGTTTAGGACTATTAGAGGTTATATAAAGTATTAGTGTTAGGTCTGTAGTTTGTCCAGCTTTTCTGGGAAATATCTCAGTTTAGAGAGATAAAACCTGGTTCACGTAACTGTGAACTAGATCCCAGACATGGCTGAAACTGGGCCAGGGTCCTTCCCTAAGAATTTGGAGGTGGGACTATGCTATCCAGCTTGGTCTGGCTGCTCTCTTCAACTATGGAAATGGATAACTCCCACCACATGAAATGGAGAATGACAAAACTAGTCTGCAGCAAGAAATCAGGATGAAATAACTGAGAAAAGTTGACAAAGATGCATTAAAGACAAGAATTCCCCATCAGCTCTGCTGAATCTCCCTTAGACCTCATGGCAGACTAGGAAAGCTCGCTCACACCCAACTCCCTCTCCTCCCACTGCAAGGGTCAGGTTTGCACTGTGGTTTGATGGCTCTCTCAGCCTCCCCAGTTTCTACCCCTTTTTCTTTCACATAGGTGGTATCCTTAATCAAATCCTGTAGCTGTGATCCCATCTTGGTGTCTGTTGCTCAGACCCAGACTAACCCAAGTGCCCTGAGAATGATCTGAGAAAGCAGGTGGTGAGATGGGGGATCTGGGACATGCTCACAGACCACTCTGCAGTTGAGGATGCCATCCTAACTGATAGGAGGGTAGTCCCTGGCACAGGTCATGGCTCAATTGCTAAAGATTACAGTGACGGTGACCTGAAAAATATCCAAATGAAGGGATATGCTTCATGTCCAAGGCAATAACGCAGATTCAGTGGAAAAATGCCAGAAAAGCAGCGGAGGTGGCTAGTCACTGCTAAAGTCGTACTAATGCCCTGCATAAGGATAACGGGATACTGAACTGCAGTTAACAAGCAGTTAACAGCTAAATGTGAGGGCAACAGGGTCTTCCTAGTGGGTACAAAGTGGTCTTTGCCACCACCTGAATTGGATGGGCAGACAGAATGGAAAGCTATGGGTTTCCCATTTCCAAGGTCCAGCTGTGAGAGTAAAAGCTGGAAATGTTTACATCTCAGCCAAGGTAAGTGAAGTATGCAGGTCTGGGCCCTGAGAGAGGAAACCCGGCATTCTGAAAACTGGATGGGGAATTCTAGATGAATGCCTATGATATTGTTGAGTCCAAACAACCTACCTGCAAGTCCCTCAACTGGGACTCTCTGGGCTTGCACTTGGCTGAGCTGGAAGATGCTGCAGAGGCCTCTCCCCTACAGGGCATCAGGCACCCTCCCCCTGCAGGCATTACATGCAACTCTTCTTTCTGGATGCTAAGTTGATAGCAAAATACGAATTCCAGCAACAACCTAGCTGTGAAAGTGCTGGGCCTAAGAGAGGAAAGACAGCAACACCATCATGCTGTCTGGACAGAACGAGCACAGGGTGGCTAGCACACAGGAGGCCTTGGTAAGACACACATGCTCCAGAGGGTGGCAGATAAGCCCTATGAAGATTCAGGGTCTGGCAACTTCAGTGAAGTTCTGAGGGACCCAGTGCTCAGAGGCATGCTGGGTATCTCCTCCTAAGGAAAAGACAATTTGTTATATCTTGCATCCCCCAATGCTGAGGAAGCCCAGTGCCAATTAGGTTGGGTTCTGGGGGCAACACACCTGGGATATGGCTCTGGTCCACAGACTGCATGACACGGCAGCTGCCAGTTTTGAGTGGGGCTCAAGACAAGAAAGGACCCTTCAGCAGGTCTAGGCTGTGGTGCAAGCAGCCTGGCTGCTAAGGCTGTACGACCCAGCAGAGATATTGGTGGTAAAAAATAAAAATAAGTTCTGTTCCAAGATGGCCGAATAGGAACAGTTCTGGTCTGCAGTGCAACTCCCAGTGTGATTGACGCAGAAGACAGGTGATTTCTGCATTTCCAGCTAAGGTACCTGGTTCTCTCATTGGGACTGGTTGGACAGTGGGTGCAGCCCATGGAGGGCAAGCCAGAGCAGGGCGGGGCATTGCCTCACCCAGGAAACGCAAGGGGTCAGGGGATTTCCCTTTCCTCGTCAAGGGAAGCCATGACAGACTACCTGGAAAAACAGGACACTTCCGCCCAAATAGTGCGCTTTTCCCATGGTCTTAGCAACCAGCAGACCAGGAGATTCTCTCCCGTGCCTGGCTCGGCAGGTACTACACCTGCGGAGCCTTGCTCACTACTAGTGCAGCAGTCTGAGATCAACCTCTGAGGCAGCAGTCTGGCAGGGCGAGGGGCATCCGCCATTGCTGAGGCTTGAGTAGGTAAACAAAGCGGCTGGGAAGCTCGAACTGGGCAGAGCTCCCCACAGCTCAGCAAGGCCTACTGCCTCTACAGACTCCACCTCTATGGGCAGGGCATAGCTGAACAAAAGGCAGCAGAAACTTCTGCAGACTTAAAAGTCCCTGTCTAACAGCTCTGAAGAGAGCAGTGGTTCTCCCAGCATGGCGTTTGAGCTCTGAGAACAGACAGACTGCCTCCTCAAGTGGGTCCCTGACCCCCATGTAGCCTAACTGGGAGACACCTCCCAGTAGGGGCCGACAGACACCTCATACAGGTGGGTGCCCCTCTGGGATAAAGCTTCCAGAGGAAGGATCAGGCAGCAATACTTGCTGTTCTGCAATGTTTGCTATTCTGCAGCCTCCGCTGGTGATACCCAGGCAAACAGGGTCTGGAGCGGAGTGCCAGCAAACTCAAACAGACCTGCAGCTGAGGGACCTGACTGTTAAAAGGAAAACTAACAAACAGAAAGGAATAGCATCAATATCAACAAAAAAGACATACACACGAAAACCCCATCTGTAGGTCACCAACGTCAAAGACCGAAGGTAGATAAAAACCACAAAGATGGGGAGAAAGCAGAGCAGAAAAGCCGAAAATTCTAAAAACCAGAGCACGTTTTCTCCACCAAACGATCACAGCTCCTTGCCAGCAATGGAACACAGCTGGACGGAGAATAGCTTTGACGAGTTGACAGAAGTAGGCTTCAGAAGGTCAGTAATAACAAACTCCTCCAAGCTAAAGGAGCATGTTCTAACTCATCGCAAGGAAGCTAAAAACCTTGAAAAAAGGTTAGACGAATGGCTAACTAGAATAAACAATGTAGAGAAGACCTTAAATGACCTGATGGAGCCAAAAACCATGGCACGAGAACTTCATGACGCATGCACAAGCTTCAATAGCTGATTCAATCAAGTGAAAGAAAAGATAATCAGTGATTGAAGATCAAAATAATGAAATAAAGTGAGAAGACAAGTTTAGAGAAAAAAAAGTAAAAAGAAACAAACAAAGTCTCCAAGAAATATGAGACTATGTGAAAAGACCAAATGAATGTTTGATTGGTGCACCTGAAAGTAACAGGGAGAATGGAATCAAGTTGGAAAACACTTTTCAGGATATTATCCAGGAGAACTTCCCCAACCTAGCAAGGCAGGCCAACGTTCAAATTCAGGAAATACAGAGAACACCACAAAGACACTCCTTGAGAAAAGCAACCCCAAGACACATAATTGTCAGATTCACCAAGGTTGAAATGAAGGAAAAAATGCTAAAGGCAGCCAGAGAGAAAGTCGGGTTACCCACAAAGGGAACCCCATCAGACTAACAGTGGATCTCTTGGCAGAAATCTTACAAGCCAGAAGAGAGTGGGGGCCAATATTCAACCTTCTTAAAGAAAAGAATTTTCAACCCAGAATTTCATATCCAGCCAAACCAAGCTTCATAAGTGAAGGAGAAATAAAATCCTTTACAGACAAGCAAATGCTGAGAGATTTTGTTACCACCAGGCCTGCCTTACAAGAGTTCCTGAAAGAAGCACTAAACATGGAAAGGAACAACCCATACCAGCCACTGCAAAAACATGCCAAACTGTAAAGACCATTGATGCTATGAATAAACTGCATCAATTAACAGGCAAAATAACCAGCTAACATCATAATGACAGGATCAAATTGTCACGTAACAATATTAACCTTAAATGTAAATGGGCTAAATGCCCCAATTAAAAGACACAGACTGGCAAACTGGATAAAAAGTCAGGACCCATCAGTGTGCTGTATTCAGGAGACCCATCTCACGTGCAGAGACACACATAGGCTCAAAATAAAGGGATGGAGGAAGATCTACCAAGCAAATGGAAAGCAAAAAAAACAGGGGTTGAAATCCTAGTCTCTGATAAAACAGACTTTAAACCAACAAAGATCAAAAGAGACAAAGAAGGCCATTACATAATGGTAAAGGGATCAATTCAACAAGAAGAGCTAACTATCCTAAATATATATGCACCCAATACAGGAGCACCCAGATTCATAAAGCAAGTCTTTAGAGACCTACAAGGAGACTTAGACTCCCACACAATAATAATGGGAGAATTTAACACCCCACTGTCAGTATTAGACAGATCGAGACAGAAGGTTAACAAGGATATCCAGGACTTGAACTCAGCTCTGCACCAAGCAGACCTAATAGACATCTACAGAACTCTCCACCCCAAATCAACAGAATATACATTCTTCTCAGCACCACATCACACTTATTCTAAAATTGACCACATAATTGGAAGTAAAGCACTCCTCAGCAAATGTAAAAGAACAGAAATCACAACTGTCTCTCAGAACACAGTGCAATCAAATTAGAACAAAGGATTAAGAAACTCATTCAAAAGAGCACAACTATGTGGAAACTGAACAACCTGCTCCTGAATGACTACTGGGTATATAACGAAATGAAGGCAGAAATAAAGATGTTCTTTGAAACCAATGAAAACAAAGACACAAATACCAGAATCTCTGGGACACACTTAAAGCAGTGTGTAGAGGAAAATTTACAGCACTAAATGCCCACAAGAGAAAGCAGGAAAGATCTAAAATCGACACCCTAACATCACAAGTAAAAGAACTAGAGAAGCAAGAGGAAACAAATTCAAATGCTAGCAGAAGGCAAGAAATAACTAAGATCGGCTGGGCATGGTGGCTCAAGCCTTTAATCCCAGCACTTTGGGAGGCCGAGGTGGGCAGATCACCTGAGGTCAGGTTTTTGAGAACAGCCTGACCAACATAGAGAAACCCCATCTCTACCAAAAATACAAAAAATTCGCCAGACATGGTGGCACATGCCTGTAAGCCCAGTTACTCGGGAGGCTGAGGCAGAATTGCTTGAACCCGGGAGGCAGAGGTTGTGATGAGCTCAGATGACACCATTGCACTCCAGCCTGGGCAACAAGAGCAAAACTCTGCCTCAAAAAAAAAAAGAAAGAAAGAAATAACTAAGATCAAAACAGAACTGAAGGAGATAGAGACACAAGAAATCCTTCAAAAAACCAATGAATCCAGGAGCTGGTTTTTTGAAAAGATCAACAAAATTGATAGATCGCTAGCAAGACTAATAAACAAGAAAAGAGAGAAGAATCAAATAGACACAATAAAAAATGATAAACGGGATCTCACCACCAATCCCACAGAAATACAAACTACCATCAGAGAATACTATAAACACCTCTACACAAATAAACGAGAAAATCTAGAAGAAATGGATAAATTCCTGGACACATACACCCTCCCAGGACTAAACCAGGAAGAAGTTGAATCTCTGAATAGACCAATAACAGGCTCTGAAATTGAGGCAATAATAGCCTACCAACTAAAAAAAGTCCAGGACCAGACAGATTCACAGGCCTAATTCTACCAGAGGTACAAAGAGGAGCTAGTACCATTCCTTCTGAAATGATTCCAATCAAGAGAAAAAGAGGGAATTCTCCCTAACTCATTTTATGGGGCCAGCATCATCGTGATACCAAAGCCTGGCAGAGACACAATAAAAAAAGAGAATTTTAGACCAATATCCCTGATGAACATCAATGTAAAAATCCTTAATAAAATACTGACAAACCAAATCCAGCAGCACATCAAAAAGCTTATCCACCATGATCAAGTCGGCTTCATCCCTGGGATGCAAGGCTGGTTCAACATATGCAAATCAATAAACATAATCCAACACATACACAGAACCAACAACAAAAACCACATGATTACCTCAATAGATGCAGAA
This sequence comes from Symphalangus syndactylus, assembly GCF_028878055.3. Lineage (NCBI taxonomy): Eukaryota > Metazoa > Chordata > Mammalia > Primates > Hylobatidae > Symphalangus > Symphalangus syndactylus. Next base: position 91,944,540 of record NC_072437.2, on the reverse strand, counting down.
AAGCCCTTTGACAAAATTCAACAGTCCTTCGTGCTAAAAACTCTCAATAAGCTAGGTATTGATGAAACGTACCTCAAAATAATAAGAGCTATTTATGACAAACCCACAGCCAATATCATACTGAATGGGCAAAAACTGGAAGCATTCCCTATGAAAACTGGCACATGACAAGGATGCCCTCTCTCACCATGCTTATTCAACATAATATTGGAAGTTCTGGCCAGGGCAATCAGGCAAGAGAAACAAATAAAGGTATTCAATTAGGAAAAAAGGAAGTCAAATTGTCCCTGTTGGCAGATGACATGACTGTATATTTAGAAAACCCCATCGTCTCAGCTCAAAATCTCCTTAAGCTGATAAGCTACTTTGGAAAGTCTCAGGATACAAAATCAATGTGCAAAAATCACAAGCATTCCTACACACCAATAACAAACAAAGAGCCAAATCATGAGTGAACTCCCATTCACAATTGCTACAAAGAGAATAAAATACCTAGGAACTTACAAGGGACATGAAGGACCTCTTCAAGGAGAACTACAAACCACTGCTCAACAAAATGAAAGAGGACACAAACAAGTGGAAAAACATTCCATGCTCATGGATAGGAAGAATCAATATTGTGAAAATGGCCATACTGCCCAAGGTAATTTATAGATTCAATGCCATCCCCATCAAGCTACCAACGACTTTCTTCACAGAATTGGAAAAAAATACTTTAAAGTTCATATGGAACCAAAAAAGAGCCCACATTGCCAAGACAATCCTAAGCAAAAAGAACAAAGCTGGAGGCATCACACTACCTGACTTCAAACTATACTACAAGACTACAGTAACCAAAACAGCATGGTACTGGTACCAAAACAGAGATATAGACCAATGGAACTGAACAGAGGCCTCAGAAATAACACCACACATCTACAACCATCTGATCTGTGACAAACCTGACAAAAACAAGAAATGGGTAAAGGATTCCCTATTTAATAAATGGTGCTGGGAAAACTGGCTAGCCATATGTAGAAAGCTAAAACTGGATCCCTTCCTTATACCTTATACAAAAATTAATTCAAAATAGATTAAAGATTTAAATGTTAGACCTAAAACCATAAAAACCCTAGAAGAAAACCTAGGCAATACCATTCAGGACATAGGCATGGGCAAGGACTTCATGACTCCATGAGTCCCTGTGCAGTAATATCAAAAGCAATGGCAACAAAAGCCAAAATAAACCAATGGGATCTAATTAAACTAAAGAGCATCTGCACGGCAAAAGAAACTACCATCAGAGTGAACAGGCAACCTACAGAATGGGAGAAAAATTTTGCAATCTACCCATCTGACAAAGGGCTAATAACCAGAATCTACAAAGAACTTAAACAAATTTACAAGAAAAAAACAACCCCATCAAAAAGTGGGCAAAGGATATGAACAGACACTTCTCAAAAGAAGACATTTATGCAGCCAACAGACACATGAAAAAATGCTCATCATCACTGGCCATCAGAGAAATGCAAATCAAAACCACAATGAGATACCATCTCACACCAGTTAGAATGGCAATCATTAAAAAGTCAGGAAACAACATATGCTGGAGAGGATGTGGAGAAATAGCAACACTTTTACACTGTTGGTGGGAGTGTAAATTAGTTCAACCATTATGGAAGACAGTGTGGAGATTCCTCAAGGATCCAGAACTAGAAATACCATTTGACCCAGCGATCCCATTACTGGGTATATACCCAAAGGATTATAAATCATGCTACTATAAAGACACATGTACATGTATGTTTACTGTGGCACTATTCACAATAGCAAAGACTTGGAACCAACCCAAATGTCCATCAATGATAGACTGGATTAAGAAAATGTGGCATATATAAACCATGGAATACTATGCAGCCACAAAAAAGGATGAGTTCATGTCCTTTGCAGGGATATGGATGAAGCTGGAAACCATCCTTCTCAGCAAACTATCACAAGGACAGAAAACCAAACACCGCATGTTCTCACTCATAGGTGGGAATTGAACAATGAGAACACTTGCACACAGGGCAGAGAACATCACACACCAGGGCCTGTCGGGGGATGGGGGGCTGGGGGAAGGACAGCATTAGGAGAAATACCTAATGTAAATGATGAGTTCGTGAGTGCAGCAAACCAACATGGCACATGTATACCTATGTAACAAACCTGCATGTTGTGCACATGTACCCTAGAACTTTACGTATAAAAAAAAAAAAACCAAAACTTAACAACAGTAAAACTCACCATGCCTGAGAGCCATGATTACTAGCTACGTAAACATTATTGCTGAGTTAAAAACATTTATAAGATAATTAAAATGCCCCTTTTCAAACATGTTCCTTACAAAATAAATGCCCTGAGACTCAAAAACTAAATAAATAAAAACAAAAATTTAAAAAACAAGGAAGACAGGACAATATGGAGTTTGCGGCAAGCTCCAGCAGGAGAATCAAAGGCAAGGCCCTAGGACCTGCCATCACATCAGAATATTAAATGCACTATATTATCAAGACCTGGTAGAGATCACAGAGAACCAGGGGTCCAGGCATGCAAAGCTCCCCAGAATGAGCTAAGTTCTGTCAGTCAAGTTATTAATTCAAACTAGCAGCAGTTGACCATAAAATAGAAATGGGACATTCAAGATTGAACCACAGTAGAACCACAGGATACAAGTGAGTCCCGTGAGCAGGAAGCCCAGACCTCCAAGTCACCCCCAAGAGCTGTAGTGCCCCTCCCGTGTGCCTAGGTTACACAGGCAGCGGATTCATACATCCAGGGGAAGGAGGAAGGAAAGCCTGAGCTTGGTTTTTCAGAGGGATCAGCTCAGCACATGGGTGTTAGTCAAAAATGGACTGTGTGTGCTGCAGCAGTATTCAGGATGGCCCTCAGAGACAGTGGAAAGGAAAATCTTCCCAGCAGGTGGAGCTGTGGGCAGGACACCAGTTCATGACACCGCATAGCTTGATCTGAAATGCGTGCAGATGTGTGGGCGGTGGCAAACAGCCTGGTTGTATGGTCAAGGTACTGAAATAAAAAGAACTGGAAGATGAGGAACAAGGAGATCTGGATAAAGGCCATGTGGGTAGAAATTCGGAAGTGGGCACGGAGTGAAGATTTCTGTATCACTTGTTAACACCCACTGGAAAGTTTCCCACCAAAAGAGACACTGAACACAAAGCAGGCAAAATCCGCCAGCCTGCATCATCGAGAAATCCACCCAGAATTATCAGCCTGATGGACCCCACACATCATCGCATCTGACGAGGGGACCCACTTCACAGTGAAGGACGTCGAGCGTGGGCCCATCGACGGGATTCAATGGTCACATCACATATCAAACCACCCAACACGGGTCCATTCCACTGAATGCTGGGCCAGCCTTTTCAAGGCACACTGAAGCACAAGCTTGCCAGACACTCTGAAAGGATGGTCATACTCCACAACACAGTACACTTATAAATCAGAGGCCTCTAGATGGCAATGGGATACCGAGGAGGAGGACATACGGGCTTAGGCACCTAGGGCTGGAGGCAAGAAAAGCCCTACTTAACGATCACCACCAACAGCCCAGGGGAACTTTGTGCTTCCCATTCTGCACCAGTGGACATTGCAGAGCTGGGGGTCTGAAATGGGGCACACACTTAGCAGGAACAAGGCAAAGGTCCCACTGAACTGCAAGTTCTGGATGCCACCACAGTACTTTGGACTCATGTTACCATGGAATAGAAAATGAAAAGAGGAATCTCCATACTGGCAGAGGAAACTGACTCCAGCCAGCAGGAAGAGGTAAGACTGTGTTCATGCAAAGGAGGCAGGAAGGAATCCAGGTGATCCATTCAGGATCCTTGCACTTGTAATCTTATCTTGGCAACCCCTCCTGAGAGGAGCCAGGTAGCTTAATTACCTACCTTAATTCATACTTGCTGTGCTAATTCTGTGTGCATGTGCCCTCACACATGTGCAGCACCTGCTGACACTTGCTAATATGTCTAACCTCTTACTGCAAACTCTTTCTCTTGGTGGGGGTAGGGGGTTGTTCTCTGCACCTTGTTTTAGAAAAGTTTCCTTGTAGAACAATTTTGTTTTCTTTTGCTGTGCCCCTGGCCGAGACTGCGGTTCTAATTTCTCCCTAACATATTTATTTGTTTTGTTTTCTTACTATTTGGAGCCCCAGGCAGATGGCAAGCTATTTCTCAGGATTGGCAAGCGCAGGTTTTCTACCCAACTTTTATGGGATTTGACAACCCTTTGAACATCCCAGCGTTTATTCTGAGGTCTCAGTTCTAGCTCATTCCATCAGGTTGGCCTGAAACACATTTCCATGTACGGGCGGCATTAAACCCTAGCCTCTAGCTCTAAGCATCCTCCCTCCGACTCTCTCAGCTCCTAACACCTAGGGAAGATTGTTGATTCGTTCAAGCATGGCAATGTTTTAAAATACATATATATTTTAAATATAAATATATACATATATATACATGCATACACACATACTTGGTTATACTCTATCCAACATTTGTATGTACAACTTGGGTAGCTAATTTTACCTCCTACTGTCATTTGCGAGGATTCTCTTAAGAATTCTTAGCCTTCGTTTTAATTGTCCCTTCATTACTACAACACCTACCACATTTCACGTCCCCCCAGCCCACCCCAATGTATCCTCAAATGTATTCTGAATGAATAAACAGTGACACATATAAACTTTGACTAGGTATAGGTGAAAAACCAAAACGAAGAACCAGATAGATACTGAGGACATTAGTTACAGGAAAAGGGGTAGACAATGTTGCATGCAGAGCAATAAATGTACACTCTACTTTGATTTACATATTACCCTATCAAAATAACTCCATGAGTCCCTGTGCAGTAATACTAGTTACACCTTCCCTGCCTGCCTTACAGGTTGTTGAGAGGCTCACATGAAAATAAAAAAAAATAGTATAAGATGTTGATAGTAATATAATTTTAATTAATTTTATATTACCAAAATAAGATACTAACATTTGTTCTCTCATTTTATTTCTCACGCAATTAATCTAAACCTAAATTTCTCCTCTAATTTTACATGTTGTGCAGTTAAATGCCTGAATACCAGCACTGAACTTCTCCAATTGGTACTCTTCCAATTAAAGCCAAATGATTAAAGAATTTCAAAATCATATCAATGTGCTTTCTACCTTCTTGGTTATACTCTATCCAACATTTGTATGTGTTTATAGCAAACTGGGTAGCTAATTTTACTTCCTACTGTCCTCAGAGAGGAGTTGTTGAAGATGTCAACAATAATTGTATATTTGTCAACGTCTCCCCTGAGTTCTATCAGTTTTTGTTTCTGTATTTTAAAGATCTGTTGTTGAATGTAGCCACATATTTAAGATTATTAAGTCTTCTTGGGGAAATGATCCCATTATCATTATGTGATGTCCCATTTACCCCTAATAATAATCCTTGTTCCGAAGTCTATTTTGATATAACGGTCATTCCTTATTTTGATTAGTGTTTACAAGTTTTTCCTTCTAATTTTAACCTTTCTGTGTCTATGTATTTAAAGAGAATTTATTTTGGACAGCATATGGTTGTGTTGCTTTTTTATCCAATTTTACAATCTCTGACTTTTAACTAGGGTGTTTAGATCATTTACATTCAATGTAATTGTTGATGTGGCTGAATTTAAACCTTCCATCTGACAAAGATTCTTTGCTTGGCCAAACTTTAGTCAGGCTTCTGAACCTTCTGCTAGGCCCATCTGTGCACCTTCTTTGTAAAATTCAGTTTCTAGCAAAGACCCCTGCTAAATGTGTTTAGCAAGAACATTCCCTGCCATCCTCAAAATTTGTTTATCCTCAATATCTCATCAGGTACCTAACTGTCCACCATCCCCCAGATGACAATGCATCACCCTGGCTATCTTCAGCAAGAATCCTCTTAGGCATCAGCCAGAATTCTCCTACCCCCTGACGTCCTCCTCTTAGTACTTTTCCATCCACTGACCCTCTCACTGATCCTTGGCTGTAAGTCCCCACTTGCCCATGCTGTATTCAGAGTTGAACCCAATCTCTCTCCCCTACTGCAAGATGCTGTTGCAGTGGCTCCTCTACCTTCTGCAATGGTCCTGAATAAAAGTCTTTACCATGCTTTAACAAGCCTTATTAAATAATTTTTTCTTTAACACATACTGCTAGTGGTTTTCTATTTGTCCCATCTGTTCTTTGGTCCAAAAGCTCTTTTTCTGCTTTCTTTCAGTTATTTGTTATGATGTCATTTCATCTCCATAACTGGTTTTTATTCTTTTTATGTTTTTCATAGTAGTTGCTCTAGAGCTTACTATATACATATACATTTTTAGCTTATCACATGGACCTTCGAATAACACTAAACAACTTCACGCACAGTGTGAGAACACTGTAACTTTAGAATAATGTGATGGTGTATTTTATGTGTCAACCTGCCTGGGCTAGGAGATACCCAGAGCTGCTGAAACATTATCTCCGGGTCAGTCTGTGAGAGGGTGCTTCTGAAAGATATCAGCACTAGAATCAGTGGACTAAGTAAATAAAGAACCACCCTCACCAATGTGGGTGGGCATCATCCAATCCATTGAGAGCCTGAACAGAACAAAAAAGTGGAGGAAGGATGAATTTTCTCTCTCTCTTCTTAAATTGGGACATCCATCTTCTCCTGCCCTCAGACATTGGAGCTCCTGGTTCTCAGGCTTTCACACTCCAAGGCTTACACCTGCACCACCTTCCCAATCCCAGGTCCTCGAGTCTTTGGCAATGGACTGGGAGTTACACCATCAGCTAGGCACAATGAAACACCACTGGCTTTCCTGGGTCTCCAGTTTGTAGACAGCAGATCATGGGACTTCTCAGCCTCCATAATTGTGTGAGCCAAATCCGTAATAAATTTCCTCATGTATCTATATATCCTATATGTTCTATTTCTCTGGAGACCCCCTAATATAAACAGTATATTTCTATTTTCTTCTTCCATGCTCTGTCCAATGTTGTCATATATTTTACCTTTTATAAACCCCACATTACTATTGTTTTTGCTCTGGACAATTATCATTTAACATAATTAAAAATAAGAAAAAATATAACATATTTATTCTTTTTTACCATTTCAGGATTTCTTCATTTCTTTGTTTAGATCCCAACTGCCATCTGATGTCCCTTCTGCCCAAGAACTTCCTTTCATTTCTTACAGTGCAGATCTGTGGCAATAAATTCCCTCAGCTTTTGTTTGTCCGAAACATTCTTTATTTGGTCTTTAATTTAAAAAGATATTTTTGCTGGGTATAGAATTATGCATTGACAGGGTTTGAGCTTTCTTTTTCTCTTGATACTTTAAAAATGTTATTTCACTGTCTTAACGACTTTCATAGTCTCTGACAAGAAGTCTGCTGTTATTCTTACCCTTGTTCCTCTGTTTGTAATGTTTCATTTTCTTTAAACTATGGCTGCCTGCAAGACTTTCCCCTTTACCTTGGGTATTTCAGCAACTTGATTCCAGTGTTTCTAGAACTTGGAGGGTTCTTAAAAAAAAAAAAAAATCCTGCTTGGGGTTCTCTGAGATTCTTGGATCTGTCTGTCTTATTAGTTGTTTCCTGTCTTTCATTAATTTGGGATCAGTCTTAGCAACTGTGCCGTCTAGTGTTTTTTTCTGGACAGTATCTTCTCTTTTCCTTCTGGGTTTCCAATTACATATGTGTTAGACTACTGATACTGTTCCATAGTTCATAGATGCTCGGTTTTGTCATCTCTCCGCTTCCCCACTCCACTTTCCTTTCCTTGTCTCTTCTTTTGTTTCACTGTTCCTTTTTATATTCTGTTCATTTAGCTTTCATTATTTTCTCAGCTACATCCAGTTTGCTAATAAACCCAATTTGTTTTTACATTTCCAACAGTTTCCATTTAACTCTTAAAAACTTGTTTCCTTATTTTTGTTGAAATTTTCCATAAGTCCATAAGGCCCACTTTTCTCAATACATTTTTCAATATATTAATTATAGTTATTTTTAAGTTCCCATATCTAAGTTATCTATGAGTCTGTTTCCATTGATTGCTGATTGCTTTATCTCTTGATTTACAACACATCATTCTTTCTTGCCTTTTTTGTCTCATAATTTTGTGCTGAATGCTGGATATCATTTGCAAAGCAGTACAGACTAAGTAAACAGTATTTCTTGTCCAGCAATGAATTTGCATGTTCTTCTAGCAAGCCATTACTAAGGTTGATTGAGTCAACCTAGTCAGGGTTTGAGGGAGATGGCTGCTACTGTTATCTGATACACCAAGCATCAAAATCCCCTAGCCATGGGCTGCTGTCTTGTGCCTAGTGTGCTAGACTTTGTTCAGTGTTCCTGACCTACCCTGTAGTTCCTTGACATTTATGTCACAAAAGTGGCACAAATTCCTCTTTACATTCTTGCTCTCCGGAGATGACTGCTATTGCTATGTTACTAGGTGCTAGGCTCCTTGCTCTCCCTGGCCCAGCCTAAATTTTAGGAATGATCCATATACCTGGACCTCAGAGTGGGGCCTTCTCAGGATCTGAGCATCTCTTCTCCAAGGCAACTAAACTCTGCCTGATATTTGTCCCTGTCTTGGGCATGAAAGAGTTCCTGTCCCTCATGCAGCAGAAAGAGAACTTTGCATCAGTGAAAGATCATGAGCCTAAGAGGCTGTCTTGCTTTTGCTATTACCCTTCATCCCAGAAGCAGAGGATCCTGCTGGCCACAGGGCAGGAAAGAGGGTTTCCCAGACCTCTGCCAGAAGTAGATCTTTGCTGAGTCCTATGGGCTACAGGTTTTGTTGCCCTCCTGGGAACTCTGTCATAGGACAGAAGGCTGTGGGGAAGCAGGTGTTACATCATGCCTGTCTCCCAGTGGCAGATGAGATTACCCCCCGCAGTACAGCACAATCAAAAGAGGTTCTGTCTAGTCTCCAGGCTTGCTCATAAGCTTTCTTAAGAGTACCCAGTGGAGGGCTGTAGAAAACAGCTTATGAATAAGTGTAACCTTCCCCTTGTATCTGGGTAACTGGTTATTCTAAACTGATGCATTAGCCCATATTCAACCTTAAGAATGCATTACAATTTTTGCTGAATTCTTCTTATGCACTTCTATGGTGGTTACCTGTTCTCCCTGTGCTCTGCTAAATGTGAAACAGTTCAAGTGTCCTGTCTACTCTCAGACGGGCTTGTCACTCTTTGGGATTTAAGAAAAGTTATTGCTTTGTAGATCTAGATCATCTGGCCTTTTTTGTTTCTTAAAATAGAAGCAATGTTCTCTTATATCCTAATAGGAAGAGAAACTCCACCTTCACAGTAAGAACAAGGGTAACATATCAGCTTCTTCTTTTGTTAAGACATTGAGCTGGTAACTATTTTCACACACAAAAAAAGAAAGAAACAGTAAACAGAATTTTTGTTTTTTTTTTTTTGAGACAGAGTCTCACTTTGTCTCCCAGGCTGCAGTGCAGTGGTATGATCTTGGCTCACTGCAACCTCCATCTCCCGGGTTCAAGTGATTCTTCTTCCTCAGTTTCCCGAGTAGCTGGGATTACAAGCACCCACCACCACGCCCTAAGTAAACTGATATTCTTGATGAGTGAACATATGAGTACACTCTTAAGAATTTATGTGTGCAGACCCCAAAGTGAGCAGATTATTTTGGAAAGAAAAGAACACCACCACTACTCTATTAACATGCATAACAGCTTTCATGCATAGAATATACTGTAATGGGGCATATAAATTAAATTGAAGCCCACAACTGTGATCATTCTCCACTGAAGTAAGCGTTCATGGGATGCAGAGTAACATGTTAACTGCATTAAGTCTTTATTATATATTTTAAAACTATATTACTGGTAGTTAGAGGTAGCTGACTATACAAAATTAACTGAATAGATTTTGTGGTGGATTTCTTTCTCCGCTATGCAGCCATTAAAGACTGACCTTTGAGCTTTTAGAACAACCACAGTTTGCAGAACCTGACAGTGTTAATGATTCTCTCTTCTAGTCCTTATGTGCTGGTAACCTCTGCTCTGATTGCTGCATGCCAGGTAATTACAGCACAGTGCATGATAGCACTAAAACATGTGGCACAGGCTATATTATACATACAAAACTAAATGTATGTATACTGCAGATGTTTGGCTTTTTAACTATGTTTTACTTGTATGTATGAGTTTTGCCCTCGGAATGAAAGTGACCCAAGCAAAAGTAGCCAGGGCCCATAGAGCCTGTATGGCTCTATGCTGGCCCAAGCCCTTCCTGTGACCTCTCCCCTCAGTATGGCCTTCTCATTTTGAAGAACAAGGGCTATGTCTGCCTGCCTCCACTTTACAGCACTCTGCTTGGAATCAAGTGCCTACTGACAACTCCCAAAATACACTCACTAACATAACATTCCCATTGCCAAAGGAAGGGTCTCGGCTTCCTAAACTCCTCACTTGGCACACTGCCTTCTAGAGCCACACTGCTTCTTTTTAAAGCTTTATTAAAAGTTGTGATTTAGGAGGAGGGAAGGAAGAAAGACCACATAAAATTCAATCAACCTCATTTCACTGGGACAAATGTTCACACTTTGCACTTTGAAACGTGGTATGTATATTTCTGCAGGATGGGAGACAGAGAGGTATAGTGAAGCAGCAGTGGACTAGGAATTGGGGAACCGGGGTTCTAGTCCAAGTTCTGCCACTAACACTACACGACTCTGTGCAAGTTTCTTCATCAGGGTGGGCCTCAGTCTCTTCCCCTGCAGAACAGATTTGCTCTCTTGGGTTCCCTCCAGCTCTGGCATGCTTTCCTTTTCAGCTAGACATTCAGCTGGCTTTCAGAAACTACCATATCAGATTCACCTACTCTCCAAACATTCAGTGTGTTTTCATAATGCTTTAGCTAGTGGAAATGCAAAAACCGAACAAACAAAAAACAAACCCCCTTCCTCAAGATGCTAATGGTTTAGTGGCAGAGACAGGCATATAAATAAAGTTACAACACAGTGTGACAAGCACTACATTAAAGGTATGTCTCATTCCTGGAAATTAAAACACAACTAGAAAGACTCCATTCTCAGTGGGGAATGGGAGATGACGGCATCATGGACCCCCCAGCATCCTGCTCGGCATCGGGAAGCTATTCAACAGACGTTTGAGGATGGAAGAGTGAAGCTCTCACTCAAGGCTTAGAAGCAGCATTCCACCATTTTAAAACATCACTTAGCTTTTGCTATACAGCCTCAACAACTAAATAATAAGTCTCCCAGAAAAAGGCAACTTTGTGTCTATGGAATAATGTAATGAAAAACCTTTGTCAAGTACCTATTTTTAGAGGACATTCTGGGACATAGTTTGTCTTTCAAGGGCCACAAAATGGCACCTAAAGATCCTCCAGGTAGAAGCCAATATGGTTCTAACTGAAAAGGGAGGGATTCGAAGTCTAGGTCGAGATTTCTCTCCACCAGGGTTTTCACCATTAGCTCCTGTCTTGCAGTTTCTCTGTTGTGGGAAGAAACCTCGAAGTGAGTAAAAGTGAAGAACAACGTATCATGGGTGAGGATACAGAAGTGGTGTGGGAGCCTGTGAAGATCAAGACTTTGGTCTCCCCTGCCCTTCTCTTCTAGCAGTGGACAGGGTAAAGGGAGCTCTGAAAAAAGCTGCTGTTCTACAACTTACCACCCTCTACATTATCTATACTTCAATTAATTTTTATGCTCTGTGTTATGTTCATTTTAGTTCAGACTTTCTAAAGTTAAATAAATTACTAAATTCCTATTAGATAAAAAATATTTTTAAAATATACCCATATTTTATTTCTAAGTCCCTTTAGACCATGGTGTCCATTTAACTAGATACTCAGAACATGTGGGACTGAAGAATACATTTAATATTTGAACCTACATCTGTTTTACAGTCCTTTATTGTGCATAAAAATTTATTCTGATGCACGTTACTAACCCAGGAACCTCCAAGATGCTTTGACCAGGAACTATTTTTCTTTCCTGTTTTGACCAGCCAGATAAAATCAGCTATTTAATAAAAAAACTTTTAAGATGAATGGAACCTTGGAGATCTAGCATAACTTTATTTTACAATCAAAGATCAAGACAAAGAGACCCAAAATCTCCTGCATCCTGGAGTAGACACTAAAATTTCGGTCTCTCACTTCCACTGGTGCTCTGCCCACTACACCATTGTAAACGCTTCCTACAGGTCCCATTTATAAATATGCCAATAAGCCAAGGCTGCTTCATTTCTGTGTCTTACCAGGATAAAAAGGCAGCCAAGGAGGGGAAAGTTGTCTGCTTTGGTATCCAAGTAATCCTTGACTTCTAATATGATGCTTCTATTCATTCTCTTTCCCTCTATCCCAGCAGGTCCCTCCCCATTCTTAACCCTCTAAGCACCTGATCATTTGTCATGAAGAGTCAGCTCTGACCAAAAAGGAATTTCCAAGGTTCCTTTTATATCAGATTTTATTATCTTATTAAACAGATGGTTTTGTCTGGTTCTTCAACTCCTGACACTGCCTTGTTGCTGATTGCATGCATAAGCTTCAGACTCCCTATCTTATTCTGTTTTGTATTTTTGATATACATGACTTTTTATAACATGACTAACCTTTGGTTAACCATTAAGTTGACCCAGATATTTGTATCCATCCCACTTCCCTGGCCAAGGATGCGATCCATCCACATCTCTGCAGACCATGATTCAGTACGACATCTGGTAAGTCAAATTCCATTTGATGTCTGCCAGGAAGCTGTGTGCATAAGACTAGAATATATACCCAGCCTCCAAGGAGACTTACGGAAATGCTGCTGTGGGTAAACTAAGGAAAACAGCAGTTTAAGGTGATATTTCAGACAAGGAAGAATAACAATCTCCATTTCCTTGATTTGGGATTAAATGTAATCTACTTTCCATTTAAGGCTGCAGCATATGCTAAGCATATTTCTCCATTAAAATGAGACACTTATAAGCAGGTTGTGTACGGCATGTGTGTATGTGCATAACCTTAGCTCATTTATAGGAAATCCTTTCAAAAATTATATAATTTGAAATGGAAGATTAAAGAAATAGAATATAATAGAGCACCTAGACTAGGCTTCTCCTTTGTTTCAAATCCACAGAAATGATGAAAAAGATGTACCTTTAAAATATGTGCAACAATACTACAGGACTACAAATGATAGATAACCTCCAAAGTTGAAAGGCAACGGGATGAGATTAAAGGAAGAAAACCACAAGCCAAAAATATGACAGGAAGGACTGTGGCCATGAGATGTGTGATTGGAGAACCATAATAAAAAGATCTAGGCAATTTACATCAGAGAAATACAAATGGCAGCCAACCATCAAATTGTCCTTCGAAAGAATTATATCTAATAAAACTAGGAATATGCATACTATTGACCCTAGCATTTCCATCTCTTATTCTGAGAAACATTCTCACTTTGCACAAGAATTCATGTACAAGAATGTTCACAGCAGCACTGTTTGACATAAACTGGAAATGACTACCAATAGGGGAAAGGTAGCTGTTAAAAAGAAACATGATAAATATATATATATGGAGTGACCTCCAAAACATAGCAATGAATGAAAAATCAAAGTTCATAATTACAGTATGCCATTTAGTAAAAAGTATTATGTAGTCCTACATACATATGAGAGAGATGGGGGGGCGGAGGTGGGGGTGACGGCAGGGAGAGAGAGAGAGAGAGTGCGCGCGTGTGTCAGAGAAGGAAACATCTCAAATTCATAATAATGGATTACCTCTAATGGGGGAGGAACAGAGCTGAGACTCAAAAGGTACTTTAATTGCAAATGTGTTACAAGTTTTTAAAATACGTATATATTCAGGTGTTATTTGCATGATCAATATTTTGATTTTGTACAAACAACTAGAAGATACTGGATATGTCAATAACAAACCATTATAGGAAAAAATTGTAATAAAGTCAGCAATGGACAAGAAACTTATTAATTTTTTTAACAAAAAGAAGGCACTAATAGTGAACATGGCCTTCCAAATAATCACAGTAAGTGTTAATGGGTGAACTCACTATTAATGGCTAAGACTTTGTATTAGTCTGTTTTCACACTGCTATAAAGATACTACCGAGACTGGGTAATTTAGAAAGGAAAGAGGTTTCATTGACTCACAGTTTCACATGGCTGGGGAGGCCCTCAGGAAACTTACAAACATGGCGAAGGGTAAAGTGGAAGCAAGGCACCTTCTTCACAAGGCAGCAGGAGGGAGAATGAATGCAGGAGGAACTACCAAACACTTAAAAAATCATCAGATCTCATGAGAATTCACTATCACAAGAATATCATGGGGGAGACTGCCCCCATGATTCAATTACCTCCACCTGGTCTCTCCCTTGACATGTGGGGATTATGGAGACTGACTCAACATGAGATTTTGGGTGGGGACACAGCCAAACCACTTATAGAATGTGCCATGCACTGTTAAGAATTTTACATATATTAGCTCATTTAATTCTTATAAACTGAGATAGAAACTATTAACATTTCCATTGCATAGGGAAGAAACAGGCACTAACAGTTAAGTAAACTTGACAGACACCACACAGCCAGTTTATGCAGTGCCTGAATTCAACCCCAGGCAGCCTGGACTCAGTCCATGTCCTTACCACTCACCAAACAGCCTCCACTGAACAAAGCAACACACAAACTGAGTTGTTTGGGTTTTGTAAGATAAATATTCAAGAATACATCTAAAATCAAATAACTAGGAGCCACAAAAATGAAGAGATTAAAAATATACACCAAGCAAATGCTAACAACAAAAGGGAGTCAGGCTCTAAGACACAAAAGAAACTCAAGGTGAACGCAACAAAAACAGATGGAGGTGAAGACACTTATCATATTCAATTGGTAAAAAAAAAAAAAAAAAAAACAGTAAAAATGACAACTATGAACTTTTATTATCCTTTTGTAGAAGACCCAACATACTTTTCTCAGAAACCAACAAAGACCAAGATTTGAATAATACAATTAACAAGTGTTAACTGATAGTTTTTTAAAATGTTATACCTAAATGTGAGAATGCATATTTAAAAAAACACGGATAAGTTGTAAGAAAAAAGCTATGAATTAGATCACACAAAAAAGTTAACTGCAATCACACAGAAAATTACAATCACACAGTAAGCACAATACAATTCAATCAGAAATGAACATGTAAAAATCAAGGGATGTTGGTAAATTGTCTCCAGCATTTTCATCACTGAATCTGAATCTGGCCCTGTTCTGGCTTCTGACCTTGTAATACTTCAGGTAAGGCCTTCGACTGCACCCCAGGGACACCGAGTCAATACTGATGACAGTTGGAATGGCACATCTCCAGCCTCCAGAAATAAAGAGCTGACCATCCCAGCCATGCAAACACATTCACTAATTAGGGGTCTTCTGTCCTGCACAGGTATTGACTCATGTACAGCCCCCAAAAAAGAGAATACAAACTAAGTGCCCTGCCAGAAAATGGAAGAAAAGGAAGAAGATGACAAAGAGTAACTACTTTTATGGGGGTCGGGGAAAGTGCGAAAAATAAAACCAAAAAATAATCCCATATGGCTCCCAAAAATTTCATTCTGGGGTAAAAAGAAAAAAAATGCTATTAAAATGAATAAAAGTACAAATCATATAACTGTTAAAGATCTGATACAGAATATATAAAGAATTCTTGAAACTCTATAATAAAGTATCCAATTTCTTAAAATGGGCACAAGATTTGAACAGACACTTCACTAAAGAAGTTATGCAGATGGGCAAGCAAGCACATGAAAAATGCTCAA
Source organism: Symphalangus syndactylus (assembly GCF_028878055.3). Classification (NCBI taxonomy): domain Eukaryota; kingdom Metazoa; phylum Chordata; class Mammalia; order Primates; family Hylobatidae; genus Symphalangus; species Symphalangus syndactylus. The sequence goes on along the minus strand of NC_072437.2, from coordinate 91,928,681 downwards.
CAGCATTAGTCATTAAGGAGAGGCAAATTAAAACCGCAGGAGATATGACTGCACACTGATGAGAATGGCTAAACTTAAAAAGACTGTTCATACAGAGTGCTGATGAGAACATGGATAAACTGGAACTATCATCCACTGCTCAAGAGAAATAAAATAATCTTTGGAAAATGGTTTGCAAGTTTCTTAAAAAGTTAAACATACACTTATCACATGATCCAGCCGTTCTACTCCTAGGTATTTACCTAAAATAAATAAAAGCACATGCCCACATAAAGACTTGTATACGAATGTTCATGCAGCTTTATTTGTAGCAGCCAAAAACTAGAAACAATCCAAGTGTCCACTGGCAGGTGAATGGATAAACAAACTGCATTATGTCCATACAGTGAGGTACTATTCAATGATAACATGGAATGAACTACTGATACATGCAACAACAGAGATGAATCTAATTATGCTGAATGAAAGCCAGATGAAAAGACTACATACTGTATTATTCCCATTTACATAACATTCTAGGAAATACAAACTTATCTATAGGGACAGAAAGCAGACCAGCGGTTATGTGAGGGTAGGAGAGAAACAAAAGGGAAAGATGACCAAGGGCCATGAGGAAACAACAGTCACCAGTTCATCTACATTGATGGTTTCATGGGTGTATACGTATTTCAAATAACTTATCAAATTATACATTTTAAATAAGCATAGTTTACTGTATGTCAATTATTCCTCAATAAAGCAGTTTAAAAATGAATCTATGGGCCGGGCACGGTGGCTCACACTTGTAATCCCAGCACTTTGGGAGGCAGAGGCAGGCGGATCACAAGGTCAGGAGATCGAGACCACCCTGGCTAACATGGTGAAACCCTGTCTCTATTAAAAATACAAAAATTAGCTGGACATGGTGGCACATGCCTGTAACCCCAGCTACTCAGGAGGCTGAGGCAGGAGAATCGCTTGAACCAGGGCGTCAGAGGTTGCAGTTAGCCGAGATTATACCACTGCACGCCAGCCTGGTGACAGAGCGAGACTCCATCTCAAAAAAAATCAAAACCAAAACAAAAACCAAAAAAACCGAATCTGTGGAGACAAATAATCTGAGTATGACAAAGTAGGAGATCACTGAATGTTTATTTAATATGTACATTCTAACATGAAGGTCAAGTAAAAATAAGTCGACTGTTAGCCACACGCAGGACTAAATATCATAATAAAAGAAATGAGACAGGAAAGACACATTTAGCAACCAGACAGTCATAGCTCCAAAACGGTACTTAATAAAAGGCCACCTCTGATGGGCATAATACAAACACCAACAGAAATGCCTAAGAAAAGCACTCCTTCTAGAGAATTCCCTCATCGAAGAGAATCTGCCTCACCAAGCTAATCAGAGTGTGCCACCTACAACAGTCTGAACACAGCGCTTCTTCAAAAGGCCTGGAAATGCAGCACGGCAGCAAAACAAGCAGATGGCGTGGCAAGCAGAAGCCCCGAGTTCTTCAAGAGCTGAGACTTCCATAAGCCTCAAGTCCTTATTCTAAATATGAGAGCAGTAATATCTGCCTGGTTATCTCAAAAGGCTGTGGTGAGATGACACACCTGAAGCCCCCCAAAAACTATAAAGTGGAACACAAATACTAGACAGTATCCGTGTTAAAAAATAAATGCTTGCCTGACAAAAAAATTTAACTATCTCCCCTCTTCACATTAATTGGATAGGAAGTGAAAGAAGCCATTTATCAGAACTACAATCAGCCTGTAACCCATCATGACATACAGGAAAAGCCCAAAAGCTATTTAACTTTTATTTTCTAATATAAGCGTTTAACACTATAAATTTCCCCTTAAAGTAGTGCTTTAGGTGCATCGCATATATTTTGATATGTTATGCTTTCATTTTCATTCAATTCAAAGTATTCCGCCTTGTAAGCTCCTCTTTAACCATGGGTTTTCAGGATGTGATCATTAATTTTAAAATATTTTGGAATTTCTTGGGTATCTGATACTGATTTCTAGCTTAATTAAACTGTGGTCAGAGAACACAGATATATTCCTGAAAAATTACCTGTACAGTGAAAGTATGGAAATCAAGTTCAATTTTCCTATGGTAAATTAATATGTAATGATATGCCCAAGGTCAAGGCAAGATAGGATTAGAGATCAATCTTCCAGCTTCTAATTCTGGTATAATAGCCTTTCTTCTACCTTATGTTCTCTTTCAATACCATCTTAAAACCAAAAGACGTGTTATTCTCTCCCTATCCTTCCAAAAGAAGAAACAAAGAAAGAAAGAAGGAAAAGAAAAGAAAAGAAAAGAAAGAAAGAAAGAAAGAAAGAAAGAAAGAAAGAAAGAAAGAAAGAAAGAAAGAGAAGGAAAAGGAAAATTCTATATACATCCTCTCATTTGATTTTTACAGTTCCATAAATCAGGCAAGACAGATGATAGTATTCTGGGTATGAGGAAAGTGAAGCTCAAAGAAATAACTTGCCCTACTAGTCTGCTATGTCTCATTGCTCCTCAATTACCCCTAAAAATTAGAGCAAGACAGCTCACTGAAATCCATAAATAATTCAAAAACCTCATTTTAGCCACTATCATGATCACCACCACCTCAGTTCACAGTAAATTATAGTAAAACTGACTAGGTTTGCTTTTGGTTTTTTGGGATTTTCTTGAGACGGAGTCTCGCTCTGTCGCCAGGCTGGAGTGCAGTGGCACAATCTCGGCTCACTGCAAGCTCCGCCTTCCAGGTTCACACCGTTCTCAGGCCTCAGCCTCCTAGAGTAGCTGGAACTACAGGCACATGCCACCAAGCCCAACTAATTTTTTTCTGTTTTTAGTAGAGATGGGCTTTCACTGTGTTAGCCAGGATGGTCGTGATCTCCTGACCTCATGATCCATCCACCTCGGCCTCCCAAAATGCTGGGATTACAGGCATGAGCCACCATGTCCGGCCAACTGATTAGGTTTAAGTTTTTAAATCTTGACTTCTCATACCCATGCATTACTAGAAAGATTCAGATAACAAACAATTGGTTAAATTCCAGGAAAGAAAAAGTAAATGGGCAAAAACAGAGGGAGGAAGACTGAGATCTCAGCTTAATAAGTCATGAACTACATAATCATGTTTTTCACACAAAAAAATTAACATGGAAGTGAATATATCAAGTTTTTTTTCTCTATCAATGTCCTAAACTATTAATTAGGATCTAAAGCTCTAAAATATTACCTGCTGTTAATATTTATATATTAAAGCATATTAATATTAAATATTTAATATTCAAAAATATTAAAATATTTTATGCTATTTCCATTTTTAATTAAATTTCTAAAGTATGTTACAGAAATTAAATGGCTTTAAGGGTAAAAGGCACACACTCTTACCATGTAATCGTTGACTATGGGTTGCAGAAATTCCCCTCAAGTAGCATCACCACTTTGGCTCAGTTATCAGTAGTAGTTAACAGCAATCAAAACTAAAACTATAAACAAAAGAAAAAAAAATTAATTACCAGTAGGCAAAATGCATTCAAGTCTTCAAGAAAGTCTTAAATTCAAATTTCACATTTCAACAATTTCAAGGGAGTTCTAATCCCTGAACTAGTTCTTTTTTAATTATTTTAAGTAAGGAGCTAATAAGGTGTGTGAAATCCTGTATAATTCCAACCCCCTATCCTGAGAAACCTCTGAAATTAACTTCAAGGACTCACAGTAAATAATAGCTGAAGGGCAAAAAAAGAAAAAGTCAAGTCTAAGTGTATTCAACTAAACTGCTCAATTCATTTACTTAACAACACATATATTTTAGGTTTTGTTACTGCCTACAGACTGAATCAAATAATAGTAACCATTCACATAAGAACTGTATCTAATAAAAGCATTTGTATCGATTTTTCCCATAACAATATTCAAATTCAATAGAAGTCTTGGTGATCATTTTATAAATATTCTAGTATTAGCTACAGGGATAAAATAGTAACAGATTTAATAACTGCCAAATATCCCCTAGAAGGTGTTTCCAGGACACCAGACATTAACAGCAAGGCTACAGAACAAACTGATCAATGTTGTATACCAATGTGCTAGAGCTATGAGGTAACAAGAAGCATGACACAGTTTCCTACTCAGAATTATGGTCTACTTGGGAAGAATACAACAAGAAAATTTTAGTGAACACGCATCCATTCACTCAGCAAGACTGTACCAAGCATCTTGTAGAAGTCAGCCCCTCTTTAAACACTGAACACATAAAAATGAATAAGAAAATGCCTGTTAGTGAAGGTACTCAGTCTTGTGAGGGTAACAAATAAATGCAGATAATTTTAATACAATAAGGTAGATGCAAGAAATCGAGAGAACAGCGGCCCAGAAGTGGGGCGGGGTGCAGCTTCAGGAAGGTCAAACAAGGGTGGGAGGCATCAAGCTTGGGAAAGGAGGTCCAGGCATGAGAAAGCAGGTAACTGTGCCATTTCATTATGGAAGAAAAGCAACTTTGAGTCTACTAAAAGGAATTATCTGGACCCACATGTATTCTATGTAGGCCAGTAGATTCTAAGAATTCACATAGTTAAGACCGCAACCATCCTTTTAACAGTACAAAAAAAAAAAAAAATAGAATGATCATTCAGCGATACTCTATTTTATACGTCCTATTTTACTTAAAGCAGCACACAATTTTCTTCTCTTCCTTCGGAGCAGCTGTACTGCATGCTCTTGATGCTGAGTAAAAGAGAAAAGTGAGCTTTTTCCTAAGTAATCTGCATAAGTGATCACCTTATTTCCAAAATCAGAAAATTATCCCTGGGTTTAGATTATCCAGGCCTAATTTTACCTCTACTAGATCAGCTGATTTGACTTGATGATTTTGAGGGTAACCAGCACTATACATTTCACTTAAGAGATGGTTATATCCAGCTAACTATGACTAAGGACAAGGAAAATGTCCAACATCGTATGTATTTTCTGGATGACCATTTATGTTTAAGAATCACGTGTTAACTCTTCCTTTGTGAAACACAATTATGAATTTTCCCATTTGTGTGAAAGACTAGGTGGACTTATTATTTTTGTTATTAGCTATTATTGGTAAATGCTTTACTCAGGTCTAAGCATAGAGCTAACACGTCATATACATTTAACTTAGTCCTCACAGGCAGGTAATATCTCCATTTAAAAGTGAAGAAATTTAGGATCAAAAAGTGAGTTTTTTAGGATCACACAGCTAGGAAAAAGAGGAGTCCGGATGAGTCTGACTAGAAAGCAACTGTTCTTGCTGGGTGCGGTGTGGCTCACACCTGTAAACTCAGCACTTGGGGAGGCTAAAGCAGGTGGATCACGAGCCCAGGAGTTTGAGACCAGCTTGGGCAACAGGGCAAAACCCCATCTCTACCAAAAAAAAAAAAAAAGGAGTAAGTAATATCTACATTGGATTGTCTCCTTTTGGACAAGGACACATGCATTTTTCTTTGCTGTTGAGCTGCTAACATTTCTAACGTAAGTCAGGAACCATAAAAGTCTTGAAGAATTAACTAGACTCATTTGACAGTGGAGAGCATATCAGTAACTCCTTTGAAGTCACAGGTTAAGGCTGCTAAGTGGAAACACAGCACCTCTACTACGAGGTGCAATACTAGCCAGAACAGGGAAGCATGCTTCTATGCAACACCGTCACTCCAGTTCTATTTCCGTACATGGCTACACTCCGAATGGTGCTGACAGTGCTCTCCTGTGGCTACTGTCCAGAAGCAGAATTGCCCTGTAACTTCCTACCTCTGGCCTTGCATCTGTTACGCTCCCTCTGTCACAAATGCCCTCTTGTCGTCTAGTTTCCAGGTATCCAAAGATCTCTTGCCTTCAAACTGCAACCTGCTATGGCCTCCATCCATCCATGCCTCTACCTGCTCAATAAACACATATATATGTAGTTATGTGTCAGTCACTGTGCCTGCCTCTCGCCCTGGAAAAACCAAAGCCCAATCCTGGACTCCCAAGAACCTCTCAGTCCACAAGAAGAAAAGTCTGTAAACAAGCATGTAGCATTCCGTGGGGCCAGTGCTCTGACAGGTGTATATGGGGGATGCACAGAGCACAAGGGAGAAGGTGGCTACAGCTGGAGGGGCAGTGGCAGGGACAGCTTCACAAGGCTGGTCACTGAATTTAAGCCGTAATTCAGAAGACAGGTGATGAAGACCTAAACTAAGACAAGGGAGGATTCTTTAAAGGGAACAAATCTGACAGACGTAGGTCTCGGGAGATTAAGTGGATGGGGATGGGGATGCTGACTCCCCTGGAGTCAAGGAGTGCTCTGAGGTAGTGCTGTCCAAATGAATGTCCTGCAGTGATGGAAATGTTCTACACAGTGACAGTGTCCCACAGGGCAGCCTCCAGCCACATGGATCCAGCTTGAAATGTGCTAATGTGAGTGAGGAACTCAATATTTTGCTTCATTTTAACTAATGTTCATTTAAATAGTAACATGTGGCTAGTGGCTACTAGGTTGGACAGTACTCAGTTCTAAGATTTTTGGCTTGAGATAGTTGTACTGAAGGTGTTATTACCAACATCTGGGAAAAGAAATACTGCAAAGAAAAGCATATAGACACTCGAATATTTGAATAAATGAACAAATCACTGACTAGAGGAACAAACTGGGTAATCTTTAAGGACCTCTCCCTGCTAAAATCCCATCACAGATGTACTTATCCTTGTTCATCCTTGTTCCAAATAATGACCTCAATATGGTAGCAACAAAATATAATCCTGCTGTCTCTAGGCCTAAGCATTAAAATACTACTACTAAATAAAAATTCGTTATACCATTCAAGGAAAAAAGAAAAGAAAAATGACATCATGAAACCACTGAAGTCACAATTTAGAGAATAATCACAGACCACAAGTCAAGCCAGGAAAAACAACTGCCTAGTAAAAAAAAAAAAGTCTTTTTCCAAAAAGAAGAGGGGAAGGGGAGGAGGGGACCATGCAGTGTTATGACAGCCAACATGAGTGCAGGTAATTTCAAATACTTTCAGACCATTGACCTCGTCAGCAGCTCACTTCACATTGAGGTTACATTTCTCTGTAGTCTGATGAGAGAAATGACAGGGTTTATCTCATGATACCTAGTTTTGTACTACAGGGCATTTTACAAGGTCAATGATAATAAAATTTTCCCTAGTAATACGCCCTTTAATCTTACTTATCCACGACATCCAAAATCAATATGAAATAAAGAATTCTGCTACATGAAGACACTTAACCTGAGAACAGGTTGTATCTAAATGACTCACTGTTAATCTATCAATATTATCCTAATCTGATTGTATTTGGATTTACTATTTTGGTCCTTGACATCTCTTGTAAGCCTCCAAATTCTAGTTTTCCAGAAATGAGAAGCTAGCTCGAGATATAGCTCTACTTCTCCACTTATTTTTCCAGCCTCACCTCCTAAACCAGGCTTAAATTCTATGTTCTTCTTTTCATTTCTATCGATGAGATCACATCACCAATGTTTTTAACTATTCACATATGACGTTCTATTTATGAGATTGCAAGACACTATAGAAATGTAACCACTTCTAGCTTCAGAGAAATATATCTCATAAGAATGTCAAATATGGATTTTTTAGCAAAAAGCATATGTCTAGCATAACAAGACAGCAATCTTTGTGTTTCTCCTCTTTCTTGGTCTCTCAGGTTGACTATCTGAGCTTCGATACCCCATTGCTACAACGGTTCCACACCTTTTAAAGTCAGAGCCAGTACGAACACATTTTAGCTGGCCCCACAATACAATTCAACACAAAACTGACCTCTTATAGAAACTGAGGCAAAAACAACGTCAAATAGTAAGGTCTTTGCCCCCCAGAAAGTTTCTCTGGTGAGGAAGAGTAAACAAACACAAATAAATACAAAACAAGTAGAAGAAGAGATACTGCTGTAAGCTAAAACAAAAATAACGTTAGCTGACATTCACTGAACACCTACGTGTATCACATTCTCAGCTAGGTGCATTTTAATTTCAATAAAACTGTATTAATTATACTGAGAGCAAATAAAGAGAAATTCTCTGAGTTTTGAGTACTTTATTCACTCAAAAATTACTTACCACAGCCCTAAATACAAGAATCATAAGACAATATTTTCTTTCCCTTCCATTTAATGAACAATAGCTGCCTAGTAAAATACAAAGAAAAAGGAACCCATGCCTGATATGGCATTGTAAAGATCGATGAGTGGCCCATACCTCTGGGCTAACAGTCCTTGGCCAGAGAATCTGATAACCCAGGCAACGATCTGGACCACATCAACCACTCTTCAATTCATTCAAGCATTTACTACTGTTCAACACAGTTTAAGGGGGCAGGGGGTGGGGGAGGTGCATTATTTTGGACTGAGCTCCTGTACTAGGCCCCAGTAGACCAGACCAAACCAGAATGGAATCACTTGTGGTAACTGCCACTTAAACTGAACTCAGCTGGGTATGGTGGCTCATGCCTGTAATCCCAGCATTTTGGGAGGCCTAGGTAGGATTATCCCTTAAGCCTAGGAGTTTGAGACCAGCCTGGGCAACACATGGAGACCTCATCTCTACAAATAATTTAAAAATTAGCTAGGCGTGGTGGCGCACTCCTGTGGTCCCACCTACTCAGAAGGCTGAAGCAGGAGGATCACCTGAGCCCAGGAGGCTGACACTGCAGTGAGTGAGCTGAGATCACTCCACAGCACTCCAGTCTGGGCGACAGAGCAAGACCTTGTTTCAGAAAAAAAAAAAAAAAAAAAAAAACAAACTGCTCCAAAACAAGCCAGTTTTCTATTAAAAACAAAAAACAAAAACAAGAGATTCATGGCCACCAATCAGAAGAGGCCCAGTTTACTTGAGCTGGGATAATAAGAAAAGTTTCCTCTGTTTTAACCCTACAAGGAAAGTAATTCTGAAATGACCAATCTTCTGTTCATTCTTTATTTCTGCTTTCTTCAGCCTTTTTTGGCCTATAAAGCCAAGCTCCTCTCCTCAGTTCACTGGAACACCCATACTGTTTTATAGAATGAGGTACGATTCAATGCTAGAATCACAAATAAAAGCCAATTAGATCTTTATTTTTAATTAGATTTTTAATTTGCCTTTTGACACTAGCCCACTATTAGGCATTAGAAATATAACTATGAATCACACAAACGTAAAGCTATGTGTTATATCAAAAAATACCACACCAAAAGCTAGAAAGTGTTACGTGGAGAGACACAGGAACCCTCCCTACCATCTGAGAGGTAACACAGTCCAAGACACTCAGCAGATGCCTGAAACTGCGGATAGTACTAAACCCTATATACTAAATTTTCTCCTATACATACATACCTATGATAACTTATTTTATAAATTAGGCACATTTAACTTATAAATTAGGCACAGTAAGACTAACAATAACTCATAATAAAACAGAACAATTATACCAACATACTGTAATAAAAGTCACATGAATGTGGTCTCTCTCTCATGTGTATGCACAAAATTATCTTAATATTTTCAGACCATAGGTGACTGCCAGTAACTGAAACTGCGGTAAGTGAAACCTCGGATATGGGGGGGACTACTGAGCATGGAAAGTGCTATGACAGAAGACTGGTTCCAGCTGCAGTAAACAAGAGAGGAACAGTGACACCAAGAGACTGATTTCTGTCCTTTGAGATGCAAAGAGTATACAAAGTCAACATGAAGATAAACTCTTATCACCAACTAAATACTGTGCTACGAAAGGTAGTCAAAGGGCCAGGGCAATGGCTCACACCTGTAATCCCAGCCTTTTCGGAGGCTGAGGCAAGAGGATTGCTTGAGCCCAGGAGTTTGAGACCAGCCTGGGCAACAGGGCAAAATCCGTATCTTAAAAAAAAAAAAAGAAAAGAAAAGAAAAAAAAAAATTATCTGGGCATGGTGACGCACACCTGTAGTCCCAGCTACTCAGGAGGCTGAGGTGGGAGGATCGCTTGAGCTTGGCAGGTCAAGCCTGCAGTGAGCTACAATCACACCACTGCATTCCAGCCTAGGTAACAGAGTGAGATCCTGTCCCCGCCACACACACACACACACACACACACACACACACACACACACACACAGAAAAAAAAGAAAAAAGAAAAAAGAAAAAAGAGACAGTCAAACAGCTCCAGATGGAGAACTTGCTCCTGAAATAAAGTGTGTGTGTATCCACCTGTCTGTCTCCTGTGAGGCTACAGAAAACTCTGAGCAGTTTATTTAAACCTAAGCTTCCCTAACTACAAAAATTAGACTGTGAGAATTAAATGAGCTAACCCATGGGAAGAGCTGTCTGCCTCATTTAGCAAGCAATAAAGAGCACCAAGCACTGTTACTGCACCACCAGGTGCCGCCCCACCAGCCTGAACAACCCACCAGAGCTGGGGCATGTTAACTGCATCTCAGTACCAATCCCAGGGTTTCACACAGAAAGGAGTTCATAGCACCCTCTCAATCAATGTGGATTCAGAACAAAACAAATAATGAACAAATGAGCAAACAAAAACCTAAAACCAAGATGATTTAAGTTCAAATTTAGTTCTACTCTTAAATTTGCCTACTTATTCATTACCACAACAAAAAGTGAACTACTAGAAATAAAAAAATTTAGAGGCTGAAAATGGTTAGAAGTCCATAGTAAATATAATTGGTTTTCAAAGGAAAACTCTATTATCTAATCAATGTTTCCGCCTACGGGTACAGTTAAGCTTCGTTTTTTAATGTTCACAGTAGACAGATCTGGCCCCGGGCAGCCACCTGTGGATCCTAATACTTTGATCCCTAATTCCATTCTTCACTGTGACAAATCTTTTTCTTTTTAATTCCAGCACTTGGCACAATACTTGGCACATAGACAACACTCAAAAAACATTTGTGAAAGTGATTTTTTTTTCCCAAATGCAGAGGTTTAAAAAAAAAAATGCATCATCCTAACCTACTTCAACTAGAAAAGCTGAACTTGCCCCGTATTTAGTGACCCTGAGTTGGCTCTGTGATCACCACTTTTACGTGCCACACAAGCATAAATCATGAGAATTTGAATCAACAGTTGTTTCAATTCCACCAAACAGTTAACAAGCTTCTTTGTAATGGGCATAAAAAGATAAAATAATAATAACTTTCTCATGATAAAATAAGGCTTCCAGCTTGAGGAAAGACTGCTGACCAGAACCAAGTAAAGAAGCTGTTCAGCAACATTCTGAATCATCTACCATCATTAAATACAAATGTGGACTGGTACCAAGGGCATCATTGAGCAGTTTTCTTTAGCAATACTCAGAGGCAGCCTGAGAACTGAAGGAAAACCAGGGGCCAGCAGGACAGCTGGGCAGAGGGGCAGAGGTCCTGAGGGTGGAAGCACTGACCAGAAGGAAGGGCCTGAGGACAGGAAAGACAGGGAGAGGCCAAAGGACCCTGGCGCCTCTGTCCAGGATTGTGCAGAGAACACAGATACAAGGTCACCAGTTACGAAATACCAGGATTCCAGAATTTTTAAAACTCCCCTGTTCTAAAAAAGTGGGACACTGTGTCCTTGGCTGATCTTTTGGCACTTTCTGTTGCTCTTGACCCCACAAAGATTACAAAAACAGTGGCTTCCAGGGAGGCCCTTGAGATGACAGTTTAAACCTTGAAACAAATCCAACCCAAGTAAAAAGATTTTCTTGCCCAAACTACTTTGTATTTTTCTCTGCTTTAATTACTGAACCCTATAACTAGAATTCATCCCTGATTCAAAGAGATGCTAAAAATAGCCTGTTTCAGAATGTAGAATGAGAAGCATCGTGTAATTTTTCTACTAAATGGACTCCTTTTTTTTATAGCTCAGTAACTTACTCTTCAAATACATTTATTTTTATCAACCAAAAAAATGCAAAGCACTTCGGATGCACATTAAACAGTAATTTTCAATACTAATTATGTATTTATAAGTTTATAAGTGAAATCTCAGGCATATACCAACCTTACTTAAAAACAGCCTCCTGACTCTTTCCCCCTAACCATGACCTTCATTAAACAGCTTTGATTGCAAAGAGTACCACCTCATTTACATATGATGAATGAATTAAAGCTCTTATGCAACAGGCTCCCCATTGCAACTGGCAATTTACTAATAACAACTTACATGTGAATCCACAGTGCCATTTACAAAGGGCTTTCACATAAATCACCTCATTTAATCCCCTACAACCTTGACACCTGCAAGGTAGGAATTAGTTTAACTATCTTGCAAATTAGGAAACAGTCTAATAGAATGACTCATCCAAAAAAAAAAAATCACACAGTAAATACAGGTGGAAGACACACTCACCTACATCTCTCTCACCTAAGTCCCAAGGTTTATTCCAAACTCCACTCCTATGACTGACTCTATCTTCTTCACTATGGTTGCAGGACCACCCCAGCCTAGCTAGATCACCCCATCCTCCTAACTCCAACAGAACTCACTAGGAGTATCACCAATGTGAAACCCAACACATGCTACTTTCCACTGGGATTTACCTTCAGAGGCCTATGTTCTGTCTTCTCAACTCTATACATCAAACTACTGTTTATCATGCCACCTAAGAATCATCTAGTAGACAAATGTCTTTCTTTCCTTAACTTCAGAAACCAAACCAGGGCGTTACCCTTAGCTTTGGCCCCACCATCCTGTCTCCAACCAGAAAATCCTTGAAGTTGTTCACAGGCCATCATAAATAAGTATAAAAGAGTTTCCCTTTTTTGAAGTTTTTTACAAATATTTTTAGTAGAGAGACATAGGGTCTCACTGTGCTGCCCAGGCTGGTCTCAAACTCTGGCCTCAAGTGATCCTCCTGCCTCGGCCTCCCAAATGCCAAGATTATAGGTGTGAACCACCACACACAGCCCAAAAGAGGTTTTCTTAACTGTGCTTAAAGTTGCCTTATATCCTTTACTGGTTTGTGTCTCTGCCTTTCTCCCATGTCTATATCCCATCCCTGGTCTCTGACTTCCTATTGCCTCCTGAGCACTTGCTCAACCGACCAACTAGTTACTTGTGTTTTTATTTCCTTGATTTGACCGACCTTGATTCCTGAATATTCACCTGGTTCCTGTTCAGGTGCTGGAACACCTTTAACTTCCAGTCTCACCTTGCTCTCTGAATCCAGATTTTCTAATCTGTCCTCACATTAACTATACAGTCCAACCCCTACAAAAGGTACCACCCAGGCCCCGACACAAGAAGCTGTTGAGCTTTCTACAACTGGCCAGAAGAAGGATAGTGCTGTCTTTTTTACCTTCAGCTTATACCTGGAGCTCCACACTTCCACAGCAATTTCAGGAGAAAGACAAATTTAACAGAGGTACCAACAGCAGTTACTCTTACCTCCCCATGGGCCCTTATCTCCTTCAAGCTCAGACTTAAAAATCAGGTGACAAATATCCTGGGCTAAAATACTACACAGTCAGCAATCTGTTGGATACCAATGGGTTAGATCATAACCAAATCAGGACTTCCACTTAGTTTCATTAAATGTGTTGAGTCTTACATTTGGACAAAGAAAATAATAAAAATCATTACATAAGTGCACGAAATATACAGAAAATCTGTACGTTGTCAAATAGAAACAGCAAGATGTAAATACTGCATTGCAGAGGTATTTTTTCATTATTACCATGACAATTTTTAAATACTCCAAAATCAAACTATATTTCAAAATTACCTCTATAATACTAAACCTGACAAAGATTTCATGTGCAATTCAACAAATAACTTCAGTTTTTCCTTTTCTCTCTCTGAGGATAAAGTATAATAGTGGCCACTATAACAAAGAGATTCATAAACCTGTACCCACAAGGGATCCCATGTGTTCAAACAAAACTGACAAACACAGCAGTAACATTTTACGACATGTCTACATTCGAAGCTCCTGAGCCTCTAGTCAAAACCTAACTCACTATATCTAAAGTAATCAGGGAACTAAATGGCCCATCATCATGCCACAAGAATACTACAATTTATGAGAGAAGATACAAACAAACAAAAACAAGGAAAAAATGACCTCCTAGAAATAAATGTAAAAGTTCAGTCACCTAAGTAACTAATTATTGCCAAAAACATTTCTAGCATCAAATTCTATCTCCAATTAATTAAGTAGCAGTAATCATTTAATCAGTGGCATCCAATATAATCCTGTCGGAAACATTTTCTGAAGCCCAGAGGCTGCATGGTAAAGGCGAAAGATCAGAGGTATGGGGGTCAGAGATCTGAGTTCCACCCTGGAACTACCACAGAAAAGCTCTCGACCTTGGAAGAGTTATTACTGTTTGAGTCTCAAGCTCCCCTTTTGTAAAAATAAAGCGAACCATACCTCCCCCTTAAAATGTGAAGGGGAGGATGAAGTCTTATGGACAAAGAACACAGCAAGGTAGCAGAGGCATTTAGTAACTGGCAGTTATTATTCCTGGACAACTAAAAGCAAAACATGCTCCCTGTCGGCAGACAAGCACAATCGCCACAATCTGGCAACTTTACTCAGCCCACTCTTGGCAAAAAGGAAGTGTGGATATCTTTGCATTTGTGTATGCAGATGACAGGCCACGTCCTCACTCTTTAAGGTTATGGTGGCAGCACTGATCTGTCTCCAAATGACAAAACTCATGTTTGAGGCCAGTGGCCAATATATCAAATATCCCTGAACCAGCACCTCTTTGTTTTCTACAAATAAAGATAATTATGGCCAATTTACTCACTGAAAGGGTACAGGAATGTAGACATTCCAAACAGTAGATATTCTGATATTTGAAACCCTCATGTTTATTTAACTAAAGCTTCATTTGCTTTTGTAGAGTTTTCTGTTAATGACTTGAATTCTGCATAAAATGCCAGCTGAATGTCAACCCTGAAGGCAGGAGGGTACCAAGATCCAGATTCTGCCCCTATCCTCTCCATCATCCCCTAACATCCATACTCCAGTGACAAGATGCTTCTTTCAAAGTCTAGAAGAGCCCAAAGGAAGGCCTCATCTTTGTAGAAACTTTGAGCACAGGAATAATGATTAAATGACTATAGAACTCCACATACAAAGTAAACTGAAGAAATTAAAGTGGTAATAAACCTACACACACAGTCAACAGAATTAAAATTAAAGCACTCCAGCAAGTTACATCTACAGTATTATCTTCTCCCCTCAAAACTGCTGAGATAAATGGAATTCCATGGAAATTTCCTAAAATAAATGCTACGTAATTCACATACCAAATACACAGAGATTAAGTACCATTTTTATCAATCTGCTTAAAATTAATGACCTCAAATTTTAATAAAAAAGTAATCAGCAATTTTTAAAATACATTTGAAAGCAAGTGAATGTTATCGCACCTAAAAGTGCTGAAAATACACTATATAAACCCACAAAACCATGAGATTTCAACACAGCATGGCTCTATCTACTATATAACCTATAAATTTAAGCATTTTCAACCTAAGAGAACCAAATTGCTAATCATCTCTACCCTGCCACAAAGAAAGCAATCACCCTCATTATATACCACATTCCTACAACTAAGGAAAGGAGGAAAGACAGAAGTAGAGAGGTGGAGAGAGGGTGTGTAGGGAACAGACATTAACATTCTACAGTGCTGTGACAGTGTTTCTTCTTGGAGGTAATAAGTAATGCAGAGCGGATGCTCCTGTTCGTCTTTTGGTGATGAATCCAACACAAGGATATTAAAGTCATGAAAGAGGAGCTAAAACATCTGGCCTCCAATACTAACCAACCAACAGCAGAACGGAGACACCCCAGCTCCCATGAGCATTGTGAAACATCTTACTAAATACACCTTCTTAATCAGGATTTGTATCTGAATTCTCTGCTGGGATGAAAAGCTAACCAGGATTGTTTCTGCCCTGACATGAGAGCAACTAGAAAGGAAAAAATGAGAAGCAACGTACTTCACTGCTACTGAACCTGCCATGCTGAGCCAGAACTTTGCTTTACATTCTTAGCCTCTCACTTGGTCCTCATAGCAACCCTATGAAGTAGGAACTATTAATATCCCCATTTTACAAACAAGGGAACTAAGAAACAGAGAAGTGAAGTGGCTTGCCCCAGGTCACACAGTACATAATAGAGTTGAGAGTCAAACCTAGAAAACCTTTTTTCAGAGACCATGCTTTTAGCCACTAGCCTTCTCTTCTTTTATTTGAAATGAAATATAATCTTGCTGTAGACAACTCAGGAAATGTAAAGCCATCCTGTATCCATCCCACTCACCTTACTGCCCACTCTACCATTAAAGGTAAATCTCAAAATCTTTCCTACAGTAATCCTAGTCAAACCATTCAAGCCCTGGGAAGTTTACTTTGTACTTCTGCATCATTTAATCTTCGGAGCCCAAAGAGGATGACAGAGGTGGGTGTTATAACCTCCAATTAACAAAGCAGTACTTTCAGAGAGTAACTGAATACTACAAAGCTCTAAGGGCAAAGCCAAGGTTTGAACCCCCCAGTCCACTTAGAAATGATGCCTTTTGGAAATATTTTATCCACTTTGTCTCAATGAATCAAATCCCATGGGATGACTGTAATCTCCATTCTGTAACATTACACAGAGACAATGTGCCCCAGGATTTAGAAAGTGTGGATAGAACACAAAGAAACCTATAGGAAGTAAATACCAGATATCAAGAAGGGCTTCATAGGCAAAGTAGTAATCCACAGCTGTTTTCATCTGTGGCAAAGTGGTGGAAAGACAAAGAATCTGCCAATAGATAAGGGTAAGAAGATACCAGCTGAACTGTTAACAAACTTTTAATGTCTCCATGTGAGCTGAAACGATAGATTAGAATCTCCAGGAGCCCCAAAACACAGCAAATCTGCATCCATTTGCCAACTCTTTCCTGTGGGCCTTAATCAAATACACATGGGTAGTGCACAAGGAGCTGGGACAGGAGAGCTGAGAGACCCCTATGTCATGTCAGGCACCTGTGAAGTCCCTAGATGCAGCGCAGCAGCCTGACACCAGGAGGAGGGCAAGTAAGTGGACAGAAATCAGCTTTTACCATCTCTACAAAAAATACAGAAAATTAGCCGGGCTTGGTGGCAGACACCTGTAATCCCAGCTTCACCAGAGGCTGAGGCAGGAGAATTGCTTGAACCCGGGAGGCGGAGGTTGCTGTGAGTCGAGATCAGCCACTGCACTCCAGCCTGGGCAACAGAGCAAGACTCCGTCTCAAAAAAAAAAAAAAGAAAGAAAGAAAAGAAAAGAAGAGCAGGGCAGGCCAGGTGCAGCGGCTCACGCCTGTAATCCCAGCACTTTGGGAGACCGAGATGGGTGAATCACCCGAGGTCAGGAGTTCAAGACCAACATGGCAAAGCCCTGTCTCTACTAAAAATACAAAAATTAGCCAGGCGCGGTGGCATGCACCTGTAATCCCAGCTACTCACAAGGCTAAGGCAGGAGAATCGTTTGAACCCTGGAGACGGAGGATGCAGTGAGCCAAGATCGTGCCAGGGCACTCCGGTCTGGGCAACAAAGTGAGACTCTGTCTCAAAAAATAAATAATAATAAAATAAAAAGCAGGGCAAAGAGATAACTTCTGAGGAGCTGAAAGCCATGGAGAGTATAAATAACTCACCAGTGTCCAGAAAGGCTAGCAGCCAAGCTATAAAACAAAGAGAAATCTCCCATCATTCAGAAAGTTGGCAGCTTGGCTCTGAAGCATAAAGAGATCTCCAAGATCTTATTGGGGTTCAGAGTGAAAACTGCCAAAAACAAACTCGTGATCCCACTCTCAAACTATGTGAATCCAATGGTAAACTGACTCTAACTAATGCTACTTCAAAGCCTAGATCCAGCTCAGTCCCCCACATTAACAGTGTGACAAAAGGAAGAGCAAGCCCTTTGCCGGGATAGATATTCCTCAGTCTTTCTTATTCTTAATGTCCAGCAAACAATAAAAAATCATGGTGCCAAAGAGCTTCTGCACAGCAAAAGAAACTACCATCAGAGTGAACAGGCAACCTACAGAACGGGAGAAAATTTTTGCAATCTACTCATCTGACAAAGGGCTAATATCCAGAATCTACAATGAACTCAAACAAATTTACAAGAAAAAAACAAACAGCCCCATCAAAAAGTGGGTGAAGGATATGAACAGACACTTCTCAAAAGAAGACATTTATGCAGCCAAAAGACACATGAAAAAATTGCTCATCATCACTGGCCATTAGAGAAATGCAAATCAAAACCACAATGAGATACCATCTCACACCAGTTAGAATGGGCATCATTAGAAAGTCAGGAAACAACAGGTGCTGGAGAGGATGTGGAGAAATTGAACACTTTTACACTGTTGGTGGGACTGTAAACTAGTTCAACCATTGTGGAAGTCAGTGTGACGATTCCTCAGGGATCTTGAACTAGAAATACCATTTGACCCAGCAATCCTATTACTGGGTATATACCCAAAGGATTATAAATCATGCTGCTATAAAGGCACATGAACACATATGTTTATTGTGGCACTATTCACAATAGCAAAGACTTGGAACCAAGCCAAATGCCCAACAATGATAGACTGGATTAAGAAAATGTGGCACATATACACCACGGAATACTATGCAGCCATAAAAAATGATGAGTTAATGTCCTTTGTAGGGACATGGATGAAGCTGGAAACCATCATTCTCAGCGAACTATTGTAAGGACAAAAAACCAAACACCACATGTTCTCACTCATAGGTGGGAATCGAACAATGAGAACACATGGACACAGGAAGGAGAACATCACACACTGGGGCCTGTTGTGGGGTGAGGGGAGGGATAGCATTAACATGTTAAATGACGAGTTAATGGGTGCAGCACACCAACATGGCACATGTATACATATGTAACACACCTGCACGTTGTGCACATGTACCCTAAAACTTAAAGTATAATAAAAAAAAAAAAGACTAAAATGTAAAAAAAAAAAAAAAATCATGGGGCCAGGCGTGGTGGCTCACGCCTGTAATCCCAGCACTTTTGGAGGCCCAGGTGGGCAAATCACTAGAAGCCAGGAGTTCGAGATCAGCCTGACCAACATGGCGAAGCCCTATCTCTACTAAAAATACAAAACATTAACCGGGTATGGTGGCACACACCTGTAAAATTCCAACTACTCAGGAGGCTGAGTGAGAATGGCTTAAAGCCGGGAGGCAGAGGTTGCAGTGGGATGAGATTGCACCACTGCACTCCAGCCTGGGTGACAGAGTGAGATGTCTAAAAAAATAGTAATAATAAATAAAAATAATGGGACACAAGGAGGAGACAAACATGGTCCATTTTTAAAAAGTCAACAGAGGGTACATCCACATATGATCCTGATGTTGCAACCAGTAGACATAACTATGATAAATGTACTAAAAGACTTAGTGAGAAAGATAAGCAGGTGAACATGAGCAGTTGAAGGATTTCATCAGAGTAAAATAACTAAATAGGTAAATAGAAAAGGTAGAAATGGAAATTACAATTTCAGAAAGAAAGAACTCATTCGATGAGCTTAACAGAAAACTGGACATAGCAGAAGGTGGTTCTATGAGCTGCAGAGAAAGAAAAATGGAAAACAAACAAGGAAACTGCCCAAGAGCTGAGAAATAATAAATGGCTTGAATATACTGGAGTCCCAGAAGACAAGGAGAGAACTGGATAAAAGAAATATCTTAAGAAATAATAATCTGATAATTTTCCAAATGTAATGAAGGACATCAACCCACAGATCGAAGAAGCTCATTAAACCCAAAGATAGTAAACACAAAGAAAAATCACACCTAGGCACATCATAGCCAAATTGCTAAAAACCAAAGACAAAGAGAAAATACTCAAAGCAACCAGAGGAAAATGAGACATATGACTTGCAGAAAACTGCAATAAGGGCAACATTTAAGAAGGCTAAATTTTATCAAAAATAATTAAAGTCAGAATATGATGAACTGACATGTTTAGAATGCTGAGGTGTGGGGAAAATGACTGTCATACAAGATTCTTTGTCTAATGAAAAAAACTAGAGAGAGAACTCTCAAAACTAGCTTTTTTTTAAAAAAAAAAAAAGTAAACAATCCCATTATGAAATGAGTGAAAAAAAATAAACATTTCACCAAAGAGGATATATAGATGGCAAATAAGCAGAAGAAAAGATGGTCAACATTATTAGGCATTAGAGGAATGCAAATTAAAATCACAATGAGGTATCACTACATTCAGGTTAGAACAGTTAAAACAAACAGTGATAATACCAAAGTCTGGTGAGGATGCAAAAAAACAAACAAAAAAAAGGATCACTTACACACTGCTGGTGAAAATGTAAAACAGTACAACTACTCTGGAAAATAGTTTGGCAGGTTCTTACAAAACTAAAGATTCACTTGCCAATAATCACATTCATGGGTATTTATCCCAGAGAAAATATATTCATATAAAAACCTGTACACAAATGTCCATAGCAGCTTCACTCATAATAGCAAAATAGCAGAAACAATGCAAATGTTGTTTGCGTGAATTGTTGAACCAACTCTGGTATATCCATACAATTGTAAGCTGCTCAGCAATATAAAAGAATGAACAACTGATACATAAAACAACCTGGGCAGACCTAAAGGACATTTTGCTTAGTGAAAAAAGTAATCGCAAAAGGTTAAATATGGTATGATTTCATGTATGTAACATTCTGAAAATGATACAACTAATAGAGATGAAGAACAGAGGCCAGGGACAAGGAAGAGGATGGCTGAGAGTACCAAGAAATTGCACAAGGGAGATTTTGTGGTGATGGGACAGTACTGTATCTTGATGGTGGCAGTGCTTATATGAATCTACACATGTGCTAAAACTGCAGAGAACTTTACACACTCACACACACACACCTGCAGTTTAAAATATAGTGAACAGTGAATACGGTCGTTGATACGTACCAGTATCAATTTCTTGGTTTTGGTATTGTACTACAAGCCATAAAAGATGTCACCTTTGGGGAAGCTGGGCAAGGGTACATGGGACTGTGAACTTTTTTTTGCCATGTTCTGTGAGATTATTACCATATAAAAATAAAAGGTTTAATATTTAAAAAGGCAAAATAAAGACATTTTCTGATAAGCCAAAGCTGAGCAGATCCATATTTAAAAAGATCTTGAAGTTCTTCAGACTGAATGGAAACAATATCAGACAGAAACAGGAAGAAAGAACACCAAAAAGACATCAAGTCAAAGTATGCTCCTCCTGAGATATTCCTTTGTTCAACTAACATTTGTTAAATATCTTTTCTGCAACTCTTTATGGTAAGTTCCATGGGATCAAAGATAATAACACTCATACTGACTATGATACAAACCTACACATAAATATTAGCAACAAATGACACTGAAGACTACGTTATCAAGGTACTTATACACTGCTGGTGGTCATACAGAAAAGGAAGTTGTTGTTGGGAAATGGTAGGTAAAGAAAGACTTCCCAGAGCTGAATCTGAAGATGTTAAATGAACAACTGAGGGACAGTATTCTAGGCAAAGAAGTCTGCCAGAGAGCAGCCACAGAGGAGTGAATGAGGAAGACACACATGTGAAGCTCCAAAAGCTCAAGATACCCAAGAAGGAGGAGGAAGAAAAATCCCCAGGAAATGACAGAAGGCAGACTGGGGAAGGACAGGCAGAGCACACAGAGCCCCTGTTAAATAAGGAGGATCTACAAGTAACCGGGAGAGTGGGAAAGAACTTAATTTACTTAGGAAAGGAATAGAAAACAGGCGTTCCAGGGAGGTAACTTTGGCAGTATGAATGATGTACATGGGGAAAGTGATATAAGGAGCTACAACAGGGCAGTAATACAATAGTCCAGAAAGCAGACGGTAGTAAGCTTAGGCCATGGCTGCAGTCAGGAGCACAAGAGTCAAAGGGCATATACAAGTTAGCTGAGGATCAAGAGGAAAGGGAGGAACTGACGATCACTCCCACAATTCCAGCTTGAGTGCTGAAAAGATTTTACCTTCATTTATCTCCAAAGGGAACAGAACGGCAAGGAGCAGGTTTTGATGGAAAAATAATTACACTTTTGGAGATGGTGATCTTGAGGTACAGGGGGAACCACCAGATATCTAACAAATGCAGAGTTACAGCTTGGAGCAGAGGCCATAAATTAGCCCTTGCTGGAACTGAAGGACTAGAATAGAAGAGCATTTGATGGTATGGCCAAGGGGAGTAAACACAAAATGAGAAGAAAATAGTATTAAGAAGGAAATTCCAGGAGAAAAAGGCCCTTTGAAAATTTATACTCTAAAAAGTATAAATTGGAATACTTTTGTTGTCATTATATGTTAAGAGCCTTAAATTACCTAAATTCATGTAACTAATTCTTCTTCTAGTAATACAGTAATATATGAATAAAGGAATGAACACAAATGTGGACAAATATTTATACACGAAGATGTTCCCTTCAGTGTTATGTATGTAATAAAACACAGAAGCAACTAAATCAGCCAAATGAAGGAACTGATTTAAAGCAAACTATGTTAGATCTATGAATTATTATGCAATGACCTATGCAGTATTTTAGAAGACTTGTTAATTATGTGATAACATTTTTCTGACATGACACTAAATGGAAAAGCATACAAAGTCGTGTCTATAGCATTTATTTATGCAAGAATATTTATTGGATACCTACTATATGCTAGTACCTATGTGCTGAATATAAAATGCAGTAAAAGGCAGACAATTCCTTGTTTTTATGGACTTTGGATTCTACTGGAATGTGACTCAAAAAGAGCAAATAAATAAATCTGCAAGAAAATATGACATGAAATAAATGTTAAGGCACACAAAACAGTGACAAAAGAATATTATCAATTATATAAAAATATCTGCAGTTACATTTAAAGACATAAAGCACAAGATTAACAGTAAATAATAATAACAATAATTTAAAGCAAAGCAAATTTCAGGTGGCTTGGTAAATGGCCTAGAAAAATAAAGGTGAAATTATAAACAGAGTGTTTGAGCACTTTATGATTTGATCTTCAGCATATTCACAAGACAGAACTTTCACAACCTTTCATCTTTCTCACCCTCAAACCAAAAAACTCAGGAGGCACCGGCAGGCAGTATGCTGAGGGAAGCCCACGCTTCTGCCAAGTCGGTTTGGACCAAAATGAATTCCTCAGTAATGCTAAAGGTAGAAAATTTTGCAAGATAAATGACCCTTCCATAAACAAGCTAA
Organism: Symphalangus syndactylus; assembly: GCF_028878055.3. Taxonomy (NCBI): domain Eukaryota; kingdom Metazoa; phylum Chordata; class Mammalia; order Primates; family Hylobatidae; genus Symphalangus; species Symphalangus syndactylus. The sequence goes on along the minus strand of NC_072437.2, from coordinate 91,905,440 downwards.
GATGATATTTTTTACATTTCCACTTTCATTACAGTATAATGCCCCCACTCCCCACCCACATACATTCACCTAAGTTTATTCATCCATTCACTGAACCAATATTGCATGGCAAGGACTCCCTTAAAATCGTAACATCCCCTAGAAACAGTACTCAAATGCTACAGAAACTCAAAAACCAATTCCTGAAATAAACATATTAGACTGCTTAAACATTTGTGCAAAAACATTTGTGAAGAAAATCACTGTAAATATTGCCACAAGTTGTGTATCATTATAGAAATGACCTTAGAAAATAACCCATGCATGCTTAACACACAGAGACAGGCACATGCATACACAGCTCAATGACATTTATCCTGAAAAAATTACCCTGGAACAGACAACTGACAAGACACTGATAAGAATGTCTTCATATTAGAGAAATTGAGAAGACACTGTATTATATACTGAATTGTATATAATCCACCAAAATCATGTGGAAGCTCCCATCCCTAATGTGATGCATTTGGAGATAGGGCCTTTATAGTGGTAATTAAGGTTACATGAGGTCATAGGGTGGGACCCAGATCCTATGGGACCTATGGCCTTAGAAGAAGAGACACCAAACTCACACACTCTGCACCCACTCAGAAGAAAGGCCACCTGAGGACAAAGAACTCGCAGGTAAACCAGAAAGATGGCCCTCATCAGGAACTGAACCCTGCTGGAACTGTGTTTGTGGACTTCATAGCCTCCAGAACCATGAGAAAATAAATCTCTGTTGTTTAAGCTACACAGTCTGTGGTATTTTGTTATGCAGCCTGAGCTAAGACACACTGTAAGGTAAAATTACCATAAAATTCATACATAAAATTGAGATTCACTCCCTCAAAAAAACAAAAATATTTCCAATATCTGGAATCTTTCCTGAAAATTAAATATTACTCAAACTAATATTAATCATATGCTTCTTAAGAAGTCAGCTGTCAGGGTGAAATATTTTATTATTAGAGATTAGTTAAATAAATCACTTTGTAGAGGTTGGTGATATCATGAACTTCATTAAAACTGCAGTTCAGGCCGGGCACGGTGGCTCACGCTTGTAATCCCAGCACTTTGGGAGGCCGAGGCGGGCAGATCACGAGGTCAAGAGATCGAGACCACGGTGAAACCCCATCTCTACTAAAAAATACAAAAAATTAGCCGGGAGTGGTGGTGGGCGCCTGTAGTCCCAGCTACTGGGAGAGGCTGAGGCAGGAGAAAGGCGTGAACCCGGGAGGCGGAGCTTGCAGTGAGCCGAGATTGTGCCACTGCACTCCAGACTGGGCGACAGAGTGAGACTCCGTCTCAAAAAAACAAAACAAAACAAAAAAAACCCCTGCAGTTCAGCAAAGCTTATTGGTCCAGAAATCAAGCAAAGCCCAAAATCATCTAGAATCACTGCAGTAGAAAGCAAAAAAAAAAAAAACTCGCCTGCTCCTTTGCGGTCCTTTTGAATGACTACGTAGTATCTTCTCCAGTTAGGACATCCATTCTGAAATAACAGCTGAGTGCACTGGGATTAACACACCACAGTGGGCCCGGCAGGGATGCAAGTACCTTAAGGGGTGACCAAGTAATAGTCACCAGTGCCCGGCCGTTCCTAAAGCATACCCGACCTCAAGAACCTACAACTCAGTCCTCAGACCTTTTCTCTTCTCTATCCCGACTCCCTCCTTTCCTGATCTCATGGTTTTAAGTGCCACATATATTCTGACAACTCCCAAATTCCCATCTCCAGCCCAGACCACTTCCATGAACTTTGAAACTGTATACCCAACAGCTAACTCAGTATCTTCACGTGGATGTCTAATACACAACCCTAATATGAAATATAACATGCCCAGAATTGAACTCCTCATGTCCCCCAGCAATCTAGAGCTCATAGTCTCCCCCTCTCAGTTCATGGCAACCCCATATCTCAGCTGCTCAAGTCAAAAACCCTGGGCATCCTTAATTTCCCTCCCTCACTGTCAGATCCACCAGCAAATCCTACTAGTGTTTCCACCTTCTAAATACATCAAAATCCTACTGCTTCCCCCACCTCAACTGCTTGCATCCCAACACAAGCCTCCTGCTGGTCTCCACTTTACTTTCTGTTCCCCAACAAACTGTTTTCCTGAGAAGCTAGAGCATTTCTGTCAAAGAAGTTGGATCACATCTCTCTTCCATTTCAAACCCTCTGGTGGCCGCTCAGCACACATGGTGTGATGAAAATCTAAAACCTTTACGATGACCTAAGAGAGCCACATGACCTGCTTCCTTCCCTCCCCTAATCACTCTGTCCTCACCTCTTACTCTCTCCCTCTCCCTCCCTCCCTCACTCTACTGCAGGTCTCCTCCCTGAATACACACACTAGAGAGCAGCCCACCAAGACCTTTGCACTTGCTACCCTCTCTCCTGGAATGTTCCTCTCCACCCACCTACAACTCCGTGGCTCAGTCCCTCACATCTCCTTCAAATCTCCACCGAAATATTACTTCTGCCTCACCCTAATTAAAACTGCAAGTCCTGAACCTCCTTACCCTTTTTAAATGATTTCATTCTCTCCATTGCCATCTATTATCTTTTAATATGCTACGTGTGAATAACTTATTAATTTGTCTCCTTTACTGCCTAATTCTCCCATTAGAATGTCAGCTTTGTGAGGGCAGAGATTTTTTTGAGGTTTTGTTCACTGATGTGTCCCAGTGCCCAGATCAGTGCATGGAACACAGTAGGTGTGCAATAACTCACTGCTGAAAGGATGAAAAGTGTATGTGGCATTTCATTCCCACATTTTACACAGAAGAACGCAGAGAAATATTAGCTTAGCAGACTTTTGACATGTTGATTTGGACCCTTTCTCTGTATGCCCTCCCTTGGTGATCTCACCTAACAATCTCATTGAGATCTGCCCGTGCTTAAATCCCATCCAGATTACTTTTGTGAGTAGATTTGTAGGGCATACTTCTGGTTTCAGACTCACATTTAAAGGTGACATCTGTAGGAGGAAAGACATTTAAAGAGAAAAAGAAAGAAATTTTAACCAAATAATCTATTTTCCACCTTCTTTCGGGTTTCTTTTTTCTCAAATAAAAAAAGGTCAAAATGCAAAACTATTACTGGAGTTAAAGTAAATACCATGCTACATTTTTACAAAGAGCAAGAGGTGGCAATCTTATTAGTACAGAAATAACTAAAAATACCACAAATTTTACTTTTTTCTCTGTGATTTAACAGGTGTTGGGGGGGCTTCTCAGCAGAGGGTCACGAATGAAAAATTAACAGGATGGAAATTAACGCGATGGGAAATGAAAGCATCCAGGCTTCAAACCAAGAACATTCTGACAATGTCTTACAAACTGAGGACTGACAAAGCATATTAATGAGAAATACTGTTAGAATGCTATTCAGATATGGGTCTTCAGTTGCAGCTTTCCAAAAGAATTGGTTTCAAAAGGGAAGGGGAAGTTACACATAGAAAAGCAAAAGCATGTTCATGTTTTCCATTCCTTCCTGTACACCAAGCTCATGAGGTGAACCTTCATCTGCCCTGGCGTAAGTCCAGCAATGGGGGGTGGCCATTCAAGAAACTAACACAAGAAGCAGGACGGCACCGCTCACTAACATTAAAATCTACAGATACATCTAGTCAAATTGAGTATGTTTACTTACCTCTGTTCAAAACAATCCAAAGCACAAGGTCTAACATTCCCTCAGACGCAGAAGGTATCCTACACCCCAACCTACACTAACAGCATTATCTTTCATTTTTTTTTAAGTTCACATATAAATCTGCCAAACTCTGTTGCACTTTGGAGAAATAACTAAAGAAAAGCTTTAAATACTAGATACAGTCAAAAATCATTCTAAAAGTATTAACATGGTACCTATTTTATTCTTAACATTCAACTAAAGCCAAAACAGCAAGACTCCTCATACAAATGCATCTATTGACGATGCCACATCAGGCTGGCATCACTAAGCCTCAGTAAGACTTTACCACTTGCCTACATAAGTCACTTTCTAAGCCATATGGCTGTCCATCCCTGCTGGGCTCAATTTGCAGTAAAGTTCTGATATCTTGCAATCACAGCAATTCCCTGTTCAGTGGCCACTTCTTCCTTCAATGCTCTCCAGGCACTGCCCCCTGCACTCCACATTACCCAGTTCTGAGAGGAACCATTTTTAGTGCTAAACTTCATGTCTGATAGAACAAGTTGAAACTTCTTCCAAACTAATATTCTCACAAAACACAAAACGCCCTACAGTCCACCTATTTGGTTGAACAAAAACAGAAAGGAACCAAGTAATATCCATCTACTGAGTATTTGAAAAGCAGACATGGAAGAATGCTCAACCTCAAGCAATATAAAGAAATACAGGGCCAGGCACAGTAGCTCATGCCTATAATCTCAGCACTTCGAGAGACTAAGGCAAGAGGGTCATTTGAGCCCAAGAATTCGAGACTAGCCTGGGCAACATGGTGAAACACCATCTCTACCAAAAAAAAAAAAAAAAAAAATAGCTGGGTGTGGTGGTGTGTGCCTGTGGCCCCAGCCACTTGGGAGGTTGAGGTGGGAGAATCACTTGAGCCCAGGAGGTCAAGGCTGCAGTGAGCCATAATCATGCCACTGCACTCCAGCCTGGGTGACAGAGTGAGACTGTCTTAAAAAAAATAATAAATTATAGAAGAAATACAAATTAGAGCTGCAATGCCATACCATTTTAACTTGTTAGATGAGCCTAAACATATGAAAAATCCCGGTGTTGGCCAGGATGGGGAGGGACACAGGTACTCTCTGACACTATACTGGTGGAAGTAAACCGTTACGCATTTTAAAACTACAAAAGGTTCGACAAGATCAAATTAGAATCCAGAAGAAAAATATATACATATTTCCTAAAATGTAATCTGTGATGATAACTGAAACAGAAGCCGATTTGGGGATACTATTTGACTTTGGTAAAAACACAAGTAGAGTTTCATCTCTTCCCCCAACCTCCTGGCCACAGCTGACTGAATGGGGACAGACACTACCTAAAATGGGCCAGGTTTCCCTCCCAGAAATCTGGAATTGGGACTCTATGGTTCTGATTTGGTCTGGTCATGCTGTGTTTTTAAACAGTGAAAACATAAACCTGACATCACATTAAGTTATCCTGCCTCTATTTCTATTTAGCATACAAACAAACAGCATTTGAGGATTCAATAAACCAACTCCCACTCTGAATTTTTCTAACTTACACTCTAGGGTTATTTTCTGCTTATATTCTTGTTTTTCCTAACCTTCCTTCTCATCTTCTGATTTGAAGAATAGTAATTTCTATCAGCTTATCTGATTATCATATTTACTTCTGCTTAAGAACATTATTTACAGTTATTTAATAGACTGAGTCTTGTGTAACTAGAGTCAACAAATTCCAAACCTCGCCCTCTACTTCAGAATATTATTCTTGATGGGATTATGGAGTTGCTGGTAAACTTTTCTTTAGGGTTTGGTTTTGGATTTTTTAGTTTTTTTTTTTTTTTTTTTTTAAGTCCTATAGCAATCATAAATCAATGAATCCTCAATGTAACTTTCCAAAACAGACAAAAAAAACTTTTGGTCTCTTCATTTTAAAAACTCATTTTAACTTAACAGTGACTGACATTCACCAACAGATGAAGACCAATTTTTCCTCTTCATTTGTTCCATTATTTTCCAATTTGTTACAGAATTATACAAGCTACAGATCGGATGTGCCCTTCAAACTGTCAAGTTTGACTTTAGAGAATTGCCACTCCCTTGATTGTCTTCTCCCATGAACCCATCATTCTGTCCAGCAGCTCTCAATCTAACAACACTCAAAAAGCAAAGAAGATATACACACTTATTTCAATCATAATAGTCAATTATGACAACACAAATAATTTAAGCTTTCAAAGCACTTAATTGTGCTGAAGATACAAACATGCTACATACTTCAAAAATAATACTCCCCCATCCTGTTTTTAGAGAACTCTGAAAATCTAGACAATATGCTTCCTTTCAAAACACCAACTGGTTATAGAGGAAAAGAAACAGACAAACGATCTTGCCAAGAGCCATTTCTGTAGTTTCCCTCCACTGAGTAGCCCTTTCAGAGGCCACAAAGATTTAAATTCAATCCTTGATTGGACTGATGATACACCACCTTTTATTTATTTAGAACTGAATTTAAAAAAAAAAAAAAAAAGAGTTCAGGGAACTCTAATTCAGTTGTTTCCAATTTTTCCAAGTATGAGGACCCCTCTGCAATACTAAAAAACAACCAACCAACCAAAAAAAAGCAAAAAAAAATGAGGATTCTTTTTAAAAAGAAAACTGAGGATTCTTCTTCCCTTTATTTTTGAGGCAGAGTCTCAGTCTGTTGCCCAGGCTGGAGTGCAGTGGCACGATCCTGGCTCACTGCAACCTCCACCTCCCAGGCTCAAGTGATACGCCCACCTCAGCCTCCCAAGTAGCCAGGACTACAGGTGTGTGCCACCACACCTGGCTAATTTTTTGTATTTTTGGTAAAGACAGGGTTTCGCCACGTTGACCAGACTGAAATTGAGGATTTTTAAAGTAGCTCTATTTAGTGATGAGAATATAGAAACCAAAAAAATTGTCAGTACAAAATAACTCTCTTAAAAGCACCTGCAAACATCTATAAAATAGTAAAACATGAATTTAATCTTTTTGTTACAGAGCCAGTTAATGTCAGAATAAGGTCTAAAACCCAGTCTCCAGATTTATAATACGGATGGGGCTCTTAGAATTGATCACGGAGGGCAGGTGTTTCTTGAGTATCCCTGACAATTCTCTTAGGAACTAAACAAGCTGACTTGAAAGTTCTTATACAAAAGCAAACAAAGACAGACAAGACAATTCTGAAAAAGAAGAATAAGGGTAGAGAACATCCCCTATCAGATATTAAAACATTATAAAGCTTCAATAATTAAAATAGTGTGAATAATACACCTATAATGGAATAGACTAGAAAATGCAGAAACTGACAGTGTATATAGGAACTCAGTATAAGATGGATGTGACATTTTAAATCCCTAGGGTAAGAGTTATTGGTTAAATGCTATTATAACAACTGGATACTCATTAGGAGAAAAAAATCAAATTGAGTTTTCACTTTACCCCTTATACCAAAAGAAGTTTCAGATGTATTAACAACAAAAATGTACAAAATAAAACCAATAAAGAGCAAAAAGAAACACACAAAAAAATTTTAACAATCTTGAAGAAGGAAACGTCTTTTAAAACATTACTGAAAAACAAAAGGCCAAATATTAAACTACTTGAAAAAAATCAAATATTACTTCATTACAGAAAATTCTATAAACAAAATCAAGATTATATATCAAATGAGGTCTTTTTGGGGCATCATAATTCTATCCACAAACCCAGGGTTCTGTGACACCCAAGTACAGCACTCTATTCCATGCAATCCCAAATCACTGGAAAGGAAGCTTTTAATACAGTAAAAATCAAGTCATCTAACAGAATCCATGGTAATAGCCTTAAACCTTTCTTTCCTAGGCCTATGAGGTAAGTTTTCTACAGCACCATCCTCAGCTATTACCTCTACTCACATTAGAAACTGACAGCCACACAGCAAGGCAAGGGCTTTTATTATGCATTTGGGGGATTTATAGTTTAATTTTAGCAGAAGATAGACACAGCAAAGCAATACAATTCAAAAGGTTTTTCTAGCCTTGCTCTGGGATTATATGGTCTTACCATCAACATGCAGGTTCGTCAGTGAACACTTATCAAATTTATAACATCAACAGAGATTTCTGAGCCCCTACTATATGAAAGGCATTATGCCAAACCTGAGATGAAGAACAGTCTTCTGCCTTCCAGTGGCTTACAATCTAACTTAGTCAAAGAGACCATAAGGTAGGGACATCTGCTTACCAACTAGCAGTAACACAGAATTATGCTTCAGTCTTCAAATCTCTACATATGACTGAGTATAGTAAAATTATAGTTATTTAACTTATCACTATTAAGGAAAGCACAGCTAACCATATGATTTTTCTCAAAGCAAGTGTGTAGGCATACCTAAGTGATTCAACTCAAAACATGAAAGCACTAATGTAACAGCATATCAGCTCAGCGAGGGACTCCATCCACAAGGCAATTAATATAAACAGCTGCTATTTACATTTGGATCTTTAGTTCTATACCATCTGGATTTCCAACGTTTTTATTTCCCTTTATCCATAGCTGGTATTTCTCCAAGTTCTTGTCAATTTGTTCTTCCTTTTTGACACAAATATTATCTATTACAACTATAAATTGGCTTTCTTCATCTCAGTCCACATTTATTTTTTACGTTTTTCTTTCTTTTTGCATTCCACAGTATTGCTTGGGAAAATGATATTATTTATGCCATGGTGAAAGCTGAGTCAGGCGGGAATCTGCCACCTCACTACTTTCCTTCCAGATGATGGAATGCTGGCTGTATTCTTCCACTCCCTTGACTATTTAGTTAGCATGAGTTATCAGAACTATCAGCAGAGTAACGACAGTATTCATATTTTAATTTACAAAGAAGACTTTGAAACACACAATAAGGACTTTCTGTAAGGTCAATCTAAGGGGCAATACTGACTTTGCAAGAAATTCCAAAACTGCTTGTCACGTATATGCCTTCAACACACAAACACTAGCAAGTACAATTTCTGAATAATTATCTCACATCTGTCTTTGCTGCCTGTGAATGTTTCCTAGATAACTGAAGATAAAACTGAGGAATGCTTTACAAATTCCTTATTTTAACTTACAGAAATAATTAAACTCAAGACAAATCATCTTTTACCTGGTAATTACAAAGAAATGACTGAAATTACAAGTCAACTCCAATAAGCCATCCTTAATAAATTTCTATAATACTAGTAATTCCATCGGTTAACAACCAGAACTCTCAATAAAGTGCAGTGCGTTTATCAATACAGATTAACAGAGACCATATAGTCTTCATTTCAAATCCTAGGACTAGTTTCCACAAAAATTGTGTTCACTGCATAGCACTGGATATTAAGGTCACCTTTTCACTTTACAAATAAGCACCTTAGAAAAGAAGTCTTAGTATTTCCCGGCAATTAAAAAGACACTCTTTCACATTTGCCACAGTCAGGAATTTTCATAACCTTGAGATGGTTCATCTGTGTTCCAGCAGAAACCACTAGTCATCCAGCAAAAGCAGCAGGAAAAGGAAAAGGTTCACCATTCTGTTAATTTACTGGTCCCTTGCAACTAAGTGATTATGATGAGAGGGAAGAGAGAAAGAGGTACCTGAAAGGAAGAGTCTTTGTTAGATGCTTGTTTGATCTCCATAATCTTGCAAAACCAAGTGTGTATCTTTTTCCCCTCCAGGGAGGTGGGGGAGGTACCACTTAGAAGTTAGGGGGTTAAGTAAACATTACAGGAAGTCACAGGTTCAATGCATTGAGCCCAAACACACTTCACTGAATTGAGTTTTCAGAACCTTTTTAACTGGATCACATCTGTGGTAAGCCATTTCGGCTTCTGCACTGCAAACCTTTTTGGGCTACTTAAGTGGCAACCACACTTCTGACTCCTGTTACTATCTGCTTCTGCTGTTGCTATTTGAAGAGACTGAAACAGGCTTTAGGTAGCCTCCTGATCACAAAAGCAAACTCCAACAAAGCTAGAGTGGCTTCAAAAGATGGTCGAGGCTTAAAGAAGTGGGAAAAGGATGTTCTAGAAATGAAATACAGAGGGCAAAGTACAAACACCATAGCGGAGTGTGCTCAGGGTCATTCTGAAAAATGGTTAAAAGAAGTAACAAGTAATATAATCAAATTCATAATTAAAAAAAATTTTCAATGAAGTAAGGAATGTTCAATGAAAGACACTACCAGCAGAAAATAACTCCTACTTGGGTTTAAGGAGCCTTCGACTCTTAGCTTCACCCCCACTTTTGCCTACTCTAATTATGAACTACTCTGCATCTTTAAGTACTTCCATTTTGAGTAAAAACAAAATAATAAACACTATAGGAGAAGGAGCCCTAGACTAGAATCAGGATTTCTTGAACCAGCTTTACTGTTCACTTGCCATTTGTGACCATAAGAACCTTTCTGTTTCTTACCCATTATGGAAAATAATCGTTTTTTCTGTCCTTGCTTGCTCCCTTTGGAACTTGTCCCCATGTGACCAGTGTCATCTGAATAATAAGCCACCTTATGGTGTTGTATACATCAAATGAGATTACATAACTAAAGACACTTAACCCATAAATCATTATGCAAACATGTACTCTTACCAAAACTGATAGATGCTATCCACAGTAACTGTCCAAACTGCTTTACCATGGCTGTTGCTATCTTTCCACTAAGACCCTAGGCTTCAAATTACCACTTTAGCATTAATTTCCTTCTGCCCCCATTTTAAGCATCCATAGAGGTGCCTGTCATTATCTTTCTTATTGACTATTCTCTCAAGGTATCTATCCTATTAGAATACATGTTAATAGCTGAAAAAAAGAGACCTACATTGTTTTTGCCCTCTCTTCCAAGGTATGGTCTCAAAACACACACACAGATCTGAAGGTTTCTTAGGGATTTTCTCTCTATTGCTGCTTTCTTTACTCTGCCAGTTACTGGGAAATTTTCTATTCTTGGTACAGTACTAAGTACTTTATTTATTATTTACATTCTCTTAAGTATACTCTTTAAGTACAACACTATGGGGTAGGCTTTTTTTTTTTTTTTTTTTTTTTGAGACGGAGTCTCACTCTGTCACCCAGACTGGAGTGTAGTGGTATGATCTCGCCTCACTGCAACCTCCACCTCCCGGGTTCAGGCAATTCTCCTGCCTCAGCCTCCCGAGTAACTGGGACTACAGGTGCACACCACCACACCTGGCTAATTTTTTGTATTTTAGTAGAGACTGGGTTTCACTGTGTTGCCCAGGCTGTTCTCAAACTCCTGAGCTCAGGCAATCCGCCCACCTCGGCCTCCCAAAGTGCTAGGATTACAGGTGTGAGCCACCGTGCCCTGCCTGGCTTTCTTTTTTAGATTAGGAAATCAAGGATCACAGAAGTTAAGAAATGTCCCCGAATCACACAGCTAATAAACAACAGAGTCAAGATTTGAACACAAATCAGTCTGGCCCCAAAGCCCCTGCTCCTGACCTGTCCCATCAGGTCTTAGAGGCAACAGAGCATCCAGTCCAGAGCCTGAAACCTACACAAGGGTGTAGGTATAGTCAGGAACCATCCGTATGTAATTGCATTTATGTATAACCTACTTTGTTCAGAAAGCAAGATAACATTTATTGGAAGTGAAAAAGAAGTATCAAATGAGTTAGAAATCAGACTCATGCAAAGACGCATCCTTTTAAATCCTATACACTGGCTTACAGTGAACCACAAATTTGGTTCAAGAACTTTTAAAGAGGAAGCTCATGGATTGTAGAACTTACTGTCTATAAACCACAAATCTATCAAATACTCAAGGAATGTTCCTTCATTCCTGACTCTAAAACCTGAAAATAATTTCAGCAAACATAGTTAAGTCCATACCTGGTAACATTCTATGCCAAAGCAAAGGCTGAAGAATCACTTTATTTTCCTCTGTATTTGATACTCCAAATGCCGCCTTCTATTCTGATCATATCAAAGCCTAGTTTATGGCAAATCACTGTCAAGGAAAGATTCTCTAGTAGGCGCTAATTTTTTAAAAAAGCCAAGAGACTCTGATAGCTTTCCACTCATAACATACTTATTTGGGATCCTTTCCCCTTAAAAGCAGTGGTTTTGTAACTTTTTTTTAAAAGCAGAACCTTTTCTTAAAATAAAACTTTAATCAAAACACTAAACAGCTAAAAGTGAGTGGCTCTGATTGGATCAAAAGTGAAAGTTTTCCCACTGATTTCTGTGGGGAAATAGATCAAAATGCCTTGCTCAACTCATAACTTTTCTGGATTTCTATTCATTCAACTGTTAAAAAAAAAAAAAAATTGGCTGGCCTAGGTTAACTCCTCAGATTACTACTTCAGAAATTCTGTTAACTTAAATTTAAATGAAATTTGCAAAATCTTTTGAGGATAGCCAGATTAATCAAATTCTATGCAACTTAGGAAAAGAAACCACATTCCATCCATTCACATATGGTTTCCTCATTTTATCACAACCAATACTTTCAAAATAATCTTAAAAAAAAGAAATTTGACCAGGTATAGTGGCTCACACCTATAATCCCAGCACTTTGGGAGGCCAAGACAGGCAGATCACTTGAGCTCAGGAGTTCAAGACCAGCCTGGGCAACATGGCAAAACCCCATCTCTTCTAAAAATACAAAAAATTAGCCAGGCATGGTGGTACATGCCTGTAATCCCAGCTACCAGGGAGGCTGAGGTGGGGGGATCAACTGATCCCAGAAGTCAAGCTTGCAGTGAGCCAAGATTGTACCACTGCATCCCAGCCTGGGTGACAGGAGTCTGACCATGCCTTAAAAAAAGAAAAAAAGAAATTTATGCTGGGTGCAGTGGCTCACGCCTGTAATCCCAACACTTTTGGAGGCCGAGTCGGGCAGATCACCTGAGGTCGGGAGCTCGAGATCAACCTGACCAACATGGAGAAACTCCATCTCTACCAAAAATACAAAATTAGCCGGGTGTGGTGGCACACGCCTGTAATCCCAGCTACTTGGGAGGCTGAGGCAGGAGAATCGCTTGAACCCAGGAGGCGGAGGTTGAGGTGGGCCGAGATCATGCCATCGCACTCCAGTCTGGGCAACAAGAGCAAAAACTCTGTCTCAAAAAAAAAAAAGAAAGAAAAAAGAAATTTCAAAACTACCAGAAATAATTTGACCTGAGAATTAGGCAGCCCCCAAAATAAAACCAAAATTCAACAAGCAACAAAAAATAACATATGAAACCCAATACTTCAGGAATAATATTTGAATGCTAACTGGACCTACAAAAGAAATATTAATCTAATGCTTGTCGAGTTTTAGAAAAAGCCATGGGAAGTTTAGCACCATTCATTCAGGTGTTTCTGAAAAAGAACTGAACATCTTGAGAGAAGCAGAAAACTGTATGTGTTTTAAGTTATATTATCCTACAGCACTTCTGACAAAAGAAAACCACAAAAGCCAACTTTTGGACGTATTCATATTAATAAGATTCTATCCTAATATTCTAAAAGGTAAAAGTTGCAGATTTTTTTAATGAAAGATAATGGAAAGCAAAAAATGCACAGTAAGAATTGTCTTAATTACTGGAAATGCAGGCACCTCTAATTTTCAATATCTAAGGCAGGAGTGTCCAATCTTTTGGCTTCCCTGGGCCACACTGGAAGAAGAATTGTCTTGGGCCACACATAAAATACACTAATACTAACACTAACGACAGCTGATGAGCTAAAAATAAGTAAATAATAAATAAATCACAAAAAAATCTCATAATGTTCTAAAGAAATTTACAAATTTGTGTTGGGCTGCATTCAAAGCCATTCTGAGCCACATGCAGCCCATGGGCCATGGGTTGGACAACTGTGATTTAAGGTTTCAGAAATACAATCATCCTAGAAAGCATCTTCAGCATGATTCAGTTTTGCTTTTTCTGAGCTCATTTATTCATTTCCCTTGCCAGTTCATTCATTTCTGATGTCCAAGCATAATCAATGCTCACACCGAACACCAGGAGCGCCATCTCCTGGTTTTAAAAAAAGGGTAAACACAAGGGTCTATATCATGCTGAACACTGGGTGAGGGGGTCCACGGGGCTGTTACAGAGAGAATCATGTTGTTTCTTTTTTTCTCTTTCAGGAATTCACTGAAACAAACAAAAAACAAAATAGTAAACTAGGCAAAGTGACAATGTAGGTGAGATACCATTCATTATACCTGCAAAACAACCCAAAAAGTAAATGTCTCTTCAGTAAAATGCCACTACTTTCAACCTTACTTCCTATTCTTGGCACTTCAGTTTAACATGTGTCTAGAACCAGACTATACCCACCTATATATTTCATAGTCTATTAAAATATTTGAATGTATTTGTCTGCTATCCAAAATTAACTAATGGTAAGCAAAAAATAATAATTACTATAATTAATTTGTTAATAATAGTCATCACTATCTTTCCCCTTCTCTAGGCTTGGATATTTACTTTTGTATTTTAATCTAATTTCCCTTTCCTTAAGGCAAGAGGATCACTTGAAGCCAGGAGTTCAAGACCAGCCTCATCAGCATAGCGACACCCCATCTCTAAAAAAAACTTTAAAAATTAGCCGGTCCTAGTGGCACACACCAGTAGTAGTCCAAGCTACTCAGGAGGCTGAGGTGGGAGGCTCACCTGAGCCTGGAGTTTGGGGTTACAGTGAGCTATGATTGCACCACTGCACTCCAGCCTGGGTGACAGAGCAAGACCCTGACCCCCCCAAAAAAAAAAGAAAAAGAAAAGGAAATGTATCCCAAGAATATAAGGTTGGCTTAATCTCCAAAAATCAATATAATAACTACTATCATAAAGGACAAAATCACATGATCATCTCAATAGAAAAAGCATTTCCCAAAATCCAATATCCATTCATGACTGTTGATTTGTTAAAGAAAAGATGTTAAATGATATCAAGAACAATACAGTACGTGTGTGTCAATGGAGACACAATGAGGAAGCTAAGGCAAAATACATGAAACAAAAGAAGTTTATTACTCACAGGTCCCAGAGAGGTTAGAGTGCCAAACAGAGACAGACAGGAGGTCCTGAGACAGGAGAGGGAAGGAGCAGGAGGGAGAGGGAGAAAGAAGAACTGTGGAACTACACCTTTAAGGGACATTATTCCTTATGCTTTCCTTCTTGTGAATTGGTTAAAGAACACAAATGTGAATAGGAACTAATTCACACGACTTCTGAGGCTGACCATTAGGTTTTACTCGGTCGGCAGCTCATGGTGTGTTGCATTTTGGGTCAGTGAGATGAGGCACAAGTAGGCCATATTGCAAACAACTGCAGAGAGGGGAAGTTCTAACTAGGCCAAAGGTGACAGGGCATGACTGAATTACAAACAATTTATGTTAGGCCTAAAATGGATGCTAAGGTAGCAACTATATTAAACTTAAAACAGTGATTAAAAACTCCTAGACTTAGAAGAAAACTTCCTCAACCTGATAAGTCGTCTACAAGAAAACAACTAACATCACGTTTAATGTTGAAGGACTGAATGCTTTCCCCCTGAAATCAGGAACAAGGGAGGAATATCTAATCTTATAATTTCTACACAATATTGTAAAGGAAGTTCTATCCAGTGCAATAAGGCAGGAGGAAAGAAAAGAAGGGGGAAAAGGGGGAGAAAGTATCTAGAGTGGAAAAGAGGTAAAATTGTCTTGCTAGTCAATTTCATGATTACCACATTTTATGATCCTATACATAAAAAGTCTAAGGAATCCACAATAAAACTACTAGAATTAAAAGACAAATTCAACAAAGTCACACGATACAAATTAATATAAAGAAATCAACTGTAGTGACTACAAAGAGGAAAGTTTCTAAGGGAGTTCCTCTGTGCTGATGGAACAGTTCTGTAACTTGATGTGGTAGTGATTACATGAATCTATACATATGATTAAATTGCACAGAACACACAACTGAGTGCATGTATAAGCTAGTGAAATCTGAATAAGGTCTGCAGATTGCACCAATGTCAATTTCCTGGTTTTGATTTTTTTTCCACAAATAGGACTTTTTACTTGCCATTATTATAAGTCTGAACTTTAAACAGATTCTTGGACTGGTGGTTCATATCCATCAGCTCATTCAACTTTAGCACCTGTCTTGCTCCCAGTGGCTTTTCCAGAACTACTGCCTTCACCATGAAGCTCCATGAGTTTTCCCAATTCAAACTTGGGCTTCTTCAGCATTTTTACTTTTCTAACGAAGACATCCTGGAGAGGATAAATGGATTGGCAAATCTTTTCTATGTCTTTTCCAATGCTGTCTGGAATCAATTTATTGACCACTTCTTTCAAGTCATTTTTCTGCACCTCCCGGGTCTTGATTTCCATCATATTCTTCTGGATTTGGTGGACCTGTTGGTGCTGAGCATAAAAGGTTTTCCATATCTGATTGTTACATTTTTTTTAGGAAAACCAACACAGAACAGACAAAGCAAGTAACCATCGGTAGTCTTGACATCAACATGAGCTTCAATCCCTGTCTGCCATTTTTTGACCATGGAACACATTTTGTCACGGGTAAGATCCATGCCAAGGAAGTTAGGAAGTTTTTGCCCTGAACATCTTCAGTAATCAGCTTGAATTTTCTAAATGCAATCTCATCATTCTGCAAATCAGCAAGACTCACCTCAAACACACGACCCTTGAGGCTATCAGATGCAATTTTGTTTCCTTGGGTCCTGGTGACTAGCATCTTTCCAATATTCCTTATATTGAACACAGCAAGTGCTTTCACATCATACCAACCTTTCTTAGAAAATGGATCAACCACTTTCTTCTTGGCTCCCTTTCTGCCTCCTTTCGTAAGGCGCTTGTTCTTACCAACAGCCATGGTGCTGCTCAGAGAGCCAAAAGGGCAGTTTTGACATTATACTATAGTTATGTAGGATGTTACCACTGGAGGAAGCTGGGTAAAGAATACATAGAACCTCTGCGAACTATTTTTGCATTTCCAATGAGTCTATTATTGTTCCACAATAAAGTTATTTTTAAAGTTAACTGTATTTCTACATATTAACAACAAACTATGAAAAATGAATATGATCTTCAGATGACTCTTTTCTGAAAACTTGGGAACCACTGACTTAGACCTTTTTTGAGATAGTAAGTACATAAGTTACACAAGCACATGATGTCCCACACTCCAAACTATATCTCAGTGAAGTTCCCAAACATTACAATCTCCTGGCTATCATTTAAATTTTTCAAAGCCCATGTACTACTTCAGACCATCGCAATTTCTGAGGCTAGGTCAAAGGCATCAGTACTTCTGAAATTCCCCGCGCAAACCACTACTGTATGAGGCAACAATTCTCAAATTTATGTTCCAGGATCTCTTACAGTTCAAGACCCCAAGAAGAGTAAAAATAGAAAAGGAAAAAAAAAAGAAAGTAATGAAACAAGGTGGCTTGAACCCAGGAAAGAAACAAAAGAAAGAAAAAGTCATAGTAGAGAAGGAATTAAGATGTCCAAGGGAGAATAATAGATTCAAATGAAAATTTTACAAAGGGCATTGAGGAAAAGTAGAAAAACAACCATAAGAAAGTGAAATTTAAAAAGAAGTATAAAGGGTCAAAGTTGAAGTGAATAAAACAGAAATTAGGCAAAGAAGGTCAAATATTCATATAATTAGAAATACATATACCTCCAAGATACATATACATCAAACTCTGGAAGAAGATATTCAAAACACTAAAACAGAATATTTAAAATAATACTCTAAGAAAACTTCCTGAAAATAAAAGACCTGAATCTACACATTTTAAGAGCCAATCGGGGAAAACTGACCAAGAACAAACTACCCCAAAAATGTAACCTAGTAAACTATTAGACTTCACGCATATGAAAGATATCTTCGAGGCCTCCATGCTAAAAGATATCAGAGAATGATATCAGAGAATGAATCAGCCTGGCATCAGACTTAGCAAAGCAACATAGAAAGCAAGACTAGTAGAAAATCATTCTCAAAAAGCTTAAGGGTGAGAACCTGTCTCAAATAAATAAATCCTAAAAATAAGAAAAGAAGCTCAGTAAAAAGGATTGTATATCAAGCCAACCTGTCCTTCAACTAACGAGGCTAATAAAAAAAACTTTGAACAAGCAAGAACTCACAAAATACTTACACATGTATCTTTCCTGAGGGTTCTAATCCCTTTCTCAACCCAGGTTCATCATCTGGACCACAGGCTAACTATGTTCTCAGTTCTGCCAAGAACATTATACAACTAATACAATGCTAGATGCACAAGAGAGACACTGATACATTGCATTCAATGGAACATCCGGGCTTGAGCTCCGTCTAAACAAGGGATGACTAAAGAAACATAAGCAAAAGGACTGGTCACAAAGTGAGCATTTTATGTATTTAAGTATAGAACTAAGAATAAAAACAAGACAGAAAAATGATACATAAACTGTATATGTCCTGAAAGAATTTGAAAATGCAACTGAAATAATGGGAAGAAAGGGAAGAGAAAAAGGAAAGAAAAAAAAAGATACAATCATAGGTGATTGTATGGTGAACAGATGTGAAGCAAAAGATGCCTTTTAAAAGTAGCATACAAGACAGTAAAAAGATAGGTTAAAAATAAGAAGGGGTTGGCCAGGCGCGGTGGCTCACGCCTGTAATCCCAGCACTTTGCGAGGCCAAGGTGGGCAGATCACAAGGTCAGGAGATCGAGACCATCCTGGTTAACACGGTGTAACCCTGTCTCTACTAAAAATACAAAAAATTAGCCGGGCGTGGTGGCGGGCACCTGTAGTCCCAGCTACTCCGGGGGCTAAGGCAGGAGAATGGTGTGAACCCAGGAGGCCAAGCTTGCAGTGAGCCAAGATCGCACCACTGCACTCCAGCCTGGGTGACAGAGCCAGACTCCATCTCAAAAAAAAAAAAAAAAAAAAAAAAGAAGGGGTTAAGGTACTACAAAAGGTACTAATTCAATGGTACTATTAGAATAAAAACTTAGTCCCACCTTCCTGATATCAAAAGAATTTTTTAAATTAAGAAAAACACATAAAACAATAAATGAACAGAGTAAATATACCAAAATACAGACAGTAATTTAACACAATGACAGACCTGAGAACAAACCTATCAGTTATAACAATATGAATGAGCTTAACCTTCTTACTAAAAGAAAGATATTTTCAAATTTGCTTAGAAAGCAAAGACTATGCTGTATGTAAGAGACATACTTAAAATGCAGTGATTCAAAAAGGCTAAAAATAAAGGAACAAAAATTTACCAGGTAAAGAAAAATAATCAAACAACAAAAAAATCAAGACAAAAGTTATCTGAATAGACCTAACTACTTTTAAATACTAAAAGTTAATTTCACAATGTAGAATACATTATTAATCTCTATGAACTAAATAATAAATTATGGCTGATCCAAGAGTAAATAAATAGAAACACACCATAAATAAAACACACTACTTGATACAAAGCAGAGCATAGGAAAAAAAAGATATAAATGATTTCAACAATATAACCAACAAAGTAGTTTTTCTGTATATATAGAGAGACAGCACTACACTTTGGTAACAGAGAATATAGTTTCTTGAACACTCACAGAAAATTAAATGTTAAGGCACAAAGAAATCATTACTATGTTCATAAAATGGAAATATCACAAAAAATATCCTCTGATCACAGTGCAAAAACAAAACTAGAAATACAAAACACTGAAAATGATACAAATACTATAAGGAGAGGTGGACAAATGAACAGTGGTACAGTTATACAATGGAAAATTATACAGCAAAAATAACAGATGAATTTAACAAAACTTGTTGAATGAAAGATCAAAAAACAAAACTACATAATAATGATTGTATTTCTGTAAAGTTCAAAAGCAGACAAAACTCAATATTAGAAGTCAACTTAGTCGTTACCTTTGGAGAGGGGTGGGCATGAGATGAAGGGAATGTGAGGGCCTTCTGAAGTTCTGGGAATGGTCTGAGTGCTGGTTTCATGGATGAATTCATTTTGTGAAAATTCACCTATACTTCTGATGTAGACTTTTCTGTATCCATATCAGTAAAATATACAAAAATAATAATAGTAGTAATTAAACCAAGAAAAATAAAACTAGAAATTAAGCACAAAAAAGCCTTTCCACCTAAATTTATACAACTCTTGGGTGAAAAGGGATATACAAACAAATGACTGAATTTCTGAGAGATAATGAGAACCTATACATCAGAGTCCATAGAACACATTTAAAGTAGTAATCAAGGAAACAAAAGCAAAAATAAACAAATGGGATTGCATCAAATTAAAAAGCTTCTGCACAGCAAAGGATAAAATGAACTGTGCACTTAAAAATGGTTAAAACCATAAACTTAATGTTATGTATATTTTACCACAAAAAAATTGAAATAAACAAAGCACAAACTAAATTTATCAAGGAAAAATGAGCAAATGCACAAACACAAAAAAGATAAAATATATTAATCACAGGAAAGTACTCTGTACACCTCTACGGAAACGAATTTAAAAGCCTAGATGAAATGGATAATTTCATAGGAAAACAGAGTTTACCCAAATGGACACCCATAGAGATAGAAAGCTTAGGCCAACTAAATTCCATAGAAGAACTGAAAAAAAGTTATCAAACTACCCTCCCCCAAAAAACCCGGATGATATCAAGAGGCAAGTCCATCAAACCTATACAAACCAGATAATCCCAATATTACATCTATTTTTTTAAACATGAAAAAAAATTCCCAAATCCTTTTTTATAAATCAAGTGTAATATTAATAACTGAACCTGACTGTGATCACACAAAATAGGAACATTACAAACCAATAACACATATGAATATTAATGTCAAATTCTGAAATAAAATATTAACAGACTCCAACACCACATTAAGAGTTTATACCAGGCCAGGCGCAGTGGCTCACGCCTGTAATCCCAGCACTTTGGGAGGCTGAGGCAGGCGGATCACTTGAGGTCAGGAGTTCATGATCAGCCTGGCCAACATGGTGAAACCCCATCTCTACTAAAAATACAAAAATTAGCCCAGCATGGTGGTACGGGCCTATAGTCTCAGCTACTCAGGAGACTGAGGCAGGAGAATCGCTTGAAACTGGGAGGCCGAGGTTGCAGTCAGCCGAGATTGTGCCACTGTACTCCAGCCTGGGTGACACAGCGAAACTCCATCTCAAAAAAAGAGTTTATACTAGGAATGCAATAATGATTCCGATTAGGAAATCTAGTAATATAATTCACCATATTCATAAGTTTAACAAGAAAGTCATATAATTGCCTCCACAGGAGGCCGAAAAAGCCCTTGATAAAATTCAGAATTAATTCCTAATATATATATAGAATAAATAGGCGTAGATGCATACTTTCTTAAAACAACTTAAGACAGAACAAGAATGAATTAGGGTAAGAGCATGTGCATGCACGCACATACACACAGTGAGTGCAAGTGCCAAAATCCTAAAGGGCAAATTCTACACACATTCCCATTAAGGTCAGGAACCAGATACGAATGCCCACTACCTTTTCCACTATTTAACATTTTTCTGAAGGTATTCACCAAGGCAATTAGACAACAGAAAACAATTAAAGGCACAAACAATGGAAAAAAAGAAAAACAACTCTACTGGTTGATGACGTTAGTAAACCTGAAAAACTCCAGGAATCAATGACAAAATTAACTCAAACAATTAAAGAATTCAGCAAGATAGCAAGATATAAAGTAAACAAACTAGTCTTCACATACACAAAGAATAACCAGTTAGAATGCAAAATGGAACAGAAAATCCCATTTATAACAGCAACAAAATACTCAGGAATAAACGATAAGAAATGTTCAAAACTTATACAAAGAAATCTATAAATTTATACACACCTGAAAGGCACATGAAAGTAGACTTGAACATTTGACTGTTCTTGGCTAAGACATCACAACTTCATCAGGTTGTCAGAGTTGATTTATAAATATAAAGCAATTCAATAAAAATTACACAGCTTTTTAATGGAGCTCAACAAATTGATGCTGAAGTTCATGTGGAAAAGCAAACACAAAAGAACAGCTCAGTAAATGTTGCAAGGGAGGAGCTAAGAGGGAGAAATGCCCTTTCCAAATATTAAAACAAAGCCTCATGATTAAAATTGTGTGAATAGCATATGAACAGACAGACCAACAGAATGGAATGGAACGCCCAAAAATAGACCCAGCTACATACAGAAATCTAATATACAGCAATGGTGGCATCACTAATAACTGGGTAAAGATGAACTTTATAAATGGTGTTGGTACAACTCAATCACTATTCGGAAGAAGACAAAATCAGATCTATTCCTCACACCATATATATCAGAATAAACTTGTAGTGTATCATAAATCTAAATGTAAAAAATGAAAACTACTCAAGTACTAGAATAAAATATTGGTGAATCCCTCTACAAATAATCTGACCTTGACTCAAAACCCATGCCCAATTTAATTAAAGAAAAGCTTGATAAATCTGACTACATGAAGATATTTTCATGGGGAAAAAAAATCAGAAAAGTCAAAACTAGGAGAAATATTATAACATATATCAAAGGAATATTATTCCTAAGGCAAAAAAAAACTTAAAAAATGAACAGAAAAGGTGTAAAAATTCTATAGAAAAAAAGGGCAATAGACAATTCTCAAAATAATATAAAAATTTCCCTTGAACATAAAGGATGCTCAACTTTAGTCATAATAAAGGAAATAAATATAATTAAACTACACAAAGATTTTTTACCCATTAGATTGGTAAAAATTTGAAAGCTTCACTATATCCTCTAACTAGCAAGCTATAAAGAAACGGGCACTCACACACTGCTCAGAGTAATGCAAAATGATACAATCTCTATGAAGGGGAATTCAGCAGTGTCTAACAAGATTAAATATACATTTATCCTTCAACCCAGAAATCCAAATTTGAGGACTTTATTCCCAAATTAAACCTCCTGCAATATAAAAATACATACACAGGGTTATTCATAGCCACATTATTTGTACTGTAATTGCAAAATATTGGAAGCTACCTAAATGTCCAAACATTTAGGTAGACTGGTGACCAAACTGCATCATATTCACACTATGTGAACAGCACTATACAGCTATAACATTATGAGGAAGAGCTCTGGAATCTGATAAAGAGTAATTAATTTCTAGAGTATATTTTAAGTGAAAAAAAGCAGAAGACTGGTGACCAAACTGCATCATATTCACACTATGTGAACAGCACTATACAGCTATAACATTATGAGGAAGAGCTCTGGAATCTGATAAAGAGTCATTAATTTCTAGAGTATATTTTAAGTGAAAAAAAGCAAAGTGCAACAGAATTTAAATAGTATGCCACCTTCTGTTCTTGAAAAAAAGATATATAAGAAAACATACATGTACTGTCTTAAAAGAAACTAGAAAAGTGAGGCTGGTTATTTACAAAAGGGAGAAAGGACACAGTCAAAGGGATATGAGAGGGAGTGACACTTCTCTGAAACTACGGTTTTTGTAGTTTTGTATTAGATTATGTTAAAAAAAAATCAAATCAACAAGGACCCTAAAACAAATGATCAAGGTGTAATTTTTTGTTTTTTTAAGATGCAGTTGTGTTCTTGTCGCCCAGGCTGCAGTGCAGTCGCATGATCTCGGCTCACTGCAACCTCCACCTCCCAGGTTCAAGCAATTCTCCTGCCTCAGCCTCCCACGTAGCTGGAATTACAGGCACCCGCCACCACACCCAGCTAATGTTTTTGTAATTTTAGTAGAGATGGGGTTTCACCACGTTGGCCAGGCTGGTGTCAAACTCCTGACCTCAAGTGATCCTCCCGCCTTGGCCTCTCAAAGTGCTGGGATTAAAGGCATGAGCTACCATGCCCGGCCGATCAAGGTATAATTTAAATGAATAACAAAACCACATTTAAGGAAAAACTTGTCCATTTAACCTAAAGTTAAAATGTATTAGCATAAATGAATATCTTGTTAAAAATCTTTACTGCCTGTAGGATATTTCAGGATGTTCTCTTTTACATGGCTGACATTGGTAATTCGTGCCTTCCATCTTTTATTTGAATTTATTAATCCCACCAAATTGATTGATATCATCAATCTTTTCAATAACTGCAGATGTTCTCTACTGTATATTTATTTTCTATTCTATCAATTTCTCCTCGTTTAATGTCTATCCACTTCCTCTGGGTTTGGTATGCCGTTCCTTTCTAACTTCTTAAAATTGATGTTCACATCATTGAATATTTTTCAGGCTTTCTTCTTTCCTAACACATATGCATGTGTGTTATATATATCAGAATAAACTTGTAGTGTATCATAAATCTAAATGTAAGGCTATAATCTTTCCTCTGAGTATGACTTTAGCTGCACCTCACAAATTTTTATATACAGTATTTTCATATTAATTCTAATCAACATATTTTGTAAAATTTTCTAATTCTCACTGTAATATCTTCTTTGATCATGGGACACTTAGAAAAGGTTTTCTAGCTACCTTTTGCTATTGATTTTAGTTTAATTTATAGAACACTCTGTTTGAATTCAATCTTCTAAAATATACTCAAACTTGCTTTTCCCAACAAGCTGATAGATACTGTCCAGTCTACTTATAAAGAATGTGCATTCTGCCATTAGGTACAACAACTAGACACACTGAGGCAATTTTATTAATTGTTTTGTTCAAATCATCTATATCCTTTGTTCTATCACTTGCAGAGAAAGTACAAAAAAAAAACTTCCCTCTATGATTGTGATTTTATTTTCTCTCCCTACTTCTTTTTAAACCAATATTATAATAACTAAAATTCTCTCTAGACGATCTAGACACCCCATTATAGAAAACAGAAAGGTGAATGTCCTCTTCCACACTAATTTAAAACGGCAGCAATTTTTTCAACTAATTATCCAAAATACCTTACTATCACCTGTCCCCAAAATAAAATCATTGTTACAGACATCCTCCAAACTTTAATTGGGTCATATCCAATAACTCCAGACAGCAGACTTAGTTACTGAAATGTACATTGTGCAACTAATTCATACTGCCAGGCATACAGGGAAAGTAGCAATACTCTACAATACATTCCACAGACAAATTACTGAGACTTTTCTACAGTCCTATGGTACTAACTTTCCCAAACCAAAATTACTTTGGTTCTGCTCTCTGGCAAAGATGGCAAATATTTCACCCTTCAGTTCCTGTGGTATTGTATCCTGCTGAGCTGAGATACCACCTTAACATCACTCTAACACAATGCTCCAGACTGCAATTGTTGGCATGTGACCTAAAAGCCACCAACCACTCATCTCTGGATGAGCACTTGCTCACGTGGTTAACCGGTGGGGAAAATTCCTGCATGCAAGTAGTCCTTCCAAGAATCTCAGAGCTCTGATACACAATCACAGTCTTGATCAGCACCCTCCAAGTTCTCAGGTCAAGGTGTCACCTTTGGTTTGGATCAGGTACCCCTCCTATCCCATCCCAGGGCACCTTTGCTTCTCTGTCAGCAGCAGTGCATTACAGTGATCTCTTTATTCTGCTATTCTACTAACACCTCCTCAAGGCAGGAACCACTGATTCATCCAACAGCCACAGCACTTTGCAATGCCTACCTAGCACACAGACACCCACCTTCTACCTTTGTCCCTATCTATCCTCTACACAGGAGTCCTAGTGATCCTCTTACAATCTAACTCATGGTATCATGTCCCTGCTCAAAACTTTGCAATGGTTTTTCATCTCACTCAGAATAAAATCCAAAGTGCACCACAGTCTACACGGCCCTACACAATCTGGCCCTTTAATACCTCTGTCACTATGCATCCCCCTACCCAACCCCCTATTCATACTGCCCTCCCTGCTGCTACTCGGGTATCTCAAAGGGGCACTTGCTGTTTCTCCCCAAATAAGGTTCGTTCCCAAAATATTTGCCTGGCTGGTTCACTCCTTCACTTTCGTTTGTATCTCTGTTCAAATGTCATCTCACATAGGCTTCCCTGACCACCTTATCAAAAATGGCAGTCTCTGATACTGTCTCTCTTCACGTGCTTCGCTTTCTTTATATATATATACATACACACACAGACATATGTATATATACACATACATATACATATATATATACACACACACATATACACACTAGGCTGTATACTAAGGAAAGCATAGTAAAGAAAGCAAAGCAAGTGAGGGGAGATATATATATATTTTTTAACATGTTGTTTATTAGCTTTCTCACCTACTACAATGTGAGTCCCATCAGAAAAGGGAGAAAATATGTTGTCTAAAACAAGGGTCAGGAATTTTTAGTGTAAAGAGCCAGGTAGCAAATATGTCGTACTGTGTAAGTGAGCCTCTTTTGCCACCACTTACCCCTATCAGCTCTGCCTTGCAGCACTAAAGCAGCCCCAGACAAAAGAACAAATACATCTGTATTCCAATACAATTTTCCTTGCAAAATCAGGCAAAGAGCCAGATGTGGCCCACAGCCTGTAGTTTACCAACCCCTGATCTAGAACAAGCTTGCCATGCAGGATATTGATTTTGAACTAACCAAACATCTCTCTCTTGGTCTCTAAAGCTACCTTTAATTGACAAAATAGTGGCACTCCAAGCGCTTCTGTAACAGTAACTTCAAACTATCTTCTATACATCTTTCACCAAAAAATCCACCTGAGATCACTTATATTCCTGAATGACTGTTTGAAGGATATGAAGTGTGCTTATTCTCACAACTAGAAAATACATAATAAACCATGTCAGTTTGATCCTCCACAGAATTGTTTTTGATTGTTGTACTTTCACTTTATTTAAGGACATGACAAACAGCCAAACAAGAACCACTGTTCAATGTACCACAGGAATGCCACTGAGCACATCACCTACTACACCTTTCAATGTAACCAATTAAGGAAAAGAAACATATTAAGGAAAAGAAACTGGTATGTTCTTTATGCATGGTGAAAATGACAGCATAGAGCTGAGGATGATTTCCTTTCACTGTGGCCACCAGGATGCTCACCCGAGTTCCAGTCAGACTGGGGCAGAGACTAATTATGTTACCAAACCCCATGACCTCTCTTCTCCTGGGGCGTATAGCTCTGCCATGTGTCCAGCCTAAAGTAAGCTAAGATAGGCCATGTCTGAGTATGGCTAGTAGGATGAGAAGCAATGTGTGCTGGTCTATAAAAACCTCCCACAGGACTGTCCTCATTCTCCACCCACTGCCTGAACTAAGCAGGTTCCCAGTTCCTATAGGAAGCTAAGTCACAAGGTGGAAAAAGGCTGACTACCTGAACAGCCATGTGGACACCTAACCCATGACGACCCCAACATAAGCTTCCACGTGGGTGAGAAACAGATGCTTCTTGCTCTGAGTCACCGAAATCTTGCAGTTATTAAAGCAGTCCTTATGTCTAAAACACTGACCACGGAGACTAGAACTTTATTGAAAGTATAGGTTTTGATGTATTCATTTCTGGTCCTTATATATTCTTGATTCTCATTCTTTATATTTAGCTTTATTACTATGAGCATTTCCTATAAGCTAATCCAGATATTCATTTAATGACAGATGAGAGAAAAGTCTCCATTGCTTATATTCAATAAATCATCATCTCAAATAATAAAAATCTGAATAAAGTACATATTCCACTTAAAACTCTATTTGTAACTTTCATTTACACACAGTTCATCTAAGTTATGTAACTGTTCAAAAAGAGAAAAAATGCTAAGTAAATATTAAAATGCAGGGCAATATTGTCTCAAATGAAATTTGACAATCATCAGAAACAAAATAGCCTAAGAAATAAAACTACAAATTTCTAAACTCCTGTGTGGCAAGAAAAAGTAACCATAATTATAGCTTAATGTAAAGCAGCTGTTCTAAACTCTTCGGTGCCTAATCCCTACACAATTATTTCAAATGATGTTCTGAAGTTTTGTAGTTTTCATAATTTTTTTTTTTTGAGGGGTGGGAACTGGACATGTCGGAAATGGAAGAAGTTTTCAATGAATGCTCTGTAACGCAATGGACAAACAGCAGAGAAGCTATAAAGATTTCAATTACAGCTCAAGCATCAAGTTCATTTTCATTGATAAACTTTGTAACCATTCTAAATTGCAATGCCAACTTTTGAAAAGGAGTAACCTTTTAATAATCTTCCTCCCTGGGATATCTCAAAGAACAAGTCACATTCTAGGGAAGCCTTGGGAAACAAATGCTGTTTGCAGTATATAATTAAAATCTCAAGACAGGTGTCTGGGGAATTAGGGGGTTTCTGTGTATTTCTGGGTTTCTGATCAAAAGCCAGGATGATTAACTCTAAAAGATATATGACAAATACTACAGAAAACCAAGAATGGAGATATGTTTTAAATTCTACAGGGATGGTTTTTTTTTTTAATGTGTTTTTACATTTATACTGAAAACAGACGTGTTCTATATTGGAAAATTACAGTATTTCTGCCAAAGTTAAGATCTTACTTTTGAAGACATGTAAAGTCAGTCTCTTCCTTCTCATTCTAAGCTGTCCAACAGCCACAACCTCTCTCAGAACAATATAAACATACTCATAAGTTGCCCCCTCTCTATCATCTTTCTGGTTAATGGCACCCCTCAACTTGTACTAGAGTTTCTCCTGTGTACCACAGGAAGCAAGTGAAATTCATGAGCCCTTCTATAAACATTAATTCTTTTTTTTTTTTTCTTTCTGAGACAGAGTCTCACTCTTTTGCCCAGGCTGGAGTACAGTGGTGTGATCTCACCTCACTGCAGCCTCCACCTCCCAGTTTCAAGCCGAGATAGCACCACGGCCTACAGTCTGGGCAACAGAGTGAGACCCTGTTTCTGCCAAACATTAATTCTAACATTAGAATAGACTCTGCCCCAGCAAAGAGCTGCAAAGCCAATTCAGAGCTGAAACCTGCCTAGGTAATATCCTAACACAGGACTATGTAACAAAATAGGCAAAAAACAAAAAAAAAAAAGAAAAACACAACCTTGTCATGTACACATTTTGAGAAGTTAGAAAATAAGTGATGGTAGCAGAGCAACATGGCTCAGACCATACTGTATAAATTACCCAGTAGTGATCAAGTCCTACTTATTATATAATCATGAATCAAAACACGTAACATTTTCACTCAATGTAAAAATATTTGTTGAGTATCTACTACGTGCCAAGAATGAACCACTTCATCCATTTAGCTGATAAAATAATGGCCACACTGATTCCAGTTCACAGTCAATCACACCTATACTTTGGTATTGCAATATAATTTCACGGAGCTTTTCGAGAGCACAAAATGGATAACAGCTCTCAATGAGAGGATGCTATGAGATGAACTAAAATGGAACTGCCGCAGCATGCTAATAAAATCTTCAGCATGCACTAGAGGAACTTTTAAAAATCCAATTCAGCTTTCAACTGCTAGAAAACAAGTATTCCAAGATCAAAGACCACAAAGGCTGTGAGAGGACAGCCAGTGGGAGAAGGCACCAAGTGTTACCACAGTGAAATAAGTGCAAGACCTAAATGAAGGTCTCTATGTGACGACGACGTTCAAGAGGTTATCTGACAAGCTGGAACACACACACACTATGCACAGATTATATACAAGGCACCACCCTATGTGGTTCCTGCCAACAAGGAGTTTGTGAACTAGTCAGCAAGATAATCTATCCTGTTTTACCTCACTTGAATATAAGCTTTCTGAGGGCAGCAGCTTGGTTATGTTAAACATTCTTATCACTGCTAACTAGAACAGTGCCCTCAGACATAGTTGGCATACAAACATGTGTGGGCTGACTTAAGTATTTAAGCAAAAACTAAAAGAAAGAAAAAAGTAAAATACCAAAAAGGTTCAAGAACATCTAACACAACAGAAGGTATCTGTAGATCAATTTCAAGACCACTGCTCCAAGGTCAGAGGGCACCCTGAGAAGAGGTCCCAGGGAAATTTCAGAAAGTACAAAGTTGAGAAATCATCCCAGATGCTGAGCTCAGAACCAAGGCCTAGAAGCCCCAGGAGACCTAAAAGATGAGAAATACCCTAGAATGTCTGTGATGTTTAAAATGTTTTAAAATTTTAAAAAGAAAAAAAAAAAAGTCAGAAGAGCTAATTTCCCAGAGGAAGAGGCACATATGCAGGCAGAGAGAAGAAACAGAAGCATCTTTGGCTCCAAAGATTAAGGCTGAAATCTAAGTATGGAAAAACTATTCTTTTTTTTTTTTTTTTTTTGAGATGGAGTCTCACTCTGTCGCCCAGGCTGGAGTACAGTGGCACGATCTCAACTCACTGCAACCTCTGCCTCCTGGGTTCAAGCAATTCTCCTGCCTCACCCTCCCTAGAAGCTGGGATTACAGGTGTGTGCCACTACAACTGGCTAATTTTTGTATTTTTAGTAGAGACAGGGTTTTGCCATGTTGGCCATGCTGTTCTCGAACTCCTGACCTCAGGTGATCAGCCTCCCAAAGTGCTGGGATTACAGGTGTGAGCCACCATACCAGGCATTAGTGTGGAAAAATTATTATAATCTATAAACATCTATGAAGTCGGGGGCAGTGCAACACTTTGGGAGGCCAAGGTGGGAGGACTGCTTGAGCCCAGGAGTTCAGGACCAGCTTGGGCAACATAGTAAAACACCGTCTCTACAAAAAATAAAAATAAAAACATCTATGAAGATAGGCGGATAGGATCTGACACAAAACTGGCGCTGGGGTAAGTAGCAGAAAATACACTGGCAGGAGAGAGTATTCTGTCAGAACAGGACAGCAAAGGAGGACAGTCAGCCACAAAGACATCATGACCTGGAGACACACTGGCACCTAGGAAAAGTCCAGGGTGGGAAGCAACCACACTGCAAAGGAACAACGAGTCCTCAGAAAAGCATGTCTTGAGAAAGGAAGACAAAAGGTGCTCTTAAGACAACAGCAAAAAAAAAAGAGAAAGTCACTGCTACAAAGAAAAGAAAAAAGAAAAGGGAGGGAGGGAGGCAAAGGGGAAGGGGAAGGGAAGAAGGGAAGGGAGGGGAGAGGAGGGGAGGGGAGGGGAGGAAATCAGCCTACACCAGATGCCCCTCTCCAGTTAATGTCATTCTCTCCTCTTCATAATCAAGTTTGGGAAAGAACCAGCTTCCCTCCCTCAACACCCTTCACTCTGCAATCCACAGCAATGAGGTTCCAGAGACTCCTCATCAAGATCATTCATCATGTCCTCAGGCTAACTCCAATGGAAACTCTGAAACTGCTATCTAGTGGGCTAACTCCAATGGAAACTCTGAAACTACTCTCTCTCGGTTCTTTACTAGCATTTAAACATGCTCAAATCCCCCCATTTAAAAAACAAAACCCAAAGGGTTCCCCCTTTACCTGCCCTCCCTATAACCACCCCTAACCACCAGCATCAAATTTCTTAAGCATTGCTGTCTGTACATGCTGGGCTCCACTCCCTCACTCTCACTCACTATTAAATCCTGATACAAACTGGCCTCCCCCTCCCATCCCTGTCATGTCACTGTTGCCTCTAGTGTCCCCTGTATTACTAACAGCTCCCAGCAGCTGAGCACGCCCTGCCTGCTGAGGTTTCCTCAGACACCATGACCCCCATCCTTCTTAGTCCCAGTGTGGGAGCCTATTATCTGCCTCTCTTTCAAACACAAGAGTGCCTCAGATCTCACTCCACACCACTCCTTTTCTTACTCAATACACACTCCTCAAATGACCTCATCTACTCCAACAGCTTCCATTAATAAATACTGCACAGGCAAAGGCAAGAGTTCCAAAACTTTCTCTGTTCACCGCACCCTTGGAGTCTCAGGCCAAAACAAATGCTTATTGAGTAAAGAAAATGTTAACAACGTAAGTACTTATGTCCTAACAACTTGGTACCAACTTGAAAAAAGTACACTTTAATAGAGAGAAAAAATGGCATTTTTATTTCATTCTTAGATAACCACAAGTATTTACTAATACAGTATGTGTACACCTGTCGAGCACTGCACAATTTCTCTCAAACCTTGGAGTCAGACTGGACAATGGCCTCCCTCATTTCCTTTTCTACACTGATTTTGACATGGTACAGCAACCACCAAAAATCCTTCTTTACAAACATGAGGTCATCGAATGGAATGGAGTGCAATCTAGTCTAGACATTTTTAACTATCTTGAGTTAGTAGTTTCCACAGGCTTGAAGAGACGGAACTATGACTGTGTTTTCCTCAACAATGTGAAACATCCCCCAGTCTCCCTGTTTGCTGTGGCACCTTAGCTGATAGTTTGGGAAACTCTCAAACTGTTTGAGACAGTTTGGGACAGCTAATAACTCTCAGATGCGTCTCTCTAATCCAGACAACTCCTGACTATCTGGATCCCTAGTGCAGCCAACTGAACACGCTGTCCCCTCAGCACCTGAAAGTTAACCCAGCCAAGTGTGACCCATAATCTTTCCCCCAAAATGGATGCTGCTCTGTCCCCCCTCGAGGACAGTGCCATCACCCAACCAACCAGCCAGAGCTGGGCACTGCCCTGAACCCCTCCCTGCCCCAACTCTCCCGCCACATACACACACACCCGGCCAATGACCAAATCCCAGCAATTCTACCTCCTCAGATTTCCCTGCTTCCAGCCTTCCCTCTTCTAATCCATTCTCCAAAGGGCAAATTTGACCATGTCCCTCTTTTGCTTACAATTCTTCAACCATTTCCTGTTGCCCACAGAGGACTCCGAACTCCACACAACAGTAATCACAAGACCCCATATGGCACAGTCCCTCATTACTTTTCCTCCCTCACTTCTTGCCACTTCCCTGCCCTTGCCCGCAACCACCCCCACTGGACTGAACTCCTGGTGTTTGTGGTTGCTCCAATGCATCACCTCCCTGACTATCTCTCTGTACACTCTCTCCTCAACCCAGACTTCGACCAGTTCCTTCTCATGGTGCTTCCTCTGGGAGGCTTTCCTGTTTCTCTGAATGTCCCTAAGCTTGGGTTTATGGTCCTCCTCTGAGCTCTTGTTGCTGGCCCCTTTCAGATCCCATATCATACAATACATTGTAACCAATGGTTAAAACTCTTTAAGACTGAACTGCACAGCAAGCTCATCGGGGGCTGACACAGGTATCTGTCTTGTTTATCTCTGCATCCCCAGCACATATTAAAACTCTTAAGTGTACTGAATGAATAAAGCAAGTGAATGAATGGATTAGGTCATGCATGAGGCTCCTGCATCCCTCACTGATTACTGACTCTATCATGGTACTTATCACACTGCACTGTAATTGCTTGTCCTGGTAGACTATGAACATCTTGAAAGCGTCTGTCTCTTCTTTTTGCAACCCTAGTGAATAAAATAGTGCCTGGTACTTAGTAGGCATTCATGAAATGGTTTTTTTAATATACAGGGTTATATATTTCATCTACAGTGTTAAATGGAAAAAATCCAGGATACACCCTATATTATGGTTACCTCTGAAGAAAGAAATAGGAATAGGACAACAATAAGAAGGGAAAAAGAAAACAAGACTTTTTACCTCTATAAATCTCTATGTTGGTATTTATTTTATAATGTACATCATTTATGTATTACTGGCATAAAATATTTCTGTATTACCAGCATAAAGTCAAGTCACAGGTAAAGACCCAGCCCTGAAGAAGAATGTGTGGGGCTGTCAGAAGCATTTAGTTCCACATGCCCAAGAGCAAAGCCAAAAAAAGCCTGACTTGAAAGAAACAGGGCCCTTAAAACGGACTGAGAAGAGAAGTTGAGAGATTCGGCCGGGAGCAGTGGCTCACGCCTGTAATCCCAGCATTTTGGGAGGCCGAGGTGGGCGGATCACCTGAGGTCAGGAGTTCGAGACCAACTTGGCCAACATGGCAAAAACTCCATCTCCACTAAAAGTACAAAAATTAGCTGGGCATGGTGGTGGGCGCCTGTAATCCCAGCTACTCGGGAGTCTGAGGCAGGAGAATCGCTTGAACCCGGGAGGTGGAGGTTGCAGTGAGCCAAGATCACACCACTGCACTCCAGAATGGGAGACAAGAGCCAGACTCCGTCTCAAAAAAAAAAAAAAAAGAAAAGAAAAAGAGATTCAAGGTCTACAGCAATGGAGAGCCACCCAAAATGAAAAACAATCTGGGAGTACTCTTCAAAGAAAGTCCTTGGAATTCCAAAGACGATCACTAGTACTAGCCCATGAGTAGGGACAGTTCATTTAATACTTGCATTACAACGCAATTGTTTTAATCAAAACATCCCAATAACCAAAGGTTACCTGCCATACACAGGTTTCTATGGGAACTGTAACGCGTGACTACAAAGACACACTGACAAGAGATAGGAGGCTACAATGTTGGCATGACCACTTAGCAAAGTGTGTTCCACCTTTGTTTTTGTAATTGTTGAAGAGAGTGAAGCACATCATTGAATATTAGGTTGTAAATTTTAAAGCAAACAGATTTTTAAAAAACAAATGCTATTAAGCAACTTCATGTCAGCCAACCGGAAATGCAAGAACAATTTCTATGTGTAGATAGTTCCAGAATAAGCACAGGCTGGAAGGTAAATATAATAGTTGACCAAACTTTCCAATCTTTAAACATGTGAAAAGACACAGCTTTTGTGAATAACAACTAAGAAAATCTTTCAAGATGAAGAAAAATGAGTACTACACTGAAGTCATTAGAACCCTGGGAGAAGGGAGCCGGAGAGGACACAATGAGAATGCCTTTGGGAAAGGTCAAACCCAGCTTTCGTTTGTTTAACCTCTCAAGCAGATAAAAGAACTAGCTTTAAAGAACCACTGCATTGTTTAATGCTAGAAAAGGAGAGTTGGGTAAAGCACATATAAAAAGAAGCAATAGAATTTGCCCTAGAGGCAATAGAAAGATTAGTCAATTACAATACTCTGAACTTAGTTTTGATAGAGTCGCATTTTAAGCTTTAGATAAACCTAATTTTTAAGATGCAAAATATTTCAAATAGCTATCCTCTCCCCCTTATAAAAAGTGGATTCTGAATCTTAAAATACCATGCTCTGCTATGCATTTAATTTGAAGAGCTGCGAAAAGTAGTCTTTTTAATTTTCAGTTTTTGAAAACTCGAGACTGTTGCTGGAAGTAAACCGCTAATTTAAAAATTAACCTTAAAATGAGAAAGAATTCCTATGATGCTCCCATTCATCCCTAAGCCCATCACATAGTTTCTGAATAATTAAGAACTCTCGTCTCCACCAAGGAACTCTCCCTTGCAGAGGAGCTAAATCAAGAAGCAATCGCCATTGCCCATCAGCACCACAAACTGAGAGGAAGCTTCTGCCCTCGCTAAAGCCCAGGCGCGCAGGTAAAGTCCCCCGGGGATGATCCCCCGGGCGCCGAGGCTCCGGGCGCGCGGTCCCCCGCACTCGCGGGCCGCCCCACCTCCTCCCCTGCACTCCAAGAGTCCGGCCTGGTCTCCGAGGCCGGGAGCCACGCGGCCTCGCAGCCTCGAGGGAGAGGACGCCCGCAACCAACACGCACGCGGGCACCAAGAGGGCGCAGGTCAGGGCGGGGAGGGCCGAATGGGGGCGGGGGGCACGCGGAGCTGGACCAGATCCAGCTAGGGCGCGCAGACACTGAATGGATGTGAAGGTCCCGAACGCGGGGCGGCCCGGGTCGTCGTGCGTGGGGCGCGAGCTGAGGCCCGGGCGCCACTTGCGGCGGGGAGGGCGGGTGGCTGCCCCGAGTGCAGGGAGCGCGCACCGGACGGCAAAGGGCCGGAGGCCCGGAGGCGCGGGAGAGAAGGGCCGCCTGGCCGCGCCGTGACGGCGAGAAGCCCCTGCCAGCGCGGGAGCCGGCCACGAGGATGCGGCCGGGCTGCGGGGATAGGCGCGAGGCGGCGCCGCAAAGCCCGCAGTGGGCCCCGCCGCCCGGCCGGAGCGCGCGGCGATGCAGCAACTTCAGTTGGCCGTGGGGCCGCCCCTCCCCCGGCAGCCGCCCGGCCCGGAGCCGAGAGGGCCAGAGCAGCCTACAGCGGAGAGCCGGGGCGACCGCAGCCCTCACTCACCGGTCCGCGGTCCCGCCGCCGGCGCCGGGGCTGCGCTCGGAGCTCCATCGTCCCACAGCGCCGCGGCCGCCCGGCGCACCCGCCTCGCACCACACCGCACGCAGCGGCGCGAGCGACGCCGCCTCCGGCCCGTCCACGGCCGCGGCCACGCCCCCTCCCGGCGGGGGGGCTCGGCCGGAGCAGGAGGGGGGCTCAGTGCCGGCTCCACCAACCAGGGCCCACTCACGGGGCCTCTTCACCAGGATTGGCGAGTGCCTCGGCCAATAGGGAGCCGGCGAGCGCGCGGAGCGTCGGTGCCGAGGGGCGGGGGATTGCGGAGGCGGTGGCTCTCACCCTTGGTCCTCCGCCCCCAGCTCGGGATGAGGCTTAGGCAGCCTCCTTTCCAGCGAGGAGAGGTGGGGATACTTCGGGCCAAGAGACCCTTTATCACCTTTGGTTGCTAGGTGCCCATTACAGTACCTTTCAGTTTGAGCTTATATCCTAATCCTCCCTGGGTGTTGAGGGCTCCTGCACAGAGGTCCTCTACCTGTAAGGTGTCAGACGTCCTGCAGGGCTGAGGCTTCAGGCAACCCTGAGAGGACTGTAGCCCTGTCATGGGTTGGTTTTATGCCCTGCTCAAATTCGTTAGCATTCTGCCTTTAAAATCTTCCCATCTCCTTCTACACAGATTCTTCTGTTTTTATCACCCTATCACCAATCCCTCTCCACCCTAGATGTGAGGAAATCCACAATACTTATTAAAAATAAGATATCCCTGAAAGTGCCAGCATAAGCCCTGCCACAGTGGAACATAGCCACGTGCGACCAGATGACTGAGGCATAAACAAACTTAAGAAAAAGAAAAGAGGAAGAAAGGAAAGGAAGAGAAGAAAAGAGGAAGAAAGGAAAGGAAGAGAAGAAAAGATAGAAAAGCCCAGATAGAAAAGCTAGGTCACAAAGGAAAGGGGTTTAAAAACATCTAATAGAAATGTTACCTTTATTTTAATTTGCATGCCTTTATTCTTTTTATTTACCAATAGGATCACTAAATTGAAAAACTTTTAGGAAAAAATTTTAAATTCTAATAAATAGTTCAAGAAACACTAATTCAAGTTGGTTTGCTCTTTTCTTTACAGATGTGTAATAATGATCAACATCTAGCTAGAGACAGCTAAAAGCTGGAAAAAATGAATAGCAGTTGATAATTTCACCAAAGTTTGCAACACCAGAAATGCAGTAGAAAAAGCATGCAGCCTCTTCATAAAATGTCTAATCTATTAACCTGCATTACTGCCAAAGGAGGGATTTTAAAAGCTCTTTTTAAAGATGAGGTATATTCAGTTTCCATAACATGCCGTCATTTTAAAAAATT
Source organism: Symphalangus syndactylus (assembly GCF_028878055.3). Classification (NCBI taxonomy): domain Eukaryota; kingdom Metazoa; phylum Chordata; class Mammalia; order Primates; family Hylobatidae; genus Symphalangus; species Symphalangus syndactylus. The sequence continues at coordinate 91,868,306 of NC_072437.2, read as the reverse complement.
GCTGGTAATTAACAAGGTAAACAGGATTTTGGTGAATAATTACAGTGACCCAGTATTTTAAATATTGATACTAGAGTGATAAATTTCTGCTGAATTGAAAGCTAAATTGGCATTCAAATTAAAATGACTTTCCTTCATTTCATCTTCACTTACCCAGGGGAATAGCTTCCATGTCTATATTTAGGTCATTAATTTAGAACTCAAAAATATGAAGGTATAGATAACCAGAGTGTTTTCAAGGTTGCTAATCATATTTCCCTGGCTGCTTCCCTCTTCGGTGACCCCAGCCTTATAAACCGCTGCTACACTGAGTTTGCACTCACTGTTAGCCCTTAATCACATCATCCCAAAGTGTTCAGGTTTGTTTCGTATAGGTCAGTCTTACCTCTCTGATTAGATCATCAGTTCCATGAGGATAAGGTCCTTATTTTATAGTCCTCTTTCCTCCTTTTATAATGCCTAGTACAGTGCTGAGCATGTGGTAAATATAATTCTATTCCTAGTGTTGTGGTTCATAATACAAATAAGTTATTTCAAATATGGTCTTGTGTGAACTAGTCCTTTAAATAAAAATTGCTTAGAGCAGTCTTGTTAGAGGATTAGAGCCCACTGCTAATAAGTGCCTCATCCTTAATAAGTGCTTGAAAAATGTTGCTGCATCAGGGAGTGAATTGGTGACCTGTAACAGAATCTTGACTAAAAGTGCCTACTAAATAGGGGTGCTTCTTACCACAAAACCAGAAACCTGGAGACAGCCACAGGGCTTCTGTGATATCTCTTCTATGGTGTCATTGTGTCTCAGGCTCTTTCTAGCCATTGGCTCTGCTATCCTTGTCATGTGATCTCTGTCTTCATCCTCACAGGATGCCTGCTTCCCTTCTAAGCACTGCATCGCATTCAGGAAAATGGTAGGGGATGGGTAAAGGGCAAAAGATCAAAGAGGTGCATGCCCAGCTGGGTCTGTATCTTCCTGGGAAGCTTTACCCAGCACCTTCTGCTTGTGTTTTATTGGCCAGCCACATGTCACATGACCACCTTTAGCTGCAAAGGAGTCTGAAATGCTAAGTATTTAAAGCTGGGGCATTGGCTGGAGGAATATTAGAGTTCTGTTAGTAATGGAAAAAAGGAATGCAGACCTTGGGTATGAGAGTGGCAGTACCTGATGTAGTTGCTGAATAAATGAATTCATGATTGAGCCCTCACTCTGTTTATTCATAAGACCCACTTTTTTAAAAAGGCCACTCAGGTGTCAATTAAAAAACAATCCAATTTTCAAGTGGCCAAAAGATCTAAACAGACACCTCCCTAAAGTAGAGATGACAATACACAGATGGCAAATAAACATGCTCAATATCATATGTCATTAAGGAATTGCAAATTAAAACAACAATGAAATACTATGACATACCTACTAGGATGGCTAAAATAAAAAAGCTAGCAGGAACAACAACAAAAAACCTAAGGATATCAAATACTGGCAAGGATACAAAACAACAGGAGTGCCCATCCATTGCCGATGGGAATGCAAAATGGTACGACCACTTTGAAAGACAGTCTGGCAGTTTCTCACAAAGCTAAGCATAGTCTCACAATTCTGTCCAGCCATCACACTCCTAGGTATTTACCCAATTGTGCTGAAAACATGTCCACACAAAAACTTATACCCAAATGTTTATTCATAATCCCGAGACCCTGGAAGAATCAAAGATGTCCCTCACAAGGTGGATGAATAAACAAATTGCAGTACATCCATACAATCAAATGTTATTCCATGATAAAAAGAAATGAGCTATCAAGCCATACAAAGACATGGAGGAAACTTAAATGCATACAGCTAAATGAGAAAAGTCAGTCTGAGAAGGCTACAGACTGTATGATTCTAAGTATATGCATTCTGGAAAAGGCAATAGGAACCATAGTTAACAGAATAAAAAGAAAGTTTTGTTTCTTAAAATTTTTAAAGCAAGGTCACCTTTGCTGTATTTATGGACCTCTACTGCAGTCACAAATTCTATTGTCCTCCAACTATTGGTAAATCTTTTTTAGAAGTTTTTTATCATTGTACCTTTAAAAAAGTTTTTGGGCTATTTGCAGTGGCTCACACCTGTAATCCCAGCACTTTGGGAGGCCAAGGCAGGAGAATTGCTTGAGGTCAGGAATTTGAGACCAGCCTGGCCAATATAGTGAGATTCCCATCTTTGCAAAAAATAAAATAATTAGCCAAGAGTGATGGCATATGCCTGTAGTCCCAGCCACTCAGGAGGAGGCTGAGGCAGGAGTGTCGCTTCAGCCTAGGAGTTGGAGGCTGCAGTGAGCCGTGCTCATGCCATTGCAATCCAGCCTGTGTGACAGAGTGAGACTCTGTCAAAGAAGGAAAGAAGGAAGGAAGGAAGGAAGGAAGGAAGGAAGGAAGGAAGGAAGGAAGGAAGGAAGGAAAAGAAAAGGAAAAAAAGTTTTGGGGAGGTTTTCCTAATTTTTTATATTAAAATTTTTCCAATGTAAAGAAAAATTGAAAGAATAATACAAGGAACATCCATATACCTTTATCCAATTACACATGGCCACATTTGCTCCATCAGTCTCTCTCTGTCTCTCTCCATAATTTTTTTTTTTTTTGAGATGGAGTCTCGCTGTGTCGCCCAGGCTGGAGTGCAGCGGCATGATCTCGGCTCACTGCAAGCTCCGCCTCCTGGGTTCACACCATTCTCCTGCCTCAGCCTCCCAAGTAGCTGGGACTACAGGCACCCGCCACCACAACTGGCTAATTTTTTGTATTTTTAGTAGAGACGGGGTTTCACCGTGTTAGCCAGGATGATCTCGATCTCCTGACCTCGTGATCCGCCCGCCTTGGCCTCCCAAAGTGCTGGGATTACAGGCGTGAGCCACCCTGCCCGGCCTCTCCATTATTTTTTTAGCTGAACCACTTGAAGACAAATTGCAAATACTAAGATACTCTACCCTAAATACTTCAGCATATATCTCCAAAATAAAAATGTTTGGATCATTCTAGTGTACAAGCAGAGCCGTGCATAGCCTATAAAATGGAACGGTGGAGACTAGATACCCGTAACTACTCCAGACTCCATTACTACCCCCTCCCCACTTTTTTTCTGTAAATATTTGACCAACCTGATATACAATGCTGGTATTATACTGAAGTATAGTAAAATAAAATTTAGCAGCAGGGAAACTGGTGACAAGGTATTGTGGTCAAGAGAATTCTGGTGATGCAAGTGACTGTCAGTGTTCTGTGAAATCTCGTGCATGCAGCGTGTAGTGAAGCCAGTCCGAGGCCCACAGGGCAGTGAGATGCAGCTGTCTAGCATTACGATAACTGAACAGCTCTCAAGCATATTCCTAATAAGAATATGCTTCACAACTATTTTTAAAACCTCTTGAATTGTGCCATCTTTGTTCTTTGCCTGGTCAAAATCTTGGATATATTTCTAAAGTCAAAATGTAGGCAGCTTGGGCATCCTCTTAATTTGAATCTGATAGTGATGACACAGTGACTTTTTCAAGACACTTAATAAATTAATTATTCCCTCAGTGATTTGCTTAATTCTCTTTTGTCATCACTAAGTCTTTAGTGGAAAAACAATTGTCATTCTTTTTACTTAATAACATGTCATCTTACGTAAAAATTACAAACTGCTTTGCATTAGGAACTGAGTTCAATCTCACTTTGCGGAAGAGAAAGGACAAAGAGTGGTTACTAATTAAAAGAATATAATTAGAATATGTAAGAAATCAAATTTTAAAAGCATAATAACTGTCATCATTTTTGACATGCTCATTTGTACTTGTTCTCAGAATGAAGTAAAATAATGACTACAAATACCTCAGTTCTCAAGAATTAATTTAGCTCCATATATAAATCTTTATAAACATACTTCACTTACCCGAGCTTTCTTTTGAAGGATAGTATTTATTTTCATCTTGACATAGAGTGAAATAAATACATACATATCCATATCTACATCTCACAGGAATAAAATATTTGCTGGAAACATGACTAACTATATCTTAAATTTTAATATTAACCCAATTATCTCATGAGAGCAAAGCAGTATATCGATATTAACTTTATTCTGAGGTGAGGAAAATTACGAGAAGGTAAAAATAACAAACATTTGTTGAGAACGCTCTATGTGCAGTATGCTGTATTTATTGTATTTAACCTTCGTAACATCTATTGGATATGTGGTCTGTTGCCCATTTTATAGATAAGGCACAGAGAAATTGTGTTTTTCCCCCAAGGTAACCCAGCCAAGACTCACTGATATTTTCATAGACAAGCTGTTTTTCCAATGAACCTGGAGAGCCCTAGAAGTTGCTATTCTTGCTAAGTGAGACAGCAGAGTAATGTGTGCACAATATTCTGAGAAGCACATGATTAATACTTCCCTCAAATCTATCCCTGCCTCTTCTTTCCCATTGCCACAGCCCAAGCTGAGTTACCACCATCCCTTTTTGTGCTGTGACAATATTTCTAACACATTTCCCTCGGTTTTTCCTTCACTGTGTCTTCACGCTATTTTATGGGCAATTTTTAAAATGTAGATCTGATCGCATCTCTATGCTGCTCAAAAACTGTCAGAGTCTCCCACTGTCTACAGGACAAGTCAAATAAAGCCCTTAAAAATAATCCAGCTACCAGATTTCCTGAAGCATCCTGCACCACTAGCATTCGCCCTATGTGCCCTGGGCTTTCTGTCTGAATACCCCTCCTGCCCTTCCTCACCTGGGAAGCTCAACTTTCACAACGCAGCTCAAATTCACTTCTCTGGAGCCTTCCTGGGCGCAGTTACCTACACCAGCCTCTGTACTCTCCCTGCACTCCTTCACATGGCTTTGTTGCCACAATTAATTCATTGTCCCCCACCAGACAGGGAATTATTTGAGGCCAGAGACTAGTTCTTATTCATCTCGAATCCCTAGTGCCTAACACTTACTAGGCATAGAGCTAATATTTGTTGAATGAGTTTTCATGATATCATAGGAATTACTAATATCCAAGCAATCTAAATAGCACTTAAAGACAGAGGGCTCCAAGGCATCAGACTTAGATATTCCCATGGTGAGCATGCGGAGAACAGGCTTCCACCCCCCATGAAGCCACTGTATTAGTTCGTTCTCACGCTGCTGTAAAGAACTACCTGAGACTTGGTAATTTATGAAGAAAAGAGGTTTAATTGACTCGGTTCTGCGCGCTTAACAGGAAGCATGGCTGGGAGGCCTCAGGAAACTTACAATCATGGCAGAAGGCAAAGGGGGAGCAAGCATGTCTTACCATGGCAGAGCAGCAGAGAGAGAAAGAAGGGAAAAGTGCCAACATTTTTAAACCATCAGATCTCATGAGAACACACTCACTATCATGAGAACAGCAAGGGAGAAATCTTCCCCCACGATCCAATCACCTGCCACCAGGTCCCTCCTATGATATGTGGGGATTACAATTCAACATCAGATTTGGGTGGGGACATAGAGCCAAACCACATCAGACATGAAGCTGATGGGGACAGCGTCAGGAAGATTGAAGTGTCCCCAGTGACAATTGTGTCACTCCAGGCACATTGGCCCATGCAGGCTGCCTACTCCCATACTGCCCCCACTTCCCCACCAGACACTGATCAGTTTCTCCTGACTCTCATCCAACAGACTCACAATCCTGGCCTTGCTGGGGTGGGGAAGGGAAGGGTGGCTGGATCTGAAGTTACCTGGCTGCTGAATGTGCTACAGCAAGATATGCACAGGCCTTAATTAGACACCACTTATTGTCCACTTACCTTGGACCCCAGAACCTTGGGAGGAAGGGGGATGGGATATAAAGACCATGAGCTCTTGAATTAAACTAATCAGGATTAAATTCCCAGTCAATGGCTTACTTAGGAAAGTAACTAAATATCTCTAAGCCCCCATTTCCCTTATATAAAATGAGAGTAAAATAGTTGAATAATTGCCAGTGTTCAGTAAGTTTTAATTATTCCTCTTCTTCATCTCTCCCTCTTTGGACTGCACTTGTTGGTGTATAAGATCCATTCCCTTCAGCACCTGAAGGAAATTTATTTTAAGTCAGTACTTTACAAACAACCAAGAGAGTTATCTGGAAATGACTGAACCAAAGCTTATGAGGGGAACTAAAATGCACTGAACTTATTTGAACAAATAGTAAATAAGGTATAGGATAAGCCTATGTTTTCCAATAAGGAATTAAAAAAAAATCAAACCCTATAGTCTGATGTAGCATATAGACCCTCCCCCAGTTTGTTCATCCTTGTCTGGGACCTATCATGCTTTCAGATCCACGTGTACCTTGTTTTCATATTATTACAAAAATTGAATAGCTATTGCTCCAAATTCAGTTATTGTCTTCATTTATTGGTTGGGTTATTACTGGTCCTAATTTGCTCCTAAAAGAAATGTACAACACTCTCTTGCAAAGCATACTCTGCAAAATTACCTGCTGCAGTTGCCTAGGATTGGCTTTTATCTCTGTGCTGTGGTGAGGTGGAGTTATATAAGCCACCCGGGCTTTTGGCAGGAAGAAAATAACTCCCAGAGTGATGCTACCTGAAAGACTTGCCTTCATTGTCAGACATTCTCCTCGACCATCAGGCCCTGGGGTTTTTCCTGGTTCAAAATTCTAAGCCCAAATACATGTGGGTTATTTATGCAATGGCTTTTCCTGTAAAATTTAAAGATCTTAACAGATCTTTAAATAAAAAAATAAAATTTTATTTTTTCTTAGGAAAGCCCTTGAAGAAAGGATATTTGACGGATGAGTCATCTAACAGAAGTCAAATGACTTGCCTGGGGTCTCAGAGGGTTTTTATTTTTACAAATCCAAGAACACTTCCTGAGGTTGCCTTAGTTCCCAGTCTGAGTCATTCTTTGTAGAAAGGACTGTGTTTTATTCAACGTTGCGATCCCCATGTTAGGTCCACTAACCCTCAATACCCATTATGTTTATTAATAAAGATAGTGAAGCTTTATTAATAAAAAGAGAGACAAGTCGTAAGATGCCCTGGTTGAAGCCAAGCGAAGTACAATGTTTCTTCCTGCCATTAAGGATAACCCCACAGCATGGAAAGGAAAACCCAGGCAGGTAGTCAAAAGCAATACTCATGAGTCAAGAAAAAAATGTAGTGGGATTGGCTAGGCACAGTGGCTCACGCCTGTAATCCGCACACTTCGGGAGGTTGAAGCAGGTGGATCATGAGGTCAGGAGATCGAGACCATCCTGGCCAACTTTGTGAAACTCTGTCTCTACTATAAGTACAAAAATTAGCTAGGCGTGGTGCTGTGTGTCTGTAATCCCAGCTACTTGGGAGGCTGAGGCAGGAGAATTACTTGAACCAGGGAGTAGGAGGTTGCAGTGAGCCGAGATCACGCCACAGCACTCCAGCTTGGCAACAAAGCAAGACTCCATCTAAAAAAAAAAAACAAAAAGAAAGAAAAAAAGAAAAATAAAATGTAGTGGGATCCAGGGGAGAAGTAAATGGTAAATTAAATTCCACCAGAGTATCACAGAGAGGGAAGATATATCTAATCAAGTAGAAGCATGGAAGAGGTGACATTTAAGTAGAACCTCAAAGGGTAGTTGTCATTTTGACAAGTAGAGACAGCTGGAGGAGGGCACTGCAGGGCTGGAAATGGTAGAGTTGAGGAGAAGCTGGTGAGTTGGGGGAATGCTGGAGAAAGTTGCAGAGAAGCTGGAAGAAGAGGCTAGGACTTCACTCTGTGGGGTCATGAATGTCTTGCTAGGAAATTCTGGCATGATTGCATAGACCACAAGGAGCCACTGAAGGCAGTTTAATCAGTTCACCAAAGTGTGTTACAGCCTTGGGTTGGGCTCAGCTCTCTGGGGAAAAGAACGAAATGCAGAGCTGCTGTGTAATTTGTGAAGATTCCTGTCATCCATGAATAGTGCATTGGAGAGGAGAAAGGAGGCAAGAAGATGAGTTATAAAGTTCTCAAATAAGTAGCAGATATAATTAAGGCTTCAACTGAGAAAGTGGCAAAGAGAAGGGAAAGAAAAGAGCAGAGTGGACATGTCTCAGGGATAGGACCCAGGGGAGTTGATCATTGACCAGAAAGTAAGAAGAGAAGGAGATTAAAATGTCAGAGATTATTTCAAGGTTTCAAGCTTCTGGGAAGGAAAAGGAGGATGTTATTACAGACAGGGTAGTCTGGAGAAAAAGTAAATTTGAAGGAAAACATCTGGAGTTTTATGCTGAATGCTAAGGAAATTTATCGGGTGCTGTATAAATGAAAACATAGAAATGCCACAGTCAAAAATATATCTGTGCAGAGGTTTGCTTATGAGAATCCGAAAACCAGAACTCTGTCTCTCTACAAAACTTAATATAAGGTCAATCCGTACCGACCCAAATGATTGACCCTGACAGATATTAATAGAGCAAAACCTTGCTCTCCAAGGGAAACCAAGTCATTTTAGGCAATGTCATTCATTGACATTGATGCATAATTAGATGACTCAGTCAAAATCTACCTAGGATGTATTAACTCACCCAACAGGCCCATGCCCCTAAAAGTGTTCTCACTGGTTTCTGTTTGATATTTTCTCACTCATTTCAATGTGGACAAGTGTCCGGGGAGCATTTTATTTGCACTTAATGGAGATGTTCAAAAAATAAAGAGTCTCAGCCACCAAGGAACTTGCGATTCAGTGGAGAAGATCAAGAGAAGCAAACAGACTATTACAGTTCAAATATACACTATTCTAGAAGGTTCTACAAGAGCAGGGAGAAGCATCTTCAGCAGAAAGGCAGAAGAGAGGAAAACTGATTGAAGAAGTCTTCTCAAGGAGAACATTTGCAGTTCACACCTCAAGTATGAGAAGGAATCGGTAAGGCCAAGCAAAGAGCCAACTCTAGACAGAGTTGATACCAAATGCAAAGGCATTAAGGACAATGTGTGAATTCAGGTATGGCTCACTACTAATTCTCGATAGATAGCCCCAGGAAAAGGACGTATATGATGGGTGTGTGTGTGTGTGTGTGTGTGTGTGTTTTGATGGGGTAGGAGAAAAGTGTGGAAAAAGTTATACAGAAATTAGACTGAAGGGGTAAACTGAGGCAGACCATATTAATTTTGTCAGTCAATTTATTTATACCCTATATTATTCGCACAGATTTAAGGCGTCTCATGAAATATATTCAATAAAACATGATTACAAATTAGGAATTCAAACAAAGAACAAACGTGGGTTGGATATTTGTGAAATAAGGTTGAAATTATGAGTAATAGTTAAAGACAGATCACCTGTTTTGTTTTGAGCTTCCTAGCTGCCAACTCAGGGAAAAATAAAAACAAAAACAAACAAACAAAAACAACCACCATGATATCTATTAACTAAAACGAATCTAGGTGCTTAGAAGAAGTAATGGCCCCTGGAATGCAGTAAGTGCTCCTTCAGTTTCACTGGTAAGCCACTTTGCGGATAGGAGGCTTCAGACATGGTGAGTAGAGATCTAGGGACATCTGTCCTTGAAAACCATAAGCTTGATGAAGAGGGTAAGGGTGGCTGAAGGGGAAGGATAGGGAGCATGGCCTCAGCTTCACCTCTTTGCAATGTGGGCTTCTTTCCTGCCCTTGTGAAAATAAGTTAAGGTCACACGCTGGAGCCAGCAGGACACATCAGTCACAGATGTGGTTTATTTTTGGCAAGCACAGTTTTTGTTGTTGTTTGTTTTTACTTTTTATTTTATTTTATTTTATTTTGAGATGGAGTCTTGCTCTGTCGCCCAGGCTGGAGTGCAGTGCCGCGATCTCGGCTCACCACAACCTCCGCCTTCTGGGTTCAAGCCATTTTCCTGCCTCAGCTTCCCAAGTAGCTGGGATTATAGGCACCCGCCACCACACCCAGCCTAATTTTTGTATTTTTAGTAGATACGGGGTTTCACCATGCTGGCCAGGCTGGTCTGGACCTGACCTGACCAGGTCCTCGGGTGATCCACCCACCTCGGCCTCCCAAAGTGCTGGGATTTACAGGCGTAAGCCACCGCACCCAGCCTGTTTTTACTTTTATTTTTGTTTTTACGTTGTCTCTCATTATTGCAAAAGCAATATATTTGTAAAAGACTTTGAAAAGACAGAAGAGCAGAAACAAACAAACGAAAATGATAATCCAACTCAGAAACAATCACTATTAACACCTGCTTTTATCTGAGATATTTGCTTCAAGAGTTTTTGCTTCATTTGAATCTTCCAGGCACAATATGCTGCTGTGGGTGCTGGTACCCTATGGCCTTATATCTGACCCAACTCACATATTTGTGTTTTCCTGCCTTGTCTTTGTGATCCCAAAACTAAAATCCTAAATTATGTATGACCCCTGAGCTTATGTCACAAAGTGAATAAATTTTAAGGAAAAGAAGCAAAAGGGTAAAAGGAAGAGTAGTCATTCAAGAGGAAAATAAATCTAATACAATTAATTAATAGTGTTTTTAAAACATCAATTAAACATTTTAAGTAAGATAATTTATTAAACCACATTAAGCCTGAAAGCCAAAACTTGTTTAGAAATAAAATAGAGGCTGGGTGCAGTGGCTTATGTCGGTAATCTCAGCACTTTGGGAGGCCAAGGCAGGAGAATATCTTGGGGTCACGAGTTTGAGACGAACTTGGGCAACACAGTGAGACTCTGTTTCTACAAAAAATTTTAAAAAGTAGCTGCATGTGGTGATGCACCTGTAGTCTCAGTTACTCAGGAGGCTGAGGCAGGAGGATCACTTGAGCCCAGGAATTCAAGTTTGCACTACGCTATGATAACGCCACTGCCCTCTAGCCTTTGAAACAGTGTGAGCCCCTGTCTCAAAAAAAATTAAATGCATAAATAAACAGAGATATGATAAATACAATTTAGACTAAAATAGATTTTTTAATCTAGAAAAGTAAAAAATTAAACCACAAAAGTAGAAAGGATAAAATACAGAGAACAAGGAATTAAAAATTAAAGTTATTGCAATCAAAATTAAAAATATAAAGCTAGAAGGCATTATGGAGACTAACAAGTCAAAAGTTAAAATGAACTTGAAAAGCAATAACATTACAAGGGAAAACAATTTTAAAGAAAATAAATCTAAGCATTCTGAAAATCCGTGAAAGAATATTAAAATGATAAAAAGAGACAATGAAAATTACATACTGTATCCTAAAATAATCTTGTAGCACAAAGCCAGAGCTCTGAGGAAAACTCCAATTTTGCTACTACAGTGGAAGGGAGTGAAAGAAAATCAGCAGAAAGCAAACAGCAGCAGAGGTCCTAACAAAGTCCTGGGTTGCCTCTGGTTTCCCACGGTCGATCCCATTTATCCCAGGGGTGGAGAGTGGTGGGACAAAGAACAACACGATGCTCTGAGCAAGCCGTGCCCAGTGCCTTCAGCATGGTTTGTCTTGTTCCTAACAATCACGACTTTTTTTAGCTGGCTGATCATGCCTCAGAAAATGTCCTTCTGTTACTGACATTTGTCAGTAGAAGATATGCTGCTTAGCATACACTGGGTGGACTCTGTACCTGGCCGGGGTGCCCTTGAGAAAGGGAACAGTCAGAAAAACAGGCAGAGCACGTGTAGCTTCCTGGGATGTCCACAGTGTGGTGGGAACCGCCAGGCCACAGTGTGGTCTTCACCTTGACAGCTTTAAGAGACCTTGTCGGATCACTTGACGTGGAGTCCTGCAGTCCCCATGGTAGCTGACTTCACCAAAAAGACTCGGGATGCTTGTTTACTCTGACCAATACAGCACCAGGGAAACAATGCCACATTCTTACTGTGATTCTTCTATAGATGGTGAAAAAACTACCTGTATCGTGACATCAACTTAGACATGGCATAACTAATGAGATCTTAACTTCGTTTCTATTCTTGGTAGTCACACTGGGGTTTTGATGAGATTTGAGATTCACTTAACTCTTTTGATAATACTAGCGGGCATCCTGGCGGCTCCCATTCCCTCCAAGCAGCAGCACTGATCCCATGTTTGTGCAGGATAGCTGGAGGAGATGCTGTGCTGAAAAGAAGCACATTTACTGGCCCATCAATACCACCTCAAAAAATTCTTCCATACGCTTGTTGTAAAACCGATTTGGGCCTTCCATCTTACTGTGCATCTTATGTACTTAGATAAGGGTTCCTTATGAGAAGCCAAGAAGGATGAAGAGTGAGTAAAACAATGATGATTCATTCCCAGTTTGTAAAGAAAATCAAGAGCTTAAATTCACCTTGTATGGTTGTATCCACTCTTAATATCACTGACTCCTTTCTTTCACCCTCTTGAAAATTGAATTACCTAGAAAAACCGTTCCTAGATGCCCCTGTAAGGATTTCATTCCCAAATCTTGTTAGAATTTTCGTGAATTCTTCCTGTGCCTCTTAAATTATAATGTTAGTGGAACAGGGCAGTTACATACAGGTATGCATGGCCACAAAGCCTCCATCCATCCATCGACCCCCAGATCTACAGTCATTATTTTTTAAGGATTTTTTTTTAAGGAACCAGCCTATATGTCAATAGCAATTGCTGGGATCTTAGAAGTCAGTTCCTGTAGGTTTAAATATAGCTACAGCTAATGACTTATTGATTATTGCAGTGAAGCCTTGCTAAAAGCAGTTTTCCACTCGATTGCCAATGGAAACCAGAAGAGGTCAAGCTTAGCGAGGCTGGGGAAACTATCAGTGCCCCATAATCTTTCCGAAATTCCGGGATTTTGAAAAGGAACCTTGAGGCGGGTTCCATAGAACTTATGGCTACAGACACGTGGCTATGAGAATGAATCTGTTCTCTACACCCTGTGAAGGCAATAAGGGCACCAGGCACCAGAAAGTTATGCTGTTTATCATTGTCCCCTCTTCCCACCATCTGTTCGCCCTTTCTCCTCTCTTCCTTTCCCTAGAATCAAGTCTTTAAGATCTGAAATTTAGAAGAACATTGATCTATTACTCTCTCCACCTCATCCCCAGTACAATAATAGTAACAGTAATATTTCTCTTCAAATGGTTCAAAATGAAGTCTATTGTATGTTAGAAATTATATTGAAAGCTAAAAGCTTTCTGAATGAATAAATAATAGATTTTCATTCCCAAGGACTTTGCACATGCTGACCCACATGGCATCCCAGTTTCAAGGGTTTGTTTTCAAACTCAGCAGACATCTACCCATCCATCTATGCTTAACTCTCTCCCGCACATGCAGAGGAAGTCCTGAGAGCCAAAAAGAAAAGCAGGAATGCTTCCAGATAAACAAAGACTCCAGGATCAGAGTCCAGGTAGACACATTCCCACCACCTCCACATCACCCCAACATCCTGCTGCTCAGAAATGCCTTAAAGAAGCAGGGCTTGACCCTTCCACACAGGACACTGAGAGGACATGATGTCCCAAAGCCCTGCACTACCCTCCATCATGTTTTACTTTTCATTACCTACTTGACATATTCCCTCTTCTTTAGCCTGTGTTCCTAAGTTCTTTGTCCCATTAAAACCGCAGGCTCCTTATGTGCAAATACTATTTCTGCATGCTCCATTCATTGCCTTTCGAAAAGTGACATTAAAAAAATGTCCCAAGGCAATCAATCAATAAGCGTTTATTGAGCACCTATTCTAGGCCCAGGGCAACAATAGCTGTTGCTAATAAATTAACAATGTGTTTCGGACAGGAGGTGACGCAGAGTGCTGTTTAACTCAGATAAAATGTGTTAGGGGCATGACATTGAACCCTCATTTTCCGGTATGTCACTTCAATGTATATGGCTAACATATAACCTTGCGTGAATAAGTGCTCAATACTCTAACCACTTCTCACTGACAGATTTTGATGCAGTACTACAATTAGGATTCTGTGGCTCTCTGGCAAATGTAATACAAAAACATTTGAAAGGGAAGTATGATCTAGATGGAGAATAACAAACGATTTATAGTTTATTTGCCAAGGCGTGTAGGAGGTAAATATAAAACAAAACTCTAGCAAATTTAGCATTTTCCTTCTCCAAATATAATGCTGCTGACTACAGGCCAAAAGCACAGCTTTGCACAGCTCCTTGCATTAAAATTGGCCAAGAATGAGATGCCATCACTGTTCCACATTTAGACGCTGTAACAGACATTTGCTAGTTTGTGGCCAGATATTGGTCTATTCAAACAACCTACAATCTTATTTATAACCCACAAGGCAAATAACAAAGGTGTGAAGGGTGGAACTCTTTGCCATGCTGAGCCTTTACTTGTGCCAAAGATCATAATTCTAAGTGTGCAATTCATCTTTCATCTGTGAAGCCATAAAGTAAATATAATTCCTTTGAAGCAGTAAATCTCAGCACTCTGCAGGTGCCTGGGTGGAGATTTCGGTAGGATTTTTGTAAGGCAAACGGGTCATGTTCAAACTATGCAATTCAACTCAAGTGCTTAATGTGTACCACAGCATGTCAGGCATGATACAGTCCCCCATGTACAGCTCCAAAGGGGGAATAAAACAGGTACACCAATACCTGGCAGAGAAGGCCGGGTACATTCAGGGCTGGGGAAGTGGTGCAGAGTGACAGATGGATTAGCAGGAAAGTGAATGAAGAGAGGTTTGAGGGAAGGATGTAGCATTTGAGGTGGAATTGAAAGAATGGGTGGGCTCTGGGCCAGGCACAGTGGCTCATGCCTGTAATCCCAGGACTTTGGGAGGCCAACGCGGGAGGATCACTTGAGCCCAGGAGTTTGACACTAGCCTGGTCAACATAGTGAGATCTCATTTCTTCTAAAAAAGAAAAGAAAAAAAAAAAAAAAAAAGGTGGGCTCCTGGGATATAGAAACGAGAAACCCAAAGGAGCTGGGGCTAAGGGTGTTACAGGGCCAGGTATATTCTCTACTAGGGCCTGCCTGCCTTCTTCCCTATAATAACTAACACTGCTTGAGCGTTTACTGTGTACCAGGCACCACTTAAGTGCTTGTTACATAATATGATCCATTTAATCCTCAAAATATTCCTATGAGATTATCCATAATAGTCTTATCTCATTTTCAGTTCAGAAAAATAAGACATAGAGAGGCTAAGCAACTTACCCGAGGTTGCACAGCTATTAAGTGGCAGGATGGAATGCAAACCCAGGCAAGCTGTTTTCAGTGCAGTCTTAAGTTCCCCCTTTCCCTGCCCTCGAGATTTGGCGCCCAACACGTTGGGACTCAGCTGCAGCCTCTAGCTGCTAAATCTGACTCCTCTCTCGGGCCAGTGCCCTCAGTTGGATCTCTGCCTTGTTTCTGAGAACCAGGATCCCAAGAGCTATGTTACATTGTGTATTTGTAAAAATAACTTTTAAAAGTTGTTTTCCTTATTTAAAAAAGCAATACTTATTTACTGTGGAATAATTAGATAATATAAATAGCAAAAGGAAGAAAAGTAAAAGACTTCCATAATTCCAGACCCCAGAGAAAAGCACTCTTAATGCATCACTGAGTATCTTTCCAGACCGTTTTTGCGCACGTATATACTTGGAATGAACAAATACAAATGCAAACTATCTTGCAATCTGCTTTTTCCACTTAGCACCAACACAAACATTTTACTATGTCAATCAACCTTTATCTATAG
Source organism: Symphalangus syndactylus (assembly GCF_028878055.3). Taxonomy (NCBI): domain Eukaryota; kingdom Metazoa; phylum Chordata; class Mammalia; order Primates; family Hylobatidae; genus Symphalangus; species Symphalangus syndactylus. Next base: position 91,852,710 of record NC_072437.2, on the reverse strand, counting down.
TCTGATTTTAAATGGTTCTTCTCAGTGTTATCTCCTAATAGGGAGTTAGATGAGGCCAGATGCAAAGCGTGCAAGGTGGGGGAGGGAGTCGTTTGGGGTCTGAACCAAGGAAGAAGGCCCTGGAATTGGCCAAACACAGATGAAGCAGGAGCAGAGACATGGTCTTGGCAAGGGGCCCCCAAGTGTAAATCTAGTCCAGATGGGGTGGGAGGAGCATGGCTAATCCAACTCAATTCCAAGCTGGTGGCAGGAGCCAAGAGGCAATCTGTCAGTGACCGATCCTGGGATAAGACTTCAGATGAGCAGAGCATAGTGTATGGGAGAGGTGGACACAGAGGCAGGCCACCCTAGGGAGTCCAGAGAATGAGGATGTGAGCTGCAGGAAATTAGCAGCTAGGCCAAGTGGGGGAGGGAGTCGTTTGGGGTCTGAACCAAGACCAAGGTTGGCAAGACAGTGGAAGAAGAGCATGCTGGGCAGATGGCTTGGCCTTTCTGCCAGGGTCTCCAGGGCTCTGACCCTCAAGGGTCCAGAAATCAAGGACTGTTCCAGCTCCACTTATGAGCCCTGGGCTGTTGCTATACTTCCTTGGCAGATCCTGTTGCCTTGGGAGAGGGGGATGAATGGCAGATTTCTGGGTGGTAATTATAATATTAAAACCAGAGATGGAGTAGGAGGAGCAGGGACTGACATTCTATCTTGTTTTTGTTGCCCAACCAGGTTTGATGGTCAGTCCTTCTAGGGCTCTGCTCCCTGGACCACAAGCCATGGCTGAGACCTGTCCTGGCTTAGGATCTTCCTGTCTGCTCAAGTCTTGGGATATTCCTGCTTCTGCTCTGCAGGACAACTTCAGTGTCTGCACTGGACTTCATTTGCACCTGCTCTCACACCCCCCAGACACTGTGTTCCGCCTGCTGGTCGGGATTTCCTTCTGGCACCTATCCATGGACCTGCTCCTTGAAGGGACTTCGACCTGTAGAAGTTAACCAGGCTATACCCAAATGTGTCAAAAGACATCCAAGGAAAACCAGCAAGTGGACCAGTAAGAGAAATGCAGGCAAGCTACAGAAGCCAAGACCAGGAATGGGGGCTGGGCCCATGATGTGAAGCATCTCCAACAACAGACCAAGACCAAGGAACCTGGTCAGATTCAGAAAGAAATGGAGAGCCATTGAAGCATCAGACTTAGATTTACCTAGAAGCAGCGTAAAGGACAGATGTGTGATGGGTTAGAGGTAAGGGGCTATGGCAGTGGTTAGTTCTAGCAACTATAAATCACCTGGGACAATTTTTTTTTAATTTAATGCCTAGATCCCACCTTCGGAGATGACTTTCACTGATCTGAGGGACGTATTTTTTTATTTACCACAAGAGTCTTAACTGGAATGGAAAATCTTAAAGAAAAATATGCCCCTAAAACCCATCTAAGGAGTAGCATACTAATTCTTTTCAAAACAGTCAACTAAAAAGCTATTTGCAGGGTTAAATTGCCTTCCCTGTTTTCTCCCTGGGTCCCTGGTTCCTTCTCTCTCATTTTTCCACCAGATCCTACATGAGGGTCCATCATTCTTGTATCCTCTACTCACCAGCCCTCAGACTCAGCTACCTGTTAGTCATCCACCCTCATGCTCAGTAACTAACCTTGGCTCTGGTTCCAAATTCTGCATTTGTCTTCCAGGCTCAATTTGATATTTACTCACTGTTTTCCTGGTACCAGCCCCAGCAAGCCGCTATCCCCAGATTGTGAACAGAGGAACAGGGAGGGATCCGAGAGGCACTGCAAAAAGGAAACATTTGTTTTGGCAACTGATGGGATGTGGCAGGATATGATTGCAACATTACAATTGGGAGAAAGAAGAGTGAAATTTCATTGAACAACCAAGAATTCTTGCAGCTTATTGAAAACCTCTGAGAACACGGTGTATACAGTCTGTAGGAAGAAAAATACTTGCTAGGTTGCATGTCTTTAGCTGTAGGAGGATTTGTCATTCAGGTAATGATGTGATCGTGATGGTTAACTATGAGAGGAGAATGAATTGGCAGGCGTGGCAGGCAGAGCAGCCGCCTGTCAAAAGGAAAAGATAATAGAAATAGATTAGTAAACCCACAGTGGGGAGGATTAGAACCATGCAGGAAGAGGCTCGGCGTGAAGGAGTATACTGGGGTTTGACTTGAACCATAATTTGAGCTGGGTGAGCCTTCTCTAGTATATTATAAAAATTTTCCCTTCCAGTGGGAAATGAAATGATAGTAGTTTGAGATGCACATGTGCTAATGTTTTATATTTCTTATGTAAGTTTAATGATTAACACGGGCTCAGTTTGGAACTGGCACATAAGACAAAAGAGTTCCGGTCTGTTGGGAATAGAGCCATGCTTTCATTGGCAAAGGACTGCCGGTCAGCTCTGAAGTGGTCTAGGAGGCCCACAGGCCAACAGAGCACCCCTTCAGGGACCTTGGCCTGAAACTGAACTCATATTTGTTTCATTTTGCGTTCCCTTCTCTTTGGTCTTCTTTTAAAAATCCAGACACTCTTATTTAGGGCTAACACATCAAGCACACATGTACCAAGGTGTTAATGATTCTCAGAGCTCCTTTCCAGATGAAAGATGCTGAGTTAGAGTGAAAGCATCAGAACCTTGGATTATAAAAGAGAGACAGAAAGAGAGAGAGAGAAGGTTAAGAGTAGTTATTTGTACACCCAAGTTCACAGCAGCATTACTCAGTAGCCAAAAGGCAAAAGCAACCCAAGTGTTCATCAACAGATGAATGAACAAACAAAATATGGAATTCAATGGAATTTTTTAATAAGTAAGTTTACTTGTAAATTTAGTCAACGTTCATAATTGACCTAAAAACTTCAATAGGAGGATAAATTTTAAAACCTTTTGGAATGCCATCTCTATAAAAGTAACTTTCCCAGAAAAGTATCTCAGAAATAACCTAATTTGACACCATCTTAATTGGCAGTGGTTCAGTAAGCTGGAGTACAATGGAATATTATTCAGCCTTAAAAAGGAAGGAAACCCTGTCACACGATTCAATGTGGATGAAACTTGAAAACAGTATGCTAAGTGAAATAAGCCAGTCATAAAAGAACAAGTACTGGATGATTACACTTACATAGGGTATCTAGAGTAGTCAATTTATAGAGACAGAGAGTAGAATAGTGGTTGCCAGAATTTAGGGGATGAGAGAATGAGGAGTTAGTGTTTAATGGTAGAGAGTTTCAGTTTTGCAAGATGAAAAAGTTTTGGAGAGCATAATGCGAATGTACTTAACACCACAGAACTGTACACTTAAAAATGGTTAAAATGGGGTCGGGCACGGTGGCTCACACCTGTGATCCCAGCACTTTGGGAGGCCGAGGCGGGTGGATCACGAGGTCAGGAGATCGAGACCATCCTGGCTAACACGGTGAAACCCCATTTCTACTAAAAATACAAAAAATTAGCCGGGCGTGGTGGCAGGTGCCTCTTGTCCCAGCTACTCAGGAGGCTGAGGCAGGAAAATGGCGTGAATCCGGGAGGCAGAGCTTGCAGTGAGCCAAGATCGCGCCACTGCACTCCATCCTGGGCGACAGAGCAAGACTCCGTCTAAAGAAAAAAAAAAAAAACGGTTAAAATGCTAAATTGTATGCTCTGTGTAGTTTTCCACAATTTTTTTTAAAGTTAAGGAACATGAAAGTGAAAAATAAATGTTGCTGATTTTGAAATTTTGCATAGAGCAGGCCGTGAGGGAAGTTGGTTTGGTTTTGTTATGAGATGGGGGGTGGGAAGGGATGTGTTGTAGTTATTGCTTTTTAACTGTGGGTTTCCCATGTCTGGATCCTCCCTGGTAGGCAGTAGGGGCTCTGTCACGATCACTGTCCAGTGCAGCAGCAACAGCGGCAGCAGCCTGTTCACTCACTTACTGACTCCTATACTGCCAGGCAACCCAGGCAGATTCTGTCATGAATTACAGCAACCTAATGAGGTAGGCACCATTAGGCTCATTTCACAGATGGAGAAACCGAGGGGCGGTAACTCCTCTAGGATCAAAGAGCTGGTAAGTGGCAAACTCCTGCTTTGGCAAGTTCTCTTTTCCCCCTAAAATCAGTGTTTGTATTCTTTATTCACCTCAGAAGGTTACAGAAAAGTTGGAAAAAGAAAATAAGTTCTTCATATATCTTCTTGATAGCAAATGGAAGGGTCAGAGTGAGTAGAAGAGTCCAATTAAACGACAGCACACTGTGTGGGCAACTCCAGGCCGGCTTCCTGTGCGCTTCATCTTTACTCTTTCCAGTAACCTAACTCAGCAAAAGAAAGTGTTTCTTGTTGTTAAGACATATATAAATACAAAGTTAATAAAAGTACGCAAGATCTTGTGACCAACAGGCTGGAAAGTGAGGATTTCTGAGCTGATGGTCTTCCCTCTTTCAGTTACGCAAGGAGTCTAAAGCAAGTAACACTGTTGACATTGTGCTCACACTTCAACATATACAGGGAGAGGTGAGCTTCTACCCTTCCTCCCCTCTCCATTCAACTATCCACGCCTCACTCCTATCCCAGTTAGATCTTTCACTGGCTGTCTCTGGACTTAGGTCAGAGTCCAAACGCTAATTCACAAGGCTCTTAAGAGATGACCCTGCCTTTTCCCATCTCTTCTCTCTTGACTGACACATATGTGGCCCAGTTCCACCCTTCAGTTACCTGTAGTTCCCTGAACACACCTCTCTTCCATACCTTTCACATAATAAAGTTGACCTTTATTTACTAAGTGTACCATCGAGCAATCTTGCAAGGTAGGTATTATTGGTCTCATTATACAGATGAGAAAACTGAGGCTAAGAAACATTTTGGAATGTGCTCACAGTCCCATAGCTAATGAGCGGCAGTCAGAATTTTAAACAGGGCTGCCTGATTCTAAAGCCAGTGTTCTCAAACACATCTGTCCACGTGGCCAGATTGTGCCTCTTAAAATGCTACTCAGATTTTATCTCTACAAATCCTTTCTTAAACCCTCCTTACCCGCCACCACTTCCCCACTACCCCATACACAGACACACAGACACACACACACACACACACACACCTGCAGGCACAATCTGCAACTTTATCTGTCCTGTCACCATAGCACTTTGTCCATCATTGCTACTTACATTAATTTTTTTTTTTTTTTGAGACAGGGTCTGGCTCTGCCCAGGCTGGAATGCAGTGGCATGATCTCAGCTCACTGCAACCTCCACCTCGCAGGCTCAAGCGTTCCTCCCACCTCAGCTTCCTGAGTAGCTGGGACTACAGATGTGCACCACCATGTCTGGCTAATTTTTTTTTTTTTAATGGAGTTTCACTCTTGTCGTCCAGGCTGGAGTGCAATGGTGCAATCTTGGCTCACTGCAACCTCCGCCTCCAGGGTTCAAGCAATTCTCATGCCTCAGCCTCCCAAATAGCTAGGATTACATGCGCCCGCCACTAAGCCTGACTAATTTTTTGTATTTTTAGTAGAGACAGGGTTTCACCATGTTGACCAGGCTGGTCTCAAACTCCTGACCTCAGAGGATCTGCCCACCTCAGTCTCCCAAAGTGCTGGGATTACAGGCATGAGCCACCGTGCTAGGCCTTTTTTGTATTTTTTGTAGAGATGGGCTTTCACCATGTTGCCCAGGCTGGTCTCAAACTCCTAGGCTCAAGCAATCCACCTGCCTCCACCTCCCAAAGTGCTGGGATGACAGGCGTGAGCCACTGCATCTGGCTTCTACTGCTACTTATATTAAGTCATCTGGGTTGAGCACCTACTATGCACCAGGTCTTGTGTGGGACACATATGACAGAGAGATGAACAAATCATCCTTGTCTATTTTTGTACATGACATCATCCCTTCAAGGGCAGGGACTGGGTTGTATTTTTGGTGATATCTCTCATGCCACACAGTTCCTCAGTTGTTGAGCAGATAGACATGATTCACAGGCATTGGACGCCAGTGGTCAGGAGACAGTTCACTTGTGGAGGGACCATTTCCCCAGCTTTGTAAATTTATCCAAAGGAGAGATTCTTCTCCCCAAATCCCTTTTGATGCCCATACATAGCAGGGCAATCCAGAATTGAGGCTCAGGCCACAGGACCATTTTCCCCCTTGAGATGTGTGATCATCACATTTCCCAAATAATTCCTTTTAACAAATCCTTGGGAAATTGCATGAGTCCAAAAATAAACTGGCTTCCAAGTAACTTTTTTTTTTATAGATAACGTCTCACTCTGTTTCCCAGGCTGGAGTACAGTGGCATTATCATAGTTCACTGAAGCCTCCAACTCCTGGGCTTAAGCAATCCTCCCACCTCTGCCCCTAGAGTGGCTGGGACTACAGGTGCATGCTACCACGCTGAGCTCCAGTTAACTTCTAAGAAATGCTCTGCTCAAACTTGTCATAAGCCAAGTTTGCCTGAGCGTTGGTGACTGAGAGAAAGCAAGGATGGTCTCTTCTCTAGAGCCCACAGGGTCTTCTCTTGCAGGAGATTATGCAAGTGTGACCTCGAGTTCCTCTTCAGGTGCTGGTTGTGAAAACAAGGGAGTCCTCTCCCATACATGTGAAGAAATTTCTGTCTACTCTGCTGGACACTTCAGAGAATTACCAAGTCATCCATCCTGCCATATGCCTTATCAACCTGGTAACAAGAACAAAAGGCCCTGGTGCCAAGGAACCTGCCCTGGAGAGTAGACCAGCGAGTCTACATCTAGCTCTTTCAGAAGCTCCATTTGCTTTTTTATGCCATGAAAGTGCCCCTTACCAAATTTCTGTTTCAGAGCAATCAAAGCGCCTGATTCAGTAAATTAAGTAGTGATAATCACATGGCTATACTAGAACATACGAGAAGGAATTAACTAGCACACAGAGTTCTTTACTATTTATTCTGTCTCCTAGGAATCACTCTCGCTTTGGGAAACTTTTCAAACAAGGAATTTTTATAATATTTTATAAGATTTTTCAAATATCTGTCTCTTGACAAACTGTTAATAGGCAACCTGTGATAGGCTGCCCATCTTTTTAGCGCTTAAATACCTTACATCATCAATATGGAAGGCTAAAACTGTTCCCTTCCAACCTCTCAGCTTTCTAGGCTGTCTTTTTGCCCATGATTTGGGGAAAATGTCCCTCTCTCCCTAAAGTTTACCTTAGTCTTTGGAGCTGGGATGAGCACCAGGTCAAGCGTCTTTTCCTTGCTTTGACTTATAAATTCATCTCTTTCATTGTTTGTTACAATGTTTGTTTGTTACGATTGTTTGTTACAATTTTCCCAAAAAGTGATCAGTCATCATCATTGGGGCTTGTCTCATGTGGATATAACCTTAGAGATGTGACCTCCCTCTCTCCCTCCCTCTTGCTCTTTCTTTCCTTTGGGAGACACTTTAGAATAGTGCATCAGTTGGTCATTTAGACCCACACCTTTCATTCCATTTTCCTTCTATTAAGAAATACTGTATTTATTAATCTGGGCTTACACAGGTAAATATTTCAACATTTCATCTGAAGTTCTTTTTTATTTTTTTACCCTGTTTTGTATCACAAAATTCTTGATCTTTCAGGTTTTCCCTTTTTTTTTTAAGGCAACTTTGAAACCTGCATTCTCATAGATTTACAGTCAATATTTTTTTTCTGGAAAAGTGTTTCTTAATGTGGCAGGAACAAATTTTGGTTATTGCTGGAGACGGGGAGAACCAGGTTTGAGGGTGATGGCAAGTGGGATTTTAGTCTTTCTCTATTTGTTGGATCCTTTTAAGGAAGCATATATTCATGTATCAGTAATGTAATTAAAAATTAAATTTTAAATAAGTATACAGAAAAATGTGATAAAAATATAACTGATTTGGAAGTTGTATTTGTCAAGGTTCTTCAGAGAAACAGAATCAACAGGATATATATATATATACACACACATATATGTACGTATATGTATATATATACATATATACACTATATATATACACATATATACACGTATATATATATACATATATACACGTATATGTATATATACACATATATGCGTATATGTATATATACATATATACGCGTATATGTATATATACATATATACACGTGTATGTATATGTACGTATATGTATATCTAGACATATATACACTCACGCATTAGTTAACAATGGGGATATGTTCTGAGAAATACATGGTTAGGCAGTTTTGTCACTGTGTGAACATCATAGAGTTTACTTATGAAAAACTTACATGGGATAGCCTACTACAAACCTATTGCTCCTAGGCTACAAACTTGTACAGCATGTTACTGTACTGAATACTGTAGACAACTGTAACACAATAGTAAGTATTTGTGTATCTAAATACATTTACACATAGAAAAGGTACAGTAAAAATATGGTATTATAATTTTATGGCACCACCATATTATATGTGGTCTGTCATTGATCAAAACATCGTTATGCAGCACATGACTGTATATGTGGAGAGAGAGAGTTAGAGTGGAGGAGAGAGATTTATTATAAGCAATTGATGCATGTGATAAGGGAGGCTGGGGAATCCTAAGATCTGCAGTTGGCAAGCTAGAAATCCAAAAAGCTGGTGGTATAAGTTCCAGTCTAAGTCCAACTCCAAAGACAATAGAAGACTGATGTCCCCACTCAAAGACAGCAGCAGAAAGAGAGCCAGTTCTCCCTTACTCATACGTTTTAATATATTAATACCTTCAACATATTGGAAGATGCCTACCCTCATTGGGAAGGCAACTTGCTTTACTCTGTCTACCAAGTCAAAATGCTGATCTTATTGAGAAACACCATTACAGACATCCCCAGAATAACATTGAACCAAATATCTGGTCACCCTGTGGCCCAGTCAAGTTGACACATAAAATTAACCATCAAGAGATTGATATTGCTTCCCCAAACACTGCTGAATTTGTGTATCTCCAGGTCTTCACTGCGTTCTATGGAATTTATACTGTCTTCACAAGCTGGTTGCTGCTGCTGCTTGGTCAGGCCTACAGACATGCACCCTAAGTGCTGGGCACCCTCCAATTCCTGCTCATTCTTTCTGCCACAGCCTCTTGAGGTGATGCTGAGTCCCCCTGGACTGCATCCAACATTCCCAAAGCTGCAAACTCACTAGAAGCCCAATGGCCCTCTGTTCCCTTCCAGCCTCACAGCTTTCTAGGCTGTCTTTTTGCACAGGATTTGGGGAAAATGTCCCTCTCTCCCTAAAGTTTATCTTAGTCTTTGGAGCTGGGATGAGCACCAGATCAAGCTTCTTTTCCTTGCTTTGACTTATAAATTCACCTCTTTCATTGTTTGTTACAAAGACCCTTCAAAATATCCTCCTTCAAGACTCCCTTCCCCTTGCAAATCACTCAGGCACATAATCTGAAGGGAGGAAAACAGTATCAACTCTGGTCTCATATGCAAATAGTTTAGATTCAGCCATATACATATTTACTTATACATGCATATACAGAGTTACATACATGTGTATTTGAAAGTGTAAAATCAGCCGGGCGTGGTAGCTCACGCCTGTAATCCCAGCACTTTGGGAGACCGAGATGTGGATCACGAGGTCAGGAGATCGAGACCATCCTGGCTAACACGGTGAAACCCTGTCTCTACTAAAAATACAAAAAATTATCTGGGCTTAGTGGCGGGCGCCTGTAGTCCCAGCTTCTCGGGAGACTGAGGCAGGAGAATGGTGTGAACCCAGAAGGCGGAGCTTGCAGTGAGCCAAGATTGCGCCACTGCACTCCAGCCTGGGTGACAGAGTAAGACTCCGTCAAAAAAAAGAAAGTGTAAAATCATATTTATATCATTGGGGCTCAGAAGTTGATACCCTAAAATATGGTGCTTTGACATGCTGAAATGAAGAAAAAGCCTCAAGGTCTCTCTGACCTTCTTACCCGCACACCCCATATCTCAATCCTCTGTGTCTCCCAAAGCACAGCAGGATGAGGTTATTCTCTGAAGTTCCTGTATCTGCCTAAGGTCTGTACCCACCAAAGAAGAAAACAATGACCTCTAGTCTCTTCCTTCAGTTTTCATGAACTGAATTCATATTGCAGGAATAAAGACTGGAGTCTGTCAACATAGCCGGGTGGACTTTTGTCACAAACCATTGTCTGCTCTGTGGTTCCAAAAGACTTTGTTTCAGGTCATTGTATATTCTTCAAGTGCATTGAATTCTCCTAAAAATCATTTAATGTCTTCCTAAAATCATCCACACTTTCCCATCTCCCTTTCCCCTAAGAAGTAGGATATGTAAGCATCTGTACCCCATTGGGATATTAGGCAATTATTCTGTGATTCTCCTCCATGCACACTAAGAAATGTGTATGCCATTTCTCCTATTATTCTGCCTTTTGTGAGTTGATTTTTTCAGTCAATCTTCAGAGGGCAAAGGGGAAGTTTTCCCTTAGCCCCTACAATATGTAGGCATATGCATATATACCTGTCAAATGAGCACACTTAAAGAGAGACTCAAACAATCACTAAGAGCAGTGCCAAGCTCATAAATCTACCACTTGCTACTTTTATAATTTTTCTTTTACTGTGGTCCAATACATCCTTACTAACATAAGTTCTAGCTTATAATTAATTCTCAGTGGGCACACTATTTCACTGTTTTTAAAAATCTCCTTATACCTTTAAACATTGCTATTTTATTTTATTTTATTTTTTTTGAGACGGAGTCTCGCTCTGTCACCCAGGCTGGAGTGCAGTGGCGCGATCTCGGCTCACTGCAAGCTCCTCCTCCCGGGTTCACGCCATTCTCCTGCCTCAGCCTCTCCGAGTAGCTGGGACTACAGGTGCCCGCCACCACACCCGGCTACTTTTTTTGTATTTTTAGTAGAGACGGGGTTTCACCATGGTCTCGATCTCCTGACCTCGTGATCCGCCCGCCTCGGCCTCCCAAAGTGCTGGGATTGCAAGCGTGAGCCACCGCGCCCGGCCAAACATTGCTATTTTAAAAACTTGCCAAGGTCATCACAGAGTAACAAAGATTTCAAAATACCACAGATTTATTATTAAAGTTATTTTAGAAGCTAAATTATACATTAGGAGTTGGAAATAAAAAAGGATGTACAAGTTTCAGTAAGTAGCCATGACTGACAGAAAAAAGTATGAAAGAATGCTTATCTTGTATGTTTTCACATGCCCTGTGTCCACCACATGTTTTCTGGAAAGGAAACTTCTCCTTATATTGCTACTTATACAGTAATTTTTTGTCCTTCTACACAAGTATATGTGAGATAACATATCCCTATGAATAAATGGAAGAGGCAATGGAAATATGCTAAAACAAAGGAAGTGTTTTTAAAAAGAACTCATTAAATTAATCTTACTTGGTTATTGGGGTGGCCAAGCTTAGAAAATCAGGCTCAGAACATCTGTTGCATGGAAGAATCTGTAATTCAAGGCAAAAGAATAAAAAATGGAGACCAAATATTACTACAGTTCATTTAGCTGGAACACGTGGGCTCTTTCAGGTGTGAGGAGGAAAGGAGAGGGTTGTGCAAGTCTGCCTACATCTTTAATTTGCAGTGGCTTGGTTCATGGCATAACCCATATACTCGGCAGTAAGAGATAGCATGCTTAATTACTTAAGAGAGCAGAGAATAGCGGCTAGATCTCTATTAATGGAGGTGTTTCTGGCCTCTTGTGCTTCTCCCTTTGATAAGCTGATTATTGCTTTATTGGGGCCAGGCTTTTCAGGACCGTGGACAGCTCTACCACAGCAGGGAGCATCTCCTGCCTCTGTTCTTCCACTTGCAAAATTTTAGAAAAATATAGACCTGAAATATTAACTATTTCACGCCTCCACTTTACAGATGAGAAAACTGATGCTCATAAAAGTTATATACATACACAAGTCACACTTAAATCCTGAAACTAGTCTCTGCTGTGACATAGCACAATGTACGGAAAGGATCACTTACAGCAAGTGGGTTTAAATCCATTCTACTGCTTAACAGCTGTGTGAAATTTGAGTTTTAGTTTCCTCATTCTGTAAAATGGTGTAAGGATGTCTTCCATACATAGTTGTGAGGATCAGAGATAAAGCAGGTAAAATGCCTAGCACAACTTGACAAAAGGTAAGGGCTCTAGAAATGACAGCCAATGAGATCAACACTCAACCCACACAAATGTACTGAGAAATAACTAAGTGCAATTGTTATCCAATGTGCTCGTGGCACCCCCAAATTAATGAGATTGTGAATTCCAGCATGCTCAGAGTGCTACCTCACTGATTGCAAGCCATATACTTCCCTTTAGGGCAAGGAGTTTCAAAGCTAACCATGCTATCCTCTTTTATTCTCAGATCATATGGTTTAAGTATTGGAAAACTATATTTACATAATTGGGTTTTTTGAACTGGGATTTGGCAACCCTGGCAAACTTGACCCTTCTGCTGAATCTCTATTGCCTTCTAGACTATGAGCTCTCAGTCTTTCCTCTATATTTCTCTCTCTCTCTCACAGACAGTATTAGTATCACTAATATCCATTTTCCCCCTCTTCCCACCTATCCCTTCCTCTTTGTGTGGGATGTTTACTGAGCACCTGCTGTGTGCCAAATACCATGTGGGAAGGCAAACATCGTTTCTGGCTTCTTGAAGCTGCCATCTGAAAAATAAGGCAGGCATTAAATAAGCAATTACCATAAAGTAGGGGTGTATCACCTATAAAGATGTTCCTGCTTCACAGAAGTGAAAAGTACCAGTTTCTTATAAAGAGCTTAAGGGCTCTTATCCAAACTGAAGAAAAGTGACATAGGAAATCATTATTATGATAATAGCCTGGTTGTTACCTCTACAATGGATGCATAATGGCAAAACCCAGCATTTCGAACCTTATAAAATGCAATATAGGAATTTCCTTAGGGCTGTCTACTTTTTCCTTCACTGGGAAAAAAAACCCATCAGAATGGGGTCTTTTTAAAACATATCTAACACAAAAAAGAAAAATCTTCTAGAAGTGCCTTAAAATATATGTCACAAAGCTCTACATCATGCCAGTAATCATATTACAATGCACATAAAGGAGCTTTAAAATTTAGGTTGATAGTTCAGTCTGGAATGAATGTTTGGGAGTCTTGATAATATGATTAATGCAGATGCTGAACATATACATTATATGTGCATTCTACTTGGGAGCTATGCTACTCAATTTATTGCACAAATGCTGCATCTAAGGCTTATTATGCAGAGCACATCCAGTACTAATAAGGATTTGTGTGCAAATCTTTGTCCTCGAACTTTGAGAGCATTAATTAATACATTCGGCCCCCTGTTGAAAGAGGTGAGTTCTGTCTCCCTATTTTTGGAGACTCAGGATTATGTGCACTTCACCTCAGGGCGCCAAGTGAAGCAGTGATGAAACTTGGGTATTAAATGTGTAAAATTATTATCTTCAATTTTTGTAAGAGCCTTTAAGTATGTCCTCCTCCACTCTCTTCAACTTTCACCCTCTTCACTTCCTCCTACTTTTTCTCACCAGTCTTAGAGATCAGCAGTTTGAAAACAAAGTATGTTAAGAAATTAACAGAAGAGAAAGAAGTGAAACTGAAACGAAAAAATATTTTCTTTGTAAATAATTCACAGCAACTTATAAGACACCTACTTTTTCTCCCCATGATTTATTACTATTTTACTAAAGTGATTAATAATAGCTACCATGTGTTCAGTATCTTATTACTAGGCATTTTGCCATATACCAGGAATGAAGATTTTTTGATGGAAGAGACAAGGTCTTTGTCTTCAAGGAATTTATGGTATATTGGAAAGGCAACCTTGGAAACAGGTAACTTTGATGTAATGTGGCAAATATGATGATTGTACTCACAGGGTGTAAAGTCAGCATAGTGAAAAAGCGTTCGACCTCATCTAAATCAGTCATAGAAGAGTTCCTAGAGATGACATCCAGGCAGTCTCATGAGATGAATCGGCTTGCCAGGGTGAAGTGGGGAGAGGCATTCCAGGCCAAGAGACAGCGTGGGCACCAGCAAGGAGGTCTGGACCAGCATGGTGTGCAGGGGGTCGGGGATGGTTGGGGAGAGAGGCAGATTGAGGAAGCAGCAAATTGTTGATCTTTGTTACAGCATAAAGATAAAGGCGAAGAGTGATGGCAGTTAAATTTAGAGCATGGATAGAAGCCAACCCCATAGCAAAGGGGAAGCCATAATTTCCCCCCAGGGACACTGTATTATCTATATTGTACACATTTTATGGAACAAAACCGCATTCCTAAATATATTTTTCATAAAATTTATTTCTCTCATCTGAGCCTCTAGTGGCACCAGCAGCTACAGTTTTTCTGGATTCTAAATGAGATAAGGATTTTTCTGCCTATTCACTCATTCTATGAATATTGATGTCAAGCACTGCACTGGGTGATAGGAAGTGAAAGCCGATGAAATCACACTACCCAGTGATCCAGCGGGAGGAGAAATAAGAACACCAGCAATTCTCAAACTCTGGGCTACACACTACTAGAGGTATGCTCAAGGTGTTACCGGAGCGCAGAAGAGAAGTGTGTTAATTGGTTCAGGCTGCCATAACAAAGTCCCACAGCCTCGGTGGCTTAAACGACAAACATTGATTTTTTTCACACAGTTCTGGAGGTGAAGATGAAGGTGTCTGCAGGGTTGGTTTCTCCTGAGGCCTCTCTCCTCAGCTTGTAGATGGCCTTTCCTCGGTGAACGCACACACCTCTGTGAGTGTCCCTTTGTGGGACAGGTGTCCCTTTGTGTGACCAAATTTCTTCTTATGAGGACACCATTCAGTTTGGATTAGGGCCCACCCTAACAGCCTCATTTTAATTTAGTCATCTCTTGAAAGTCCCTATCTCCAAATACAGTCACATTCTGAGGTACTGGGGTTTGGGGCTTCAGCATATGAGTGTTGGAGGGAACATAATTCAGCAACCCACACAAGGGGTATTTAACAACTTGGGGCTGAGTGGGGTCAGGAAAGACCTCCAATGAGAGAGGTTTGAACTTGTTCCTGGAAGCAAGTGGGGGAAACCGCTGAAGGGCTTTATGTTAGTGAGAAACGTGATGGGATCTGTGTTTCAGGGAAATCCCCTCCTCACAGGGACAGCAGTGAGGAAGCTGCTACTGTGCAGAAAAGAAAGGATGGGGGTCGGAATGAAGACAGTGACGAGAAATCTTTCAAAGATGTTTAGGAAGAGAATAGGCCAGACTCTATCTCCTAGGAGGTGTGTGTGTGTGTGTGTGTGTGTGTGTGTGTGTGTATAAGATGAGGTGAGAAAGGGGAGGAGTAACACAAAATAATGCTTTTCTCAACCTTCTTGTCAGTAGGTTCTGAATAACTAGAACAAGAAGATGCCCTGATAGCTCTGCTAATTGTTTGAGTCGGAATTAGTTGCATTGATGTACAACACAGCACAATCAAAAGAATAAGCACTGTGAGTGTAATGGGCTGAATTTTCTTACCCCAAATGTATATGCTGAAGTCCTAAACCCCTACCTTAAAATATGACTGTCTTTGGAGATAGGGCCTTTAAAGAGGTAATTAAAGTGAGTTTGTCAGGGTAGGCCCTACTCCAATATGACAGATGTCCCTATCAGAAAAGGAAATTTGGACACATAAAGAGACACCAGGGATGTGGCTCACAGAGGAGAGGCCATGTGAGGACACGGAGAGAATGCAGCCATCTACAAGCCAAAGAGAGAGGCCTCAGGAGAAACCAGCCCTGCAGACACCATCTTAGACTTTCAGCCTCCAAAACCAGAAAAAATCAGTGTCTGTCATTTGAGCCACCCAGGCTGTCGTACTTTGTTATGGCAGTCCAAACAGACTAATACAATCAATAAACAGATTTTCCAGATAACTGAAATCTATTTGTTTAAGTGTAACAACTTTGAAAATATTTATTTATTTTGTAAAGGTGTATTTCTAAGCTGTATCTATAAATGGCAACACAGTCTCCCCTCAGCATCCACAGGGGATTGGTTCCAGGACCCTTGGGGACACTGAAGTCTGTGGATGCTTAAATTCCTTATAGGAAATGACATAGTTTCTATTCTTCTTTAGACTTTAAGTCATCTCTAGACCAGGCAGTGGCTCACGCCTGTAATTCCAGCACTTTGGGAAGACAAGGCGGATGGATCACATGAGGTCAGGAGTTCACAATCAGCCTGCCCAACATATTGAAACCCCGTCTGTACTAAAAATACAAAATAATAATAATAATAATTAGTCGGGCGTGGTGGCTCATGCCTATAGTCTCAGCTACTTGGGAGGCTGAGGCACAAGAATTGCTTGAACCTGGGAGGTGGAGGTTGCAGTGAGCCAAGATTGCGCTACTGCACTCCAGCCTGGGTGACAGTGCGAGACTCCATCTCAAAAAACACGTAAATAAATCATCTCTAGATTACTTATAATGCCTAATACAATGTAAATGATATGCTAATAGTTGTTATACTGTATTATTTATGGAATAATGACAAAAAAGTCTACATGTTCAGTACAGACACAATGTTTTTTTTCTGAAGATTTTTGATCTGTAGTCGGTTTAATTCTGAAATAGGGAATCAGTAGATACTGAGGGCCAACTGTATAATGAGCATGCTTGAACTCCTTATTGATAGTGTCAGCTCTGTCTTGGCCTGTATGTGGTTGTTTATTTATTAGAGAAAGGCTCTTTCTCTGTTGCCCAGGCTGGAGTGCAGTGGTGCCATCACACCTCACTGTAGCCTCCAGCTCTTGGGCTCAAGCGATCCCCACTTTTCAGCTTCCCAATTAGCTGGGACCACAGTCACACACCATGACACCTGGCTAAGTTTTAACATGTTTTGTAGAGATAGGGTCTCACTGTGTTGTCCAGGCTGGTGTCACACTCCTGGGCTCAAGTGATTCTCCTGCCTTTCCCTCCGAAAGTGCTGGGATTATAGGTGTGAGCCACCGCACCTGTAATCCCTTGGGCATTTTTTTTTTTTTTTTGAGATGGAGTCTGGCTCTGTTGCCCAAGCTGGAGTGCAGTGGCGTGATCTTGGCTCACTGCAAGCTCCGCCCCCCAGTTTCACACCATTCTCCTGCCTCAGCCTCCCGAGTAGCTGGGACTACAGGCGCCCGCCACCATGCCCGGCAAATTTTTTGTATATTTAGTAGAGACAGGGTTTCACTGTGTTAGCCAGGATGGTCTCAATCTCCCGACCTTGTGATACACCCGCCTCAGCCTCCCAAAGTGCTGAGATTACAGGCGTGAGCCACTGCACCCGGCCCCCCTGGGCATTTTATATTAGGCTATGTGAAGCACTGCCATACCCTCAGCCGACTCAGAACATTTTCCTGCCTCTGCCTGAGCAGTCCCTGGATGCTGTGCTTATTGAGGAATTTTGTTGGTCTTCAGGGTTTATTTTGGTTTTGTCTTAGGCTCTTCCCACTCTGTCAGGCTGCCATTTTCTTCTGCTTTTTGTGTGCCTGCCTCTAGAAGCCTCCTGCCTTCTTCCTAGTGTGGCTTTTAACTCCCTGTGAGTTGGATACCAGATAACCAATTTTTTTTTTTTTTTTTTTTTTTTGAGACGGAGTCTCGCTCTGTCACCCAGGCTGGAGTGCAGTGGTGCAATCTCCACTCACTGCACCCTTTGCCTCCCAAGTTCAAGCCCGAGTCAAGTTCAATTTTTTCTACTGCCTCAGACTCCTGAGTAGCTGGGATTACAGGTGCCTGCCACTACGCCTGGCTAATTTTTGTACTTTTAGTAAAGATGGGGTTTCGCCACGTTGACCAGGCTGGTCTCGAACCCCTGACCTCATACGATCCTCCTGCCTCGGCCTCCCAAAATGCTGGGATTGCAGGCGGGAGCCACCACTCCGAGCCTGGGTAACCAAATTTAATGGAATTCTGTGTAAAGGAAGAGTAAATAGGCCCTGAAGAGCAATGTACATGGATTTCTGTGCACAGATTTGGTGACATTTTTTAACTCCTCAGAGAACATTTTAACTGCCTTTCTAGATTTTGAGATTGTCATCTAAATGACTTTCAGATAAGCGAGATGTTGCTTTTTTGGCCCAAATGATGGAGAGTCCTCCGTAGGTGTGAAACAGTTTCCCAGGAGTCCAGATTGTGGGTTCATTTATATTTCTCACCTGTGCTCCATCTGCTTCCGCAGAGAGGCTGTGGTTCAGCATGTGCCGGCTATTCCATGGAGCCACTGTCAGGAACGCTCCCTTTCTGCCTCCCAGCCTGACATTCTGCTGCATTTGTAACTCTCCTAGAATACAGATGCAATTCATCTTCCTACATCTCTATAAAGATCCAGAAAAATACGCTAATTTGTTAGAATTCATTCAGAACCATCACACAAATCAGAACCCATAGAATGGTGAGGTAATTTTTTCAATGTCAAAACAAAACCTCAAGGACCAAAATTGAAGTTGAGCCAATTGGCCCAGGAGACAGTCACCTCTGGCACTGGTTCTAATTGGGCTCTGGCTCCCAGGGGTGGGGGGCATGCCGGCACCTAAGGGGAAGATGCTTAATCCCCCATGCTTTAATTTAAATCAAGTGATTAACCTCCTGCTTAACCCTGAGCAGAACTGCATTCAGGCCCTGTGTACTCGTTACGTCGGGCCTGTGCACTGATCAAGCTCGTTTTATGGACTCCTAAGCAGCAGTCTCTGTGGACCAAGGAAGGATAAAGTAGACAGGCCATACTTTCAGCCGTCCCCACTGCTACTTCCAGAACCACAAACCCTTCCATCCTCCATGGCTTTCTTGTGGTACTTTGATTCTGACATGTACCTTACTCTGTCAGCAGACGTGAAGAAAAGATAAGTTTAGAAAAAAGATATTTTATGGACACATTATGGCCTAGATAAGCCAATTAACCATTTGAGGCAGTTCTTTTACTCAAAGACACAGAAACCAACAACAAAGTGTTAACAAATCCACCAAAAAGGAATTTTTTAAAAAAGAAAGAAAGAACGAGACTATTCCAGTGAGCAGTTTGCAAACCAGGGATAGGGAGCCTTCAGTACAGAACAAAGGTGCTATCCATGAGAACAAAGAGAAGGATTAGCCTTTATAGAGAAACCTCCCACCCATGTTCTCTCTCGGGCCCACTCCACAAATGAGGGATGCAAGCTTGTTTAGTTCTGATTGGTCATGCTGGTCATGGTCTATTGGTTAGCTCCAGGTGACAAAATGGGGCCTTCCAGCAACCATCGATTCAGGTGGCATAAACAGGAACAAACAACTATGAAACTCCCAGAGTTCCTTGATGGTGTGTTTTTTTTCCAGGAATGCAGTTTCCAGGAACCTGTGTAACCTCTAGTCAGCAAATGGGCTCTTGGGTCCATTTTGAATACAGGCCCAGTTACTCACTCAGGATCCACCTGAAGGATTGGCTTCCAGGGTTCACAAGAGAAAGTCAATAACCCCTCTCATCCTTCTTTGTCACAGACCCTAGCAGCTCTACTGAGGCCTCAGCCTCCCCTTGCCTGCTGAAACACTGACCCATAGGACTATCACTGGGATTAATGGCAGGGGACTTGGCCATCTTGAGACAATATGTAAGCTTTTATAAGCTTTTCGTTTTCATCCTTTTTTTTTTTTTTTTTGAGATGGAGTCTAGCTTTGCCACTCAGGCTGGAGTGCAGTGGCATGATCTCGGCTCACTGCAGACTCCACCTCCTGGGTTCAAATGATGTTCCTGCCTCAGCCTCCCGAGTAGCTGGGATTACAGGCACCCACCACCATGCCTGGCTAATTTTTGTATTTTTAGTGGAGACGGGGTTTCACCATGTTCATCAGGCTGGTCTTGAACCCCTGACCTCAAGTGATCCACCTGCCTTGGCCTCCCAAAGTGCTAGGATTACAGGCATGAGCCACCGCGCCCAGCCCATATTTATTTCATAAAAGTTAAACACCTACTATATATCATGCACTGAGCTAAGTACTATGGTGAGGTTGCTAAGATGAGTCAGACTGTAACCTTGCCTCCAAAGAGCTTGCTGTTTAGAATTTAGTGGGGGACATGAGAATGGTACATACATACCTGCACCACCAGATTGAAAATGGTGAGTGTTGTGGTGGATTCACAATGGCCAACAATTCTTTGCCTGAGGAGGCAGAGTGGAGTTCTCCTGTCCTTGAATCTGACTGGGTCTTGTGACTTGTCTGAACCAACAGAGTGAGTAGCAGTGAAGCTGTGTAACAGCTGAGGCAGCCCTCAAGAGCTTTACACCTTCTGCTTTTGCAACTTGGCATGCACCCTCTTAAAGTCTTGAAAGCAGTTTAACTTCTGTGAGACTGCCATGCTATGAGGAAGCCCAAATTAGCCACTTGGAGAAAGAGGCTGCATGGAGGATCGCTGATTTGCCAGAGCTGTGGGAAGCCCTTGTGGCCTTCCAACTCTGCCCAGCCCCCAGCAGGCCTTGTCCACATGGCTGTGCCCATGATGCAGTTGACCCACCGCCACATGAGCCCACAGAATCATGAGCAAACAGAAGAGTTCGTAGTAAGCTGCTGTAGCTTGGGGTGAGTTGTTACGCAACTCTAGATAGCCACCATAGGTGTCCTCGGGGAGACACAGAGCTCAGAGGTGAGTGTCCAAAGTAGTGTTCTTGGAAATATTTTACTCACTGAAGAGAGAGAAAAACCCTCAGTTTGCCCACTTTGAGGGTGCCAGAGCCTAAGCAGAACTGAGTGAAATAAGGCCCATGCCTCAAGCTGGCAATACTCTATAGTGTTTATTGTCACTTGGGCACCTGAAGCAACTTTTCTACTTAAAAATAAATCCTGAGAAAACCAACAACAACAAAAAAATCCTTGTCACATTCATAGGAAGTACACAGTGAAGCATTTATAGTTTAAGGGGCAAAATATATGCAACTGACTCTGACCCACAAATACTTAAACAGTCTCTCTCTAATGTAATGTGTAATCATATGTGATATATAATATAATCATTCATAGTGAGTGCACAAATAAAGCAAACGGTGCAAAATATTAACAATAGGTGAAACTGGGAGATGTGGGGGTTTGATGTACTATACTTATCCTTGCAATGTTCTGTAGGTTTGAAATTACATATTTCCAAATTAAAAGTTATTAAAAGTTAAATCCTAATATATACAAATTTATCCTTGTAGCTAAATAGTTATCTTCACCTAGTGTTTACCTATGGATGATAGTGGCCCAGAAAAGCCATTCAATCTTTCTGAGCTACTGGGTTTCTGCTGATAGAAAGGAAGCCACCATGTTTCCCGGCACCCTCTCGAGCACCCAGTGGACAAGCTGACACCAACCGTTATGAACTCGGGTTAGGAAACAGTGCTCAGGTGAGCTTTGTGTGTCATGCATGTGTATCTCGGCTTCCCAGTTAGATGTGAAGCCCCAACACGGCAGGAACCAGACCACTGGTAAAGTGGCAGTCATTCATTTAAGTATTCATTCATTCCTGTACTCATTTAATTTCACCCAACATTGATTGGATTACTTCTCTAATCATCTGTCTGGCTTGTCTCTCTCATACTAACTAGAATAATGTCAGACATTAAATGCATATTCAGGTTGCTAAGTTTCATGGCCAATGCCTGAACCCCAACTTTGGCCTGCAGAGCGGCCACTGGGAGGAAGGAAGAAGAGTATCCCAGATGGACGTCAGACTCTGCCTGTCCCCACAAATGGAAAAGAAAACGCCATCTCTTGCTCTTCAGATGAAAGAACACCGGCTTCATTTTGTCTGGTAGAGCCACTGAACACTGCTGGGGTTTTGTTTTTTGAGACGGAGTCTTACTCTGTCACCCAGGCTGGAATGCCGTGGCGCAATCTCGGCTCACTGCAACCTCCGCCTTCTGGGTTCAAGTGATTCTCCTGCCTCAGCCTGCCAAGTAGCTAGGATTACAGGCATGCACCATTATGCCAGGCTTATTTTTGAATTTTTAGTAGAGATAGGGTTTTGCCATGTTGGCAAGGCTGGTCTCGAACTCCTGACCTCTAGTGATCCACCCACTTCCACCTCCCAAAGTGCTGGGATTACAGGTGTGAGCCACCTAGTAAGTGTGCCTGGCCAAACACTGCTGGTTTAAGGGAATATCCTACGTACCCTTAACCCCCACCCTCATCCTCATGGCCCGTGATGGTTCTACATCTTTTTAACCAGGCATGGCTGTAAAGTTTGGGAACCACCATTTGACCTGTGCTACATCTTAATTTGTGATTTAGCCAGCAGTGTTCCTGTTGAATATTTTTATTTTTAATGGCTCCCATTTCATATAATTTTCATGGTAAGTGGGCTTTTGTGAGTTCCTTGGTTCTGATCCATGCTATCCTCTACAACCTTAATCTGGGATTTTTCAGCCTTGTTTTCTAAGTAGCAGAGACTTGTCTAGTGCAATCAGAGGCAGCCTTAATTGGAATCTCAGTCTCCTGACGTCTCCCCGCTGGTTAGTGCTACCTTGAGGAAAAGGCTGCTCAAAGCAAGGCTGCAGGCTACCGTGTGTGTGTTTGAAGGAAAGTGAAAAAAATGATATTCACGTGATGCAAAGAGCCTTAGAATTGGGATTTCTTTTACTTTCAAGTGTTCCAAGTGTTTAAGCACCTTTGATCCAGGCAGGAGAGATTTCGACAGCTCTGTAACCTCAACTCCTGCCGCTCGCATGCCCAGACACTTCCTCCTCCCTTCTCCTCTCCTCCAATGGCTTTGGGCTGCTGCTCCTGGGGAGAAAGGAGAGGCCAAGAAGTGAAGAAGAAAAGGCAGATTGAAATTAGGGTGAATGTAAGGAAGAAAAAGCTAATTGGTGCTCCCCTCCCCCATTCTGCTTTGTAGTGGGAAAAATAGCTACTGTTCCTTTAATTTAACTCTAACCTCCCTGGCAAAGGTGGGAAAACATTTTAAACAGCAAAGCTGCTCTTGATATTTGCCATTCAAAGCAGAGATGGGGGGCATTATGTGGGGAAAGCATTCTTTTTGCTTTTTCCCTTCCAATCCTGGGGAAGAGAATTCATCTGAGTTAAGAAAGAAATAAAAAACAAAATCAAGGAAAAAACCCTTCAATATACTGTGTTACTAGAGGCATGCCCTAAGAAATTCTCTAAAACAAAGCCAATTGGAGGGGGTGATACAACGAATCCGAAATACTGCCCAAAAGAAAAATGGACAAAAAAGAATATTGCAAAGATTACCTGCCTGAAAATCCTCTGCTCCTGGAACATGAATCACCCAGGGCACACCATCTGGTGAGCTGCGAAGGCAGCTTTAAGCAAGCGCACCTGCTGTCATTTACATCTTGATTATTATATTTTATGGGACTCTAAATTTTATTGAAATACAAATTTGTTTACCCAAATTTCTCTTTGCCATATGGCTCAGTAATTGGGCCTGTCTCATAAACTTCATGGGGTCAGGATGAAGCATAATGATGTCCCATAATAACATGTTATTCCAGAATAACGAGGTCCCAGTCATTGAGAAGGTCCAGTTCTGTCTTGGGAACTGGCCTCGAGGACTTAAAACACAATTTGGAAATCTCTCCCCAGAAGAATTGCCCTCCACCACAGCTCTCAAATCACGTGAATAATTTGTATTGATCTTAAAATGGACAGAAATTGTAGCAAAATCGCTCCTCACAGCTGGGCAGGGAGGGGCTCTCTTTTCTGAGGCTTGCTCATTCTTGACAAAGGAACATTTCATTTTGTCATCACAGAAAAAACAATTTAGCTTTCTTCTGAAATGGCATATTTTCTGGTGAGATAAAAGGATCCTTCTACTCTGCAAGAAGGAGGAGGCTTTTTAATAAGCCCAGTGTTCCCTTTCTTCATTTAGAAATTGTCTCTTGGTGATCTTCAGAATTAGTCTGAAGACCCGAGGGGTTTGTGAAAGTGAGCAGCCCCGGGTGTTCTCCCTCACGTTTTTTTTTTGTTTTTTTTTTTTTTTTTTGAGACGGAGTCTCGCTCTGTCGCCCAGGCTGGAGTGCAGTGAGGCAATCTCGGCTCACTGCAAGCTCCGCCTCCCGGGTTCACACCATTCTCCTGCCTCAGCCTCTCCCGGTAGCTGGGACTACAGGCGCCCGCCACCATGCCCGGCTAATTTTTTTTTTTGTATTTTTAGTAGAGATGGGGTTTCACTGTGGTCTCGATCTCCTGACCTCGTGATCCGCCCGCCTCGGCCTCCCAAAGTGCTGGGATTACAAGCGTGAGCCACCGCGCCCGGCCCTCACGTTTTTATTTCATTCGTCCTAACTTGGTGCTGCCTGCGAACAGAGAAGGGAAGACAGTCCCAACAATTTTCACCGGGAAGATAATTGTTCCTCCACTGTGTTAACAGGGAGAGGGGAGCTATCACATGCAGCTCTTGGGAGCTGAAAACCAAGCTCAGAACAAACAGCAAAGGCTTCCTTGATTTACCCCAGACTGGAGCTGGAACTGCCATTCCCATTGCTGTAAGGGTTACCCCAAACTGATCCCAGCAGCTGGAAAAGA
This sequence comes from Symphalangus syndactylus, assembly GCF_028878055.3. Taxonomy (NCBI): domain Eukaryota; kingdom Metazoa; phylum Chordata; class Mammalia; order Primates; family Hylobatidae; genus Symphalangus; species Symphalangus syndactylus. The sequence goes on along the minus strand of NC_072437.2, from coordinate 91,828,272 downwards.
CTGGGCCCTTCAGGAAGCTCGGGGCCCAGAGCCAAAGCAGGTGATGGGTTGAAGTGAGCCATCCTTGGCCAAGGATTAAGGAGCTGGAAGGCAAGAAAGTACAGGCAAATTGATCCTAATTCTGGCTGCGTAGAGGTGCCTCTGGGATGCGGACCTTTGCAGGGGGTGGCTGTGCCTCAGGAACTGGCCATGGCTGCTCATGTGCTGACCCTGGCAGGAGCTGGGGGCTTGCTCCTACATTCCCAACCAGGCATGAAGTCCAAGGGTCTGCCTCTCCTTCTCTGCCTTTTTTGTATTAATTCTAGAGATGATATGGATGATGGTGATGATGGACAAAGACGATGACAAAGGTCATCTTTGGTTTTTCTGTCAACTATTCAGTCACCTCACTGTAAGGTAGGCAGGTTGGGGGATGATGCCTATTTCAGAATTTAAGAAACCAAAGGTCAGAAAGTTTAAATGATTTATTTCAATCTCACGACGATAAAGTCGGGATTCAAATTATTTGGAGTATATAACTCCACATCCTCTGTTTTCATCCTAAAATCCCCCAAGAAAAACCTAGGGGCTGGCCTTTAAGAAATGTCTAGTCATAATGCTGAGAGTGTGTTTAGCCTGCCGAGGGCAGGATTTTCAAAGTAAGGTCATAAAACTCATAGCTTCTGTTTATACTTTTTTATTTGACAAGTTCAAGGTTGCCTGGAAACAACTAGCAGAAGAAATGAAAAACCAATATCACATTTTTTTTAAATCCAAAAATCTAATTGAATTTATTACTCAGATGGGAATGCTGGTTTTAAAATTCTATTTTTAGATAGCCTTCAGAAAGTTAGCTTGCCTTTACTTTAACTAATAAAACTTATTGGAAATGACTTTTTCAATCCACAAGTCCCCCAGAGGTCTCCTTAATGTTTCTGTTCATCAGATAGTGCCAGGAAGGGAACATAGGACTTCATCCTTCCCCCGAGGTGCTTGTTATCTAGTTGAGATTGCTGGTACAATCACCAAACAAGAGTTACTACATGAAAAGAGCCCAGAAAGAAGTGAGGTAGGGGGTATGGACAGGGATGTGCAGGGATGTGAGCACATATTGACCAGCACTTGATGGCTGGTAGGAAACTCATGATGAATGAGCATTTGGATAGATGGATGGATGGGCCAAGGTCATTGCAGACAAAGGAAATGCATGAGCTCATATGCACCAGTGAGTGGGGTGGGGATGAAAGTGGAGGCTGAGGGCAAAAAGTTTGGGCTGCCCTGGAAGGTTCCTGGAGGAAAGTAGAAAGCATGCTTGGAATGTCATACCAGGACAAATGATGGCATGTCAAACAAAGCAACTGGGGTTTTAATTGAGGCACAGTGCAGAGCCCTGGAAAGTTTTTTGGAAAGCCTTTGGAATGCTAACTGATCAAATGGCTTATGCTGGAGTGGACCATGAAGAGGCCATTGGGCCAGAATGTCAGAGTAGTCAGAGAGTCGGACTAAGGAAAGAGCAATGAGAACAAAAAGAGACAGGGAGATTGAGTAAAACACAATGACAACTGCTACCGTGCGTTACTGTCAAAGGCTGCAGCAAGGTCCTACTTAGGAAATCTCTGGGGTTTGCTTGGGTTTGGGAATGCCTGAGACAGTCCTCAGACAAGAAAGGAGGTGAGGAACCAAAAAATACCCAGGGCAGAAGAAAACAGAGCTTTTTCGGACATGGATTCTGCCATTTTTCACACTCCTTAGTCCCTCCTGCCTCTTTATCTTTAACTTCAGGCACAACATCCATCCATCCATTGAGCCAATCAATGAATAAATATGCATGAAGAGTCCAATACAAGCCAGGAGCCATCCTGGCCTGTCTGAGGCCACTTCATTGATTTATGTTTCCTCTGCAGCTCTTCCTTGGACCCTACCCTGTCTCTTTCCAACACTGACACCTGAGGCTCCATTCCTAGGACTTTTCTACTTTGTGTTGACCTTGGCTTTCTTGGTATAGTTATTTGTGCGATTCTCATCACCATCGACTTGAAGGGAATTTCCAGAGCTAATTCTCAGGGCCACATGGTTTGAGGATAGTCACAGCAGGCTCAGTGTCCCCAGCTTGGTGACCTGTCCCACTACTGTTCCACCTGGTACAAGGAATCGTCCTTCTAAAGCAACCACTTAGGCTGTTTCTCTTTGTAGCTGCCTCGATAGTTCACAGTGGCCTCTCACAGTAGCCTAAATGTTTTAGGATATTTCAGCAGTTCTGCCTCTCAGATGTTCTTCTGTACATGCACTCATCCTGCTTTGATGGGTGGCCAAATTTCAACACCATCCATAGCATCTATTTGGGGTTTACCTCCAAGGTACTTGATCTGATGCTAGGTGTTTTACTTTATTTGTAAGTATCAGCACAAAGAAGGAAATGGCAGAGCAGAATTTTAATCCACCCTCCCCCACTTTTTTTTTTGAGACAAAGTCTTGCTCTGTTGCCCAGGCTGGAGTGCAGTGGCACAATTTCAGCTCACTGCACCCTTGCCTCTCGGGTTCAAGCGATTCTCCTCCCTCAGCCTCCTGAGTAGCTGGGAATACAAGCATGTGCCACCATGCCTTGCTAATTTTTTAAAATTTTTAGTAGGGGCTGGGTTTCAACATGTTGGCCAGGCTGGTTTTGAACTCCTGGCCTCATGTGATCTGTCCGCCTCAGCCTCGCAAAGTGCTGGGATTACAGGAGTGAGCCACCACACCCGGCCTAATCCACCCTTTTAACGGTGCTCTCTTCTCACTTATGTGTAAGTCATCAGTTACACCAGTTTTCAGCCAAGAATATTCCAGAAACTCTCGAACCAAATGTTCATGCCGCTGCTCACATTTCATTTCTTCCTCGATGGCTTCCTATAAGGAACCAATGTCAGTGAATCAGAAAATGACCTGGAATCAGAACTTTTTTGAACTGGAAGGAACCTTAAGTATCATCTCTTTTCACCCATTCTTTTTACAGATGAGGGAACTGAAGCCTCCAAAATTAATTTGCTTTTTTCCAAGGCCGCCGGCTATTGGGTGATGAAAGCAGCACTACAGCTCTATACTCCTGCCTCTGCCCCCAGAGCAGAGCAGATGTCCACCTCTCATCAGAGGCAGTCAGGGGCTGGGGCAGGCACCGAGATCTACCCGTCCTTCCTACCTCCCTGATTGCTTGGCATTATTTACGTCTGATTTCCAAATAGGGCTTGTTGGTTGTGATAATACAGTTTAAATGAGATTTTCTGCCCAACTGCAATCTGGCTGACCTTTCTGCAATTTGCCTTCCCCAGATTCTGGGAAATGTTTGAAGGGAAATTTACAATTAAGTTGATTTCTTTTAAAGGTTAAACCCTTGATTTTAGTTCCAAATCCTTGCCGTTTTATTTCGGCTTTGAAAAATTTCCAGATTTTCCATTTTATGAATACACCACTGTCAAAACTAGACAAAGAACCTAGAAGTCGGTGTTAGAATTAGTCTATATAACAACTAATGGAAATATTACGCTATGTTCACACCAAGATATCTACAAAGAGGAGTGAAGACAACACCCTAACAGGGATTTTTTTTCCCATCTTCTCTGTAATTTAAGGTTGCATGGTTAAATACTAAACAATTCACAGCTGCAAAAAGGAAGTTGAAGACAGTCTATAATTTTGCATCAAACACAATTCCAAAAAGGTTTGTGATTTTCGATAACAGCGTTGTTACTCTGATTCTTTCCTTCTGTAGTGCTCTCCATTTAACACAAATCATAAAGGAGTCTGTTTTGAAGTATCAGAACCTCCAATGCAAGAACCAAAGAAGAATTGTTAATTTGTCCACAGGCCTGCAATTTTGCCATTTTAGATGCCTAAGACTTTATCACCAAATGCTTCAGTGACAGTCTTAAATTAAGCCAGGGTGAAAAGGAGATATTTTTGGCGGTCGTTCGCTATCAGTAAATGCAGTCATATAACCATAAAATTATGTGGGCAGAGAGGTGGCCTGAAATGCGTCAGGGCACCAAAGAACTTGGCATTTAAAAAATACCCAAACAGGCCGGGCACGGTGGCTCACGCCTGTAATCCCAGCACTTTGGGAGGCCGAGGGGGCAGGATCACTGTCACGCGCATCCGTGTGACGAGACCACCAAACGGGCTTTGGGTGAGCAACGGGCTTTGGGTGGCTTTGCGTGAGCAACAAGGCTGTTTATCTCACCTGGGTGCAGGCAGGCTGAGACCAAAAAGAGAGTCAGCGAAGGGAGATGGGGTGGGGCCGTTTTATAGGATTTGGGTAGGTAGTGGAAAATTACAGTCAAAGGGGGTTGTTCTCTGGCGGGGAGGGGCGGCGGTCACAAGGTGCTCAGTGGGGGAGCTTCTGAGCCAGGAGAAGCAATTTCACAAGGTAATGTCATCAGTTAAGGCAGGAACCAGCCGTTTTCACTTCTTTTGTGATTCTTCACTTGCTTCGGGCCATCTGGATGTATACTTACAGGCTTGGGCTCAGAGGCCTGACAATCACTTCAGGTCAGGAGTTCGAGACCAGCCTGGCCAACATGGTGAAACCCCATCTCTGCTAAAAATACAAAAATTAGCTGGGCGTAGTGGTGCATGCCTGGAATCCCAGCTACTCAGGAGGCTGAGGCAGGAGAATCGCTTGAACCTGGGAGGCAGAGGTTGCAGTGAGCAGAGATCGCACCAATGCACTCCAGCCTGGGTGACAGGCTGAGACTCCATTTCAAAAAAATAAAAATAAAAATAACCCCAAATGAAGCAAATTTTACGGCCTAGAGTTTCTAATGGAAAAGACACCAGCAGTTAAAGAGGTTTCAAAATGTTTCCTTCTCTTTCAAATTCCAGGGTTAGGCTCCGCTACAACTGCCATAGATGACTTGGCATAGCTAATTTTGTATTTTTAGTAGAGACAGGGTTTCTCCATGTCAGTCAGGCTGTTCTTGAACTCCCGACCTCAAGTGATCTGCCCACCTCGGCCTCCCAAAGTGCTGGGATTACAGGCGTGAGCCACCGCGCCTGGGCTTCTCCCAGAAATTTTGACATAGAATAGGGACCCCTTGTAGGGCCCTGCCAGGTGCCCCTCCACCCCAGCATGGAAATAAAGAAAAGATTTTGAGTCTCTAAAGGAAATTCCAGGCAAACCCTGCAACCAGCGGAAGCAAATTAATAACCTGCTAAACAAGAAGATAATCATAACTTCAACAATAACCACCCACATAAGTCAGAGTCACAAGATGATTGGTTCCCTATAGAAACTAAAGATAACTTCTTGACATATGTCCTGGAGTCGTTTTTCAGAAACCAGGACCCTTGCCCAGTGGAAAATGCTGACCACAGTTTCACAGACCTCAGAGAGACTGAAACCAAACATGAGCTAAGGAAGTTCCTCACTTTCTCTTGCTGCAAATCCCAGTGCCGGCTGTTTTTTTCTGATCACTGGGTGAGCAGACTCACGTTTGGTTTGGCAACACATTTTTCTCCATTCCTTTGCAAAACTTTACTAAACGACAGTAAAAAATATGTTTTAAGCGCAAATGCAGAAGAAGGAAACATGGCAGAAGGAGAAGACAAAATACTTCAACCAAGATTTGGAAGATGAAATGAGTAGACACAAATGTAGCAGAGCGGGAAAATTCTAAAACCTCAGTCCGTCTGAAGGCGGGTGAGGGAATAGGACAGGCCAAGAAGAAGCAAAACCCGATCAAAATAGTTCCGTGCAGAGGACAAGGAGATGAGGGTCTGGGGCGGCAGCAAGGCCAAGGCATCTCCAAAGAGGCACCTTCTTAGTGTATGTGGGTTTTTGATATACATAGGTGATTGTTTATTCACAAAATGAAGAGTTTCAAGGGGGAAAGGCAGCTGAAGAAGCAAGATGATTCCTGCTACGCAACCCAGAATGCAGAGAAGGCCAAGACTGGGGGGCCTCTTCAGGTCCCTGGAAAGGCGAAGGGCGTTAGGGTTGGGGCCAAGACCAGGCAGTTCGTGGAAAGATCACACAATGAGAGTTATGCTCTAGCTTCCTTTTCCCTCACCTTCTGGAGAGCCCGAGATGGACACGGGATCTCAGGGACACTAGGTGCCACTGGGGGTGGGGTGAAGTGATGTTAGAAGTGAGTGTCAGCTGATGAAATGATGAGAACCCATCCCTAGCCTCCACCGCCGGCTCAGCCATCAGGGCTCTGGGAAGCCAGGCTTATGCCTCCCCGGCCCTACCTGGGCCCAGCCCCCAGAGTATATCAGGGACTTCTTCTCCAGAAGGGACAGCAGGAGAGACTGAGAAAAGGCCTCAGAATGATGGTTTCCAGCTTCATCCATATCCCTACAAAGGACATGAACTCATCATTTTTTATGTCTGCATAGTATTCCATGGTGTATATTTGCCACATTTTCTTAATCCAGTCTATCGTTGTTGGACATTTGGGTTGGTTCCAAGTCTTTGCTATTGTGAATAGTGCCGCAATAAACATACGTGTGCATGTGTCTTTATAGCAGCATGATTTATAATGCTTTGGGTATATACCCAGTAATGGGATGGCTGACTATCGCAAGGACAAAAAACCAAACACCGCATGTTCTCATTCATAGGTGGGAATTGAACAATGAGAACACATGGACACAGGAAGGGGAACATCACACACTGGGGCCTGTTGTGGGATGCAGGGAGAGGGGAGGGATAGCATTAGGAGATATACCTAATGTTAAATGATGAGTTAATGGGTGCAGCACACCAACATGGCACAGACCTGCATGTTGTGCACATGTACCCTAAAACTTAAAGTCTAATAAAAAAAAAAAAGAAAAGGCCTCAGGAGAGGGACAGAAAGTTCCAACTTAGTAAAACAGCTATAGCATGCATGAGAGCTCCCTCTGTGCCAGGCGCTGTTCCAAATGCTCCACGCAGACAGACCCCTTACAACCGAAGGGAGAGTGGGAGCTATCACCATTCCCCATGCACGGGAGGGAAGCAGACAGGCAGAGGCTTCTGTCAGCATCCCTGCCCCTTACAGTTAGGTGCAATTTCCTACATCGCCAATTTACCTTACTCGCCAATCCTCCATCTACTTTGAGCCTTCAAGAATATGTTTGAGGCTGGTCATAGCAGCTCACACCTGTAATCCCACCACTTTGGGAGGCCAAGGCTGGTGATCACTTGAGGTCAGGAGTTCGAGACCAGGCTGGCCAACATGGTGAAACCTCGTCTCTATTAAAAATACAAAAATTAGGCAGGTGTGGTGGTGCACGCCTGTAATCCCAGCTACTCAGGAGGCTGAGGCATGAGAATCACTTGAACCCAGGAGGCAGAGGCTGCAGTGAGCTGAGATCACGCCCCTGCACTCCAGCCTGGGCAACAGAGAGAGACTCAATCAAAAAAAAACATAAATAAAAATAAATTGACATTTCCCTTCTTATCTTGGGAGTTAATTAATATTTTAAAATTAATAGACAATTTCTTAGAGCAGTTTTAGGTTCACAGCAAAATTTAACAGAAAGTTGCCATATACCCCTGAGCTCCCAGTAGCCTCCTGGGTTCAAGAGATTTCTCCTGCCTCAGACTTCCGAGTAGCTGGGATTACAGGCACCCACCACCAAGCTCGGCTAATTTTTGTATTTTTAGTAGAGATGGGATTTCACCAGGTTGGCCAGGCTGGTCTAGAACTCTTGACCTCAGGTGATCCACCTGCCTTGGCCTCCCAAAGTGCTAGGATTACAGGCATGAGCCACCACACCCAGCCTCACCATAGGTTTTTAAGAAAAGTAGGCAGACAAGGAAATGAAGATAATTCAAAAAATATTTTAAAACTCTATAATTAATTTAAAAAAAAACCCTATGATATAAGCACTATGATTATCTCCATTTTAGTGATGAAAATATAGAAGCGTTATGGGAGTTGCCCAAGTCACACAGCACGTGGGTGGGGAGGTGGCCTTTGTTCCCTTGCTGTTACTCAAATCATGGCACCTGGTCACTTCCTTAGAGATGCTTTGCCTCTTGACCCATGTAAACCACCTTCTCCTTTCCTTTTCTCTCTCCTTAGCCTAGTGTTATTTTCCTCCCTAGTGTTATTAGCAACTGACGTTGTATCATACAATTACTGTGTTCTTTTTATTGGCTGTCTCCCTCTCACCAAGTATAAGCTTCATGAGGGTCTTTGTCTGCCTTATTTATCTGATTCCTAGTGCCCAGAAAAACACCTGACACATAGCAGGCACTCAATAAGTACTGAGTTAATACGTTAATATTAAAGTGAATTTTAAAAACAAAGGAATGCATGTAACCCTTAAGAGAAAAATAGATCTATGGGAGGATCCTAAATAGAATACCTTCCCACTTAACACTAGAGCCAGGAAAGAAAAATTATGTTCCTAATTAAGTATTTTTTTCAAAATCTTAGAAAATAATAAATATCAGAAAACAATACAAATGCTTGCAGGCAACATAATATTAACAGGGCATCTAACGTTTCCTATTAGATTCATGCCCTTAAGAAGTCAGTAATTTAATAAGTGTAACAGTTGTCATGAACATTACACTGCCTGTGAACACTCAGCATCTGAATCCGCATATTAGAATCTGCTCCAGCCTTTGGAGACAGCTGTCGCTTGTGTTCCAGCAGTGTCAACGTGCCTCCTGCTATAAACCCTGGGACCATGGGACACACTTTGATAAATGTATGTAGCAGTTATCTCAGTTGGTTAGGACATTCCCAAAGTGTGGTGCATGTAAGAAAATATATTACTTTAAAAGAAATATGTTATCTGTACTCTAAGAAATGTACCTGGCATTGTCGTGAGTTGGCCCAAGGAAGCCTGAGGACGTTACATTAAGAGCGTCTGTAGGATAAGGCAACAGAGAAAGTCATTCAGAAGTAATCAATTTTTCAAGTAGTACTGAACTTCGAAGTCATTCTTCTCACACCCCAAACCTTCTAACACCTCCCACCTCACTGCAGCCGAGCTAGAGGAGTAATTTCCAGACAGCAGACAGTTGCAGCAGAACAGCATCGGCTGTGTCTGCGCCGTGTGGGTCTCCAGAAGCTCTCACTCCAGTGAGGCAAATCTAGCCTAGTGGGGCAGAGGGAGGACCTTCTGTCGGTCTCTTGGGACAAGTTGCGCAGCATCTTTGTTCCTCCATTTCCTCATTGTAAAATGCAGATAATGACAGTACTTACCCAGTGGGTTGGGATGAGTATTAAATTAGTCAAATCGCTGCAGACACCCAAAAAACATTTATTGCGCCTGTCTTGCTGGAACAGAAGCTTCCTGAAGGCAAAGGTTTTGTCTACTCTGTGTACCGTTGTATATCAGTGCCTAGATTGGGGCTGGCATGCGGTAAGTGCTCATTCAAATATTTGTGGCACGAATGAGTGAAAAATTCTAGCATAGCATGGATCTGTGCAGCAGCAGCATAGAAAGAGCATAGCTATATTTAAAGAAATAATGAGGAGAAATTAACAGTTGATATCTCAATTTAAGCAATCACAAAGGAAGAATTCTGTCTACAATTGACAAATCAACCCTGATATAAAGGAGGTAGCACTCCATTGCCAACTGGCACAGGATTGGAACCAGAACCAGGGCAACAAATAGAGAAGACGACCAGGCAAAGACCTTTCTTGTAGTCACTCCTGGATAAAGATATTGACTTCTTGGTGAGGAGGGATTAGATGTAAATGCCAACACAAGGTTGCAGTTTCCCTAATATTTGAGGACAACCAGCATGCCATTGCTGCATCTTCTTTTTCCAGTCTACTTGTGCCGTCTCCTTCAGCCAGTCTGTGTGATGTGATTCTCAGAGTCCTTGCTACCCCTGACGTCTCATCCTTATCTACTTCCTGGCTGTCCTAACGTGCAGTTCTGGATGGGAAAGTCAGCACGCTACCCAGCCAGTGCAGGAAACAGCAGGAGTTCTAGAAACCGTGCTTTTATTCATACCCCCTAGCACGCAGTAGCTGTTACAGCAACCGCTTCACACGATTCACAGTGAGCCCCTCATCAGTGACTTACCCTGAGTCAACTCAACTACCAGATCCTCTGCACATGGGCTTCTTTCATGTCAGAGAGCTGCCTGCCAGCTCCAGAAGAACTAAGTATCTTAGTGAGTCGGTAGAACATTTTTTTATTTGGAAAGTTATATTCATATTTTTCCATTATAAAAATAGAATTATGTAACTGAAAATTTTGAAAATAAAGACAAAAATTATCCATGACCCTGCTAGCCTATACAATCACTGTCAATGTTTTAGCAGATTTTATAACAGGTTTTTTTCATGTCTTTGTAGAGTTGCACTAATAACTTTTGACTTTATATCCTGATTTTTTTTTTCAGTGATTTTGGCATTTTCTCATCATTTGTTTTTTATTTTATTTTTGAGACAGAATCTCACTGCCACCCAGGCTGGAGTGCAGTGGCACAATCTCAGCTCACTGCAACCTCCGCCTTCTGGGTTCAAGCAATTCTCGTGTCTCAGCCTCCTGAGTAGCTGGGAGTGTAGGCACCCGCCATCATGCCTGGCTAAGTTTTTTGTATTTTTAGTAGAGATGGGGTTTCACCATGTTGGCCAGGCTGGTCTCAAACTCCTGGCCTCAAGAGATCTGCCAGCCTCAGCCTCCCAAAGTGCTGGGATTTCAGACATGAACCACCATTCCTGGCCTTCTCATCATTTTTAATGGCTGAATAATATTCCTTACAGTGTACTTAACCATAATCCTGTTGTTGAATATTGAAAGTGTTAACTGTTTTTTATGTTAATGACTAATGCTATAATAGACATAGTCATGAATGTAGATTTTTCAGAATTTAGGTTAATTTACTTTGGTAAATTCCCAGAGACAGAATTACCTACCCTGCAGTAAGGAAGAGATATACTTTTTTACTAGAGACCAACAGACTTAGCTGTTTGCTGAGAAAATCAAGTTACCCACTTCCAAGCAAGCCCTGAAATAATTTTTACTATTTAAAAGTGTTTTTAAATAGCAAACATTCTTAGAAAAGCTAACGATCAGGCAGCGTTAAACAAACGTGAAAGCCAAGCTCTGTGGCTGCTTGTTTGAGTAGGTTGCTGTCTCCATGCCTGCCTCCCTAGTGAATGGAGTGAGGGAATTAAAGTGCCCTTTTCCATCGTACACTCTGAGATCTATGATCTATATTTCATGTCAAGTTGCAGAGGAAGTAGAATTGATAGATCCTATGGGCCGGGCTCCCTACTTAGCCCTCCCCCGCTTTATTATAGAAAGCCCCTTTAAATGACTGTCAGCATAATCGATGAAGGACAGGATTGTTGTGGACACTGGTGTTTTGCCTGCAGAGGCGTGAAAGGCCCAGGAGTGCCCTTTCCCTCACCCACACGGTTCTCCCAGCTCGTTCAGGAGGTCAAGAGGCAGGAAGCTCGTTAACCCTCACCCCACATGCATTGAGTGGGAAAGATGGGCTGCCTGGAAATGCTCATTCCTCCCAATTTCAACATCAGGAACGGTTTATAATGACTTGGGAATTTCTTCACTGAATGGTTATGGAAATAAATGTGCCAAGATCAGTGTTAGGGAATGACCTCAGGCATGGTTTTTCCATCTAAGAACGGGAACCCACCAGCTCCCTTCTCCCTCCCAGTCAGGCCTTTCATCTGGGGGCGTCTGGTGCCGCCCTCCCCACAAACCTCTTGGGCCCCTTGACACTGGTCCCTTCGCAGGCATCTGTTTTGATGGGAGGAAATGGCTGGGCTTCCCAGTCATACAGGTCAGTCACCCTGTGCTCAGAAAGCTCTGAAAGAGGCTGGCAGGACAGGCTGCACATGGGCAGCCTGCAGGCACTGGAAACCCTGAGTGCCTCAGGATGTGCAGACCATTGGCAGTGCTGTCTGCTATCCTGAAAACCGTCTTGCCCTTTGCATTTCCTGTCTCTTGACTGAGGAGCAAAGAATGGCAGGCAGGAAGCTGGCATGAGGCAGAGCAACAGGATAGAAGGCTGACTTCTCCCCTGCCAGGCAGTTGTGTGCAGTACAGCCCAGTCACTTCTTGCTCCTCCTTTGCATCCTCCTGACAAGGGCGCTACCACAGATCCAGTACTGAGTGGAAAGATGCTGAGACTAGGACCCCACTCAGCTGCTATCCAGGTTCTGTCCTCGCCCAGGGCTGGCTCCTTCTCTCCAGGCCAAAGGGCCTGCTCCTCTCCAGGCGAGGCAGCCACCCCAGGCTGCCACACTGGAAACCAGCTCACACCCAGGGCGTCTGTTTGGGTATCTTCTAGAAGGGGAATGGGCATCTAGTTGGCTGGAATGACTAAGGGATCCCGGGAAGCTGGGCTGAGCCTGACCTGCATGCCAGACATACAAGGAGGGAGCCCCCAGAACGGCCTTTGCATCTTGCCTGCCATCCTACCTGCCTGCAGCCACTTCTATGGGGCCAAGTCCTCAGCTGTGACCGCCAGGGGCTGTGAACCTCACCTGTGCTGAAGTGCCAGGCAGTTCTCCCTCCTGCCCTGGGCAAGACCTGACACAGGAAAGTAGAATGGAGAGTATGGGGCAGGCTGGCAAACTTCCTTAGCCAAACAGCCACTTCACTCCTTTCGTGGGATAGTATGTGTCCTGAAAGGACACTCTACATTATTTGCAGCAGGAAAATCTGTTTGTTTGGTTTTTTTAACTTAAAAAAAAATTTTTTTCTTTTTGAGACAGGGTCTCACTCTCTCACCCAGATTGGAGTTTAGTGGTGCCATCTTGACTCACCGCAACCTCCACCTCCCAGGTTCAAGTGATTCTCCTGCCTCAGCCTCCTGAGCAGCTGGGATTGCAGACGCATGCCACTACCACCCAGCTAATTTTTATATTTTTAGTAGAGATGGGGTTTCATCATGTTGGCCAGGCTGGTCTCGAACTCTTGGCCTCAAATGATCCACCCGCCTCAGCCTCCCAAAGTGCTGGGATTGTCTTTGCTGCATCATCCCCCCTCTTTTTTTTTGAGATGGAGTCTCACTCTCTTGCCCAGGCTGGAGTGCAGTGGTGCGATCTTGGCTCGCCACAACCTCCGCCTCCTGGGTTCAAGCGATTCTCCTGCCTCAGCCTCCTGAGTAGCTGAGACTACAGGCACGTGCCACCATGCCCGGCTAATTTTTGTATTTTTAGTAGAGACGGGGTTTCACTATGTTGGCCAGGCTGGTCTCAAACTCCTGACCTCATGATCTGCCTGCTTCGGCCTCTCAAAGTGCTGGGATTACAAGCATGAGCCACAGCGCCCGGACTGCTGCATCTTCTTAACATAAAATAAAGGTGCAAATCAGATTAGGACAGCTCAAGAACTAGTGAATGTGTTACTGTATTTCTCTCCTTGTATGTAAACTAGGCACTAAATGCACTAAACGCACATGTGTGCAAAACACATTCTCTCAGGTCTCACCAACACATCTGGAGTGCTTACTGTGGGCCATGCATGCTTGTGCATGGACATCTTGTTTAGTCCTCATAGAGGCCCAGGGAGGGGCATATTATTGTTCCTGCTTAAAGATGAGGACAAGAGAAGATGGGATAATTGGCCAGTGTCACATAGTTGGTGATTAAGTGAGCCAGGATTCCAACCCAAAGTGTCCAAAGACCTTTTGACACTCGGGCCCCAGGCTTGCTGCACAGGCACCACCACCCCAGAGAGGGCAGGCTGTGTCCTTCCAGCAGCGTTAGGAGGTGGCAGGGAACCAAGGGTAACAGGTTAGACTAGAAAATTTAGTTCCTCTCTGCTTTTAACCTGCCAGCTCCCAGCTTTTCTTTGGGAAAATCACTCAGGCCCTCTGGGTTTGAGTTGCATTGTCTGTGAAACACTTCATAGAGCATTGGCCTCAAAGTTCTTTTCTAGCTGTAACAGCCTGCGAGTCTGTGAAACCAATTGTTAACTGCACGACAGACTGACTCCTAGAGAATGTGCACAGCCCAGCAGCTCAGACCATTACCACGGAAAGAAAGAAAAACATCATGGCTGCTGCTTCCTGCTCCTGACAGTGAGTCACATTTAATGTTGTTATATTAACAGAGCTGTCATTTCTACACCTCTTTGTGGACTGTCATGTCTACTGTCAGGGGTGCTGAAAGACTCTGGTGATGTAGTCACTCTTTGCGGGGCCCTCCCCCAGGGAACACCCGTCAACAGAAAACACTGCGTTTCACTCGGCTGCTATTAATATTTACAGCTGGAGGCCCTCTCTCCTCACTTTCGAGATTCTGGTTGCATTCAACAGACGTTACAAGTTCCCAGCAGAGAAGAAATACAAGGCGCCTGCTGCACTCATTACAGTGTGGCCATGCTGGGTGGGCAGATGGGCTTTCTTATCTCCCGAGGACCTGAGGTCCAGCAGCAGGTAGGGGCCCGAGCTAGCTGGCACTGGCACCCCCTCCAACCCTGCCTTGCACTAGTCAGGTGTAGAAATGGCACCTGCCTTCCAGTTGGAGAAAGCAAATGTGTCCCCGCATTGCCCCATGTCACTTCGGGGTATATGGACAAGTCTTCTGGAAAAATTATATTCTGTTGTGGATTCAGGGCAACTGAATGGACGCAACTTTGATTCCAAAAGTGGCTCCACTGGGGCTATCAATTTTCACCCAGTTCTTGCCACCAGAAGGGAAAGGCCCAGCCTTCAGAGCTCCATGAATTCTGCTGCCTGTTAAGTTACTCACAAATTGCCAGGCTATCAAGGGAGAGTTTTGGGGTTTAAAGCATCTCTTATTGGCTGCCAGCCACAGTTTCACATACCATTGGAATTCAATATTAGCAATGACTTCTTGGAGACAGGAAGTGTCTGAAATTGCTCTGTCTAGAAAAGTGAAGGTCGATGGATTTCTTAATAAATATGTAGAGTGAGAACTTCTGTGAATCCGCGCTGACTAACGCTAAATGGTACTTACATTGATTGTGTTCTTGGTATTCCAAAAGCCAAGTCAGACCAACCTGTAAACCAAATGTTTTCTCGTGGGAGGTAGAATTGCAAGGGCTTGCCAGAGCCAGCTCTTGCTGTGAAGTGAGCTAGTGCAGCTCTCAAACTCATCCGCTTTCTCCCCAGAGCCTCTTGATTCATGCTGGTTATCTTGGAGGCAAAACTAAAGCTTCTGGTAGAAGTCGGATTTTATTTATTTAAGACTATTAGAGGACCAAGATTAGAGGGTGTGTGGCCAGATCAGGTGCATGTTCTATGCAGGTACTGGGGATTCAGTAGTCAAGGCAGCCCCACTCCCTGCCCTCGAAGACTTGGTCCAGAGATGACACTGAAGTGTGGTCATTACCATCCTGCAGGGTGTCCTGGGGGTTTCGGAGACAGGCTCCCTTAAGGAAGTGGAGTGATATCTAAGGGATATAGATGATGATCCCTGAGGGACGTAGACTGCCCCTAGGTGATGAAGGTGAACGAGTTTGTGTCTCAGGCGGAAGAAACAGCATACTCAAAAGGCCAAATGTAGGACATGGCACAAAAGGGGTGGGCAACCAATGACCAAGTGTGAGTCGGGGAGCAGGGTTGGTTGAAGGAGGAGATGGTTGATAGGAGCAGCATCCAGGCAACGGAGATCTTGGAAGTTGGATAAGATTCTGGACTTGATTCCAGAACAGGATTTCTTGGCTTTGGCACTACTTACATCTGGGGCTGGATAATTGTTTGTTGTGAGGCAGGGCAGGAGGCTGTCCTGTACATTGTGCGATGTTCTGCAGCATTGCTGGCCGGGCTTACAACATGCCAGTGGCACCTCCCAGTCATGACAATCAAAAACGTCTCCAGTCATTGCCCAGTGTCCCCTGGGTGATGAAGTTGCTCCCTGTTGAGAATCATTGCTCCAGGGGCAACAGGGAGCCACTGAGGGGTTTTGAGCAGCAGCTGAGAGCAGGAACTCTGCAGTCTTCGTTGCTACAGCCATTTCCTCTCTACCTTGGGCTGAGCTTCTCGTGAGAATCAAAAGTTGTAGGAGAAAAAGAGTTGATGTGCCTTCCTGCTATGGGTATTTTTCAGAAACTGAAACTATCAAAACTTTCCTCTTCTGATGAATTGGTATACTTACTTTTATAATATAAAGAACCCTGTCCTTTTCCCTCTTTGCTTTGGTGGCCAGAGAGCTTAGAATTACTGTTGCTACTCAGTTGCATGGGCCTCTCTGGATCGGCGTAAGTCTAAGTTGCCTACCCAGGCCCTGCAGTTTGCAGACATCAGTCAAGTGGGAGTGAGAGGGAGGGGGCGGGCGCCACAGTGCCTGGAGGCTGCACGTCTCCGTCTTCCCTCCAGAGGGCAGCAGGCCCTCAGCTCCCACTATGGGGCCATTGTAGAATCTTTGGATTGTTCAAGAAACACAGGAAATCCAGATTTCTATGTAAAACCTCCCAAGTTTATATATTGGCAATAAATTCAAATGTTTAAATGTCTGTAAGACAAGTACCAGGCCAAATCAAATTGTCTTGGGGCTATTTTCTGCTTGAGGGACAGTTTGTGACCTCTTTTTTCTTTTCTTTCTTTTTATTTTTTATTTATTTATTTATTTTTTTTTTTGAGACAGAGTCACTCTGTTGCCCGGGCTGGCACGATCTCGGCTCACTGCAACCTCTGCCTCCCAGGTTCAAGTGATTCTCATGCCTCAGCCTCTCAAGTAGCTGGAAATACAGACACCCGCCACCACACCCAGCTAATATCTGTATTTTTAGTACAGATAGGGTTTCACCATGTTGGTCAGGCTGGTCTTGTACTCCTGACCTCAGGTGATCCGCCCACCTCGGCCCCCAAAGTGCTGGGATTACAGGCGTAAGCCACCGTGCCCAGCCTCCAGTTTGTGACCTCTTGATGGGTGTTTTTTGTTTTGATTTTTTTAAAAACGTGTATATGTATATATACACATATATAGTTTCACTTATTTTTTTGCTTTGCTTTTTCCGTTTGCTTTTGTTTTCATTGTTTTAATTTCATTTTGGGGGAGGAGCAGGGGATTGTGCTAGGGTATCTTCTCTTCACTCCCCCAGATCCATCTTGCAGCTTCCTCCGCTTTGCTCTGTGTCCTGGGAACGATCAGGCTCTCTTGTTCTGTGACTTATGTGGAGAGGCCCTGCCAGCATTTACAGGTGGGAAGGAAGTGAGGCTGGAATACAGATTCCCCAGCCCTCTCCCTACTGGGGAGGCTCAGGGCAGACAGCCTTGCCTCCAGCTGCCCTCTCCAATCCCTGGAGTCTGCTCCTGCTCCTGGTCCTTCTAGGGCGGGTGAGCTGCGGAGCTGTGGCATCTTCATCCTCGCCCTGTTGGTTTTCCTCAACCCTGCCTGGATCTTTGTGCATAGTCCCTTCATTAAGCTTCCCTCAATTATCTAACTTGAGGGTTTTGTTAGCTTCCTACCAGGGCCCATGGCTACTAAAAAATAAGTAATTTAGTGCAGAACATAGGAAAGTTGGAGGGTTGTTTATATGAGCAAAACATAAATAATAGACTGGTCTCAGAGGATGTGTATTGGCCGTAAGGACGGGAAACCATAACTACGTCAACAGGGAACGTGCCTAGATTCCCATTCGTCAGATCAAATCTGCTTCACATGACATGATTTTGAAACTTGACTTAAAGTAGCTCATGCCATTTTCATGTAAAACTGTGTTTATCCTGCAGGAAAAAACATGGGAAGTGTGCCCTAGAGGTGAAATGCGTGAGAAATGTCTCAGGATCCTCACTTGCCTGTTCTCATGATTGCTTATTTTCTGTCTCTTTTGCTGGCTTCTTTTTGGCCTCTCGCTCATCAAATGCAGTCTGGATGTTTCTAGGCAGCACAGAGTAGAGGTTAAGATCAATCGCCTTTAAATTCAGTTAACATTTGTGCTGCCATCTTGCCTCTTATCATTTCACCTGTATAGCTGCGGAGAAGGAGGCGATTCCTTCTCTCTAAGTTTCAATACCCTCAAAATGCAACCTCCCAGGGTGGCAGAAAGGATGAAAGAAGCAAATGTAAGGAAAACACTTATTGCTCCTGGCACATGGGGTGCCCAGTAACTGGCAGAGATTATTAACAAATCAAGCCCTGTTGCCCAGAAAGCTGTTAACCGTTAACAGTTTGTGCGTTAATGTGAACATCTGCCCATTTACAGTATGCAATAAGCTTCATTTGGTGCAAGAAGCTTCATTTGGTGCAATGACCTTGAAGCAATGCATAATTCTAGTTGTTCTCTGAATCATCAGAGAAAGATTGAGTTAAATTCAATCTAGTGTTCAATATATTCTTATTGTTTCCACATTTGGAAAATTCCTCTCATATTATCCATCTCCACTCCTTTGGCACTCCTCCCATGTCACGTTTCTTGAAGACTGCAGATAGCGGTTCTGAGACGACATTTGCAAATCCCATTAGCAATCTGCGATTACAATCCCTCTACGTCTAGAGACTAAAACTCATTTAAAGCAGCGTGTTGCTTCCTTCTATCTTTTCATTGATTTGGGGCTGCAGTTCTCATTTTATGTGCCAGTTTCAGTGAGAAGCTAATGCTGCCTATGTACTCTTAACTTGCCAGGATAACAAATTTCACCTTAAAATCAGTATGTCAATTGCTGGGACCAGAGAGCCAAACATGCTAAGCTGGAAAAAAGGAAGACCCAATAAAGCCAACACAGAGTAAAGGGAAAAAATATTGAATCCTCTCTTGGTAGCCATTGCTAACTCTGTATCCAGTGTGAGACTTGATTCTCTCTTAAAACCTGGATCACACACCTTTCCTGCAAATATAAATAACTCTATCCCTTAGCCTCTTACTCAGCGGCAAGTTGGTACAATCACAGACCTGGATTGTAGGCTGCCACGCTCTCGTTACATGGTGCTCAGTTCCTTAACTGTGTGACTAATAAGGCCAGCGACATCTTAGCTGGCATTTGTTGAGTATTTACTACATACCAGCACTTTACAAAGATTATCATGCAATCCTCAAACAAACCTAGAGATGGAAGCTCTTGTTACTGTCACTTTACTGATGAGAGAGTTTGAGTGTGGCCTGGATGGAGCCCGGCGGTCCCAGCATTGTGTAATGAGCAAGGTCACCTCTGCATTGTCTCCTTGGAGAGACAGAGCATGGTCTGGAGAAGGGCTTGCACAGTCAAATCAGCACCCTGCTGACCTGCAAGAAGCAACGTGTAGGCTCAAGGGAGGTGGTCCCTGATGGAAGGCGCCAAGTTGCCAAGCCAGGTACAGCAGGACAGGAAGGGAGGGAATGAACTAAGATGGCGGGGAGAGGGTGCTCCCACCTCCCCATTGCCCTTCCGCACCTCTGGTGACCATGAGTCTACTCTCCATCTCCATGAGTTCAATTGTTTCCATGTTTAGTTCCCACATATGAGTGATAGTTAATGGGTGCAAAAATACAGTTAGAATGAATAAGATCTATATTTTATATCACAACAGCATGTCTATAGTTAACAATAATTTATTATATGTCTAAAAATAACTAAAAGGCCCAGCACAGTGGCTCACGCCTATAATACAAACATTTTGGGAGGCCGAGGCGTGCAGATTGCTTGAGTCCAGGAGTTTGAGACCAGCCTGGGCAACATGATGAAACCCCGTTGCTGTAAAAATGCAAAAATTAGCCAGGCATGGTGGCGCATGTCTGTGCTTCCAGCCACTCGGGAGGCTAAGGTAGGAGGATCGTTTGAGCTCTGGAGGCAGAGGTTGCAGTGACTTGAGATTGTACCACTGCACTCCAGCCTAGGTGACAGAGTGAGATCTCATCTCAAAAACAAAAACAAAAGCAAAACAATAAAAATAACTGAAAGAGTGGAATTGGTTTGTCCTTACACAAAGAAATGATAAATGCATGAGGTGATGGACACCCCAAATGCCCTGTTGTGGTTATTAGGCATCATATGCCTGTATCAGAACATCGCATGGACCCCGTCAGTGTATACCCCTATTATGTACCCATAATAATTAAAAATTTTTAAAAAAGAGTGCTCCAAGTAAATGAGCCACATGCATAAAGGCCTGGAGATGGGAATGACACATCCAAGGAACTTCAGGAAGGCTGGGGTGGCTGGATCTGAGTGAGTGAGTTAGGCCGTGAGATCAGAGAAATTGGCAAGGCAACGGCTGGTCTTTGCGTGCTGTGGGCCTTGGTCAAGATTTCTGATTTTATTCTGAGTGTGATAGCAAGCCATTAAGATTTTGAGATAAAGAGTTACATGGTAAGGTTGGTGTTTTAAAAAGGTGATTTCAGCTGCTGTGTGGAGATGTGTCTGCAAATGCGGGGGAAAGCGGGGACGCAATTGGAAGCACTATCATAGACAGGTGAGAGAGGATGGCGGCTTGGACCATGTGCCATTGTCTGAGTCAGAATCTAAGCTGAGGGTAGGACAGGCAGAACCTGCTGATGGATGGTGTAATGGTTAGTATTGAGTGTCAACTTGATTGGATTGCAGGATACAAAGTATTGTTCCTGGGTGTGTCTGTGAGGGTGTTGCCAAAGGAGATTAACATTTGAGTCAGTGGACTGGGAGAAGCAGACCCACCCTCAATCTGCATCCGGACTATCTAATCAGCTGCCAGTGCAGCTAGAATGAAAGCAGGCAGAAAAGCGTGGAAGGACTAGACTGGCTGAGTCTTCCTGACTTCATCTTTCTCCTGTGCTGGATGCTTTCTGCCCTCGAACATCGGACTCCAAGTTCTTTGGCTTTTGGACTCTTGGACTTACACCAGTGGTTTGTCAGGGACTCTCAGGCCTTCGGCCACAGACTGGAGGCTGCACCATCAGCTTCTCTACTTTTTAGGTTTTGGGACTCGAAATGGCTTCCTTGCTCCTCAGCTTGTAGATGGCCTATTGTGGGACCTCACCTTGTGATCATGTGAGTCAACACTCCTTAATAACCCCCCTTCATATATACATCTATCCTATTAGTCCTGTCCCTCTAGAGAACCCTAATACAGACAGGAGATGAGAGATGAGGGAAGAAAGTGGTCAGGGGGATCCCAGGGCTTGGACTGAACAGCTTGGTGAATGAGGGTATTATGCACCAAGGTGGGGAGGAGCCATTGTGGGGGCAACAGCAAGAGAGTTTGGAACATGTGAAGTTTGCAGTGGCCATTAGACACTCAAGTGGACCTGTGTGAATTTAACATGTCAACCTGGCTGGGTTATGGTGCCCCGATATTTGGTCAAACACCAATCTGGATGTGGCTGTGAAGGTAATTGTTTAAAGATGAGATTAACATTTAAGTCAATAGATTTTGAGTAAATCAGATGATCCTCTGTAAAGCGAATGGGCCTTATCCAATCAGATAAGTTGAAGGCTTTAAGAGGAAATGACCGAGGTCTCCCATGGAAGAAGGAATTCTGCCAGCAGTCTCCCTCCAGACTCCAGCAACATCACCTCTTTCCTGAGTCTGCAGGCTGCTGGCCTGCCCTTCAAATTCCAGATGTGCCAACCCCTATAATCACATGAACCAATTACTTAGAATAAACCTCTACACACACACACACACACACACACACACACACACGGACGTGCACACACATGTACATGCACACACACAATTAGTTCTGTTTCTCTGAAGAACCCTGATTAGTACAACATTCTAAAACCCAGAGACCAGAGGCTAGAGTTAGAAAATTTAGGAGTCATCACCGTATAGACTAGAGATAATTTAAAAATTTCCAGCAGCCCTGTTTAAAAAAAGTAGAAAGAATCAAAAGACATCAATTTTAACATATTCTACTTAGCCTAAAATGTTATCACTTCAGCATGTAATTAATACAAAAACATTACTATTTTACATTATTTTCCCATATTAAGTTGTCACCGTTGGGTGTGTTTTCACAGTGACAACACATCTCAGTTGGACCAGCCTCATTTCAAGTGCTCAGTAGCCACGTGTGGCTGGCAGCTGCCATACTGGGTAGCTCAGAGCTAGATGGTATTGAACCTCTGGGGCTGGGTGGGATCACTCCTAATGCATGTGCAGGTAGAGCACAGCAGAGAACAGGGCCAGGACTGAGCCTAGGCCTTTCCAATGTTTAGAGGTTAAGAAGAGAAGGAGGATCCAGCAAAAGAGCCTGAGACCAGTATCCAGTGAGGGAAATGAGAGATGAGGGTGTGGAACCCGAAAGCCAAGAGAATAAATAGCACCAGTGGCCTATGAGACGCAAGTGAGAAGTGACCGTTGGATGTGGCTAGATAGAGGTCACTGGTGACCTTGACAAGAGCAATTCAATGGAATACTGAGATGAAAAGCTGACGAAGAGAAGGGCAGATGAGGATGTGGACAGCGAGAGTGCAGCCAGCTGCCTGGAGGAGAGGAGACTGGCATGGAAGGGAGCAGAGAGTGGGGGCATGGCTGGAGGGAGGTGGGGACTAGGACATAGTGGGGTTTTTTTGTTTTTGTTTTTGTTTGAGACAGAGCCTCGTTCTGTCACCCAGGCTGGAGTGCAATGGTGCAATCTTGGCTCGCTCCAATCTCCACCTCCTGGGTTCAAGGGATTCTTCTGCCTCAGCCTTCTGAGTAGCTGGGACTACAGGCATGTGCCACCACACCCAGCTAGCTAATTTTTGTATTTTTAGTACAGACGGGGTTTCACCATGTTGGCCAGGCTGGTCTCAAATTCCTGACCTCAAGTGATCCACCTGCCTCGGCCTCCAAAGTGCTGGGATTACAGGTGTGAGCTGTAATCCACTGCGCTCGGCAGGACGTAGTGTTTTAAACAAGAGGTCCTATTGCACTGTTGGAGAGGGATTCAGTACAGAAGGAGAAATGAATGGTGCAGGCAAGAGACAGTGATCAAGAGTGGGAGAGAAGCCCCACTTAGGCTTAAGCTGGCATTGAGGTGGGATCCAAGACAGAGCACTTGGGTACGAATGCTGGTGTGTCCACGTGGTGCTGGGAGGATGGGGCAATGCTGTCTTGGGGAGTGAGCATTTGGAAAGGGAAGGGAGGGAATAAAGGTGTGATCCAGTCTTCCAGAGAGTGGCAGAGAGAAGTGATTAGGTGAAATGGTTCTTGAACCTGGACACCTATTAGAATTTCCTGGGGAGCTCTTACAATACACCAAAGCCTGGGCCCTACCACAGACCAATTGAAGCAGGATCTCTTAGGTTAGGTCTCAGGAACGAGTGTTTTATAAAATCTCCCCATGTGATTCCAATGGCATCCAAGTTTAGGGAACTGTAGGGTGGCCAGCTGAGTCATATGAAATGGAACCTGATGCCGATGAAGCGGTTTCTATTGAAATTAACATAACAATCTCCAGGAGACAGAGCTTTGGATAAAAAGCCCTCTGGTCCAGATCAGTTGGAGGAGAGGCCATCATGGTCCATGGCGTTCAGATCCACAGAGACAATTATTTCCATCACGGGATGAATAGAATAGAGGCAAACACAGTGTCATCATTGTAGCCATCTAAGGGTTACCATTCGCCCTGCTGGGAGGCACCCAGATCAGGAGAGGAAGGAATAACTTCAGAAGTAACATTCACACACTGTGCTTAGGAAACTCTACTAAAGGCTGTTCCTGGGAAGAGTGGGCTGTATGTTAGCAAAAGCCTGAAAACCAAAGGGAAGGAGCTTAAGGAGTAGTTACCTGGTAGACTAGGTATTCCTGTATTCATTTGTTCACTCAACATTCGATGTGTGTTTATTGAGCACTTACCTATTATGTGCCAGGGGGAAGTTCTTATGAAAAGCAAGAGTTGACAGCATGGAGCAGTCCCTGTGTGTGTCAGCTGCTCAGCCATCACCACCAGAAGAAAATTGTCAGGGACCCTCCAAAGAAAGATGAGAAGGTATCGTGGGCGAAAACAGCAGAGATAGATAGGAGCTGCATCGTCTTCATCCTGGTCTGAAGTGGAATCAAATCATCCTTGGAGATCTCAATCTGCCCACCCTTAGGGAAATGAGTGAGAATGGTCAGGAACCTATCCTCAGGGAAGCTCTGGCCTCTTCATTCCTCCATGGCGCCACGTCTACTGTGTGCCAGGCATGTGCTGGGATTGGAAACATGAAGCAGACATGGCCCACCTTTCAAGGAGCTCGCAGCTTAGTAGGAAGAGAGCCAGAGTGGAGTTGCATTTTAGACAGCAGTTAGGTAGATTCTCAAGTCAACATTAAGGAGAAAATCAAGTCTAACCAAAATTACCTTGGGAAAAAAGAATTCTCCAGGGAGATGGGAGGCTGGTGTCTGAAATACAGCCTCTCGTAAACACAACGCAGCCAGTTTTCCTGCAGCTTTGGGACAGATGGCCGTCTCTGTGGCTGAGCACCAGAGGAAGCAATCGGCTTGGCTTGCATTTCGAGGTCATGTTGTATGAAAAAGATGTATTGTCACTCTAAACACTGGTGTGCGAGATGCTCGCACCTCGGAGAGGCTCAGAACTGGATGCAAACGTTGGCAGATCCGCTCTCTGGGGCATATGCTTATTGCGGGGAAGGGCTGGCAGAACCACACACTTTATTTACGTTGTTTTTCATTTAAAGTTTTCTTTGAGCACCTGCAGTTGAATTCGCTTAAGCTAAATGTGGATGTAATGGGACCAATTGAGAAAAGGCAATTGGGAGGCCACTGGAAGTGTGACACCCTAACCAGAGGAGGTGAGACTTAGGACAGGAAGATGCCACAGACACCCCTTTCTCCAAGGCTCTGAGCATTCCAGAAGGGCAGCCACGGGGTCCAGCATTTGTGTGAATGCTGAAGCAAGAGGGAGAGCCCAACCTGACTTC